>NC_046325.1:41866485-42466485 GCF_009819535.1 Lacerta agilis
AAGAATCAGACTACATGTTACATTGGAATTCTGTGACTGGAACTCCGATGTGATTTTCTTTTTCTTTCCCAACAGTAACAATGGCTCAAAAGCGACTTCTGTCATATATACAGCACCCTCAGGAGGGAGTTATTTGTACTGGTCTTTCAGAGGAAAAAAGTTCCCCACCCCTATATCAGTGTGTAAGGTTTGTGCATACTGTTTGTGACAGGGAGAAAATATAGCATGAGAGGGAAAGTGCAAAGGAGTGTAGCTGGTAGTAGTAGTAATAATAATAATAATAATAATAATAAATTATTTGTTCCCCAGCCACTCTGCGTAAAAGGGAACAGCACTCAAGCAAGGGGGACTTGAGGTGAGCCACCATGCAAAGGAGTTAAATCAGGGGGCATTTTGCTTTGTGGGCACTTCCACACACACACACACACACCCGGCAATCTGTTTCAGGGTACCGTGAAAGGAGGTGAAAGGATTAGGCTACTTAATTGTTGTAAAGTATCTCAAAGTTTTGTGGGGTTAAAAACTACAGTGGAACCTTGGTTGTCGACCACCTCAGAAGCCAAACAATTCAGTACCCAAACGCTGACAATCTGGAAGTGAATGCTTCCATTTTTGAATGCACCTCAGAAGTCGAACGGCTTCCGAGGCGCGTTTCTCCATTCCTTAAAAGAAATTTGCCGACCGGCAATTGCACCTCGGTTGTCGAACGTTTCAGAAGTCAAATGGTCTTCTGGAACGGATTACGTTCGACAAACGAGGTTCCACTGTATGTGGCATGCAAGTGTTTTAAGTAAACAAAGGATTCACTTTTTGCGCTAGGCCGTGCCCAGTCCTGAGCACATGGAAGGATTTGGAGGCTGAGCACATGGAAGGATTTGGAGAAAGCAGTTCCAAAAAGTGGTCTAGTCATTGATGCCAAAGGCAGTTAAAAATGCACAGGCTAGGTCAGGAAACATGAACTACTAGACAAACAATGCCAACCAGACACAGGTTCTTCAGTACCATGGACAGTTCACAGCAAGCAGAAACCTTGTTCCAAGGGGACCCTCCCAACAGAGAGCTTATATTATCCCTCCTATGTTCCTCTCCTTCCTGAGGAATGGAAAGGGATAGCCTTGTTGGCTTGGAGCCTACCACTCCATCACCTATTTCCCACAAAGTGCATTGCCTGCTTTGGTGAGCAGGGCCTGGGGTGAACTCTTTGGTGGTGAAGGTGTTGGCCTCTTGGGGGAATCTGACTGGAAGGTTCAAGCCTGGGTGCAGCACCTCTGCAATCCGCATCAATGGCTTTAGCAACCTAGCTTGGCCCACTCGCTATTGTTATGGACATTATGGGGGGGGTCACCTAAGCAAAGTCTCCTCCTGAGTAAACTCATTTGGGGTGTGGAGTGATGCCCTTAAGGGGACCCATCTCTCTGCCATGATCCAGTAGGCGAGAGTCCACATGCACAGGGAAATGCCTCAGCAGGTAATCTCTGGGTGCTTCAGGAAGCCACTAGGCTAATATCCCTCAGCTGGAATCCCATTGTTCTCTCCCAGATAAGTGCTCAAGGTATCTTTGCCAATACTTAACACCCATTCACATTGGCTCAGGGCTATCTCCCTGATCTTGCTCTGTTTCCCCCATATGCTAATCTTGTTTTTCCTGTTTTTCCTATATGCCAATCATGTATGACCCTTCCCTTTCGTGATGTAGTGATGATGTAGTAATGATGTTTTCAAACTGTATTCTGGGATATGATAGGGGTTTTTAAAAGTTCTTGTAACACTGTTCTGGGGGGGCAGTTTGACTGTAACCTATTGCGCAATAAACCCTGTCTTGTCCTTGCTCCAGTGGCTGGACTTCTTTTATTTAACTCCGCAGAAACCAGTGGGCCTATCCCTAAGGGCCAGGTGGCTGGGCAGTTCCACACCTGGGATTTTTTCCATAACACTATGTGTCAGTGTCCAAGTCACTTTTGGAGGGATCACAACAGAATGTGTGATCAGGGAGAGGATGAACACTGCCCCTCTGTTAAAGCAACTAGGCCAATGCTCCCTCTTGTTCCGTTGGACGCTAAACTGCAAATACAGTATGGCAAGACCCAAAAGTGTCACGGCAACCGGCATTCATTCCCTCTTCCATTCTGAGGGATGGCAAGGTGAAGGTTTTGTTCTCCGTGATGTTGTCTCATAGACGTATCTGAATAGTTATGCGGCCCCATTATGTCAACACATTTAGACTATCCCCGATTGCCTGGCATCACATTGTAAGGGAAACAATTAAAAACAGGGCCAAAGGAGAATAAAGAGAAGCTGTAAACAAAATTTAAACAATTTGGGTACATTTCGGTTTTTCCTGGGGGTGTGTGTGTGTGTTTTGTGCCTCCTCAAAGAGCTTTATCAAATGTGAAAGAGCTACACTACAGCACTAGCTGCAAGATTAATGCTGAGATTGTCTCCTTCTGTTGAACAAGAATGTCGATTACTATGGCTCACAACACGAGTCTAGAGTGCTTGCTAATATGCATTGGTCATCTAATTAAACATTCCTCAATTATTAAATTATTCACTATTTAATTACATTTTGCTTTAAACAAATTACTGGAACGTTTCTGAAACACACTGAATAGGCATTCATACAAGTCCACTCCCTGTTTGTAGAAGAATCTGCGATGTTGTGCTAAGAGGGACACCAGTCCCTTTTCCCTTAACACTTTAAATCAGAAAGTATCCAAAGCGATAAAGGGGTTTTAACCAGAATACAGAAGCACAATGTATGCAAAAGGATTTGTTAAAGAGAAACCCAATAATCTGAAACGATAAGCTTTAGCAGCACGGTTCCTGTTCTTAAAAACCACCATTCTCACAGACTCTCCAGCAATAATACGCAATATTATTTTACCTGTGCCAACCTAAGAACAAGCAAGCCCTGCAATCTCATGGGGAAAGTTCAACCAAAAGATAGTTATCAAAAATATAGTTAACAAAAAGAAAAGAAAAAAGCCAGCACTCTCTCCACATTGAGAAATTCTAAATAATTGTGTCATAACATGGTTTTGAATTTGGCTGGGACTCTACACTGTACAGTAGCTTAATTCGCTTATAGGTAATTCTGGACTGCATAGCCACTGCAGTGGAAACCGGCCTACTAAACCGAGTAAATTCTATAAAAGAAATGTTTCATGGCTTTCCTAATAACACCGCAACCCATCTGAGCTTTGCTTCCTTGGTTGCCATGGTGGCAGAACCTCTTGGTACTTGAGCTTCTGAGAGCCTCCGAAGTTTACAGCACTGCTGGGATAACAAATTCTTCATAGGTTCCTGGCAAAACAAAATTGTGCTTCCCCAAAACCAGCACAGAGAAGCTGTAAACTTCTCATCTAAACAAATGCTGCTGCAATATTTCAGTTTGTGTTCTGGGGGGGGCATGTGCCAGCTGTAGCCTTTAGCAGCAGCTGCAGCCAAGCTATGAGTCCCTGTTTCCTATTACCAGTACCATTTAAATTTGTTTGTTTATATCCCGCCTTTCCCCTAAAACTGGGGCTCAACACGGCTCACAAAAATTAAAACAAATACAGATAAAACGCACACAGCTAACATTGTATATAAGATTATTGTTAAAAAGTAATTAATCTATCTATGGAATCGCAACCATGTAGAAAGCCGTATCTACCAAAATGCAGATAATAATAATAATTTTAGAAATGGTACGGTGGAACGTCAGCTCACGAACGCCTTGGGAGCAGAACATTCTGGCTCCCGAACAAACGAAAACCAGAAGTAATTGTTCCAGTTTTCGAACGTTCTTTGGAAGCCGAACGCCTGACGCAGCTTCTGATTGGCTGCAGGAAGCTGCTGCACTTGGTTCCCGAACTGTTTCGGGAATTGAACAGACTCCCGGAACGGACTCCCAGAACGGATTAAGTTCGGGAACCAAGTTTCCACTGTACAGCACACTGTTAAAGAGTTCTTTTCTCAAAAGCAGTCAGTTCCCAGAAGCCTGCCAGAACGAAAGGACAACAAGGAGGGAGTTAGTCTAGCTCAGAGGTCGGCAACCTTAGGCCTATGGGCTGGTTCCGGCCCATGAACTTCCTGGAACCGGCCCACGGCCGTTCCATGGATCGGTGTGGGAATTCTGTGCTTTTTTCCCTGCAGTGACATATTTTTTCTCGCTGTGGGGACCGACTTCTGGGTCGGAAGAGCACTGGAAATAGCGTGTGGACATGCACACGGGCGCTCCTCTATCGCGGAAGTGCACCGAAAATAGCATTGCGTACGCATGCATATACGCCTTTTCCGGCACACTTCTGGGACGGAGGAGCGCCCGTGCACATGCACACACACTATTTCCAGTGCTCTTCTGACCCAGAAAAGCGCTGGAAATAGCTTGAGTGCATGCACAGGAGTGCATGGGTGTGCATGCTCCGGCCCACTGAGAGGTCTGCCGGGGAGTGGACTGGCCCGGCCTCAAAAAACATTGCCGACCCCTGGTCTAGCTGCTCTAGGATAGGAGTTTCAAAGCCAGGGAGCAGCCACTGAGAAGGCCCTCTCCCACATTTTCACCGGACGTGCCTGTGAAGGCGACAGAACTGAGAGAACAGCCTGCCCTGGATATCTCAGAACTTGGGCAAGTTTGTATGGGGCAGGGGGAGATATGGTTCCTTTGATACCATTCTTAAGTTCACAGCAGAAGTAGTTGCTTTTGGAATGTGCATGCAGCGGAGACTCCTCCAATACCGCACTCTAAATGAGAATGCCAAAAATAAAATAAAATAAATAAAATCTCCTCCTCCCCACAAATCTCAAAGCCACACACCCTTTCCCGTCCCACCCACATTTTATAGGAAATCAAAACAAGATCAGAATAAAATCAGCAACAGAGAACAGTAGTGTTCAAAAAGCACTGAAACAGGATGCTAACCTTACAAAAACCGAGTTTTCGTCCTTTGATCTTTTGCTTTAGCTTTGGAATGTGAATATTCAGATTAAGTTTTTGCTTTAAAATATGAATGTGTGTACCGTATATGTGTGAGTGAATGATGTTCCAAGATATACACATGTGAGCTATTTAAAGGGGGGGGTTACCTGTTTAGTGAATGTGTGAATATTTGCAAATATTAATAGATCAGTCATTTGACTACCATTATGGTGACTAATATTTCATAAATCAGCTTGCAACCCTAACAGAAAGTAAAAGTAAACTAACATGAAATGGTTTGTAAAGCAATGTGGACATGGGAGAAAGCTGTGCCACGTAATTAATTACAGCATTAAAAAACTGCAGTAAGTCCTCATGGCAGTCACAATAAAAATCTCTGGAGGAAGTTCAGAGAAGATATGATGATAAATAAGGGTGTGTGTGTATATTTATTGCAAATAAAACCAATACTCTAAAGCAGTTGTTCTACACGAAAAGTTACCCCTATTGAATTTTATTTCTTTTTCTAAAAATCATTAAGTAATCTGTCTTTCCTTTTCACAATCTTTAGCTGCTTCAGACACCTAGCTCCTAAAAGTTCAGACAGCTAGAGCTGAAAGAGAAATCTGTTTCTAATTTAAGCAGCCACGGCTGTCTTGAAGCAAGACCTGTCTTTTAGAAGGGGTCTCTGCATGATTCTGACTTGAGTGACTGGACATCAGTTGTTGGACACTGGTGAACAGGTGAGATTGTCCATTCATAGGTTATAGACATTGAAATGACCTTAGCCCACCCTGTTCTTCCCAGTCCATCTGAGAGCCAAGCTTCTCGTTTTAGCTTCCACCCATCCCAACTCCTTTTATGCAGAGCAGAGAATTGAATTACCCTTGCCCAGAATTCACATATGGTTAAAAGAAAGCTGATGAAGAGCCTCTTTGCTGGAAACAAGACTCTGAATCTGAAACAAGGCTCATCTTCTTCGTCACCCAAGTATTTTTTTAAAAATCCCAGCCTCCTCTAAATGTTTCAGGAAAACAATAGTCACATATAAATTAATGATAAAACAAAATAAAATAAAAAATTCTTTCCAGTAGCACCTTAGAGACCAACTAATTAATGATGTTTAGCTTTCTCTGAAAGAAACAGCAACTCTTTCATTACTACTACTACTATTATTATGATTAATTAAAATTGTATACCACCTTTCATCCGAAGATCACAGGGTGGTTCTAGGAAACATTCCTTGTTTTCAACCAGGCAACTCCTTTCCTAATGACTCTCCTAAACTATCTTGGCTAACAGGGGTTAGAGCAGTGGTTCCCAACCTTTTTTTTTTCTTTTTTTTGGCCATGCCCCACCTAAACATCTCTAAAATCCTGATCCCACCCCCCGTGACATATAATTCTTATTATTCAAAAAGTGAACTTCCTGTTCACGTGGAGGAAGCCTAAAAGGCCATTAACTGTTAATAAACCCTTCTCAAATTCCCCCCCCCCTTAAAAATTAAATTGCCCCCCTGTGGGGCATGTGCCCCACATTGGAAACCATGGGGTTAGAGGCTCCTCATCAGTTTCTGCTTTTTGTTCCAAGGACCCTAGGCATAACTTTCAAGAGAGTCAACATTTAAGCAAAATGGATCTCACTTATAATCAAAAAGTCTCAGAGGGCATTATCGTTGCTACTATATTTATTGTTGTTGTTGTTGTTGTTGTTGTTGTTGTTGTTCACTGTGCTTCCAGACATTAGCAACAGGGACCACAACTGGAAGCAAACTGGGAAATACATTCAAAGTCGCCTTATCCAGGTCAGACAATTCCACTGATCCACCTAACCCGACAGTCCAGCAGCTCTTCCTTCTGGCGGTTCCCTCACTGCGAGATGTGAGGTTACAGGGAACCAGGCAGAGGGCCTTCTCGGTGGTGGTGCCCTCCCTGTGGAACGCCCTCCCATCAGATGCCAAAGAAATAAACAACTATCTGTAACACTCAAAACAGAGCATGTTCAGCTTCCAAAAAAAGTTTGCAAACCGGAACGCTCACTTCGGGTTTGCAGTGTTTGGGTTCCAAGTTGTTTGAGTATCAAGGCATTTGAGAACCAAGGTACCACTGTATCTCCTTGCATTGGATCTGAACCAATGGATTTGACCATTGGACTGTTCGACTCCTCTCCAGTGTTGCCCTTGGGACTATGTGCAATATTGGAATTTACCTTAGAGTAGTCCGGGGAACAGGACAGACATACACCGTGGGCCCACGTTCCCCTACTCACAACAGAGCTATGGGGCACATGCTGGTGGTAGGTGGGGCCCCGAGGAAAAAGTGGGCACAGCAAGGACTGCCAACTTTACTGCTTCATCCAGACAACCAAGAGTCATTGTCAGAGTTCAGGGACATATTCCAGTCAGGCCAACTTTCTCAGGGAGGGTGTGGTCTGGAGAGAGTCCCCAGAGAGGCTTGGAGGGCCAAATTTGGCCCTGAGGTTCCCCAATCCTGACCCGGGCCAAGAGGGCTCACTTCCTTAGCTCTTAGGTCAATAACATTCACACACACCCATTCTTAGGAAAGCACTGGTCACAGGTACCTACTGATTTAGTGTTCCTGTCCCTCTCAGGCGGTTGAAAAACACCCTCTTTCTATACTTTCTATACAGGCTATAATTTATCATTTTATTTCATTTTTAGGAAGCGGGACGCTCCCCACTATACCTTTCCAGTAAGGGAAGTCATCATGCGTTACTAGTTTGAAGGAAAAACAATGGCGAACACCAGAAAAGCTACCCCCAGAACAAATGTTTGTGAACTTAAACAAAAAGACACCATTTTAGATCTCCCCCCTCAGGTGCTATAATGTACATCTACCTGGTGTTTCTAGGACTTTTCTGGGTAGCAGAAAATCACCGACAATTCCTTCCTTGCTTGCAGTTTCCAGTAACACTTCTAACAAAAGCATGCATTACTAAGATGAGATCATAAGCAATCAATTAAGCTCCGTCACCTTTACATAAATATTCACTCTTTCCTAAACTATCTCTGCAGCACTGAAATTAAGAGTAATGTAACCATTCTGAAGGGGAAGAGAGGTTAAATCTGCAATACTGTGCACACTTACTTTGGAGTAAGCCTTCATTAGCGTAGGACTTCAGAGCAAGGATGCATGGGCCTTGCACTGCAAAAAGGTAAAATAACAGACAGTTCTTCTGCTTCACTGGCAAAAGGGAATGTTTTAGTGAATAAAATCAAACATGCACAATCTTGCACATGGACTAGGATCTGCTTCTTAGTGAGATGGGTGCAGAGCCCCAAAGCAACCCCGAGGCAACAGATATTGTTTTGTGCACGGCACAGAGAGACATCTGCCACCTGGGAAGAAGGCAGCTCATACGAACATTGGAAGGCAGTAATTGTTATTTCTTATAACATTATGATGTTCCCTCTAATGCTCCACTAAAAAAAAAAAAAAAAACTTGTGTAGCTGCCAAGAATTCATTTCTCAGTCATTCTGGTTATTTCACTTGCAGCAGTTAGCGAATCAAGCCTGCTGGCTTAATCTGATGAAAAGCAACCTCTCCCCTCCCCACGTTTCTTATTTTTCTGAATGAAAACTTTTTTAAAAAATGCTTTATTATTCATTTTCCATATATATATATATATATATACACACACACACACACACACACACACAACACATAATCATCTTAATTTCAGTCAGTCCAATAAAGGTATCACAAAAAATACATACCGGTAGTTTCAACAGGTATGTGCTTTCTACACAAACCTATGACTCCCCATCCTCTCCGTATTTTCCTTTATATTAAACATCTTGCTTTAATTTATCATTACTATTTTGTAAAAAGTCTCTTTTCTATTTCGATACCATATTCCATCATATGTATTATTTACAGAAATAATTCAAAGGCAACTACCGTGTTTAGATTACAGCTGCTTTTCAAATAATTTTTGAAAACCAAGAATGAGCTCCTGTCTGGGCTTGTCTCTCATTCTTTCCGAAAGAGAGGCTAATTCCACATATTCTGTCAATTTGGATAACCATTCAATTTGTCAATCTGTCAGTCTGGATAACCAACTCTGGTAGGGAGTTTGTCATTTCTCCAATATGTCACAATAAGCACATTCGCGGCTGCATACAAAAAAAAATTCCTTATACCCTTGGGAACGAATTAAAACTTAGGAAACATAGCTGTGTTTTTAAAACAACCCTGCTTCTTCCTCGCCTACACAATAGCCACTTTTTTAATAATAATAAAAATCTAACCCATGGCTCTCTCAGAACACGGAGATCATCGCTGAGCATTATTATGTTCTCCCTACAGATGGTGCTTTCTTAGGCTGACACACACACACAAAATAAAGCTTCTCAGTCAGCATATAAATGTCAATTGCACAGCTGAAATTCTATTCAAAGGTAAAGAGAAGACAAAAACGGATGCTCTCATTATCCACAGCATGGAAGGGTAATATTTCTTTCTGTCAGGTGAGTCGCAGCATTGGAACTACAGCTGGGACGGTCACAATAACATCTAAATCACCACAGAGTGGAGCAACGTTACCCTTAAAATGGTAGACCAGGCAATGACAGCAGGCCTCAGCTCGCCTCCCACCAGTAGGTGAGACCAATTTCTGGACAAACTGCAAAAGTTATTTTGGACGATTACTTGGACTCAGTGGAGTTGGCAAAGGAGGACTTATTCACTGCTCTTATTTCCATATGTTAGGCGCAGTTATGGCCTCTAAAGCTATGGTTTTCCTAGTAGTAATGTACGGAAGTGAGAGCTGGGCCATCAAGAAGGCTGATCGCCGAAGAATTGATGCTTTTGAATTATGGTGCTGGAGGAGACTCTTGAGAGTCCCATGGACTGCAAGAAGATCAAACCTATCCATTCTCAAGGAAATTGGCCCTGAGTGCTCACTAGAAGGACAGATCCTGAAGTTGAGGCTCCAGTACTTTGGCCACCTCATGAGAAGAGAAGACTCCCTGGAAAAGACCCTGATGTTGGGAAAGATGGAGGGCACAAGGAGAAGGGGACAACAGAGGATGAGATGGTTGGACAGTGTTCTCGAAGCTACTAACATGAGTTTGGCCAAACTGCGGGAGGCAGTGAAGGATAGGCGTGCCTGGCGTGCTCTGGTCCATGGGGTCACGAAGAGTCGGACACGACTGAACGACTGAACAACAACAACAACATGGCCTCTAACCAATGCTCCGTCAGCCTTGGATTGAGATCTATTCCACCGGCACTCTTGGCAGTCACACAACCTGTTTCAGGTGCCCAGTTCCCTTGGATACCAAGGTGGATTGTAGGCCCCCTTGGCATCAGAGAGGGCACTCAGGAGTGATCAAGAACCCTCTACATCTCACCATTTTGTAACGAGACAAGACCCTCAACAACATGATTTGCTCTTCCCAAGGGGAGATGCCCCAGAACATTCAGGAATCCATCAAGATCTGTAAGTCCCAACAGAAGGCACAATTACAAAACAAAAACAAATTTAAAGGTTTGCAATAAGAGGTCAGAAGAACTTATCTGGGGAACTGACTTCCTCGGGCATGGGGCTACCACTGAAAAGGTACCCAAACTAATTGGGTCTCATAGGCAAGTACATGCGCAGGTCTTCCAAAGACAATCTCCAAGTGAGGAAAAGTTGATAATGAGTGAAGGTACTCCTCCTTTCCTGGGAACAGTGACACGAAAAGCAAAGTTCCAGTTATAGGTAGGTAGCTGTGTTGGTCTGCCGTAGGCAAAACAAAATTAAAAATTAACAAATTCCTTCCAGTAGCACCTTAGAGTTGGTCTCTAAGATGCTACTGGAAGGAATTTTTATATTTTTTATTTTGTTACAAAAGCAAAGGTTGGCCCAAAATAAATTTTAAGAAATCCACATTAGGGAGCTACCATCACTTGGCCAACCAAAACACTTTGCCCTGATGTGGATTTGCAGGACATATGGTTTTCCAAGGGGGGGGAGAGAGACGACCTTCTTTTCCTTCCTACCCTCCTGAACCAACACCACCCACTCCAATTGTGCTACGTAACACTGAAGGATTCTGGCTTGCAGCAGACAGTCACATCCAAATGTGAGCACTTTATTACCAGGGGTGGGGTAAGGGAAGGGGAGCAAAAGGATTTCAGGAGGGGGTGAAGATGCACACTCTCCTGAAACCTTCCTCGGAAAGCTATATAATGCAACAAAGCTCAGGCTATGCAATATTTATAAAGCTAATTCCCAGCATTCCCTTGCCCCAGCCACAGTGATGACTTCAGTGATGGATAGCAGCAAGGACAGGAGCGATGGAGGGGGATACAGATGGTCCGTGTAGAGCAGATGGGTACGTAGCTGCGCAAATGGTGGGTGGTCCCGTCCCTTCTTCCCCTCTCCCCTGTCCATCAAATTAACTAGATTATAAATAAATAATACATAGACACACAAACCATCCCCATCAGTATTTTTGCTCTTTGTCACCCTCGGGGCTTTTGCAGTCATTGCAAGAAACCAAAACCAACAAAGAGATGGAAAGCAGGCTTATGCCATTGGCCTACCTGGCTCAGTACTGTCAACTGACTGGCAGTGGCCACCCCACGGTTTCAGGCAGAGAATATTCCTTTTCCTAGCTGGAGAAGCCAGGGGTTTAACCTAGGAGCTTCTGCATGCAAGTCATGGGCTCTACCACAGAGCTACGGCCTGTTCCCAATTTAATATACTTCCATTCCATGATCTTCATTGGCAAGGAAGATATTTATTTGAGACACATTAGTCCCAATAGTAATGTACGGAAGTGAGAGCTGGACCATCAAGAAGGCTGATCGCCGAAGAATTGATGCTTTTGAATTATGGTGCTGGAGGAGACTCTTGAGAGTCCCATGGACTGCAAGAAGATCAAACCTATCCATTCTCAAGGAAATCGGCCCTGAGTGCTCAATGGAAGGACAGATCCTGAAGCTGAGGCTCCAGTACTTTGGCCACCTCATGAGAAGAGAAGACTCCCTGGAAAAGACCCTGATGTTGGGAAAGATGGAGGGCACAAGGAGAAAGGGACGACAGAGGATGAGATGGTTGGACAGTGTTCTCGAAGCTACTAACATGAGTTTGGCCAAACTGCGGGAGGCAGTGAAGGATAGGCGTGCCTGGCGTGCTCTGGTCCATGGGGTCACGAAGAGTCGGACACGACTGAACGACTGAACAACAAACAACAACAGTCCCTACCCTCTCCTAGGTTTGGGAGAATAAGGGACCACTGCATTTCCAATAGTTCAACTGGGAGGTCAGAGAGTCAGTCCTTCCTAAACGCAATGCCAACGTTGTGAGGGCAAACGTTTCAGGTATTTCACTTCCCCAAAAAAAGGAGGCGTCTTTGCCCCAATGCCCCAACCCATTCCCATCAATGATGCAGCTGTTGAGTTGGGGAGGGAAGCAGGCAGGAGAAGTTTGTTGAGTGTGCAGCAAAGCTGAGAATACAAAAGAAATCACCACCCCTTTCTCCTTCCACCTTCTGGTCCTCCCATCCATCACTGAGCAATTAAATTGACAAAAGACTTGGATTTTGACAAGCTTGTATGAAGAATGAGGAAATTCCCGAAAGGGACAAAAGATGATACCCCTACCCATCCCAGTTCCTATCATCTGGTTCTGGACTGATATGAAAAACTCAGATCCAAGATCAATCAAAAGCTCAAGAAATGGAAGAAATTTGTATCCTTTTAACATCTATGCTAGGGTAGTAATGTAATGAACATAATCTGTTAGAATTAAAAGTAATGGTACTGCCTGTGAGTGAAATTATCTACAGCAGCTTGACATAAGAGGGTAGGTTTGATTAAATTTACTATTACGTGATGCTGGAATGTGCTGTGTCAACATAATATGGCGCGATGGGGACTGCCTTGTCTTATCAACTTCCAATCTAAAGATGCTTCAGGGGGACCTAACGTAATCCATCTCTTGGTGAAAATGATAGTAATTGCCATAAGTAATGTGCAGTCCTCAGAAAGACAGAACAAAGACTTCCAACAAAGCAAACATAGATTTTTAGCCATAGTTCCGAAATCAGTTTCTCGTTCATCTGTCAGCTAATCTGTTTCACTAAGGGTGCAGCTACAGGATGGAGAGACCAGACCTCAACGCACATGGCACACGTTAAAAATTAAATCACACAAAGAAAGACAGAGGCAGTTTAACTGAACGGGGCTCAGATTGCCCTACATTTCCTTACGGCATCTCCACAATATTTGAATAGAACAATGATGCAGCGGAACCCAGACAAGGATACAGATTTGAAAAGCTAGATTTCATTTGCAGGAATCAGATATAGAGGGATGTGATTAAATGCAAAAATGATTGTGCTGGAACTAATGAAAAATCGGAGTGGGGAGGGGCTCACTATGGTGCACATTACACAGCCTATGTGAGCGCCTTTCAGCGCCTTAAAGGAGGCTCCTATTAGGAGCCCATCCTTCTTCCCAGTGAACACAGAGCAGAGGTTGCCAATATGATGTCTGAGGGCCCCAGTATGCTCACCAGTACCTCCCATGACACCTGCAAGTAGTCTCAATGAACGTCCCCTCAAAAAGCCACCATGTGCAATGGTTGTCACTGCCTCGCGCTTTCATACATTGACACATTCCCTTAAACAGGTTCAAATGACATCGGATCCCAGGACTGGACCAGTATCCCGTTTTCCCTGGGATTCTCCCTTATTTTAAGCAGTTTCCCGCTGCTCTCCCTTATTTTTTTATTTCCCTTAAATTTCCCGTTTTTAATGGAAGCAGCTCCTCCCCTGCTGGCCAGGGACTGGGTGGGAAGACCTCGCCTACTTGGAGAGAAAAGCCTCAGCCCTCAAAGCAAGTGGGAGCCGTTTCCCGTGCTTACAGGGGGGTGTATTCCTCCCCCTGCATCAGCCCCTATCCATTGCCGCCAATAGGGTTAGCTGGCTGGCGGAGCCTGGCTGCCTTTGAGCAGCTGCTGCTTCCTGTCCTGTTTTGATGGGATCAGACAAAACGACGATGGGGCTCCATTGCGCGGAGCACATGGCTGCCCTCCTCTTTGCTCCGCTCCGAGCCCGAGCCCGCTTGGAGTTTACATTGCTGCTCCGCCCACCACTGACATGTGACTGTCCCCGGGATAGGTGAGACTGCTGATCCCTTATTTTCAAATCCGAAACTTGACAGCTATGGACTGGACCCCCCCCCTCTTCTGTTCTGAAAAAAGCATCTGCCTCTGAGTGAGGGCAGCAATAGGTGCCTTTCTGCCCCTTTCCTAAGAATATGCCTACACCGTCTTGCGGCTCTCTCTTGTCTGCTTTTAGATGAGGCAGCCATTTTGTGTGATGCCACACTTCCATAGCAGCCATTTTGTGACCGGCGCCCACGGCACTTAATGAAAATTCCAAGTGTGCCCCCTAGCTCGGAAAGGTTGGCCACGTACAGCCATCCTCCTACAACCTGTAAAGCCCCCCCCCCCCAAGGGTCTGGATAGTTTTAGGTAGGTTGAACGGGGCTACATCAGCCTTCCCCCACCGGCTGCCCTTCAGATGTTTTGGACTACAACTCCCATCAGCCCCAGACAGTCTGGCCAATGACCAAACCATCTGGAGGACACCAGGTTGGGGGAGGCTGGACTAGATGCTCCCCAAATCAGCTGATGGGTGGCATAAATGGTCTTTCCTCCCTTCAGAACCTCCTACTTTGGCCCAGGGCTGCCTGCGGCTAGATATTTAAAGGATCTATACGGCCCATGATACAAATTTTGTACAAAATTTGCTTATTCTACTCATTGGTACAGGATGAGGCCTCTTCACAAATTCAGCTGATGACTGTAGGGTCTCCCTGGCAATACACATTGCAGCAAGTCCAGCTGTTCTGTTAGCAGGTTTTGGTTTTTTAAAAGAAACATAAAAAGGAGCGAGAACAGGAAATATAATACCCAGACTCAAAGATCAGGACTCATAACAACACTCCTACCGGGGGTGGGGGTGTAATATTGTTTTTGTTTGTTACTATGCTATACATTTTTGTGTTTTTATATTGTAAACTGCCCTGTGATCCTCAAACATAGGGGGTGGTATATAAATTTAATAAATAATAGTAACAACAATACTTCCAGATTGTCTGGTTTTGGCCATTGTTGCTCCTAGCTCCCAGTGTGGGAGTTCAGCTTTGTGTCCATCCTGCATTGCCAAATTCGTGTTCCTTCCAGTTAACAGTACCTTGCTTATCTAATTTTCTGTACAGAGCAAGGATGGGGATTCTGTGGCCATAGTGAATGTCCATGGTGGTGGGGGACGACAACAGTCGCTCTGCCCCATCAGATGAACTGTGATTCCCCAGATTCCCATTTTTTAAAAAGTAGTTAAGCTTTTAGCATTTGCAGAACCTGAGATCTGAGGCAAAATGCCCAGGCACTTTCCCCCCTCATTTGTTCTGCAAGAAACCAGCCTGCTTCCACCTTTCAGTGTTTTTAGCCAATGAATGAAGTCATAGCAATGACTAAGATTTAGGAAAACAGATCTAGCCAATTAGGGAAGGCTGAAGAGAAAAACCCAATATAGACCCTTGCTTTGCTTTTAAGAATATTCTGCTGGTCTTCCCTACTAGAGAAGTGATTGCTGCTCCATAGAAAAAAAAAAGTCAGATATCCAGGATTTTATTGTAGCTATGACTGGGAAGCAGTGTGTCAACTCCAAACAAAAAAGTAGCAGCAAAGTCAGGAACTCGTGTTCTTTCTAACTACATGGAAGGCCTTATTTCCTACCCCCCCCCAAAAAAAATGTGATTTCCTTTTGACTTGATAAATATTTTACAATTTACTCTGTTAATGCCAATGCAAATAAAAGTCCACTGCTACTATACCTACATCGCAGAGGGCAGGACTGTGGCTCAGTGGTGGAGCTTCATTCTCTGGCACTGGGGACGGGGAGCAGACAGGGCGTGGCTGGCATGCATCCCATGGGTGTGGTGCACCGCCCAAAGGGGCGGGGCACTATACTGGGGGCGTGGCGCGCAGCCTGCGGGGGCGGGGCACCCAGCACAGGTGGGGGGACAGCCACAATGGAACCCCCGGGGATCACGCCAATGGGGGCGGTACGCTCCTATTGCCCCCCACCTTCCTCTGCCCCTGCAGTGGCTGAGCCCAGAAAAGTAACCCAGTGATGTTTTTTTGCTGAAGATGTGGAGGACTCAGTGTATGCCAACCCTGAAATGTAGTCTGGCATTGTTAACCTGGCACTTTGGGAACTGCAGCGGAGAGAGAGCTGTGAAGCTGACTGTAGCAGCAGTGCAATTAATTAAGGGATGGAGAAGGCGAAGGGAGCCTGGGAAATAACTGAAGGTTTCAGCAGTGAATGGGAAGACGTTCTCCTGGTGCCAGGTCTGCCAACATATGGACCACAGGTTTACCCATTGAGAACCAACAGAGGGATAGACCTGAAATACAAGTTTCTCAAAGGCCAGGACTACCCAGGTCTCACCACGGCTACATCACCAGGTCAACCAGAAATGGTGGGTGTCTGTTCTCTGGTGCTAGTTACAGTGGTATCTCGGTTTAAGAACTTAATTCGCTCTGGAGGTCCGTTCTTAACCTGAAACTGTCCTTAACCTGAAGCACCACTTTAGCTAATGGGGCCTCCCTCTGCCGCTGCGCCGCCAGAGCACGATTTCTGTTCTTATCCTGAAACAAAGTTCTTAACCTGAAGCGTTGTTTCTGGGTTAGCGGAGTCTGTAACCTGAAGCATATGTAACCTGAGGTACCACTGTATGTTGATTGTCTGTCTAAGACTTTGGGTTTCTTCTTGTGGGGCAACTCAACTATGATTTACTTCGAGATTCCTGCGTTGCAGGGGGATTGGACGAGATGACCCTCGGGTCTACAATTCTATGACTCTACAGTTTCCTTTGATTTTTGCATTTCTCCCAACTGCCGCTTTAGGAGTATTCCCAAGATCAGGCTTCAGAGCCAACAGACCCTGGCTGGGACTCAACCAGCCCTTTAAACTTTTAGCATCCTTGCGCATTCCTCCCTTGGAACTTTCCACATTTGCTTCAAATGGGCATGCTCTGAATTAGCCATATGTTCATTACAATGGGGTAATGGGGAGCAGGCTTTGAAGGCTAAAAAGGTAAAGGGACCCCTGACCATTTGGTCCAGTCGTGGACGACTCTGGGGTTGCGGTGCTCATCTCGCTCTATAGGCCGAGGGAGCTGGCGTTTGTCCGCAGACAGTTTCCGGGTCATGTGGCCAGCATGACTAAGCCGCTTCTGGCGAACCAGAGCAGTGCACGGAAACACCGTTTACCTTCCCACCAGAGCGGTACCTATTTATTTACTTGAACTTTGACCTGCTTTCGAAGTGCTAGGTGGGCAGGAGCTGGGACCGAACAACGGGAGCTCACCCTCGATCAAATGCTTATACAGTATTTCGGAACAATTCCATTTAAACCCTAACCCAAATTTGTATGACCTGAAGACTGCCTTCACACCCCATTAACACACAACCTAGCACATTCAGAAAGGGAATCTAGGGGTGGTCTGCACTGGAAGGAATTGTTTCCTCTATGTAGTATTTAATGAGGGCTATTCTGCACCATCAAGCAACTTTGTGTTTTATTCCTGCAAGTCCTGATGCTGTGTCATACTTTCTCTGTTTGCGGACCACGTGCAACAAAGAATTGTAGGTGCACTTGTGCTGTTCTCTTCCTCACCCCACCCCACGCCTTTCAAATTGTGTGAGGTATGACCTCACTCATAATACGGCCGTTCCTTGGGCTGCCTTTGTTTCCCAGAACTACATCCCAATCGGCACTATTTCAACAAAGCTTCACAAGATGGGAGGAGGCAAATATACAGATTAATACTAGACGTTTAAAAAGGAGCCTGAGTTTAAAAGCCAAATGAGAGACTATATTCAAAATTATGCCAAAAACACAGAAGAGTGCAAGAGCATCTTTAAACACAAGCTAAGAAATACTATGCCAATTACACACTTGGAAATACTACGGTATGTGGGGAGAGAGAGAGAGAGAGAGAGAGAACAGCTTTGCAGGAACAAAACCTTTAAGTGCCATCTTATTTTTTTAAAAGATCAGCAAAAGACTTATATTGTTTGCAAAATACCCATCTAATATTTAACACGGTTCACCCTAATAAAGTGCAAGCTCAACCACAGAAAATGACATCTGCAGATTGATCAGGATCATATAACTTGCCGGCTTCTGTTCTTACAACCTTTGCCATGATCCGCCATCAAAAGGCTCTTGACTGTCACAGAGAGGAAGCTCAAAAATCAATCCCACCCTCTTCCCATCTTTCAGACTGCTGGGCAGAGACAGAAGCCAGGTGGATGAACCGGGCTTTATCCGAGCACATCTCTCCAGACAAAGGTGGTGCTGGGCCTCCTACAACAAATTGCCTTCACCATCCTAGAAGAGGAAGCCCAAGGAAAATCCACATTCTCGGATTCATTCTGTTGCTCTCCTAACTTCGGCAAGCTACATCTCTTTTACAAAAGCAGCATCTATGAGAATAACCAGCTTCATGTTGTGGACACATGTTGTAGGCCGACTCCCTTCCCTTTCTAGATGCAAATGGTCATGGAAACAGACCCCATTGTTTGCTTCCTGGGGAGAATTTCCAAGGGATTCCTGTACGGCATGCCTGGATTCTCCATGACATGCAAAGATCACCATCGACGCCTATGTTGAAGCAGGAGAATCCTCCACTTTTCCAGAAAGGCTTTTCCAGAAAAGCTATGGGTTTTTCTTTTGGTTTCAGAGAGAGGGGAACCCCACAGATGCTTCTCCCCCCCCCCAATTTTAATCATGTAAACTGAACTGCGCTTAACCAAAAAATAAATTAGGACCCCCCTCCCCTCTCTCTCTCTGCTCCCACCTCCCATGGGATGGTTCCAGACAGCGCCCTCTAGCGAGCCCCCACCCCACAGAATTATGTATTGCCAGCAACAAAGCGTCAATTTCCCTGCCGCCCTTCCCAATATTCGATTTTTGTCCCTATTTGCAGAGGGGAAACGCTGCAAAAAGCAATCCGCTTTCGCGTGCACCCGTCCTGACTTTCCCCCCACCCGGCAGCACCAAGGCAATATAGGGTTTTGTGGGGTGTTTTAAAAAACACACACACACACACCCCAAAAAGCACATCTTCCCTTTGCTGTATTTAAAATAAAAAACCCTCTCTTTAAAAACAAGACAAAACACGCCGATCTCCTGCAAGAAATAATTTAAAAAAAAAAAAAACCAGGCACCGGCGGCAGCCTGTGAAGGAAAGGCTATAATTAGATGGGCAGATATTCTTAGCCCGGGGCGCGTTGGGTGGAAAGCTGCGTTGCGCACGGGAGACAGAGACACACACATACAACCCCATGCAATCATAATGGCTTGCAAAAAGGCTGGGGGTGCCCCAAAAGCGCAGGGCGCGTGGCGGGAGACACCCCGCACGGGCTACTCACACCACTAGCCTGGAGATGATCCAGGAGACCATGGCGCTGCGCGGCTCCGGTGACAGCAGCAACAGCAGCAGCAGCAGCAGCAAGGAGTGGGTCCGCCGCTTTCCCCCGCCCGGCTCGGAGCTGCCCGTCTGCCGTCGCGGGAAGGAGCAGCAGCGCCAGGCGCCTCAGCCATTCGGCATGCCAGCGCCAGCGCGCAGCCTCACTGGGGAGCGGCCGGAAGCGGCCGAGCGCCTCCTGCGACGAGGGCCGCTTGAGCGCGGCTGGGAGGGATGTTGGCGCGAGGGACCTCGCACCTGCCCTGCCCTGCCCTTGCTGTGCAGAGCCTCCTTCATCATCATCATCATCATCTTCATCATCAATGATGAAAAACCAGTGCCGGATTTACGCATAAGCTAAAAACAAGCTATAGCTTCCTCATAGCTGTCAAGTTTCGGATTTGAAAATAAGGGATCAGCACCCTCACCTTTTTGAATTATGGTGCTGGAGGAGACTCTTGAGAGTCCCATGGACTGCAAGAAGATCAAACCTATCCATTCTCAAAGAAATCAGCCCTGAGTGCTCACTAGAAGGACAGATCCTGAAGTTGAGGCTCCAGTACTTTGGCCACCTCATGAGAAGAGAAGACTCCCTGGAAAAGACCCTGATGTTGGGAAAGATGGAGGGCACAAGGAGAAGGGGACGACAGAGGATGAGATGGTTGGACAGTGTTCTCGAAGCTACTAGCATGAGTTTGGCCAAACTGCGAGAGGCAGTGAAGGATAGGCGTGCCTGGCGTGCTCTGGTCCATGGGGTCACGAAGAGTCGGACACGACTGAACGACTGAACGACAACAACCCTCACCTGTCCCGGGGACAGTCTACAGTTCTCAGGGACAGTCCACGCTGTGGTAATCCCCCCAGGCTACAAATTAATTTACACCAGGCTACACACCATCACCTTTCCCCACATTCATATGTGGGATTTGACTGGAGTAACACATGACCGGAAAGGTTTGCAGTTCCACAAACATAGGTGTGCACTGCCTCGAAATAAAAAGAAGTGAACAAAATAAGGCTCACTAGGGGGGGCATTGCTGAAAAAAATGTCAACTTTGTAACCAGAGGTTCAACTGAATAGAATCTGAATCACATGCACCACAAGGCCTATGTAGCCTCAACTTAAGGTGGCTCCCGGCCTGGCTTTTTACAGGCCCCGGCTGACTGCACAACCTGGCCTTCGGAAAGGCCATATAGACAGATGCCTTTACATTCTGCACCCCTCCTTTACACACCTGTCAACACAAGCACATAGGCATTTTCCACAGCAGCTCCGCAGCACAAATCCCTTCAGGCAGGCACCCGTGCGCAAGAAATGTACTCCGCTCCCCACAGCGGACCCATGCTCCCTCACCCTCTCGAATTTCCCCTCTACAAACTGCATTCATGGATAGAACATTGCACCTAAATATTTCCATTCTGCACAACGCACAGCATTTGCAGGACCCCCTCCTGACAGCACCACACACGGAGGGATAATTCCGACTCAGCTTGATGGGCACATGTGCAAACCCACCCCCCTATATATATATATATATATATCAGATCTGCAGGCCAGGTCATCCTCTTATATACCTGCTGGGATTGACAAGTCATCTGACCCTCACCTGATTCTCATAGCTCGTCCTCTTATATACCTGCTGGGATTGACAAGTCATCTGACCCTCACCCTCACCTGAATCTTACAGCTCTCCGGTAGCTGCCTCTGAACATTTATCATTTAACTCTTGAGGAAAACAATTAGCATCACACATCATGTGCCTGGAAGTTGCCAAACCAATTAACCAACCAGAAGGATTACTGTTAATAGCACCAGTTTTCCTATAACTTGATATTGCTGGATAGTTTTGATCAACTGCAAAAGCATTTTTAGTTTGCTTTCTGTTGCCACACTGGAACATTTCTTTATTAGTGCCACTTTGTTTTGTATGATTCCTTGCAAATGAAGGAAAACAACTTTTCTGCTTGTATACATTCATAATATAATTTTGGTTACTGAGGACAAACAAGATTGTACAAAAACAACCTTGGGTGCAGGCCATGCTGTAGTGTATTGCTTATGCGACTGTGAATAAAAGGTGGCTGGGATCCTATTCCCTCCCCTTTCGATTCTTCCCCAACCGTGACTCTCCCTAAGTTTCTCTGCCAACTAGGATGAATCCTTCAGTGTTTATATGGGAGTTGTCTCTGGGGTACCTCAGTGCTTCACGTTCGAAACAACTCTTGCCACCTTTGGGATCTCCCGCCCTGGGTTCCCAAACTACTGCAGCTTGCTCATTGTCTCAGGGTTTGGGGGGAAGAGGTGACAAAACTGATTTCCAATAAGTGCTCCCCTTTATTTCCATAACAAGTCCTTGAGTCTGTACTCTGAATGGTGACATCAGGGACCTAGAAGGTGCAGGGCTTGTCAGTCCAACTCCTACACAGTCTCATCAGGACTGACCTTAAGGCAATTGGCGCAATTGGGCCAACTTGGGCCCTGTGGGCCGCTCCTAAGGGGGCCCCTGCACCAAGGCAATCTAGATGGATTTTATTTATATATATTCATATTTTATTTATATATATTCATATATTATATATATTCAGATTTATATTTATATATATTCAGTGCTTCCTCTGAAAACAGTCCCTTGAAGGATGTTGGCAAGCTGGGATGTGTGCAGAGTAGGGCACCCAAGATGATCAAGGGTCTAGAAACCAAGCCTTATGAGGAACGATTAAGGAGCTGGGTATGTTTAGCCTGGGAGGGAAAGGGAGTCTGAGGGGAGTTATAATAGCCATATTCAAATATCTCAAGGCCTGTCACATGGAAGAAAGAGGGAACAAGCTTGTTTTCTCCTGCTCTGGAGGGTAGGACCCAAAGCAATGGCTTCAAGTTACAAGGAAGGAGATTCAGACTAAAATTCAGGAAGAACTTTATGACAGTCAGATCTGCTCAACAGTGGAGCGGTCTCCCTCTGGAGGTTTTGGACTCTCCTTCCTTGGAGGTTTTCCACCAGAGGTTGGATGGCCATCTGTCGTGGATGCTTTAGCTGAGATTCCTGCACTGCAGCGGGGCTGGACTAGATGATTCTTGGGGTCCCTTCCATCTCTACTATTCTGTGATTCTATAAAGCTTTGATGGCAGAAGTAGGAACAAAGATCTAGATGCAAGTAGAGTAGACTGTGCTCTCTTCCCTGGGAGCAAAGTGACACACACAAAAATGAATGTTCCTTAGGATGCAATTCATGAAGCAAAGAGTCCATTTTATGTTTGTATAAATGAATGTTTGCATAACAGACCGGGGATATTTGTGGAAACAGAAAACACCGGTGATAATTCACACAATGACGACGATAATTGTTCCCCAGGACTCAGATCTGATGTATTTTGTATCTGACTTGCGTTGTCCGAGCAGATAATATGAGCCCAAATATGGAAATTCCCACATTATACCTAAATATATATGCTGAAATTAATGTATTGCTTGATTATAGCAGTCAGCTGACCTCTTTATCAACCAGGAGCACAATTGAGAGATATGCTTGTAGCACTTGGCAGCACAAAGTGCAAGGCTTTGTAGAAGACCAAAGGCGGTCTATTTTCCCCCCCACTAGGGGGGAATCTTTTTCACATACCTTTCGTATGGGAACAGATAGCACTAGACAGGAAAGCGGGGGAATCTCCCAACTACAGTACTTAGATGACATGGACAGCAAAAAATGCATTTGATGGTACGTATTATTAGCATTGCGAATGCTGGTAATAACATCCCAATGCAACCCTGCTGCTGAATCAAATTACAACTGACTGCAGAAACTGGATTATGTCGGCTGTCCGCAGGTTCTTCTTCCTGCATTCGTAATATGTTTTTGTCTTTGCAACAGAAACAAACATAAGGGCATGCATAAAAAAATATCATTTATTAATGTACACATAATAGTGCATACATTGGTATGCACACATTAAAACAAGCTACTGATTTACAGAGAGGACAAATGTGAGAAACTTAACTAATTTTTGTTAGATACAGAGGAGAGCAGTATTGTGGCATTCGCTACAACGGGGTGAATGTCCTGCAGGCATGTGGGAATCTACTTTGTTTTTTAATAGATCCGCAAGGTTCACCACCACGAACCAAGTGCAAAATAATGATCCGAGGGAGCGAGCACTTAAAATCCGGCATATCTGAGCCACATGCTTAAGCCCAAGAGTGATTCCAGTATCAGGAATCACTGCATTCCTTTGACACATAAATCCATTTCCTTTTCGCTTAAGCTTCCTTCACGATGGCAGGCTGGCTTGGGTAGAGAGACCTGTTTGTTATTGCTAATGTTAAAACAATTGTGAGTCGGAAACCATCATGGATCTACTGCAAATCATCCAGAGATCTTTCGGGAGATTCAGATCTGCCTTCTGCTCAAATTTGGCCCCTAGGCCCCTCAAATTTGTCACTGCGGTACGACTCATGTTCCTTTTGTGAATCCCAATCCTTCTGTTGATTACTTTTCCATGCAATGTAAATCTCGATGTATTTATGACTTTTTGCTGTAGCTGCACATCAATTTGCTGTCATATGCGCTACTTGAGCATTATTTGGAAAACTAGATGGTGGATCATGACATAATTTAATTACAATATAAAGGCTTTCTGGAAATGCATCCTTTGTTATTTAAAACTGCACTGTCTGTGCCTATGGCTTATTGTAATGCGACAACTCTATTTTGATGAGGTTTTGACTGGATTACATGACAAGCTTCTTTAAAGAATCCATAAGAATATATATGTATATATATAGGGTTTTATGCACCTTGCTGCCAGGCCTCTTTTACTATTTCAGTATAGACTTAAAAAAAAAAAACACCCCAAAACATACAACTTTTACTTGCAGGTGATCAACTGTATTACACCAATCAGAACTGCACTTCGTGGCTGAAGAGTTTACTTTGTTTTTAATAATTGGCAAGTGGTTTCTGTATTCAATCCACATACTTGAAAGAAACTACCAGCTCACCAGGGACTGCAGGAAAGCGTTAAAAACTGTTTATTAAAATCTAGTCATACTGTTTCAGAAATGTACATAAATGCTGCTGTTGCAGGTACAGCCCGCAGAAGACAGTACGTAAAGCACAGACTCGTTCAAATAGTTTTTTTTAATTTTTATTTTTGTTTGAGAATACATATGCCATCCCCTCTCCATTCCCCAAGAGCAGTTTAGTGTTGGGCCTAGGTTGACAGAAAAGTTAAAAATAATATCTCTGAAGGCAAACCCACAAAAAAATAGATATAGGAATATATACAGGAAAGACTTTTGCACGAAGTTTTTCACTCTTAAAAGGCATGACAGGACAGCCTGCGGCAAAATGCATCAAACTGCACGGCCAGTCCACATTTAGCTACGGAGAGTAGCTAACCGCGACTGCATTGCTTCAATATCTTCTTCTTCATCTTCATCAACAACAGCTGCTGTAGCCCCTTCGGGCTCATGCTCTGGCAGGGCGTCGGTGACCTTACTGGGCGCTTTACCCAAGGCTCCTGCAAGACAAGGCAAAGCAGACTTGAAAACGAAGTGCCAAAATATAAAGGCTGAACCCAGAACTATCCCAGAATTCTATGCAGGGTGGGTTCAGGTGTGAGCGATTGCACTCACAAACTGCAAATAAGTCACAGAATCCACTGACAGGGCTCCATCACCTCCCCGAGGACCAAAATATTAATGGTCCTGCTCCGCTTAGAAGAGCTCTGCTTGCTTGACAGTTCTGAATGATGCCACGACAGCGAGAAAGTGAGGTTTCTGTGCCGCCATGACCGAGTCCCTAAAATGGGCTCTGCTTTTTCATTGCCCTGAGCCAGGCTTCCTCAACCTCAGCCCTCCAGATGTTTTTGGCCTACAGCTCCCACGATCCTTAGCTAGCAGGACCAGTGGTCAGGGATGATGGGAATTGTAGCCTCAAAACATCTGGAGGGCCGAGGTTGAGGAAGCCTGTTCTGAGCACTCTGGAGAACCAGGGAGCATTCAGGCATGATAGTTATCAACCACTCAGGCCATTCCCTCAGTCCAGAGGCTGAGCAAGGCATCTAATAGAACTGGCCAGACATAGCAGATTCCCTCTAAGTCAACCATGTGGATCTGTCCAGTCTTCAGAGGTAGGTTGTTTCAATAGGTTCCACCACTGTTAAGGTAAAGGACTGCGGAAGACCCAACCCTAGCCGACATTGATCGGCCATGGCAGCAGAACCAGATTAAGCTTCTTCATCATCCTGTCCACCATCAAACTTTGCCAAGGATGTTCAGGGCGGTCCAACTTTTCATACCAAGTGAGCCGCAAGAGCACTTCAACCTGGAACCCACAGGTAGCACACTGTCTTGTCATGTGGGGGGTGGAGGGGAGAGCAAGGCCAATATCTGACACCCCCCCACGCTGCCTTCCCAAAGTTGGGTAAGCAAGGCGCTAGGCTTTGGGAAGGAGGCACAAGGCTCTGGTAGGGTGCTAGGGCCCTCCCATCTCCTTCCGAAAGCTGGGAAAGTGCTAACTAGGGGTTGGGAAGGGACAGGAGGACTCTAGGACCCTGTCATAGCCCCCATGTCTCCTTCACAAAGTCCAGGGGGCCACTTGCCCAGCTTTGGGAAGGCAGTACAAATACAGTGGTACCTCAGGTTAAGTACTTAATTCATTCCAGAGGTCCGTTCTTAACGTGAAGCGTACTTAACCTGAAGCACCACTTTAGCTAATGGGACCTCCTGCTGCCGCTGCACCGCCAGAGCACGATTTCTGTTCTTAAGCGGAGTTCTTAACCTGAAGTGCACTTAACCTGAAGCATACTTAACCCGAGGTACCACTGTAAAAGCAAATACAAGACGTGCTGGCGAAGGAACGATTGGGAGTGCACTTCAAGGCTCCCAATTGTTTCTTTGCTGCCAGGTCTTTGTCTACCCCACATACACATACAGGTGAAACTTGAAAAATTACGAGTATCGTGGAAAGGTTCATTTCTTACAGTAATTCAACTTAAAAGGTGAAACTAATATATGCGATAGACTCATGACATGCAAAGCGAGATATGTCAAGCCTTTATTTGTTATAATTGTGATGATTATGGCGTACAGCTGATGAGAACCCCGAATTAACAATTTCAGCTTTGGGGTTTTCATCAGCTGTACGCCATAATCATCACAATTATAACAAGCAAAGGCTTGACATATCTTGCTTTGCATGTCACGAGTCTATCTCATATATTAAACTCCAGTAGCTAATGAAAACAATTGCTTACATAAATGGACTTTTCCATGATATTCTAATTTTTCACCTGTTTCACCTGTATATGATGTATGGAAAACAGCCTTGTGAGCTAAATTTGGACTTCTGCCTAGCCTAGTTAGGCCCATGGTTTGGAGGTTCCCCACCACTGGACTAGATGGAGGACCAGAAGATGAAACAGCCATTTAACTTCACTTCCTTAAACATAACACAGACTCAAGAGAATGCTTTAAAGCTGTGGCAAACAACCCTTGTAGACTCCAGGGTCTCATTTGCTCAGCAACACCTGTTCAGAGTCAAGCTTCCATTTAAAATTACGGGAGAGCTGGCGGTGCAAATGAAGATGTCTAACTATGCCAACAATAAAAAGTAGGATATGGCACATATGTATATCTATAGACACTCGTGCACACTTCCACTCACCAGCTGTAATGTCAAACAAAATTTTGTCAATCTCCATTTCTGCTTCCTCTTCCATCTCTTCTTGGTCTTCCATACCTTCAAAAGTATCCTCCAGCATGTCTTCGATAATACCTGCCTAAAGAAAATGTAGATGCTGGAAGATCAAGTTATTTGTATATGCAGACTAGGATCATACACTTGTAGACCTGGAAATTGGGCCCTAGTTTTCACCCACAGCTTGGACTGTCCCAACAAACAATTGCATGAAGCTAAAAAAATAAAGAAATCCAGAGAGATGAGGAAAGTTTGACAACCGATCTCCTTCGGACTGATGTTCAAGTGGCCTCATCTGGCAAAGGGAAAGCAGAACGAGTCAGGATCATAGCTGTCAACTTTTTCCTTTTTATTTTTTAAGGGAAATTCCCTTATTCCGAATAGGATTCCTTTCAAGAAAAGGGGAAAGTTGACAGCTATGGTCAGGATTATCAACTAACAAGGCAACAGGGTAACAATGATCTGAAGCAGGTACTGTCTCTTACATGCCAGGCTGCTTTCCTTGCTACAATTTTACACAGCCAGATCACACGAAAAAGAATTAAGAAAGTAATCTTACTTACCTTCATCATTTCTTTGGACAATTCCCGCATTGTAGCCTGGATTTCAGGGATCTTTACTAAGTTCTGCATGGCTTTCATTACTTCTGAGCTCTTTTGTAATGAGCCAGCCACTCTCAGGACAGCTGCCAAGAGAAGGCATAGAAGACTTTAGATCAAATTCAGACCAGAAGAACATCAGCTTGGGCAGTTCCCTGCCACCGGATCAAGGTTCCTATTCAATTCAGAGGGGAGTTGAGGGTACCTAAGATTACAAGATGTCCATCTTTTCTCTCAGCTTGATAACTTATAAAAACCCAACAATAAGAGTGTTCATAAGGAGCAGAGCACTATTTTCCTTTCCGCTTCTGAAAAAGACCTCCAAAGATTTTCTAGCATAAGGATGTGATCAGAGGCCTGCAAGGTTACATCAAGGATTATCTAGCCCAGGATCTTGCTTGTGACATTATTATTATTATCTCGCTTTCAAGTGCACAAATCCTTCCATGGCCGCTTGATTTTCGTGTAAAAAAAACAAAACAAAAACCTGTGATGATTAAATCACAAGAAGGCAATATCACATGACAATGTATCCAATGGTGGCTTTATTTGTACATAACACTGAAAGAATGCCCCAAACGGCATTGTGGTCAGGAAAAAAGGATTATATTCCCACATGTGGTGGGAATGCAGTCTGGTTAAGGAATATTGGCAAAAGATTACAAAGGTAATTTCTGGATTATTTCAAATAAATATAGAAGTGAATAGGGATTTACTATTTTCGGGAATACTGGGAAATAACAAAGTAAAAAGTAATATGCAAGAGCTGTATAAGATTATGATTCTAGCCGGAATGGCAGTTATTGCACTGGGATGGAAAGAAAAGGCTAAATGGGAAATGGAAAAATGGAATGATTATGTTTTTGAATACGTACAATCTGAAATATTTGCACAGATAGCGGCAGAGGATAGTTGGGAAAATAAATGCCAAAGAATTACAAATAAATGGGCATTTTACAGGAAATGGATAGAAAGGGGTGAAGCCAACCCAAACATACAAGCTCGAATGAACAGACTGTGTACATGGATAAAGATCTGAAGAACGAAGGTCTGTCCAGAGGGGAGGATGGGAGGGGAGGGGGAAGGAAAAAAAAAGTCTCCTAAAAGCTTAGTTGTTTACTCAGGCCTATTGGAGATGTTTGAGAGCGCTACCTTGTTCAGTGGCTGTTTTAAATGTTGCATTCGAAATGTATTAATTGTATTCTGAACTTTGTGCATATCTTATTATACTTTGATTCTTTTTCTGTAAATCAGCTGCAGATTTTTGTTAAGCGGTATATACATTTTCTGAATAAATAGTAAGTGGCCAAAAAAAACAAAACACTGAAAGAATGAGGAAGCAGGTGGGTGCCTGGAGCAACAGATCACAGCCACTTTGCTCCACCCTGGTCCTGCTGCCGCCAGAGCCAAGCCATGTATGGCCTAGCATTGCATGCAAACCTGAGCTCGTGGTTTGCC
The DNA here is from genome assembly GCF_009819535.1 of Lacerta agilis. Taxonomy (NCBI): domain Eukaryota; kingdom Metazoa; phylum Chordata; class Lepidosauria; order Squamata; family Lacertidae; genus Lacerta; species Lacerta agilis. The sequence goes on from NC_046325.1 coordinate 41,895,640, forward strand.
TCGCCAGCTCCTGGTTTATTTGGAGTGACATAAGCTACAAGTGGAGGTTCACACAGAATGCCACCAAACTGCAAGGAAAAGCACTCGCCCTCTACAAAACTTTAGTTCCCTTCCAAAGCTCCGCAGACCTCAAATGTGTAGCAAGGTGGAAGGAAACCAAGCCTTTTGGAAGAGCACTTTTCTAAAAGGGGAAGTCATGAGTTGCATGCTGCTATTATGTGGAAAGAAGAGGTGCGCTTTCCTACAACTTGCTTCTTTATTTAAACATTGCTGGCCTTTGCTACAGCCCAGCATAACGCATAAATCTATGGCGTGAATTGTTTCGTCCTACAGTCTTCACAACAGTCTTCTATTTCTTTCTGTATTGTTGACCCTTGATCATTTTATGCTCAGTTGGTCTAATGAGGTTCAAAACCTCTATTTCCAAGTGTCATTTTATTCCACAGTTTTCTACGGGAGAGAAATATTGCTGCAGTATTGCACCACAGCTCAGCTTCAGCACAGATTGCTTGAGGTGGGAGCATTCTGGATAAATGTTTGTCCAAGGCCCCCTTTGCACATGCACTGTGGGAAGAGCTTCTGCAAGGTGTGCGCCTATGCTGCAGGGGAATATAGCTGAATAACACAGCTTGGTGGACAAGGCCTACTGCATGGGTATTTCCTAACCCATTGCCAGCTCCCATCCCTTGCGTGGTGGGCCAGCTCCCATCCCTTACGGGGGCGCAATTAGTGCCAGCGCCTTCTGTCAAGAGTTTGGGTGTAATCTTTGATGCCTCCCTTTCTAAGGAGGCGCAGGTTACAGCTACAACAAAGGTGGCATTTTCCCATCTCCGCCGTGCTAAGCAGTTGGTCCCTTACCTTTCTCGTCCTGACCTTGCCACTGTGATCCATGCGATGGTCACCTCCAGGCTTGACTACTGTAACTTACTCTACGTGGGGCTGCCCTTGAAACTGACCCAGAAACTCCAGCGGGTGCAGAATGCCGCAGTGAGACTCCTAATGGGGTCCTTGCAGTGGGATCACATTCGTCCAGTGCTATACCAGCTGCACTGGCTCCCAGTGGAGTACAGGATCAGGGTTAAGGTGCTGGTTTTAACCTTTAAAGCCCTATACGGCCTAGGACCCTCATACCTACGGGACCGCCTCCTCTGGTATGTGCCACAGAGGACCTGACGGTCTGCAAACAACAACACTCTGAAGATCCCGGGCCCCAGGGAAATGAGACTGGCCTCAATCAGAGCCAGGGCCTTTTCGGCCGTGGCCCTGGCCTGGTGGAACACTTTCCCACAAGAGACTAGGGCCCTGCAGGATTTGACATCTTTCCGCAGGGCCTGCAAGATGGAGCTGTTCCACCACGCCTTTGGCCATGGGGCAGTCTGACCTATTTTCCTTTGTATAAGCACAAGCATGAAGGAGGCCTCCCAGCCTGTTCACAGTTTCTTATATGATCAGTGAAAACAGTTGGTCCTGGCAAGTATTAACCACTCTCATTCTTGACCTGATAACTGCCATTTGTCCAGATTTTAATTTGTCTGAATTAATTTTAAGATGTATTTTAATTAATTGATGCCTGTTTTTATGTATACTGTGTTATTTGCATGATGTTAGCCACTCTGAGACTGCCTTTGGCTGGGGAGGGCAGGGTACAAATAAAATTTATTATTATTATTATTGGTACCGTTTCATGTGGTTAAAGGTAAAGGGACGCTTGACCATTAGGTCCAGTCGTGGATGACTCTGGGGTTGCAGCGCTCATCTCGCTCTATAGGCCGAGGGAGCCGGCATACAGCTTCTGGGTCATGTGGCCAGAATGACTAAGCCGCTTCTGGCGAACCAGAGCAGCGCACGGAAACGCTGTTTACCCTCCAACCGGAGCGGAACCAAAAGAATAAGATGACAGAGAGAGAGAGAGAGAGAGAGAGATGATAGATGATAGCATTCTTTTGTGTTCAGTTGCCTGTGTGATTTGGCGGAAGAGAAATTTAAGTAACCATTTTGTTCCATCATGACAGGTTATGCCATGGAAGGCCAGCTCCTTACCCAGCTGATTCTTCATCCCCATCAGCACTGAATTCATGTGGGCTTTGGAGGCGTAGAGTTTGCTCACAGCTTTCCTCGAACGAATCATCTCCTTTGCCAGGACCACGCAAACGTCTTTCTGACCCTTTTTGGCAGCATCTTTGATGGATCTTTTTACCTTTTCCTCTTCTCGCTGAATATCTACATTTGGGAGACAATGCAAACAAGAGTAAACAGCGATGGCGGAAGCTCTGGGCTTTCAAAATGAGCCGTGATTTTCCTTGGCGCGTGAATACTACATAGGAGAGGAGGAGTGGGACTCACCTGTCACCTCAGTCCCCCTATACTAGTTGCCAAGGACTTAAGAAGACCTCTCTGAACGAAAGACAATGTTTGGGGGGCTCTGAGAACATGTATATATTGGCTGCTCTCATCTGGGGCAGATTACAGAAGCCAACCAAAATTTGTTAGCTGCTACGGTTCTACCTTACTTCCCAAGAAGTGAGGTCTTGTCCTTGACCTCAAATAGCAGCTACAAACCTCTGAGTGAACTGTGTCTTGGATCAGGCATAGGCAAACTCAGCCCTCCAGATGTTTTGGGACTACAATTCCCATCATCCCTGACCACTGGTCCTGTTAGCTAGCGATCATGGGAGTTGGAGTCCCAAAACTCATGGGGGACCGATTTGCCTATGCCCGGCTTGGATTGCTGGCCAATCAGTATTTCCTACTTGCCAGATATAAGTTCCAATCTTAGTATATTATACTCAGCATCAGTTGCTGACAAATATTCCTGTCAGTGAACAGCCTGGGGTAGAAAATGACATTTTAATATTTTATTTTATTACAAATCTCAAACAATAAATAGCCCACAGTACATTTGCTTGCACTGAGTGATGGGAGGAATTCAACTGAAGAGGAAATGCTCTTAGAGAGGTGATTTGCAGGTAGAGCATCATTCAAGTAACTACCATCGTACCTTGGCTTTTGAACATAATCTGTTCTGGAAGTCTGTTCAACTTCCGAAATGTTCAAAATCCAAGGCGTGGCTTCTGATGGGCTGCAGGAGCTTTCTGCACTCAAGCGGAAGTCATGATGGACGAAAAACGTTCGAAAACCGGAACACTTACTCCTGCGTTTTTGGCATTCAGGAGCCAAAGCATATGAGTACCAAGGTGTTAGAGAACCAAGGTATGACTGTACTGGTAAACCATGCTAACAACCATTGGGGGGGAAGTTACAACAACTTCGTATACATTTCCTTCTCGAAAGGCTCTGATAACTTGTTATGGATGGGGCCTTGTGTAAAGGTTCCTTCTGGCAGCTGCTTCCATTTTAAATATTTCAAGCCGAGTTAACTAAAAACCTCCTATACAAAGGGCCACCAGGAAATTCCCCTGCAACAGTGTCACTCCAATGAATGGGAGCTGAGTGACGGCAGAGCTTGCATTCACTTCAAAGGGGCTTGTACAGAACTTTCTAGAGGATGGTGCCCTGAATATTTCTGGCAGGGGGTGCCTGGACTGAAATCTCGAAGCTTGCTTCCTCTGCTGCCTCATTTCCAGTTCCAAGGAAAGGCAACGGAATCACCAAGAAACCAACTAGGAATCACTTGAGGTCAAAACAACAGCTGCATAAGGCCTATCCCACAAAAACTTCAATCTGATATTCAGATCCCCCAAACAAACACTGCTTTGATTGAGGTTTTCTCCTGATATACCCCCCCCTGCATATTTCCCAAGCAAAGAACAAGCATGATATGTTGGTACATCTTCTATTTCCTTGTAGATGAATTTAGTGGTCACTGCAGAAGCCACCATGGGCTGCCTGATAAATTGCCAGCACAGTTTGGATGCTGCTTTTTGCATTTCTGGGTCCAGGAGTGCCACCTTGAATAAAAAAATTGGGGGGGGGGCAGGTAAGCCCCACTCCACATAAACAATCACATGATGTGGAACACGTACACCATTTGAATGGCAATGCCCATCAATTCTGGGAGGCCCAGCCCCTCAAATATGTTATTGGGGGGGGGGGCAAAGGGACCTCAGTCCCTAGGAGTTGACTGCTTTAGCTGGGTCAAAAGTTGCACTGGGAACATTCGAATCAGGGAGCCATCTGTCAAAGGTAGTGTGCTGGTGTGTGGAATAATAAATAGCTATGTAGCATAGTTCCCCACTGATATGTTAACCATTTGCTGTGGGATCCAACCATACAAAAGCAGAACCCACACCATGCAGGCAGCTCCTAGATGTCATCAGAGCTGTATCAGGGCATAAAGCTATACACCATTTAATCACGTTCTATATGTTGAAGTTTTTTTTTTTTATAAATTAAAAACGTTTAAAATCTTACTGGTGTTTATTTGGGGTATCTGAAAGAAGAGCAATTCAGAGAAAACCCAAGAGAATACAGACCTCTAATCTGTCTATCAATCACCCTCATTTCTTTTCGTATCTTCAATGACCACTCATTCACCTGAAAAAGAAAGATAGGAGATCTGAAACAGTGCCCTGTCCAGAGGTTGCAGATGTGGTTCAGCTAGTTGGGTAGCACCAACCTAATGATCAGTGCTGTTTGGATAGGGGTAACTGAATCCAGGGCAACTGATAGTATTGATCATGCCCATAGATCCTGATATAAAACTGCAAACATGTAGCTGGTTCCTGAGAACAAGTATCTGTGGGTCAGGGCTTTCAATTATTCCGTTAGTCAAACTAACTGACATGTACACATTACTGACGCACAACTTGAGAGAGGATTTTAATAAAGGCAAATGAGCAACTCTGTATATGGTGAGCCTAATGTAGATAAATGTGAAACATTACTTGAAGAAATTTGGAATTATCAATACATTTAGTATTCAACTAAAGTTTACTCAGAGTAGACCCACTGTAATTAATGGACCCCTATTTGTTGTTGTTCAGTCGTTCAGTCGTGTCCGACTCTTCATGACCCCATGGACCAGAGCACGCCAGGCACGCCTATCTTTCACTGCCTCCTGCAGTTTGGCCAAACTCATGCTAATCACTTCAAGAACACTGTCCAACCATCTCATCCTCTGCCGTCCCCTTCTCCTTGTGCCCTCCATCTTTCCCAACATTATTATACCCCTATTAGTCATGCCCATTAATTTCAATAGGTTCACTTATCATGTTAGAGGACAACCAGGGTTATGTATTCTTTCCGATCTCTCCAGTTAACCTGGCAATGTGGGGTGGGGTGATTGAGGATGCTTCAAGCTTCTCCAACATAGCATGGATTTTGCCATTTATCCTGCACACCTTATTATTATTATTATTATTATTATTATTATTATTTGCACTCTGCTTTTTTCCTTGACACTGACTCAAGGGGGTTTATAGATGAAAAAGAACAGCCTAAAACACAGGTGGAAAATCACACACACAAACTTGTACCAACTGCTGAGAAGCGTCAATGGAAGAGAGCTATTGCCTTCAAACAGGATGCTGCACTAGATGGACCTTTGTTCTGTCCCAACAGGACTCTTATATTTTAATCTGGGATGCCCAAACTTCCACATTCTGTAAGTACCCAACCTACTGCAGTGCCAAGTGATGAGAAGCTGAATCTGTTGCTTTTAGCATCTAGGAACAGTAGCCAGTCATTCTGAGACAAGACCCGTTGAAATCAATGGGACTTCAGTTGGTAATGACTTAACAGTGCCATCCTAACCACATCTACGTAAGACTAACTGAAGCCCCTTTGATTTCAGTGGGGCTTGCCCTCTGTTTTCTGCCATGTGGGACTGGAAATTAGTTGAGATTCCTGAACTGCAAGGGCTGGATGACCCCCCCCCCCCAATCCCTTCCAATTCTGCAGCTCTTGTTGTTGTTCAGTCGTTCAGTCGTGTCCGACTCTTCGTGACCCCATGGACCAGAGCACGCCAGGCACACCTATCCTTCACTGCCTCTCGCAGTTTGGCCAAACTCATGTTAGTAGCTTCGAGAACACTGTCCAACCATCTCATCCTCTGTCGTCCCCTTCTCCTTGTGCCCTCCATCTTTCCCAACATCAGGGTCTTTTCTAGGGATTCTTCTCTTCTCATGAGGTGACCAAAGTACTGGAGCCTCAACTTCAGGATCTGTCCTTCCAGTGAGTACTCAGGGCTGATTTCTTTGAGAATGGATAGGTTTGATCTTCTTGCAGTCCATGGGACTCTCAAGAGTCTCCTCCAGCACCATAATTCAAAAGCATCAATTCTACGGCGATCAGCCTTCTTGATGGTCCAGCTCTCACTTCCATACATTACTACTGGGAAAACCATAGCTTTAACTATACGGACCTTTGTTGGCAAGGTGATGTCTTTGCTTTTTAAGACGCTGTCTAGGTTTGTCATTGCTTTTCTCCCCAGAAGCAGGCGTCTTCTAATTTCGTGACTGCTGTCACCATCTACAGTGATCATGGAACCCAAGAAAGTGAAATCTCTCACTGCCTCCATTTCTTCCCCTTCTATTTGCCAGGAGGTGATGGGACCAGTGGCCATGAGCTTAGTTTTTTTGATGTTGAGCTTCAGACCATATTTTGCGCTCTCTTCTTTCACCCTCATTAAAAGGTTCTTTAATTCTTCCTCATTTTCTGCCATCTGCAGCTCTACGAATCATTTAAGTCCTTCCTCCACATGGGGCTTGATGCCCAGCCCAGCGGGAGGCTTGTCAGCTACTCAACCGACCCCCGTCAGGCAGGTGCAAACCCTACGCCCATACTCACCCCAGCTTTGCCCCAGTGTGGTTCTAATGCCTAAGAGCGTCGTCGGGCAAGGACCTGGGAGAGCAGAGTTCGAATCCCCACCCGGCCCATGAAGCAGCTTGGAAGCCAGTCACCACCTCTTAGCCTGACCTACTGCACAGGGTTGCTGTGGGGGTGAAATGGGGAGGAGAACCACGTACACCACACCTTCAGCTCCTTCGAATATAAACGTAATAAATGAATAGTGGCTGGGGAAACCCAGCCAGATGCGCGGGGTATAAATAATAAATTCTTATTTTAAATTCTTATTAAAAAAAATTAAACTCCTGCCTCGGCTCATCCCAGCAGCGCCGGATTTAGTGAGTGTGCGGGCGGCTCCCTCACAAGGCGCCAATAATAATAATAATAATAATAATAATAATGCCCATATTTATAAACTGTGCCAAAAGGAATTATTGTGGAAATAAGAAATATTTACTAGGATAGAGGCCAAAGTTTGTCCTCTCTCAGGGCGCTCTATTCCCAAAGTCGGCTCCTTCTCCCAGCCTCTCCCTCCCTCCAAGCGGCCTTTACCAGCTCCTTGGGCGGCTTCTCCTGGGTCTTCCCGAACAGCCCCATCTCCGGCCAGCGGCACCTAGTCCTCCCATCCACGCGCTATTTCCTGCTTCCGGCCCTCTCCCAGGGAAACAAGGAAGTGGTGCGCACCATAGAGACGACGTGGGCGGAGGGTGTGGTAGGAGAGCGGCCACTCTGATTAGTCCAAGGCGGCTTTTCCTCAACTGACGCGGCTGGCCTACAACTCCCATCATCCCCGAACGGCCAGTCCCGCTAAGCAAGCGTTGATGGGAGTTGTAGGCCAACAGCATCCGGGGACCCGAAGTCGGGAAAGGCTGGTAAAGGGAGGGAGGGAAGGAGGGAGGCGCTTAGGGACGCGGAAGCCCCGATCTGCTTCCTGGTTGGTTCCCCGCACGTGACAGACAGCTGATCGAAGCCGCTCCCCGCAGCCGGAGGCAGCCACGCTGCTCAATGCCATAGAACAGACTCTTGGAGTCGGAAGGTACCCCTAAGGGTTATCTAGTCCAACCCCGTGCGATGCAGGACTCTCAGTTAGATCATCCCTGACTGGTGGCCATCCAAATTCTGCTGGGAAAGTTCCAAAGAAGAAGGGGCACCACCCCGAGTTCAGACCTCATTAAGCACCTATGTGACACTTACACGTGTACTCAGATATAAGCCCCAGTGTGTTCCGTGGGACTTGGTCCCAGATAAATAGAGGCAGTATTGTCGTTTCAGGTTCATAAGTCGGCGCAAGACACATAACAAATCAGAGAAAATAAAGTGTCACTCGTTATTAAAATAGGGAGAGGCAATTGATTATTTTAGAATGTTGCTGTTGAGGATATTCACCAGATTTGATTTGGGTTTTTTTGTTCTTGGTCAAGTGTGATTCCCCCCCCCCTCAACTATTTAACCAATTGTTGTTCAGTCCAATAGTCCATTTGAAATTTGCATACAATGAAATCCCATTGAAATGAATAGACACCCATATACGTTAGCCTTTGAATTCTTGTAGCCCCGTGCTAGGCAAACGGCATTCACATGACAGATTGGAGCCTTTCAAAAGGACAGTAACTGAAAAGAGAGGTCTAATCTAACCTATTCTGATTTATTTTACATGGCATAATATGACATAACACAGCACTGACCACTGATCAATATCCTGTATAATGAGAAAATGGTGGATTGTTCAGAGACATTTTTGACTTGAACCTGCACAGTGGAGATATAACAAGCATACACACCTTAAGAAATATAAACAAGTTGTGTAGGCAACAACCTTCTTGCCTGGGGTCTAACTGCCCAGGTTTGCACCCTAGGAAGATCATTTTGGTGCTGCTAACACAGTCGTTTGACTTCACCTACAGAGACGCACTTCATTGTCAATGAGAACTAAGAGCCCAGTTAACTAATTAGGTAGGACAGAAATGTATAGATAGATCTAAGTGGCTGATGAAGTTTTATATTTCATATTTGAAATTAATAAAGCATTTTTAATGTACATGAAAGTCAAATCGAGAGATAGGTTTGGAAGCATTTAGGAAATGGATATATTCTGCCTGAGAAACCTCAATAAGTTCCAAATTTCTTATAGAAAGGGTAGGATGCAAGCATAAGAAGTAAAATTATATTTTGAGTGGAAGACAAAGCACAAGTACAAAAAAGCCATTGGAACGATTGATAGGACCAATTATTAACCTTCTTTTAAAATAATTTATTTTCATGGATTTGTTTTTAAATGTATTCTCACAGACCATACATTATTCAACAAAGGTGTGCTGAACAAACTCTAAAAGAAGAAACATTTAAATAAAACAATTATTGTATGTTAAAATTTCCATGTTCACCCATATCCTATCCTATCCTGTCATGTTAAAACATTTCCTGAAATATACTTTTGTTGACAAATATTTATGATTTTTGTGCTTACAAAAAAAGCAAATGAAAAATGTTAACTTTTTAAAACTTCCAAATGCTGTAAAAGGAAAGGTGTCATTGTACAATACGTATTCATTATTTCAACATACAAGGCAACCAAATGATTCTGTCATCGACATTAGCATCATGTTTATTTTTACTTCACTGCACTAACATTTAAACTAAAACTTTAAACCACAAGGTCTGTTTTGTGACTAACATTTAAATGGCAAGCAGTAAATATGTAGGAAGGTTACAAAGGACGTTACCAGCGCACACCTAAGACGGGCTATGGTTTGACAACAGCTGCTGACGCATATATGGCTTCTTTTTCTTGTAAGAGGCCCATCTACAAACCGGGCAGCAGTGCCGCCCCCCAGCCAGCCACATCACAATGCAATTCTGGTGAAAGACATGGCCGCACGGTAAACCCATTAGCAAGCACCCGTTTCTGAAATTCTCTAGACACACGACACATTCCGTACAGTGCAACATACCGGCAGGCCAAACGGACCAATCGGGCTCCGTATCTTCCGCAGAGCTTTGTGAGCCGTATGACCCGGCTTTGGCACACGAACAGGTCTCGCCATTGCACGGGGGCTCCCCTTCGCAAGGGCTCTGAAGGGCGCTTTGCTCGTCCTCGGGTACTGCCCGGCCACTTCTCGAGGCATCTTTGCACTCGCTATCCGACTCGCTTTCGCTTTGAGAGAGCTCCATCATCTCCTCTTCGGAATGCCCGCCGGCACATTTAAATCGCCAGATGGGCAAGTTTTTAATGTAATCGGTCGGTATCAGGGGGTGGAGCCATAAATCGGGGAAAGCTAAGCGCTCAAGGAACAGATCTGGGTCTTCATCCCAATCGGACTCGAAGGGGAAGCGCTGGAACGAAGTGATAGGGTGGAACAGATAGCTAGTGTACCAGTCCCAAAGGCTAGATAGCCACTCTAGGTTATTGGCATTTACTTCGTCGCTGTTGTTATTGTGCCGTCTCTTTTTCTCAAAATAATCTATTAATAACCCATGACCAAGGTAAGTGCTGAGGAACAAGGCGGGGTGAGAAGAGTAAAATATCCAATCAGCTCTCACCCATGAGGCTAGGGCTGTTGTATTTGAATACCGGAAGAGTTTTAAGCTGTATTCATAGAAACTGTCTAAATAAGGTAACTGCAAAAAACCCAAGACTGGTAGCCAGGAAATAATTAGTAGAGAATTATAGGTCCCTAAAGTGCTTATAAGAACAACGAAGCGCTTGATAGTAGCACCCTGAGTGATAAATAGGTCCATCCAAGCCATTAAGTTAACTAATACCAGGCTTAAAACAAATAAATCATTAACTTCTGGCTGTAAGGAACGCAAGAAGGAGTCCATGGCACGGAGGGAAATAAACTCACCAGTATTATTCCCATACCTGTAAATTCCTTCAGGAGTTCTAAGTATGTAGGATGGTGTCTTATAGATGCCCATCTCTGCTATGTGGCTCTTGTTGTCCCAGTTTTCTACATTCACAAAAATAAACTCAACTCTGCCAGTAAACTTTACACTTAATGCAGAGAAGAAAGCTGGAGGTTGGTCTAACTTTGCAAACAGGTATATTTTCACCCTATACTGATAACTTTTGTTCCATTCTTCCTTCAAGTGTTCCGATTTGAAGATTGTTTTGATCCGGGAAGCTGCATGGGCTGTTATCCATTTGAAAATATGCTCCGTCTCGATTTTACGTCCACCGTATTCTTTAAGCATCACTTTCCCTTTGGACGTACTAGTTTGTGGAACGGACATGATTAATGTGGATCTCACCCAGCCTCTTCTCCTGCAGTATCTACAATGAAAACATTGGGTTAAATCAAGGAATGTTTGAAAAAGAAACAGTTTTCACTATCATTTGCCACACTGAACGTAAGCACTCCAGAATTTTCAGATGTGATGAACATCTATTTAGAAGCATTTTATTTTCAGTATATGTAGAAGCAGCAAACATCCAGCAACTTGAACAGGGATCACAACCTTCTTTGTGTATTATGAAATGGAGAAATTCATATTCCGTAGCAGGCAATTAGGACTTTCAGCACGGTCTTTTAATTACTGCGAGCGAAACTGTCTGAAATCGAATACAGTAGCAGACCTGCTCATGAAATTGCTCATGAAATTATAATTAGGGCTGCTCTTCTACAAATTCACAACATGAATTAGACACAGAGAAAACATATAACCCCCATTCCATTGGGGTCTAGAAGCAAGGAAGAGGAGCATGTGAGTCATTCAGGAATTTCCTGCTGCCATTGCTGACTAATGAGCAAAGCCAGTGAACAGATAAATTATTTCTGTATTAACAATATTTTAATATTGCCTAATCTATAGGAAATGTCTTCATAAGTTTATGGAAACTGTGAATATTTTAATTGTGGATATGTACAGATATGTTATGACCTACTGCCACATATTGTCGTTTTGTCAGTTTTCTTCTCCTTTTTCTGTATTGCTTATGTCAGAAAATAAATGATATTTCTATAATGCTTTTCAACAGGGGGTTCAGGAAGTGGTCAACACTACAGCGGGTACCATGTTATAGAGGCAAAACCCACCCCAACAACTTCAAGAACATACCTCGGGTCACTGGAGCAGTTAAAAGTGCCTGTTCGTATACCAAACCGTGACACTTTCTTCACCATTTTCTCCCAGTGGACTCTTCCCATTAGAGGGCTTCTATCATTTGCTATGACCTGTTTTTCAAATAATAGTAAAAAAAAAAACTTTGTATGAGCAGCTACACCTTTAAAGAGCACCATGTAGCAAACTGGCTTGTGCGTGACTTTTCATTATTTATTTTTATTTTTATACTTGTATTCAAGTTTTATACTTTTGGACGTAAAAAGGTCACCACAGTGGCTTCTGATAACGCTCCCATTTGTGAAAAACCAAACCCCGTACGTTCCCGCCTGTCAGGGAACTGTCTCCGATGCAGCGCAAGGTGGTGGAAGGGTTCTCCGGATGCTACAGAGAGCCCCAGTCCCAACTTGCCAGCAGCTCCTCCTCTGGTAGTAAAAGGAGCGGTGAGACGTCCAGCGAGGAGGGCGAGAGTTCACAGGGGAAAGGGAGTAGAGGCTCTGGGGATGCAAGAGAGACCCAGCACTCCCACAGTCCCGGGGGCGATACAGGGGGAACGCAATTTCCGTCATCCCAAAGACGTCGTAGGGTGAAGAGAAAGGATGGAAGGTGGGGTTTTCGTATACCGAAACTCTTTTGTTGCGGTCAGAACCGGAAGGGGCCATTCCCGGATTCTGACACCGCTTGATACAGACATGAACTTTTTAGCTCTGCACTGTACATAGTTTGCACAATAAAATCTTTAAAGGAAACAGCTGAGTCCTGGCTGCTTACTCATGAGCAGCTAACTGAGAACCTTACACCGCCGTAAAAATGTTTATTACCAACCTTACTAGTTTACCCAAGAAAGTTGTAAGTTTTACTGGGGGGGGGGGAGAGAGAGAGAGAGATAATCAGGGAAATGCAATTATTGTGGAACAAAAGCCAGAGTCCATGGGTAGTTACTTGTGTAAGGTTACCAGATTTTTTTCAATGAATCCGGGGACACTTTTCAACTTCCTACTAAATACAGTGGTACCTCGGGTTACGAACTTAATTCGTTCCGGAGGTCTGTTCTTAACCCGAAACTGTTCTTAACCTTTAGCTAATGGGGCCTCCCTCTGCCGCCGTGCAATTTCCGTTATCATGCTGGGGCAAAGTTCGCAACCCGAGGTACTACTTCCGGGTTAGCGGAGTTTGTAACCCGAAACGTTTGTAACCCGAAGCGTTTGTAACCCAAGGCACCACTGTAGATGGATTTTGTCAGAGGGCTGATTTGTAAATCCGGGGACTGTCCCCGGAAAACGGGGACATTTGGTAACCTTATACTTGTGCCCAATGGAGACATTGCCACACGTTTCCAAATGACTGCTTCATTTTTCTGGTTTTTTAAAGAAGCCAAACAGTCAACATGCACACATTGTGATCCTAGCAATCAGCAATAAATCTCTATCATGTCAAAGACCCTGGGAAGCACTGAAAAGCAGAGTTCTGCAAATCTTTCACGAGGCACATTCAGAACCAATTTGGACCATCTTTAATGGTTTGTAGCCGCAGAATAATTCCCGGCATAATTCTTGCGCACACATACATTTGAACACGACTTGTACAAACGAGTTATCCATGTAGGTTTCTCTTGAATGGCCATGCAACCATCTACTAAATCTAGCTACGTCTCACAGAAACCTCCATAAGCCCACTGCAGGAATGCTCCGTGCATATGAGCAGTGTTGGAAACCGAGGTATGAAAGCTAGGAGCCAAATGGCACCTTAAACCTGGGTTATGGGCGCTACAATGGAGTGTCCAGGCATGCTTTTTTTAATAACAAGAATACAAAGCTGAAAATGAATGAACTGCAGCTAAAATATTATGTTCATTTTTCACGTGGGTCTAGTCCTTCCCCTGCCCACCCCCCTAATATTCTTAAGAGGGTCTCTTCTCCAGTCTTCAGAGAGTAGCTGGAAGTGGGGAGGCAGAAAAAGGTAATCCTTTCCTTCCACTCTGAAGTTTTAATCTGAAATCTTAGGCGTGGTACTGCACCCAGAGCTCGCACTAATGAAATTCCTGTCACAAAATGTGCCTAGAACAATGGGAGTTTTGAACACTGCATGTGATCCGATTTCTCATGTATGCAAATGTGAAGATCCGGAAAAACTGGAGAAACCTAGAATATTTATGATATGCCAGGCGTTAAACTACCTGCTACTGCAAGTATAATCTGTTACATAAACTGTTTCAAGCTAGGATTTCAGAATTTCATTGTCAATTTTGTTAGGGAGCTCAAAATTTCAACAGAACTGTAAAACAATAACACATAGCTAAAACGTTGTAAAAAAATATTGCTGCAGCAAACAAACAGAAAAGCTGGGGAAATTATTTTTGTAATCAATTTATAGAGTGCTTAAAATTACCAAACCGCTAAACAGCTTACAAAGTAAATAAGTAAATAGTAGCAATAATATTTAATAACACCGCATGACCAATATAGGAATACCATCTAAGATGTCCTGATGGAACAATTTAAAAGGTAAAGGGACCCCTGACCATTAGGTCCAGTCGTGTCCGACTCTGGGATTGTGGCACTCATCTCGCATTACTCATCTCTGCGAACCAGAGCAGCGCACGGAAACGCCATTTATCTTCCTGCCGGAGTGGTACCTATTTATCTACTTGCACTATGATGTGCTTTCGAACTGCTAGGTGGGTGGGAGCTGGGTAAATAAGGGTCACTTCAGATGTTAACACTAAAATATAGCTTAGTATTATGTTCACAAACCAAAGTGAGCCTGAGCCTTGGTCTCACATGCTCTTGCCATTCACCCATTCACATGTAAGAAGATCAAAAGCTTCCAATGAAGATGACAAACTCAGGAAGTTTGGTTATTTTACACCAGCTTTCCTTAATCTGCTGCCCACCAGATGTTCTGGACTCCGACTCCCATTATCCTTGACCACTGGATATGGTCAAGCTGGGACTGATGGGAGTTGGAGTCCCCGGGTAGAGAAGTCTGGTTTTGAACTCTCATTATTTCAAACAAACCAGGATCAAACACTGATTTATAATTCTGGCCTTCTTTGGTGCTTCTGGGATGAACCATAAACATCAAATTCTTGCTTTTCATTTCTTTTAATTAAGCACCTAGTATTTTTAGAAATCAACAACGCGTCATCTCTGCAATCAGGACGAGCAGGACAGAACTGACATCCCTTGGTAAGCCTGAGGCTGTTTGAGATGCGTGGGGAGCACCGACGACTGCATTTTCTTTAATTTTGTGCTATGCCACACCCCATGGCAGCCGTGTTATGCCATGCTACCCACAGAAGTCAATTTGCGACTGCTGCTCGCGGCACTTTCTTAAAACTCAAAATGTGCTCACCAGTCCGAAAAGCCTGACGAGCCCAGGCTAAGGCACCAGCTAACCAATCGCAGCTTCCCAACTTTGGACGTAATGGGGAATTCAGGCTGCTTTAAAACCAAAAGTGTTCTGGCATGTGCCAGAGGAAACCAGGAGGAGTGTGGAAGCCCAAGGCTTGCTGTAATGGCTTGTTCACATAGCGATAAACTGCAGCTTCTGCCTAAATTGATCCTTAGTATAATATTTTTTTTTTTTATAAGAATTTATTGGCATTTTTCTATAACAACATATACCCACACCCACACCTACAATTAAACAAATGCAAAACAAATATAACCAATACAAACAATGTCAAGTTTCTTATAGCATCTTTCTAAAAAAAAAAGATTTCTATTTCCATATCTTGACCGTTGACTTCCCCTGCCTTTTCACCTTCGAGTTTATATCCTTAATCTATTTTATAACCATTTCTCCTGAAAAAAGAAAAAAGAAATTAAATTCACTTATATAATTACGTTCAATTATCTTTTCAACCTTTTACTAAGAATGCATCACCCTAATGATACCTCATCATAATTCTTCTTAATTTAATCTTATCGATTTCTTATCTTAATCTACATCTTAATCTTACTCCTCTTAATCCATAAACTTAATCCACTTAAATTCACTTTACTTATACTCCACCTTCACAAATCTTCACAGATCATTCACATCAAGTCTATCTCTTCTATCCTTAAGATTGCTGCTAATAACATAAAAACTTGAAATATCTCCTTTCATGTTCAAATAAAAGTATAACAAAATATTGTTGACAGTGTTCACCCTCCAATTTCAATTTGCCATATCAGGCTACTTTAAGTTTTATTTAATGCTTCACCCCACACCCCCTCTGTCCATTATTCTTCTCCTAGTGGCCTCAGCACTGAACATCCATGTAACTTCCCTCTCCCAACGTCCACAGATCCAGGCACAGTCCAGACCTCTCCTTGCCACGAGTTCAGAGGTGTCCATCTCATCATCTCTCAGCTTCTTCGGTTCTTTGTAACATTCCTTTTCTTCTTGTAGATACCTTAATTCTCTGTCCCTGGCCCCCGAGCTCACACCTCGGGGACTGGATATAAAAAATCTTGACGTCGCCTTGGGGCTGCCACCCCCAAAAAGCGAATTTCTTCTCCGAAGTAGCTCACTCATTTCTCTCCATCTTTCCATCCACCCTCTCAGCTCATTGGCAAGGCATTCTTCCAAAGTGTCAAAAGTTTTAAAAGCCTCCCCTGTGGGCAATTGGTTCCCTTTCAGACCCCCACACAAGACTTTGACTTTTCTATAAAGCAGTTCCACCTTCAAGGCAGTGAGTCTCTGTTCATCCGTTAGTCCAGAGTTCAATACCAGTTCAAGGACAAAGCCCAGCATACTGGCAGAGGAGGAGGAAGTGGGTGTTATATTTCTACTCCCCTCTTTGTTCGTCGCCATTTTTCTGAGCTGGAGCGCAAATACCGCAACTTTAAATGGAGATATTTTCCTCTAGTTAGCTTCCCGAAAAAAGAGTTTGCCAGTCTCATGTGTCAATTTTAAATACGTTGTAACCAGTTCTGTAGCAGTAATCACTCAAATTGGTTACATTCTTCAGCTCGAAGGGAGGGAGGCAGGC
Source organism: Lacerta agilis (assembly GCF_009819535.1). Classification (NCBI taxonomy): domain Eukaryota; kingdom Metazoa; phylum Chordata; class Lepidosauria; order Squamata; family Lacertidae; genus Lacerta; species Lacerta agilis. The sequence continues at coordinate 41,912,429 of NC_046325.1, forward strand.
TGCCTTTCTCCTTCCCCCCGGATCGTTCCAAAAGCACAGTTTCTGATCAGATTCTTTACTCACGACCACCGGGTTCCTTTAGCTCTATTCTTCACAGGTAGAACTTAGACGCTCACCGCGGGCTTTGTCGCCGCATTTGCATCCCGGTTGGGGCATGTCCCCGAAGCCCGGCTCCGTTGTCCCTTCACCCCCACTCCCCCCTTACAGGGGGAGCGAGGGAAGGGTTCGGAGCCTCCGCGGGCGCTGCCGGGGAGCCCAGGGTGCGGGACGCTCTTCCCGCACCCCAACCGGAGCCCCGCTTTGCGGTAGCGGGGCTCCTGACCCCCGGGATGGACAGGGCGCTTCGGACCCGAAGCAGCCCTCGACCACCCGGCGATTGCGTCGCCGCCGGAAGTCGATCCTTAGTATAATATTAATACGGACTATCATCCACTTGGGAACGTGGATTGATGAAAGCAGAAGAATAGGGAGGATGAAAGGCAGGACTTTGCTCTGCCTTACAGGCAATTTAAATGACGTGACTGATCATGCGTGAGTCACTGTGCCCTGCAGTTTCCACATACTTTCTGATTATTTTAGGAACGCGTCACGTGATTGAAAGCTGGTTGGTCGAGTAACGATTTTAAGACTTCCTTTTAGATCTCTCGTTTGATGCAGAGTGAAATGTGTCCCGACCTCGCAAAGGGTTCTTCTGGATGAATAACCGCCTCTGCTAAAATGGCCTGGCAGGAATGGGGAACGCAAACCAGAACACAAGAGAAACCAACAACACGTCCAGAAACTTCAGCATCTCGAAAAGCCATGATTACATCTCTCTCCGGAATAGAAAAACAACAACAACACATGGCTGTTAGGAGGACACTGCGTTTTAACATATAAAAAGAATCAACAAATGTTTGCCTCTTCTGTCACCATTCCAAAGGCTACATTAGGTGTCAGTCAACTGTCATTGTGTGAATTGAATACCACTGCATTTTTATTCTTTGCACTGAATGAAGTTTCCCAACAGAAATGCATCATTTATAAATGGGAGGAAAACAGATCTACTGTTACGGCTAGTTGGTTATTTGCAGAACTTTTCAGATTGCTACACAGTGTTCTAGTTGCATGCTACTGCGAAGTGAAGCTTTCAGAATGCTTATCACTTCTCTGGTTTTTAAACTTGGGAAATTTTCATCCCGATCCCTCAGAAGCAAGTCCTACTGCTGTGTAAAGGGAAATGCTTCTAAGGTATTTAGAACTAAAAGCTCAACAGTTGCAGCTATCCCGGTTCTAAGCATCTCAAAAGTTATACTATCCTGATGGCAAAGAGCTTTTTCAGGTATATGTCCACAAAACACGACTATGCACACTGGTATCATCATTATTAAAATAAAATAGTGGGACTTGCAACAAAATGTTGCAGTGTGTCCCCACCCCTAAGAAGAGTGTTCTGTGCTTCAGTCTGTCTTCCTGTCTCCTGAGGGACTGTTGGCATGCTGACAGCCTGGCAGCAACTGCATGGTGGCACCAATTTTATGAATGGAATGGTGGGGAACGCAATGCTATTTTAATTACTGTTTGAACACTGGGGATTGTGTTAACAGCATTAAGAACACAAGGCAGCGCCTGCTGGATTGGACAAAAGGCTTATCTAGCCCAGCATCTTGTTTCCTACAGTGGCCAACCAGATGGGAAACCCACAAACAAGACATGCATTTTAGAGTCGTGCCACCAGGTCTCTCAACCATAACTTTATCCTCCACAAACTTGCCTAATCTCCTTTTAAAGCTGCCTTAAATTGGTGGCCATTGACAAATCTTGTGATAGTACATTCCATAATTTAACCTTGAGCTTGTGCAAAGATGTCTGTCCCGTCCTGAACCTCCCAGATTTCCAAAACTTCCCAACTCTTTGCTAGCAACCTGATTCTGAGAGGGCGTTTTGCGAAGGAATGCGCTACAGAAGGAAATGGAGCAATAAAAAAGGGGTTTATAAACCTAAGAACAAAGGGGCCCTCAAGTCCGGCATAAATCAAAATTATCTGCAGATAAGGTACACTGAAAAGAAAAATCGAAATGTGCCATGACAACACTAAGTCTCTCTAAGCATGTAAATTACTAAAGGACTGTAAGAAAACAGGAAGCCCTCTCCCTATTTCAGCTGCTTCATCTTCATGAAAGACAAGATAGAAAGAAAACTGGGGGGAAATCACGCCTTGCAACCATTCATCTTGAGTGTTTCAGGTGCCCTGTGTCTTCTGCTGCTGCAATTTTCTTACGTTGAAAAGCAGGAAAAGGCAATGAGCCACAAACCTTTCCTACACTGTTATAGCCAGGATGACACGATGCAGCAGAATCTTGAAATAACACTGCTCAGGTGTTGGGAAAGCTGTTGTGGTTCTTTTATAAGCTTCACCTGAAGTACAGAGAGGAGGCCAATGTAGATGGTAGAAGTCTGGTTTGGGGTGGAGGTAGGAAGGAGTCAAGTGTGCATCATACCCCATAGGGCGCTGGTGTTTTTGCATCATTACCATCAGAAACGTTTTGTAAAAGTTTGTGACAAAACATCTCTTCAAGGCGTCTTGCGTGAAATATGGCGCTTGGATGGTTTTAGGTCATACTGATCTGGTGTGACACAGCTGCCACCCTAAAAAAAGGCAACTGGGAGCCAGCAGCTAAAAAAGCCTTGCGCTAATACCCATTTACAGGGACAGAACAGAATTCCATAACAAACATCTCTCCAACTCAGTGGAAGTGGGAGGAGGAGGAAAAGTTCACTGTACGTAATGCGAATTCACACTGGCTCATTTGTGCTATACAACCCCTTGCGCCTCATTAAAAAGGGGAAACCGATCGTGAAGAATAATCCAGAGGTAAAGCTGGGACTGAGGCAGGATGCACGGCAAAATGCAAAACAGCACAAGCAAACGATGATATAAAAATGCAAGGCCTTGAATGACTGACTGGAGTCGACGCACGCCATAGCAGCGATTTTATGTACGTTTACCTGGGAGCAAAACTCACAGAATTCAATGGGACTTACTCCCTAGTAAATGCGCACAGGATCAAGCAGCTAGCCTCTTTTCATGTGCAACAACAGTGAAAAAAACAAAGACTGGCATCTCTTTGATCCTAGATTATTAGTACAGATTCTACTTGCTCAAAGCCAAGCCATGACATTTGCAGCCCAACTGTAAGTACAGGTGAAACTCGAAAAATTAGAATATCGTGGAAAAGTCCATTTACGTAAGCAATTGTTTTCATTAGCTACTGGAGTTTAATATATGAGATAGACTCGTGACATGCAAAGCGAGATATGTCAAGCCTTTGCTTGTTATAATTGTGATGATTATGGTGTGCAGCTGATGAAAACCCCAAAGTTGAAATGGTTAATTTGGGGTTCTCACCAGCTGTACGCCATAATCATCACAATTATAACAAATAAAGGCTTGACATATCTCGCTTTGCATGTCGTGAGTCTATCTCATATATTAGTTTCACCTTTTAAGTTGAATTACTGAAAGAAATGAACCTTTCCACGATATTCTAATTTTTCGAGTTTCACCTGTATGTCTATTTCAAAGCAAGTCTTGCTTTAAGGGGACAGGCTTTCCAGTAAATGTGTTTTGGATTGCAGCTTTAGTTGTGCATTATTATTATTATTATTTATTTACTGCCCATCTGACTGGACAACAACGTAGCATCATCTTCATGTATATCACACACTGCGCCTTTGGGCTACGTACGCTACTTGAAATGTGAACCGACTCAGGGGCTCGTTTCACTGTTAAAAATAATGTATTTCATACCTGCACTAGCCAGATACCATCCTTCGTATCTTCTACCAGCTCATAAAAGTGCATTTCGCCACTGAAGTTTGTGCTAGAAACAGACTCAGAGGCTTCCTCTTCCTTGAGAGCAGAATAAAGTTCGCCTTCCATCAGGTCTCCTATGTAAACAAACAAAGGAACACTCATTACAGTAAATGCCAAAGGTCGCAACTGCCAAAAGGATTCCGGAACAGCAGCAGAATAGACATTGTTGGGAGACAGTTAACTACTTTTTAAGAGGAAAATCTATGCGCATACAACCATATATATACGTATGCTGCTTGCAAAGCAAACTCAAAAGCGATCAAGATTGCCAACACTTTCAATTCGAGTTAAAATGTCACTCAACTGCATAGCGGGGGAAGGACATGTAAAATACAATTAGCTGAAACACCTACTCAGAAATATTTATTTTAACTTTAATTAAAGCAGACCGTTTATGTAAACCGACCCAAAGCTTTGTAGGGAGCCCTTCCGTTTATGAAGGGTTGAAGAGTTCCTGCAAATGCCCGATAAAATAAGGCAAACAATATATTGCTGTACCTGAAGAAATCCAAAACCTTGAGGGCTGGGGCAGCATAATTGCCAATAGTGCACGTCCCCAACTCAAAGCTCATCGGGGGGGGGGGGGGTGTCCTCAGGCCACTGATCTCAGAACCCCAGTCCCCATTCTGCTGCTACCAAAATACAGGGTTGATAACCTTTAAGGCAGTGTTTTTCAACCTTTTTTGGGCAAAGGCACACTTGTTTCATGAAAAAAATCACGAGGCACACCACCATTAGAAAATGTTAAAAAAATTAACTCTGTGCCTATATTGACTATATATAAAGTAATTCTCTTGAATAGGAATCAAATAAACACAAAGAAAGTATTTTATAATTACTTTATTATGAAATAGTAAGTAAACAGAAATATGAAAAATTATAAAATACTTTATTCAGTGCGCAATCAGGGCCTGTTTGGCTGAACACAAAGCTGATATTTTGGCTGGAATTTTTCCCACGGCACACCAGGCAACATCTCGCGGCACACTAGTGTGCCGCGGAACAGTGGTTGAAAAACACTGCTTTAAGGGTTGTTAGCAATGATTATAACGTACCCAAAGTGCACTCAAACTTGAATGCAATTATGTGGAAGCCCCATTGTGGGTACTGGCCCATTAAAAAGTCTGCCATCCCAAATTCTCCCAGTTCTAGTAGCTACACCACCTCTCTTTTCAGCTGGTGTCCCTTGGATCTGCACGGTCCATGACACAATTTACCCATTTGCAGCAAAGGCTGCCCAGAGTCAGAGAAGGCAACATGGGGTCTGGATTCCCCTAGCATGTTATGCAAAATTCCCTCATTAGCCTGAAAGCTACACAAACGCAGCAGGAAATGAAAGAATCTGCATGCAGGTCCCTGGAAGGGATTAAATATTATGGCCGAGCTGAAATAAGGGCAGTGTGAGCATTTGGGGGGGGTGGACCTTTCTCCCTGAAAAATGTACCCCACCTAATTTTGGGGATTCTTTGCAGGAAGCCCTGCAAAATGGAACAAACAGGTTCACCCATTGAGAGCGAGTGTAGGAAGCACGGCAACATTTAACAACTGACCATTTTCTCAATATGAGGTCTCTGCACTTGTCCTCTCTTTTAAGCAGGGATTTATTTCCGAGGCAATCATGTAATCCAATCTGATAATCAAGGTGAGAGCATCATATCACTGGGCCAATGTAACTGCTGGCTGGTTAGGAACACTTAAGCCATGGGTAGGCAAACTAAGGCCCGGGAGGCCGGATCCGGCCCAATCGCCTTCTAAATGCGGCCCGCGGAAGGTCCGGGAATCAGCGTGTTTTTACATGAGTAGAATGTGTCCTTTTATTTAAAATTCATCTCTGGGTTATTTGTGGGGCCTGCCTGGTGTTTTTACATGAGTAGAATGTGTGCTTTTATTTAAAATGCATCTCTGGGTTATTTGTGGGGCATAGAAATTTGTTCACCCCCCAAAAAAAATATAGTCCAGCCCCCCACAAGGTCTGAGGGACAGTGGACCGGGCCCCTACTGAAAAAGTTTGCTGACCCCTGAAACTCCTCCCCCCCCCTTTTTTAATGGCAGCAAACTGTTCGGAGAAGAGTGTTTTTAAAAAAGCCAAGAGAGGAGGTATTCATTAAACTTCTCCCAAACCCTGCTTTCTGCCTTAAAAATGTATGGGGGTGAAAATTCAGCCTAGCTCCAGCTGATTATTTCATTGCAGGCACAGGTGCCTGAGACAGAGCCATATATGAAGTATAAAATTACTGCACACCTATCAATCCCAGCTATTCCATGACACTTTTACAAATGTTGGTGGATAAATCCCATAAGAGACACAAACCTGTAGGAGCAAAAACTACTATGGGGCTTAAGTGCTGAAATCTTATTTTCGTGATATGGGACAGTCTGCTTTTCTTTTATTTATTTTTTGACAATAGCCTACCTTTTATAAGATGCAAATGCTTAAACTAAGTCAAAGGAGAAATATGCACAATCAGAGCTTTGCTTGTTTCCACCAAAGCAATTCCTATTCAGTTTGTTTAAAAACTGGTTCTCTCTTCCATAGAAGAAACTGTGTCGCTCTTTTCTGTTCACAAGGAGAACTTCTTCCAGCTCAATACTATGTTTTACTTGGAAATAAGTCTCACTAAGTCCTGTGGGGGGTAGCCACATGCAAGTATGGTGTTTCAAGAGCTCAGTATGCAATAAAAATATTTCCTTCTAGTCTCATTTAACTTAAGTCTGCAAATATGAACATTAAATTTCTCTCTCAAGGTGTCCTTTAGGATTTAGGATTTTGTTTAGATTATCAGTAGTTTCCTCTCTTTACTCTTCTAATCTACCGGTACTTCATATCTTAGCCATTTCTACAAAGGAGCCGTTTATTTTAAATGACCAAATTAGTTTCGTTCCAGTAGTCTTCTGAGAGCTTCCCTGCAACTCAATACATTACTAACAGTGCAATCCCGTACACGCCGAATCAGAACTATGCCCCATTGAGTTCAATGGGTTTTACTCTCAGCTGAGTATAGGATTGCAACCGAAGCGCTTACCAACCTCAGGGTGACTGCGTATGCATTGACAAGATGGGAAGTTGGGGTACAGAACGAAGGTGCTATTATACTGAGAATTATGGGGAGCAAGAGTATGGCCATAGCTGCAAGACAAGTCAAAACAAGAAGAACGTCGGCTAGATAACTTTTCGTTTTCTTCCCAAGCAAGGAAGCATTTCAATTGGCTGAATATATTTTCTTAAAGCTCAATGTGCTTTACCAGTTGAATTGCATGAAGACAGAAGGGGTAGCACCACTGAATTCAATGGAGCTTACCCCCAGGAAACGAATCAGGATTGCAGTCAATCTAATCCTAATTAACTGGGCATTATGCTATGTACCGCAACTCGTGGGTGTATATTCATTTTATCATACCATGGATCAACACAGCTTCCCTTATGTTTTGAGTCTCTGTGGAGGCACAGCTATGGATCCTCCTTGGGGTGTGTGGCTGTCATGCCGAGCTTCATCACTTTGAATTTGGTAGAGTCGATTTATTTTATGAGAACCCCAAACCTCTACTATTCATTTTCACCACATTCAGACGAAGCAAACGGCATGTTGAACCAATGACTGGGATTACCAGTAATGGACTGGACGAGGGCCAATAAACTGAATCGTAGAGTTGGAAGAACCCCCAAGGGTCATCTACTCCACCGCCCTGCAATGGGGAAGGGATACAGTGGTACCTCTGGTTACGAGCGCTTCTGGTTACGCACGCTTCGGGTTACGAGCTCCGCTAACCCGCAAGTAGCTGCTCCTGGTTGCGAACTTTGCCCCGGGATGCGAGCAGAAATCGCGCGCCAGAGCGGGAGGCCCTGTTAGCAAAAGCGCACCTCAGGATAAGAACGGTTTCAGCTTAAGAACAGACCTCCGGAACGAATTAAGTTTGTAACCAGAGTTACCACTGTAGTGCTAACCAGAGATCAGATAGGATTTCCTTGAGATGATCTCAAAAGGCTGAGGATTTCGATGGCTGCACACCGGTTAGCATAAAATAAGAGTTGTAAAAGCAGGTACACAAAGCAATTAGCCAGTCTTACTCATTTATCTCACCTGGCTGTACTTATTACTGTTTGGCGGACCAAAGCATTTATTCAACCAAAGAGCACCACTGTTATTATATTTATAGACATATGACTTTCTGAAGGTGTTAACAATCAGGTCAGAAATATGCTTACAATAAGGTATTTTTTTTTATAAGATGTTTGTTCTGAAGCAGCCAAACCTTCCAACTTCTCACTCTGCAAACAAAAGCTAACACTGAGGCAAACCTTTGCCATGCATTTCTCTGACATTATTTTACTTCCTTGAATACATAACAAGGCCTTGCTTCTTGTTTGAAGCATATAATAAATTAATCGACAAAACAGCAATCCTTCGCCTTCTGAACAATGTGTTGCACGAAAGATACAATCTTAATACACACCTACCAGAGGGTAAGTCTCATTAAGCTCAGTGAGGCTTACTTCTGAACCAAAACGCTGAGAACTGCGCTGTTTTAAATTACTTACGCACACTTGCTTGCATCAAGGCCAGTAAGTTTTACAACCAAGGAAACCCGCAGAGAATCTGATAGCCAGTATCGTAATAAACTTGTGACCTAACATGTTACCCGGCCTAGCAAAATGCGAGGCAGGTTGCACTTTCTGACCAATGTAGAAGATCTTTCATGTTAGTTTTGGGTGCACGTCAAAACAGCACATGAAACATTTCAAATTCTGATTCTTACTGGCACGTTTTAGATAAAGCCAGATATTACATCATGGTTCCTGATGGTTTTCATCTGGACAACTCCCCCCCCCCCCAATATCTCTCTGTTCTGCTGTATATTCCATGCTAGCCTGCTGCTGCCCTGTGCTTCTTCAAACATTGCCACATTTTAGCAATTCCCCATAAAAAGTTGGAAGGCATTCAAAGCGTGAGGTCACACCTGAGATTATTAAGCACTTTTATTTAGCATTATTCCTTACTAATGTTATATACTAAGCTCTCCCTGCACACTCTGTACGGATGTACACGATAGACGTTATTGCAATATAAATGCTTAATAAAGGGGGGGGAGAACCTATTCCGAAAGTTAAAATGCCAGCGAACAGACATTTTTTTCTTACCTGATTTCTCAACCAGCTCCCTGACATCCTTCTTTTCCAGAAGCCCCGAGTAGCCGAGCCCCCTGCACTCCAAAATGGTCTTCAGCTTCTTGAAGCTGAGCGCCACCGGGTCCACCAACTGGGTGGCGAAGAAGCCCGTCTCGTACCACACAATGGCCTCAAAAAACCTGGCCAGGATGAACAGGACCAGAAAATAAAGAAGCAAGAAAAACAGCTTCAGCCACATCTTTCCTCCGCGCATGGGGCTCCTGACTCTCTGCAGAGAGAGTCAAGTCAGTCCTACAAAAAGAGAGAGAGAGAGAGAAATGTCTGGAGGGAAGGAAAAGAAGGGGACCAGATATCCACATGCCAAAAAAAACAACAACAACACAACACCCAATTTTGTCTCTACTGTCAGAGTCCCTTTCCCATTATCCCCCTTATAGAAAAGACACAATGGCGGTGGGGTGGGGTGGGGGGAGGATAACACCCACTCGCCTAGAGGGAACCCGGATTTTTTGGGGGGGGGGAGAAGCAGCACCCCTTCAATCCAGGGCACCCCATCATTTTAGGGAGGCACTGTTTGTGCGTGGGAACTAGGTATTTATGGGGTGCCTAAAAGGGCTGATGAGAACCAAGTAAGAAAGATCTCTAGGAGGGCGAGGAGGAGGCTGGTGGGTGGAAATATTTTTTGGGGGGGGGAGGGGGGCTCGCCCCCAGCCAGGAAACCATCTCGTCGGGGGCACGAGGCGGGGTGGCGCTGGTTTGGGGGGGGGAAGCCTTCAGGGGGTCGGGCAAGGACGGGGCTCGGGCGGCCAAGGCGCCTCCTCCTCGCTTGTTTTACCCCGTCCTGGGCAGGCAGGCAGGCAGGCAGGCAGGCAGGCGGCGGCCCTACTCGTGTCGGGCCCGCCGCGGGCGGTGCTGCTCCTGCTGCTGCGCTCGGGCTTCTCGGCGCGCCGCCGCCGCCGCCGCCGTCGTCGTCGTCGCCTCTCCGCGGCGGAGCAGAGCCCGGGCCGGAGGAGACATAACAAGTGACGTCGCGCAGCCGCGGCCGGCAGCCGAGGGAGGAGGGGAGGGAGGGAAGGAAGGAGGGAGGCGCGACGGTCCCGGCAGGCCGGGGTGGGGTGGGAGAGGAACCCGGCCCCGGCTCCCTCAAGGCGGGCTCAGCGCTCGTTTACCTTGGAAAGGTTCATTGCGGCGCGCGCGCGCGCAAAGGCCCGGCCCAGGCTTCCCTCTCTTCCCCCCCCCCCACCAAAAAAAGATGCTGCCTGCCTGGGTTGGCTTCCGACGCCGCCTCTTTTCTTTTTCGGAGGCGCGCCCGCTCTCTCGCAGGTTTTGGCTTGCCCGGCTCCTCGGGAGAAAGCAGCGCTGGGTTAGATCTGGGTGAAACGGGTCCCCCGGGGTAGACTCTGGAGCCGCTCTTGGAAGGACAGCGACAAGGAGGATTTGTGTTGGGGTTTGTTTTTTTCCTCCTCCATCCCCCCCCGCCTTTTTGGGATACTTCGCCGAAATTTGCACCACCCGGCGAGAAGAAATGTGCGCCTTCTGTTTGTGAACCGGCCCTTGGGGGTCGTCGGGGTGAAGGCAGTGCCGGATTTACGTAGAAGCTAAACAAGCTATAGCTTGGGGCCCCACTCTCTTGGGGCCCCCCTAAAAAATAATGAAATTTTTAAATATTAATATACTTTTTCTTAATTGTATTTCAGTTCAACAGTTACTTCGATAAAATGCATGTTTTGTTATGTGCAAATGGCTCTAAATACTTAACTTGTTCCATAAATTACCATATAGCATATATTCAACACAAAAAATAGGGACAGTTTGTTGTTGACACAGGACAGCTGGACATATAAAGGGCCCCATTATCAGTAGTTTAGGGCCTCATCAAACCTAAATCCGGCCCTGGGTGAAGCGTGGTATACAGATTAAATAAATAAGTAATGTGTCTTGTTCCTTTTTAACCAGGCCTTTGGTTGATCAGATTTACATCCTATGCCCTTTTGAAATGTGGTTTTTTTTTGGGGGGGGGGCTATTGGGTTATTGCTTTTACTTTTATTACGTATTTTGTGGTTTTATATCTTGCTTTTATTCTGTGAACCGCCGTGAGCCCCCCCCCCTCCCCAGCTCCTTCCAGTTGCACCAGGCACTGTGATTTTTTAGTGCAGCTGAGTGGATGAGACTTTGCATGTTGTAGGCATTTAGGTCAACTGCCCTGGATTCTTCAGGTGAAGGGTGGTATACACATTTAATAAATATAACAAGAAGAAAAAGAAGAAGTCTCTTCCCACTGCCTTTAGAAACCTAGTTACAGAAGGTGTAGTGCAGCTTAGTGGATAAGACATTAGTACACATGAACCTGTGATTTAGAAATGGACGTTGGTTTATGCAGCCCAGCTCCCCATTAAGATCCCTTGAGGTCCACTGTCGGTCAGAGAAATAAACAGAGCCAACAATCAAGTATAAGAACTATTAAACTTGTCATTTAAGTTCTATTGAATCTAAACAGGGTGTCCTGCAGAGCAGACACACCCCATGCTCATTTATTTTCAGTGTGACATCACAATTTATTTGATATACACAACTTCTGAGTAGACTTGGTTAGCTATGAACCAAGAAGTCCAGAATTCAGTTTCCTCTCCAAGTCGCCTTAGGCCAGAGTTGGGGAAACCTGTGATCCTTCAGATGTTGTACAGTGGTACCTTGGTTTGCAACCATTTTGGATTACAACCTCGTCAAACCTGGAAGTGTGTGTCCCTTTTTTTGGATTACAACCAGACCTCCGGAACGGATTATGGTTGTAAACCAAGGTACCACTGTATTTCAACTTGGCCATGGCCAGTGAGAAAAGGTGATGGAAACTGAAGGACAACAATGTCAACAGGTTCCCAATCACTGCCTTAAATCACTGTAGCCTTACCTGCACCATTTACAATATGGGGATAAGAATACAGATCTATCTTATGAAGCATTGAAAGTACTATTAAAAGATGCATACATTTGCCACCAACATCTAGAATGTCCAATACATCCAGTCTCTAAAATGTTAACAGTTTCCCAATCCATTGGGATGTTGGCAATGCTGTTTTTCAAGAAAAAGAGATGCTGGAGCTCACCACAAACACCTCCCTCATTCTCTTAGAATGGCAATGGTACCCACCTGAGAGAAGCTGGAACTGAGTTCTGGTGAGTTCCAGCTGAAAAAAGCCCTGCATGTTGGCATGTGAGAGGGTCATGGACTGTTTTGCCTTGAGATCATCTGGTTTTTGCTTTTCAGTTTGCTACTCAGGGGTTGGTCTAAGAGTGTTCCACACAATCATATACAGGTATATATATTGTCTAAAAAAAGAGACCTCTTATTGTGGCTGCACCACATAGTTTAAATGAATCCATCCCTAAGTAGTCTCTCATTAATAAGAACTGCCTTCTAATTAAAGGGGGGAGATGCTGATTGTGCATTTTATTTTATTTAAGCTGTTTGGAGGTCTACTGTCAGGCAGAAAAGCAGGATACAGATATTTTAGATTTTATTTAGAGTCCTGAGAACTTAAGCTACAGGTTTTGACTCAGATGACTGGGGTAGCCCAACAGCAATATCAAGTTCTGTGGATCAACCTGCCAGGTGCAGGTGTAGCTGGTTTACCTGTGCAAAGAAGTGCTCACACAAGTAGTCTTCAGACTGCAATCCTATACATACATTACTAGGGAGGAACACTAGGAAAAGTTATAAGTAAGTTGGTTTAGGATTTAATCAAACCTTGTGAGAATTTTCACAGAGGAGAATCAAAGGTGTTGGCTTCTTCTGCAATGGTAAAAATAAAAATAAAGTTTGCATCCCTTGCCAATCCTGATTTTGCCTCCAGTCGATATTCCTCACATCAGTTTAGATGCCAGGCCAAAATGTTTCTCTGTTGCCAGGTCTTTAGCCGATTGAACATTTTGTGGGCTCTTGAATGTGTTTTTGGGAAGGATGTTAATAGTTTGTTGGTTATGTTATTATGTATTTTCATTTTGTATTTTTATGTTGTGATGTGCCCTGCGATCTTCTGATGAAGGGCGGTATACTAATTTAAGGAATAATAAAAAATAATAACAGTCCCCTTTTGCCATGACAGCATGTAAAGAATAAAAAGAAGATAAGTCTTTGCAAGCATTTCTTAAGATTTATACATTTGTAAAAACAACAAAGGAAGAGTCGGAAACTACTGAACAACAACGAAATTAGGAGCTCGTTGGGCAGCTAGGAGTCCCAGACGCAGAACCAGCAGGTTTAATATAACTCACAGAAAAACAAATAAGGGGGAACCACGTGATGACCTATACATAGCCGACGCGCGACGGAAGTTGGAGCCATGGCAGGAGGACCCGAAAACGCTATTTCCGCTTTCCCTATCTGTTTACTTATGACATCTCATGGTAAACAAGCCCCCCTCCTCCTCCTCTCCCCACCCTCCAAAAGGGGTACCCGTACTGCCCGGTTCGCCTGTTCAAATAGGTCGCTTTCATACAGGCCCTACCCAACCTGTGTTTATGCAGAAATGACAAAATGCTCGTTTATAAGTGTCAAGAAGGCTTCTTAGAGTAACGACAGTCTGAGGTGTCTTAAGGTGCTGCCTGAACGCACCTCGACTGCTTTCAAACGGTAAAAATAATAGACATAATAAAGCAGACTTACACAGACCTAATTTCGGAGTTCCCTTTAGCGCTTTTTTTTTTTTTGTTTCGCTGAGACGGAAGTGACAGTTGTCGATAAAAAAGCAGAGAACGCTGCACACACACAGAGTTCTATATACAGTTCTCTGCTTTTTATCGACAACTGTCACTTCCGTCTCAGCGAAACAAAAAAAAAAAAAGCGCTAAAGGGAACTCCGAAATTAGGTCTGTGTAAGTCTGCTTTATTATGTCTATATATCCAAACCGACATATCCCTTCCCCACCCCCAACTTGGAATAAGACGTACATTAGAAAGCGCGAATTCCTGTCTTTCCGGGCAGCGCTTTGAAGGAGCGAGGAAGAGCCTGGCGGCTCATTTTTCTCCGCTGGGCTCTTATTGAGCTGCCACTTCCGCCTCGGGAAGACCAAGCGAAGGAACCCAGCAAGTTTCACCCTCGAGCCATTCCCGTCCGTGTGGCGCGCGCGCGAGAGCTACTATGCACCATTTCCTACATCTACGCGCGCGCAAGCCTTACCCAACCACGCGGGCGCCCCTCGAGGACCCCGCTTTGGCTGACTCGAGCAATTGCCTGCGCCGCAGCTCTAACCTTCCGTCGGGGAGGACCCCCCCCCCTCTCCTCCTCCCCTGGTCCGTCCCGCGCGCTGCCTGCAAAAACAACAAGCCAGCCCGTCTCCCTCCCTCCCTCCCTCCCTCCCTCCCTCACACGGCGCAGGTTCTCCTTGGCCCGGTCGGTGGGGCCGCCGCCGCCGTCGTCGTCCGGTGGGGCGGGAGGGCAGCTGAGGGCGAAGGCCAGGCAGCAGGGGCCTGGGTTGGCGGGTCGGCCGGCCGGGCGTCGGTCGGAAGAGGCGATGGACCAGTGCGTGACGGTGGAGCGCGAGCTGGAGAAGGTGCTGCAGAAGTTCTCGGGCTACGGGCAGCTGTGCGAGCGGAGCCTGGAGGAGCTGATCCAGTACGTGGCGGGGCTGCGCCGGGAGATCCTCCAGAGCGAGAGTATGTCCGTAAGAACGAGGCGTTTGCGCCCAACCTCCGGCAAAGAGCCTTTTTCTCTTAAGCAGCAGACTGGCAGGCAGGAATCCGGCAGGTGAAGCTTTCCTTAAACCCTCCCCCCCCCAATCCCACTGAAACTGAATTTCGACTCCCTTTGAGGAAAGTGCGTGCCGCACAGGAGAGTTTCCCGACACCGCTTTGGGCGCTTTGTTGTTGTTGTTATTATTGGGGGGGGGGAATCTTACATTACAGTGCCGGATTTACTTATAAGCTAAACAAGCTATAGGGCCCCACTCTCTTAGGGTCCCCCCCAAAAAAATTTAAAGGAAAAACAACAACCTGGATGTACATTTCCTAAATATAAGATAAAAAGCAAATAAAATAAAACCTACATACGGCAACAGTGTTTTGTGTTGTGTATGGACCTATTAGGTCCATAAATTACAATGCAGCGTATATTCAACACAAAACAACAGCGACAATTTGTTGTTGACAAAGGGCAGCTGGGCATATAAAGGGCCCCATTAGCTTCAGTAGCTTAGGGCCTCATCAGACCTAAATTCGGCCCTGCTCACATATCATGCGAGGGGAAAGAAACCCTATAAGTCTACTTGAAGGAAAGCTTCCAACTGCTGGATTTCTGGGTGTATTTGGTTTTTGGGGGGGGGGTATGTGCCAAATGGGGAAGGAATACCCAGCGTGAAGGAAAGCTTCCAACTGTGGGATTTCTGGGTGTATTTGTTTTTTGGGGGGAAATATGTGCCAAATTGTTGGGGAGGGGGATACCGGTACCCTACGACTCTACGTGAAGGAAAACTTCAACTGCCAGGCTGTTAAGAAAACTGGTAACTCCGTGCCTGTCTCAGTTTCCCTTCCCACCGCCTCACAATATCACTTGTATCCTCGTCTGGTCATCTTTTGTGTACTCTGCCACATGTTTTGAGACACCATTCAGTTCCCTATGATCTGGCTTGTTTCCCAGATGGGTATGTGGGGTGTTAGGGGAGTGGTAGTACGTTTGGTGGGGCAGACGTTTTGCTCCCTCTGAGGTAGTTTGTTCACCTTTGGTCGCTACCCTGCACTCAGTTCTCACCTGTGGCTCCTAGAAAACGTCAGCATTTCACAGCGATCACACCCCAGGAACGGATTCAACTGGTCAACTTAACCAGGTGAGGGTAGCTCGTGGGTCTCGAACCCTTGGTGAGTTAGGGACTTCCCCAACATGCGAAGACAGGCGCCTGCAGATTGAGCGGACGAGACCAATAGTGGGTCCAACGTTCAAGAAAGTGGTTTCTGCATGTGCTGTAGAGGGAAGTGAGGGGCAGATGGCTTGTCAACTTATGAAAGTAGCCCTTCTAGGAGAAGAAATACTCTTACCCTAAACCTCCACTGCCTTGCGGGACATCTTTGGGAGAAGAGAAGGCTAAGGAGTAAACCCTACACAAATCTGGAGTGGAATCCCTAAGACAGTTGGATGGTGCCTTGTATGCCTCCTTCCGGCAACTCCTGCAGCCAAGCTGGTGCCAAATGTATTGCTCTGCTTTTCTTTGGAGCACATCAGTAAAGGCCAAGAGGGGGGTCTTGTCGACTTCACCACTGGAGGCACACTCCATTGTCTCTTGAGAGAGACGGATGCCAGCAACGGCAATAACTAATAACTAATTGAAGACACATTATTATTATTTTGTCCCCTGAGAACGGTATGCTCAATGTGGCCTTAGTTTCCCTGTGTCAAAGGGCCGGGGTCTGTTACAGAGGGTGTTTTTATGTTCTCTTCCTATACCTCTTGTCTTCCTGCTGGGCTGGCTTGCTTGCTTGGTTGGTTGTGTGGAACATACAGTTTGTCAAATTTAGTAACTAGAGAGGAAGGATCTCTTTCTCCCTTCTCTGCACCCCCTCCCCAAAGGTTGCGAGAGAGAGAGAGAGAGAGAGAGAGAGAGGTTCAGAAACGGACATGACAAACCCTGTAGTATTAATTTGCCAGGATGTGATTCATGGGTCTGATGAGCATCGTCTGACAAATTCTGCACTCTTGCCATCAGCTACTTTACCTGAAGGGCCACTTTGAGAAGTGCGTATGGGGTGGTGTCCCTGCACCTCAACTTCCAGTTGCTTGTTTGCACTTGGTAATTTTTCTTATATGCATCTCTTGTTGGGTCTTTCACCTTCAGTCTGTCTGCTGTCAGCTACCAGCACCTGTTCTGCATAAAGATTTAGATGAATTTGAAAAGGCAGTGGCGAGACTGACTTTCCTCCTTTGGCTACAGTTGTTCATACAGTCGTACCTTGTGTTGCGTTCGCTGCGGGTTGCAAACGGCACGGGTCGCACATGCGCAGACACGTCAAATGACGTCATGCGCAGACGCGCTGAATTGCGACCCCGCGCGAGCACAGAAGCGGACTGCTCAGGATGCGAACGGGGCTTTGGAACGGATCCTATTCGCATCTAGAGGTACCACTGTATTTACTTACTTAACAACAACAAGTTCATAAAAACATACCACAGCAGAATAGTATAAAAAATCCAACCAAACAATAACATGAGAAGTTAAAAATAAGTTAAAAACAAAAAGAAATTAATATCAAACGCCAGTAGACCATTGTAGGGAATGTATTCTTAATTGCCTGCATAGGCTTGGTGGAATAGTTTTCCGTAGGTATTTAAAAGTTGGCACAGAAGGCACCCACTGAATCCCTATTCTCATTGTGTTCCACAAGACTTGGGCCAATGACACTGAAAACTTGACTTCTCCTTGTTGCCAAACGAGCCTCACCAACTTGGGGAATTGAAAGAGATGATGTGGACAAAACTACTGCTGTATTTTGGGAAATGATTTTCTAACAACTATAATTAAGTAACTAACTAACTATCAGCATGGCTTTCTTGTATTATATGGAGGAGGAGTTTTCCCTCTTCCCAGATGCGAGTGCTTGGCTTTGTTACTGACTGAGCAAAAAGAGCTACAGATTAAGCTAACTTAATTTGCTTACAGAGTTTTGAAAGATAAAGGGCTTTAGTTTTGAGATGCAGGAGACGATGTTTAGTTTTGACACCTCAGGACTGGGCAGTGATTAATCTATCCTGCCCTCCTTGGCCTCTTGTAATGAGTAAAAAAAAAGGAAGCCTTAATCTATTTCCACATCGGCAGGTAAGTTTACCCTTTCCCACTGAGTAATAATGGCATTAGTCATTGGTGGCTCCTAAATGAACATCCCAGAGAGCAAATGTAAACAAAGTTTACAATAACAAGTTTGCTGACTTTCCTGTAACTGCGGTCTAATGTGCAACTGATGTGTGCGCGTGCACACAGAGTCTGTTGAAATGATGAGACCATCTGTGTAATTCTGTGCCAGATTTCAGTGAGGCCATTTAGGAGTAAGCATTTTATTTGGAAATAATGTTTTTATTGGCACTTCCCCCCCAAGTAAATGTGTTTAGATTGGGATTAAGCTAGATGCTTATTGAAAAAGGAACGTCTAGAAGTTATTATTGAAGGCTGATGAGAGACCTCACAACTTGGAACTGGATCATAATGTGACTCGCAAATGTTGGAGCGTGGGTAGGCAAACTAAGGCCCGGGAGCCGGAGCCGGCCCAGTCGCCTTCTAAATCCGGCCCGCGGACGGTACGGGAATCAGCATGTTTTACATGAGTAGAATGTGCCCTTTTATTTAAAATGCATCTCTGGGTTATTTGTGGGGCATAGGAATTCATTCATCCCCCCCAAATATATATACGGTAGTCCGGCCCCCCACAAGGTCTGAGGGACAGTGGACCGGCCCCCTGCTGAAAACGTTTGCTGATCCCTGAGAGTACAACCTGCATAGTGCACACATCTGAAAGTCCCCATATGGATACCTGAAGGAGTGCAGATGACATTCTCACAAGGGGCAGGAATTGCATGGTGGCACCAGTTTTATGAATGGCCAGTTCCATGTTGGGGCTGTTGACATAACCCATGCTGTTTCCATTGTTGAAAGCTGGGAGCTGTGGTCATTTGACACAAAGAGACTAGTGAGTCACGGGGCATTTAGACATCTGAACAAAGGATAAATCTCAATGAGGCTTGTATATTTTTGTAGCTAAATGAGAAGATAGAGGGAATTATTTATCCAGTATCCCAGTAAATTTAAAGGCAGGTACTGCATCTTGATTGGACAGTGGAACATAGTTCTGTGTTTATGTGGCAGAGAAAACAGTTAATGGGAATGGTTTGCTACAGCATGGAAGTGGCTCTTCTGAAGCGGTAAACATGGAGATGAATAAGATCTGGTGGACCAGTTTCTCCTTCCCTCTTTCCAAATAGCAGACTGGATGCTAGAGCACTTGAGATTCTTCTAGCTTCTGTAGTACTCTGACTAGCTTAGCGCCATAGTTTTCCATAATTAACATTAATTTTTTGTTTTTTTTTGCAAGTTTCAGAAACTATTGTGCCTTGAGGTTTTAAAACGGAGGGTAGAGTTCGAGAAGCGAATGCTGTTCTTTATTTTAGAGAGGAGGTAAACAAAGCCTGCCTTCTCCTGGGATGCACTATATGCCAAGGGACTGCTCAGTCTGACACAGCTTCTGCAGATACTTGAGCCTGCAGTGTTTCTACTGGCCTCGCCAGAGAGAAGAGACCCAGGGATTAAAAAAGGGGTGAAGTCTCCAATTCTTCCCTAATGTGCATCAAGGCAAGTGGCAGCTGTTCTTCTGAACTGAGCCTGCGTGTTTCTCTCGAGAAGCACTTACTGTACCTTGGTGTGTGCCTTGCTGTGCAGACAAATGGAAGTTGGTAGCACAGTCGTGAATGACTCTGGGGTTGCGCCGCTCATCTCGCTTTACTGGCCGAGGAAGCCGACAGTTTGTCCGCAGACAGTTTTTCCGGGTCATGTGGCCAGCATGACTAAGCTGCTTCTGGCAAACCAGAGCAGCGCACGGAAACGCTGTTTACCTTCCCGACGGAGCGGTACCTATTTATCTACTTGCACTTTGACGTGCTTTTGAACTGCTAGGTTGGCAGGAGCTGGGAACAAGCAACGGGAGCTCACCCCGTCGCGGGGAATCGAACCGCCGACCTTCTGCTCGGCAAACCCTAGGCACAGCACCACCCGCGTCCCATATGGGATAAATTGGGTTTCATACACTCATATCTCTGATTTTCGGAGGATGCAGCTGGTATTTCCCCTACGAAACATTGTGTGGCTTCCCTCTCTCTCTGAGTTAGGTGTTTTGAGAACTGTAAATGTCATATTAGCCTAAGATTCCAAATGCAGTGGACCCTCCGGATACGAACATTGGAACCTCCGTTTTTGAATGCCTTGGCTGCCAAACAATTCGGAAGCCGAACAGCGAAAACCCAGAAGTGAATGCTTCTGTTTTCAAACACACCTAAGAAGTCGAACAGCTTCCATGGTGCATTTTTCCATTTTCACCATTCACTTTGCCGACAGCCCTTTGATTTTTGGTTTTCGGACGGATTTCCAGAATGGATTGTGTTCGAAAACTGAGGTTCCACTGTATTCACTCTTGCTTTAGCTTAAATTGCCCCAGTGTGGTTCTGCTAAATGTAATTTTTCTAATTAAAGGCAGAATTGCCATTGGGTTTTTGTGCTATATCTGGGTAAATCTGTCAGAATTACAGGTAACTGAATGCTGTGTGGAATACTTCCTTGCCAAGAGAAAAGACTGGTGCCTTGTTCTTCGTTAGACCTCAGCAGCTTGAACGTGCTGCTAAGCTATCCTGAATTGCAGATAGTCTGTCATCACAAAAAATACCTCTGCTTTGTTTCCATGAAGAAACACAACTGATCTAGGGGTCTGCATGTGGTCTTCTGCACCCACCTTCACACGACTCTCTTTTTTCTCGTCATCAGATGTAATGGGTATTTGGGAACGAGTAACCCTGATGGATATTTCTCAGTTAGTGAAAACCGGGCAGGACCTCTCGGAGATGAAACAGAGGTTTCTTAACTGTCTACAAAATTCTTCCAGAGTGACCCAGCCCAGTTTGCATCTCTCTTTGGTCTTTTCAAGTCTTGAGAGGGTTGAAACGAATGGAGGGAATTTAAAGAGGTCTGCAGAAGCAGGGCGTTTGCCTCTATAGAGATTCAGATGCTGGATAGAATCTCATAACATTGTATGTAGCTGCTGTGCCTTGTCACAGTGTACACTTGACAAGGCCGCTTTGCGAGAACTGCTTTTCCAGGTAAGCAACCATTTAGCGATAATCTGAAATAATACACTGAGTACAAGGCTGCGATGAAGCTGGCTTCAAATTATGATTGTACGTATTTCCCTCCCCCCTCGAATATAACTTGCTGTGCATACTATAAATTATGCTGGCCAATCCCGCAGGAATAACATTTCTGGACACCAGAGGTGGGGGGGGGTGTATGGCCTCTCAGGTGCTGTTCGACTCTCCCTTCAGCACCAGCCAGTGTGGCTAATGGTCGGGGATGATTGGAGCTATAGTCCAGCAACATCTGAAGGGGCACAGATTTTTCACCCCACCAGTGTCTCCTGTAATCGATTTTGAAACTGCTTACGACTTTTCAGAAGCGAAATTAAATGACGGTGCTTGGGCCCTTTGACTGCAGAAATTTCATTTCTCAGGGAATTAGTGTTTCTTGCTCATAATGCAGTTAATTCTTTGTTTTCTTCCCTTCTGTCTAGATCAAGATGGAGATCTGTCGGGGACGATATCACTTGTTATGACCCAGTGCTGCAAGCGAATAAAGGACACCGTTCAGAAATTGGCCTCAGATCATAAAGACATTCACAGTAGTGTTTCCCGTGTTGGGAAAGCTATTGACAAGGTATTCAGAGCATTCGTTTGGTTGTATCTCAATGCTTGGTTGTTGTTTTTAAAAACTTTGCATGTTTAAAATTTATTGTGAGTCAGCACTGCAGACTCCCCAGACTTTTACAGAGATGAAGGATCTCTGGCCTTGCAGATGTTGTGAGACTCCCAACTCTCATCAGCCCCAGCTACATAGCCCAGGGTCAGGGATGATGTAAGTTGTTATTTAACAGCATCTGAAAGGCCACAGTTTCCCCATCCCTCCTGTAGGTTGTTTTCAAGAAAGCTCAGTGGATGTTTATATATTTCTGTATGCAAAACCATATCCCCCAGTTTGGACCCTGTCAAAAACCAAGTGAAATAAAGAGCCCAGAAGTAAAATGTAGCCTTCACATTGAAAACTGGCCCTCTGCAAAATACAGGTGAAACTCGAAAAATTAGAATATCGTGGAAAGGTTCATTTCTTTCAGTGATTCAACTTAAAAGGTGAAACTAATATATGAGATAGACTCATGACATGCAAAGCGAGATATGTCAAGCCTTTATTTGTATAATTGTGATGATTATGGCACACAGCTGATGAGAACCCCAAATTAACAATTTCAACTTTGGGGTTTTCATCACCTGTACGCCATAATCATCACAATTATAACAAACAAAAGCTTGACATATCTCGCTTTGCATGTCATGAGCCTATCTCATATATTAAACTCCAGTAGCTAATGAAAACAATTGCTTACATAAATAGACTTTTCCACGATATTCTAATTTTTCGAGTTTCACCTGTAGATTGCCACTGTAGATATTAGATTAAGACTAATGCAGCAAAATATTTAGTGCTGGGTACGTTGACGCCAACATCAAAAAAACTAAGATCATGGCCACTGGTCCCATCACCTCCTAGCAAATAGAAGGGGAAGAAATGGAGGCAGTGAGAGATTTTACTTTCTTGGGCTCCATGATCACTGCAGGTGGTGACAGCAGTCCTGAAATTAAAAGACGCCTGCTTCTTGGGAGAAAAGCAATGACAAACCTAGACAGCATCTTAAAAAGCAGAGACATCACCTTGCCGACAAAGGTCCGTATAGTTAAAGCTATGGTTTTCCCAGCAGTAATGTATGGAAGTGAGAGCTGGACCATAAAGAAGGCTGATCACCGAAGAATTGATGCTTTTGAATTATGGTGCTGGAGGAGACTCTTGAGAGTCCCATGGACTGCAAAAAGATCAAACTTATCCATCCTTAAAGAAATCAGCCCTGAGTGCTCATTGGAAGGACAGATCCTGAAGTTGAGGCTCCAGTACTTTGGCCACCTCATGATAAGAGAAGACTCCCTGGAAAAGACCCTGATGTTGGGAAAGATGGAGGGCACAAGGAGAAGGGGACAACAGAGGATGAGAGGATTGGACAGTGTTCTCAAAGCGACTGGCATGAGTTTGGCAAACTGCGGGAGGCAGTGGAGGATAGGGGTGCCTGGCGTGCTCTGGTCCATGGGGTCATGAAGAGTCGGACACAACTGAACGACTGAACAACAACAACAACGTTGACACCAGAGTGTTTTAAATTTATCTAGAACCATATTCTAACTTGGACCTCCTTCCAAAAGGTGCAGCTACTGGGCCTTTGCCAAAGGTGATGTGTTAGATCTGCTTGGGACTCCATACCTGGCCAGCAAATCACCCACAGGAAATATGCCTAGCACCGTTTTTATAAGGAGGTCCAAGTTAGAATTAATATGGTCCTAGATAAATTTCTGGTGACAGAAGATGTGAATGTCTTAATAGGCCATGTTACCTGTACAGGAGTAGCTAGAGGAAGAACAGGGGAGAGGGTACTATTGATGATTGCCAGTGCTGGAAGATTATTCGCTTTACTATCTTGGAACCCATCAAACACGGACGAATATGTGCAAGACCTACATTTGGCAACTCATGAGCAGATTCTAACAAGCAGAAAACGTAAGAGGAATTTCACAGTTTTGAAGCTCTTTACGGAATAATGTATCGTGCCCAATAGAATTGGCATCATGCATAATGGAACATTGCCCTTTGGTTTATTGTAAAGGGCCCAATTAAAAATGCTGGTTATGTCCTTTAAAGCCCTAAACTGGGTTGGGATCAGGGATCAGGCTACCTGCGAGCACCTTCTCCCATATGAGCATGTCTGCTTACTGAGATCTTCTGGAGAGCCTCTCTATCTTACTCTGCCAGCCTCTGAATTGCATTTGTCTGATGCAGGGCAGGGTCTTCTCTGTAGCTGCAGCAAAGCTTTAGAACTTCTTTCCTAGAGAGGTCCATCTCACCTCCTCATTTCTAGCCTTCTGATGGCAATCTAGCCAGCTGGCTAAGCTTTCAATCTGAAAATTCAGCCGTCTCCTAGTTTTTATTTGATCTTTGTTCCCTGTCATTTTACCGTCTTACTTTATTTTTACTGTGCGGTTTGAGCATTTTTATGGAAAAGCTGGATAGCATTGTTTTAAAAGTGATAAAAACCCTTCCTGTTTTTAATCTTTAGCACAGTGACTGGATGTTAGGGAGTTTCCTAAACCGATAAGCACTTAAGAGGCAGTGTCTGGGTTACTGCCTTTAATTATGAGTTGTCAATGCAAGCAAATTTTGGAACAGAAGAAGCTGCCTGAGTCAGTGGTTTGGCCCATCTAGGTCAGTATTGCCTACACTGACTGGCAGTGCCTTTCCAAGGTTTCAGGCCAAGGGACAGTGAGCTATCATCCTTCTCCAATTTCCCCTGATTTTCACATGACCAGGCGGGAACAACCCCTGGGATAATCTTGCATCGCATATCTCTTGAGATGATGTGCGTCCCCCACACCTTGCTTGCTTTCCCCCCATTTGCACAAAGCACCAAGCAGGTGATGTCATGCACAGCATGAATGTTAATGCCACCTTACCTTTAGCCAGTGCTAAACAGGACAGTTCACAGGATCAAACTACAAGAGATGGGAGTCTTTGTTATCATGGGAGAAGAAATTTCAGCCCATAAACCTGTTCTGGCAAGGCATAGCCCCCCCCCCCAATGCCTTCATAAGAGTAGACCATTCCCAATGTGTTCAGAGAGGCAATTTAACCTAGTTTTGATTCCTTGGGACAACCCCCCCCCCCAGTTTTTAAAGAAATTATTGTCTCTAAATAGGGGTTTTCCTTTGTGGTCCATTATTCAGGCTATAAATACACGTTGTGTAACTAAAACATTTCTTGGCCTTGCATGTAACTCACCTGTCAAGCTGCACTTGTCTATTATCCTAGTTCCTGTGTCCTACAGAGTGGTCTTATGGTCCTACTGTGCCAGCAGCTGCTATATTGGTTATGCTAGCGTAACATAATCAAGATCCTATGCACTTTAAGCAGCAAGGCAGGCAGTAAAACAAAACCACTTTCTGCAAGAAATAATGCAGCCCCAGCCTTCGTGATAATCCCACCACCCAGTGATTCTGCCATTGCATGCATGCCAGTGGCATCCCATGTTATCTGTATATTTATTATTATTATTATTATTATGCTCATTAAGTGAGTCCTCTGGGTAGTTTGCAACATTATTAAAATACAAAATACAACTTTTTTTGAAAAGGAACCAGCCAATGCACACAACAGTTGAATGCACCCCAAATACAATCATATCCAAGCACATCTACGAAGCACAGTTTAGCAGTCAAGAGACACAGCACTCTCCCTAGTGCACATGAGCCCAGCAACTGCCACCCAGAGCTCCCTCCAGACAGAGTCTGCAACAAACATTGGCAAGCCTGCAAAGAACCGCTCTTTTTGCAGACAAATAGGTGGAGCCATACAGCAAGGGAAGGACAGACATTCTTGTCGCAGCAGCGTCCAGTTCATTCCAGAGCTCGTGGCTAGAGTATCAATGTCCTGCGGAAAAAGTGCACTTGGTAGAACACTCCTGTTGATGCCTATGTGGAGGAAAAAAGGCTTTTTGCCAGGGAGCCAGCCTCATGTACAAGGAAGAGCAGGAATCACAACGGTTATTACATAGGCTCCAGAACCAGGACTCGTATGGTAGCACAGTGAGGGGAAGACACTCTTTGGGGGGCTGGTTCAAGCCCTGCCATGGGGAAACGTTGACACAAATTACCTCTTGGCTGACAACAGTGATAGAATCCCCTCAATTCCTCAAATATGCCAAATGTGTTAAAAGGTAGAGCAAGCAGTGGCCATACCTCCTTGCCACATGGAGCAGGTCCCTAGCCACAGTCATGGAGAGGAGAATACGACTTGCCAGGCGTTCTGCAATCCCAGTTCAGAGCCCTGATGGGGTGCGTGTGTGTGCAAATTGCCCTCTCCGACCTCATCCCATCAGTCATCCCATCAGCAAGTCACCTGATTGGAATCCCGATCAGCTGATAGTCAATCTCCTACCATGCTAAAGCTTAAATACAAGGCCGCTTTTATCTGATTTGCTAGATGTTTATGTCATTGCTCTGCTCTGGTGGCTTATTTATGATTTTATAGATTAGATTCGCGTTTTGGGGAGCTTACTGTACACCACTCTGATACCTTAGCTGAAGGACAGCCTAAAGAAACGTTTAAAGCAACCTTCTACAAGCTGACGGGACTTCCATCCTTATGCACAATAACTTCATATTCTGATTGAATATGTGTTGCATTACCTTCTGGTAATAAAAACTACACCCTTTCCTATCTTTAATTTCTTAAAATTTGTAAATATAGAATGTATTAAGGGTTACCAGAAAGAAACAAAATGGAGCCAGTGTGGTGTAGTGGTTAAGAGCAGTAGACTTGTAATCTGGGGAACCGGGTTCGTGTCTCCACTCCTCCACATGCAGCTGCTGGGTGACCTTGGGCTAGTCACACTTCTCTGAAGTCTCTCAGCCCCACTCACCTCACAGAGTGTTTGTTGTGGGGGAGGAAGGGAAAGGAGAATGTGAGCCGCTTTGAGACTCCCTTTGGGTAGTGAAAAGCGGGATATCAAATCCAAACTCCTCCTCCTCCTCCTCCTCCTCTTCTTCTTCTTCTTCTTCTTCTTCTTCTTCTTCTTCTTCTATAATGGACGTAATGTCTTAAAAGACAAGAAGAAGCGAGGCAAGGCAGTTCAGATATGGGCAAAAGCACTTCTGAGTGGAGATTTATATATTTTGCCTAATGCAAAAATAAAAACGTAAGAGCTTGTTTTTCTCTGGAACTGATTGTCACTTTTTCCTTCACAGAATTTTGACTCTGACATCAGCAGTGTGGGAATAGATGGATGCTGGCAGGCTGATAGCCAGCGGATTCTGAATGAGGTGATGGTAGAACACTTTTTCCGGCAAGGAATGCTAGATGTAGCTGAGGAACTTTGCCAGGTAATTGCAGCTAGAATTCCTCATTCCTGGGAAGCAAAATAATTTTTTTCACCTATTGTTTTAGTTGAATTTCCGGGCAACTGTGAAGTATTCATCTCACGTTCTAATGGTGTCTGCGGACACGAAAACACCGTTTCCCCATCTTTAAAAATAACTAAGGAATGTGTGATATGATCTTGTTTTTTAGGAGTCTGGACTTTCGATAGACCAAAGTCAAAAGCAGCCGTTTGTGGAGCTCAACCGAATATTGGAAGCACTTAAAGTTAGAGTTTTGAGACCTGCGTTAGAGTGAGTTACTCACCTGCTTTGGAAATATTCGGATAAAACGCCACTAAAGTCTCTCATTTTAACAAATGCTGGGGATTCTCAAGGGAAAGGGTGTTCACTAAACGCGTTCCAGCTCGGCTGAGATCCCAAAACTCAAATGGGGCTTGCCTGCAGCAGGAATTGTCCAACATCAGGGTGGGTCCATGTTCCACAGGAATTGGCTGCTCTCAGGTGAGGCAGACGTTGTGCCCACAATGGCGAGGAACCAACAGAGTTCCCAAATGGTGTGACCAGCTTGTTAGGTGCCTGAGCTGAGCCCATCATCTGAGAGCTAACACTAATTTAAAGTGACAGAGCCTGCTTTAGACTTGTGTCCTCGTATGTTTTTTTATAGCATCTTGGGAACTGCAGTTTGTTAAGGGAAGTTGAGAGTTGTTAGGAAACCTCTATTCCTCTCTCAGGGCTACAATTCAGAGATGTAGTAGTAGTCGTTATTATTTATTGAATTTGTATACTGCCCTATACCCAGAGGTCTCGGGATGGCTCACAGAGTTCCCTGGAAAGAGGGATTGATTGAAAATGCGCAGATTTAATGGGTGATATGCCCCTAATTCATCAAGTAGTCCCATTGAAATCTATGAAGCTAAGTTCTGTGGTTTCAGTAGGCCTGCTCTGAGAATGACTTAACACCGAATATCACCAATTAACTCTGTGCGTTTGCATAATGCAGCTTGATTTGAACACCTATTTGCATCAAACTAAGTTACTGAAAAATTGATAAAATACAAGCAGAGTGGTTTTAGGTTTTACCTCTGATTAATCAGCTGATGAGTTGCCCTTCATAACTTTATGTCAGCTTTGTTACATTGTTTTGAGCTGCCATGCTCATGTAAAGTTAAGCGGCCTGATATAAGAGACCCATATATCTGTCTGTCTCTCCATCTCGCACACACATACAAAGTTTGAAAATAGGATACATGGATTTATCAATCCTTATGCTTTTTCATTTGTGAGTGACACTGTTTCTCTTTGGCCAGAGTGGTTTTTCTTTTTAATTATCTGGGTCAGTGGTAGCCAAAATCGTAAATGTTGCTAGACAACAACTCCCATCATCCCTGACCATAGGCCATGCTGGCTGGGGCTGATGGAAAGTGGAGTCCAAGAAAATCTGGAGGGCACTATCTGATCTAGGTATTTGCCAGTTTCAAGAGTTTTCATTTCTCCAGAGTTTCCAGGAAAATGAAATGTCTGAATAAATATACATTATTGAAGGAAGGTGGTGGCCTGCCCACATTCAGGGCTGTTAATACAGACAAGGAAAATTATTGTGTTCATTTGTATATATTTAATAAAAGTGTAAACATCAGCAATAATGAAAATGTGTACCAGGAAATCTCCTGTTTCTCGAGCTTTAAACAAAAGAGTGAAGTAGAAATATTTATTTGCTTGCAAGTGTTAACTATATCTGTCTTTTCCGTTACCGATCAGCATATATAGGGCAGTATATAAATTCAATAAATAATAATAATAATTTTTCTTCACCCGCGACTTCATTTTTCAGAGTTGGTTGTGGTCCACAGCCCATGCTCCCACACACATATATGGAAATAAGTTCCCTTGAAATTTGTATAACTTGCCTTCAAATCCCGAATGTAATTCTAGGAAGTCACAGCAATCCAATCTCTGCAATCGCTGGCCTTTAACCACTGCTCCAAAGAAACAGTGCATTGAAAACAGTCTTCAGGATGTGTGACAAACTGTATTAATGTTTACTCAATAAGCTGAATGGAACATTTAGAACAGCTAATTGCAGGTTATTAGCCAGCGTAATTTTTCATGGGTTAACAAAATACAAGTGGGGAAATATTTATTTGTAACTATTGCAAATAAATCTACACAAGTTACTAGTCCATAAAATGTTTTTCTAACTCCTTTCCCCACATGCAAGTCACTTTGGCACATCAGTAGCCGAGAGGTGGGAACCTCATATTCTTCCAGTTTATGGAAACCTCCCTGCCTGGTTGCCTAGAGATAATTCATACCTGGTACGGGAATGTAGGTGAGTGGCTGTTTACAAGCCAGAGGCGGTTCTTTACAATCCTGATCCCAATTGCAACTGATGACACTCAGCTGCCCTCAGGGTTTCTTCCTCCCAGGAACTGCTTAGCCACAGCTCCTCGGAAATGATCTGCCAGTTTTTTAACTGCAAATTTCAGTGCAAGACAATGAATGACTTCTGTGACCAGAGACGAAAAGGTAGTGCTCAAGCCAACCAAACTGAAAAGGAGCTGGTGGTATTAAAAAAAAAACAGTCGTGGTATTCTGTTTCTAGCTTGAACCCGCCCCCTGCCCCCATTGGTAGTATGTTAAAAGTTCCTACAGGGAAAGTGTTGTGAATGTACATTGAAACACCCAGAGGGAAAAGGTTGAATTGATAAACAGTGTTCCTATTAAGGCAAATCTGCTCTTTTTTCCCCTTTCCCCTTTTGTTCCATTATATCTTAGGTGGGCTGTATCAAACAGAGAAATGCTTATGGCACAGAACAGCTCTTTAGAATTTAAGCTACACAGATTATATTTTATTAGTTTATTAATGGGCGGAACTACAAACCAGAGAGAAGCGTTGCAATACGCTAAAAACTTTCAGCCATTTGCTCTAAACCATCAGAAAGGTAAGCTGCATTAAATGCACCCCAGAGACCTGAGTTTGTATTTGTAGGCTAAGAATGGTTATAGTACTGAATTTACAATGTGCACTTCCTATCTTCATATATTTTGATTATCCTTTTCGGAGTGTTTATCTACTAACTATAGGCACACTTGTCCATCCCTTCAAAAAAGGCAAAAATGAGATACCAAAAGCCCTTCCTCAACAGCTTCTATTGTTTATAAAATCCTCCCGCTGAAATATTTCCGAGGGTCCAAAGAGCTGCTTTTAAGCAAGCCAAGAACCACTGGGAATGTCCCCCTGCTCCCCGTTTGCAATACCACAAGTTTATTTTGGAACTCTCTTCTGTTTTGGAATCATTTTTCCATGCGCCAGGACAGAAAGGTGCTGTTCAAGAAACACAAATACAAACAACCCTTTGGCGCACGGATGTTAAGTCGTTGTTTAGATCCCAACCCGGGGGCTCATAATTCTTGTGATTTTTTGGGGTATGAATTTGATCACTGCCACCAGGGTGTTCAGGCTTTAAAATATGAAAATAATCTTGAACTGTTTATATGAATTAGGACACAATCCAGCCATTTTTATAGTCCTGCCAACCTAGTAGTTCGAGAGCACGTCAAAGTGCAAGTAGATAAATAGGTACCGCTCCAGCAGGAAGGTAAACGGCGTTTCCGTGCGCTGCTCTGGTTCGCCAGAAGCGGCTTAGTCATGCTGGCCACGTGACCTGGAAGCTGTACGCCGGCTCCCTCGGCCAGTAAAGCGAGATGAGCGCCGCACCACAGAGTCGTCCGCAACCGGACCTAACGGTCAGGGATCCCTTTACCTTTACCTAACCATCCAGGGGTCCCTTTACCTTTATATGCATTTGTTAATCCCTTTTTAAGTAGACTGCAAACTTTTCTGTAAATCTAGAAGTCTCTGTGGTTGGCGTTTTCAAAATGGCCATATCATGCCACTGGTTAATTCTGTCTTGGTTCTGATGTGTTTTGAACAGTTACAGCATTGGCTGCCAACATTTTTGGCTAAAGGGGCACATTGGGAACTTTGAGAAGGTGCTGAGGGCACTTTTTTAAAATATTTTTTAAAAGGCTGCCGCCAGTGATGTAACCTAACGCAAAACAGCTGCCACCTCCGAAAGAGCAAGCCAACTTCATAACCCATAGTTTGAAGTTGCCTTGTTTCAAACAAACCTGCTCCTGGGATTATTCTCAGTGTATTGGGTTCAGGGTGAAACAATAAGTGGTGGTTAATCAAAAATGAAAGCAAAAGCTTTTGAGCTCTTCCTCTGTCCACACCAGGGGGCAACCTAAACGGCTACCCAGAGAGTTCACAGATTTTGAATGTAGGTAGTCCAACCCATTTTACAAGCACACACTACTAAAGCAATGGGTAGGCAAACTAAGGCCGGGGGCCGGATCGCCTTCTAAATCCGGCCCGCGGACAGTCCAGGAAAATGCATGTTTTAACATGAGTAGAATGTGTCCTTTTATTTAAAATGCACCTCTGGGTTATTTGTGGGGCCTGCCTGGTGTTTTTACATGAGTAGAATGTGGTGCTTTTATTTAAATGCATCTCTGGGTTATTTGTGGGGCATAGGAATTCATTCATTTCCCCCCACAAAAAGAATATAGTCTGCCCCCTCCCCAAGGTCTGAGGGACAGTGGACTGGCCCCCTGCTGAAAAAGTTTGCCGACTCCTGTAAAGGCACAGAACCAGAATCAATGGCTTCTTTCAAATGCCATGATAAACTACGGTTGGTTATTGTAAGGTTCTCAGTAGTTGCTCATGAGTAACCAGTCGAAGTCCGCTGCTTCTTTCAAAGTTTTTTATATTGTGCAAGCTATATAAAGTGCAAAGCATCAAAACCACGTCCGTCTCATCCTTCCTCAGAATCTGGGAATGTCCCCTTCCGGTTCTTGCCCCAGCACAAGAGGCGCGGGATGCGGAACCCCCTCCTTCCATCCCTGCGCCTGGCTCCTCTGCGCAAGTGGGGAGACGGAAGGGGCGCGACACCCTCTGCGTCCTGAGGTGCCGGGTCTCTCGGACCATCCCAGAGCCCTGGTCCGCACTTCCCTGGACTCCCCCCTCCTCCCCACTCAAGGTCTCACTGCTGCTCCCGCTGGACGAAGAGGAATTGCTGACGAGGGGGTTGCGGGGGGCTCTCTATACTCTGAAAGCCCTTGCACCACTCTGCGCTGGATCGGGGACGTTCCCTGACAGTTCTTTACAGTTGTAATAACGTGACTTCCTTTCTGAATTGCCAATTATTATATTCTCATTCATATATTCTCTCCCTCTCTGTATGTATCTTCAGGTTGTGCATATTGTGCTAAGCATACGATTATTTTCCCCGACATATATATATATATGAATAATGGAATACATAAACTACTGCTCTTCTGACTTTCCGCAGATATTCAAGTTTAATGGGAAGCTTAGTGTACCGAGGCAAGGAATCGAAAATTCTCCCTATGTCCATTTGCTGGATGCAAATCAGTGGGCGGACATCTGCGACATCTTTACAAGGGATGCCTGCGCTCTGCTGGGACTCTCGGTTGAATCGCCTCTTAGCGTTAGGTATGGCTGCTTTCGTGCTAGATACATTTTAAGGATTTGGCTATCCAAACCTCCCCTGGTCGTTGGCATCTTAGGACTACAGATTTCCTAAAGTCCTTCCAAGGAGATAGAACTGGAAAATATACTTAAAACATAATGTGGCACCTGGAAATGGTTTCCTCCAGCAGCGATTCACATTGAGCTTGGTGGATTTTTCTTTCAGACAAACTGCAGCATTGAATACAGAGATTTCTTCCACGTACCGTATTTTTCCGTGTATAAGATGCCCCCCCCATGTATCGGACGCCGGCTATTTTGGGGGACTCTAAGAAAACGGGGGGAGATGGCACAGAGCTGTTGAGCTTTTTTTATGGTTGGGGGGGGTTACCCAGGGTTACTGAACTATTGTTAGGGGGTATTGCCGAAAATCGCTCACCAGCACGCGGCACCAAATCTGCCTCTCGTCTGTCACCTCGCCGGCAGAAGCTGCCAATCACCCACCAAATTGCTGCACCGCCAGCCAATCAACACCTGCCATTGATGCAGCAGCCAATAATACGCACAATAGCCGCTCACAGCTGCGGAAGCAACCAATCAAACGTCCACCCTATGCACTATCCATGTATAAGGCGGCCCTCACTTTTTTAGCATAATTTTTAAAGAAAAACACCTTGTCTTATACACAGAAAAGTACAGTACTTCCTTCAATGCTGCTTTCCTTCTTGTATTTGGATAAGCATGTAAATCCTCTTCTACAAATCAACGACTGTAAATCTGTAGGTAGCCTTGGGGAAGCAAATATCCCCACCTTGGCCCCCTATCTCCAGTGTTGGGAAGGGAATGGTGATGGCCGGTCTGCCTTACGGGGCTGTTGTAAGGTTTGCTGAAATTATAGAATCATAGGATTGTGGAGTTGAAAGGGACCCTGGGGGTCATCTAATCCAACCCCCCTGCAATGCAGGAATACTAAAGCAAACGCACACCAAACGTAACCAGCTGAATGCATTTACCAAATGTAACCAGCTGAATGCTAGCACCTTTGGTCATTATAATCATGATCTTGTTGAACAATAATATGAAGTCTGTACCACTGAAGAAGCCCATATGGGCGGAACAGGATGACTATTCCGGGAATCCTTGTTTGAAACTTGTGGCATTACAACAACTTGTGCACACCTGTTGACCTTTTGAAGATTCATGTGGAACCTGAAAAACTTTATCAAACCTTCCTTTGCACCTGTTGGCTCTCTATATATACAGGAAACACTAAGGCGGCTATGACTTTTGAATTAGTCCACTGGGATTGCATCCACTTGGTTGCTCTTATTTGTTGTTCTTCATTATTATTATATTATATATTTTTGGCTACACATTTTGTAGTGGTCAATATTTATTTGCAAATGCATTCAGCTGGTTACGTTTGGTGTGTGTTTGCTTATGTATTTACGTAACCGTGGTATACTGTTGGTTGGAATGCTGAAGCATTCATGACAGATGGTCTTCCAACCTCTGCTTAAAAACCTCCAAGGTGAAGGTTAAAAACCCATAGGTAAATGCTATAGGTAAAGCCACTTTGAGAGTTTAGAAGGAGAAACATGACATAATTGTTAATACAAAGAGTTGTGGGAGTAAGCCCAGTTTACCTCTGCTTCTGAGTAGACAGGCCTGGATTACTCTGTAAAGCTTTCTTGGGCTCAGAGAAGCACCTTTGTGGTTCTTTAGCTCCTGAATATAGTTAAGCTGCCCTGATAGCTTGACTGAATGGGAAGGCTATAAAATACACAACAAACCAAATGAAGCAATACTGAAAGGTTAATAATAATAATAACAACAACAACAACACAACAACAACAACAACACAACAATTTATTATTTGTACCCGCCATCTGGCTGGGTCCCCCAGCCACTCTGGGTGGCCTCCAACAGATATTAAAATACATTAAAATATCACAGGTTAAAAACTTCCCTAAACAGGGCTACCTTCAGGTATTTTCTGAATGTCAGATAGTTATTATCTCTTTGTACCTCTGCTGGGAGGGCGTTCCACAGGGCGGGGCCGCCACTACCGAGAAGGCCCTCTGCCTGGTTCTCTGTAGCTTTGCTTCTCGCAGTGAGGGAACCGACAGAAGGCCCTCGGCGCTGGATCTCAGTGTCGGGCTGAACAATGGGGGTGGAGACGCTCCTTCAGGTATACAGGAGAGTCTTCACTTCAGGTATTTGTAGAGTCTTCACTTCTTTCTGAACAAAAGTTATATTTTACTAAACTGGTACTGTATAGAGAGATCAGGTACAGCATACCCCAAAATAAGAACCAGCACCACCAGGGGGAGTTGTTGCATTTAGCATGAAGAAAAACCCAACGCTTTTAGAAGTTCATTTTGTCAGTTCAGGAGGAAAACAGCAGCAAGACACGTGGGCTGGCGATGCCTTTTAATGTTAACCACGTCAAATTAACAAGAAATAGTATTGGGGTCCTGTGCTCACCACCATGCTCGGAGTTAATTGCTGGACTAAATGAAAACCAATTGTGAATGTGCTTTTCCAGTGGTTTCTAACCAATGCTATTCTCTGTCTTTCGTATACTTCTGGACTATTTCAAAGGCTAGTTTATGGCTTGAGAGGGCTGCCGGCAGTCTATATAGACCTGCCTTCACCAGTACTCTTTGCCTAGAAGTGCGAGTTTTTGTGATGCCCAAATAGTCAGCTTATGCAAAGGGTGCTGGAAACCACTGTCACAGAAGTGAGTTCCGTGACGTTTTCTGACCCCATCCTTGGCATCTTGCATATACAGTACCGTGTGGCTCTCTTTGAGCTTATTGGCACTAAAAAAGTTGCCCATGTTTCTACACACACAAACTATTGTACATACATAGTTTATGTGTCTAGATTCAGGTAGGAGCCGTTTGGTCTGACACAGTCGAAATAAATAAAAAAATTAAAAATAAATTTCCATTAGCACCTTAGAGGACCAGCTAAGTTGTTTCTGGGTATAAGCTTTCGTGTGCATGCACGAAATGTGTGTGCTGTGTATCTGAAGAAGTGTGCATGCACACGAAAGCTTATACCCAGAACAAACTTAGTTGGTCTCTAAGGGCATTAAAAAAATTTTTTATATATAGTTCATGTGTGTAAATAAGGCACATGTGCTAGTCCTTGACATTTTATTCTTCAAAACATGAGCCTATCCCCCCTTACTGTTGAAATAAAAATGTGAAAGTATTCCTCTTAAGGCAATGTTTGACATTAAAATATTGTTCTG
Source organism: Lacerta agilis (assembly GCF_009819535.1). NCBI lineage: Eukaryota > Metazoa > Chordata > Lepidosauria > Squamata > Lacertidae > Lacerta > Lacerta agilis. Next base: position 41,947,926 of record NC_046325.1, read on the forward strand.
TTCCCCAGCTTTTCAGCAGGTTGTGTCGCATTGCCAGCCCTAATTAATATAAAAGCTGTGATTGAACAGAGACAGTGTACTGGGGTTTGGAATCAGAAAGATGAACTACCGGTGAGTAGCTTTGTGTGTCCAGAATATCATACAGTTATTGCAACAACTTTGTTCACCGACGAAAGCAAGCTAAGCATTTCTTTCATATGCAGTGCGGTGATGTTAATTCACTCATAAGGAATGTTTTGAGCTCTTGGGAGTAACTTGCTGATTAATAAATAATAATAACAAAGTATTCCTGTGATAAGAAGTTTTTCTAAGTTGTTTCTAGCAGTGTGATGGAGTCCTTGTAATTTATTTATTTATATCGTGAAATTTATATACCGCTTGATTGTTAAAAAAACACGCCCCCCCAAAAGCCCCCAGCCCTCAAAAGTGGAACTCTCCGCTACTGCCATGCATCTATGACAGTGATGGCCAAACTTGACCCTCCAGCTGTGTTGGGACTACAGTTCCCATCATCCCTGACCACTGGTCCTGTTAGCTAGGGATGATGGGAGTTGTAGTCCCAAAACAGCTGGAGGACCAGGTTTGGCCATCATTGACTATGATGAAGAAGTCTTTTATAATACTGTAAGACTTCCCTCCAATACTTGATTGGGATTTTAATTTTGGCAGGGCAACATGGAACAGCTATGGATATTCCCAGTGAAGATGCTCATAGGTAGCTAGTGTAAGCCAGTGATATAAATGAAATTAGAAATGCTGGTGTGAATTTTAATCTGTTTTAATATTTTAACTTTTTGCATATTTTAAAGTATTGTATTTTTTTCTTGATTATTTTTCCTTTTTATCCTCTTTGAGGTTTTTTTCTTTCTTTTTGCAGTCAAGCAGTGTATGGATTTTATTGAATAAGCATAAACTAGGTGGTGACAATGTTTTGCCTTCGTACAGATCGAAGTGGACCTTGGTAAAAAGTGTTGGTATCATTCAATATTTGCCTGTCCCATCCTTCGTCAGCAAACAACAGACAATAACCCACCTATGAAGTTGGTTTGCGGTCATATTATATCGAGAGATGCTCTAAATAAAATGTTTAATGGCAGCAAGTAAGTACACTTCTTACTTATTTGAGAATGAATATGCAGTTTGGGAGATGAAGTATGGAATGGGCAGTATCTGGTTTTCAACTTCACAATATATAACCCGCTAAACATTGCAATATACCGGTGTATCATGATGTCTGAAACCAGGGTGGAACTATGTAGAGGGGAACATGGAATATGACAAAAATTAAATTTGCTACTGAACTTTCATACTCATAATTGCAAGATGGTTGGAAGCAAGTTTTACCTCTGGCATTTTTATAAGGTTACATTGCCTGATTTTTGTAGACCTCTAAGGAGACCTTAGATATTGGCTAGCTTGAGGAAGATGTCAGCCCACATCTGTGCGGCAGCTGTGGGCAAAGCAAATTCCACGCTAGGGACATAATACCATAACAGGGATATTCAAACCTGACATGCAACCGCGCTTGGAATGCTGTGTACATTTCTGGATGCCTCAGCCTCAAAAAAGGATATTCTAGAGCTAGCAGGTTCAGAAAAGGGCAACCAAAGTTATCAAAGGGGTGGAGCAACAGCCCAACGAGGAAAGGTTACAACATTTGGAGGTTTTTAAAGTTCAGAATAAAGCATTATAGAAATGTGTAGGACTATGCATGGAAATTGACTCCCACAAGAAGTAGCAATGTCCACCTGCTTGGATGACTTAAAGAGAGGAGTAGACAAATTCAGGACGATCATGTTCTGTCTCCATTGTAAGCCACAGAATGCTTCCGAACACCAGGTGCTGGGAGTTACTGAATGTTGCATTTAGGTTTTTTGTGAATTTCCCGCGGGAAACTGGTTGGCTATTGTGATGGCAGGATACCGAAGTTGGTGGGCCTTTAGCCTGATCCAGCAGGACTCTTCTTGCTCTTACGTTCTGCAACAAACTAACGTCTTCTTTGTTTTCAGATTAAAATGTCCCTATTGTCCCATGGAACAGAGCCCTGGAGATGCCAAACAGATATTCTTCTGAGGACACAATTTGCTATGTAGTTTTATCTGTGTGTTTTGGAAGACTGAAGCAGGCAAATGCTCCATTTTATGCTGTACAGGCCGAGGAGGACTCCCAAGTTTTGTATAAGCCTCATGCTCCAGAAATTTTTGCCACATTTAGTGCAGACATACAGATTGGAAAAAAAATCTGCAGAAGTAATATCTGTTATAGGGCTTCTACTCTTAACCTTGGTCTCCATATCTGATCAAGATACGACACCAGCAGTTGTCATTCAATGCAGGTTTTTGTACTTAATTGTATGGTGTCTTCTCTTTTTAAAAGCAGACATCAACCACAAGCATCATATAGGCCTAATATTTGCCCTGCTTTTATCACCCTGTTAGATGAACGTCGCCATAAAGAATGTGTGAGGAAAGTTTTTATTTCCTTAGTGTGTAAATAATTAAAAGAGAACTTTGGAAAAAGGTTTGATAAATTGAATAGTGGTTATAGACATACCTGTATTTCTGTTCTTACTGGTTTATCCCAACCCAAAGCTGTGATATTTTTTTTGTTGAGCGTTTTTCCCCCCTTCCAGCTTTTAAAACAGAACTCCAAATGAATGTGCTTATATAATATATATAAACTACACGAATATATAACAGAGTTCAAAACCATTTCTGATTTAGAAATCACTTCTGATTTCCTGACTGAGAGCTCTTTGTGTAGCTGCGAGTATTCAATAAATGTAACTCTGGACTGGAAAGAAGCGTTTGTCAATGGATACTTGCTCTCCAGCTTTTTTTAGTCTTATAACCTAAGCTTTGTACTTTACGTCAGTGTCATGTTGCTGTACAGTTTACTAGACATGATAAGCTACATTATTTATAAAGTTATCAGAACCAAATAAACTGTTGACAATGTTCATAGTTGAGATGGGGGAAAGAACATCTTCCAGTAATCATAAATAACTCTGTGGCTTGTTGATCACAGGATTGGGCCTCCATCCATTACTAACTAATATGTCTTCTGCAGTGAAGGGCATTGTGCTTGTGACTGTGCCCTGACAGCTAATATTACTTTTCTTCTTAAATTTGTTATGACAAAGGGTAAATCTAGGCGAGACACTTGACCTAGTTTGACTTTTATCCCTAGAGAATCCTGAGAATTGTATTCTGGGAGGGGAGGCACCAGGAGAGATGTCTAATGCGCGGAGTATTGTTGCCGGCTTACATTGTTCTGGATTCTCCTGGGAAAGCTACACTAGATTAACTAATACACGTTTCTACTACAGGTTATCCGAATGAATATGCACTTCTGAGCTTGATGCACACTGTGACAAATTTCTCGTGTGCATTTGTTACACTGTCCTGCGATAGGACAAAGGAGCTACCTGACAATAGATGAGATAATATTTATTTGCTGTGTGACTTAAAAGCAGGGCTGGCCCACCCGTTAGTCAAGGTGGGCCCTTTGCCTCGGGTCCTAGATTGGAGAGGCAGCGGAACAGTGCTCTGCAGCCCATCCATCACCGCTTCCACCCACCTGCAGAGATGTCTGGCAGGCTGACCACGGCTGCCACTACTACCATTGGCAAGCCAGCTGCCATCTCTGGCCCCGTGGCTGATGCCTAGGGCTCCGGGAGAGCGCTGCCACTTTGCCAATATGGTAAAGTAACAGTGGGGCTATTTGGGTTGCCTATGTTTGGATGCGAGGAAGGGTCCTGAAAGTGGGTGAGGTAACCCCAGAGAACACCTGCTTTTAAAGTGTCGGAATTATTACGGTAAAATTTCAGGCAGAATCACTGCTGCAAAAGCAGTAGCGTTTACAGGTGATCTCCAGGGCTCACTCCAAGGAAGGGCCTTCTGTTCCTCGGAGGAAGACAGGCAAGGTGACCCCAAAGGGAATTATGAGTCCCCATATGAAATACTAAGTAGGAAGTGGAGGCAGAGGAAGCCGACATATGAAGAGGTGGCATTGCTACATCATCTGCTTTGCTCGGGCGGCACAATGCTTTGTGCTGGGTCTGTTTCAAAGCACCGACAAAGCACCAAACTTTGGTTGGCTGCTAAGATATGAGAAATGCACTAGCACAATGCACTACACAGAAGAATGTTGAAAAAGATTTTTGTGTGCTTTTGGCTTTGGGCCCTAGCGAATGGTCAATACCATTACAGATACATTAAGGCAAGCTGATTTTACTCACGCAGACAAACCAGAGGAAGGAAAAGATGCCGCTGCGTTACCTTTTAATAAGCGACTTCTATCCATATTGCACTTCTAAGGGAAATGATAAAAATAAACGATGGCGATAATATTTTCTGTGCAGGTTTATAGTCTCAGTGAAATTGCTTTTAACATGGAAGGGAATTGCATATTTGTGAACCTCAGCAGACTAAATGCATTGTGTACTCAAAGTGATGTAAGACAACTGAAAACGGCAGCGTACGGTATATCCAAGTTGAATTGTGTAATGCAAGAATATCTGTGGACCTACGCACATGTGTACGGCCCATCGATTTCAGTGGGATTTGGGTGTACCTAAGTTGTTGGGCTTGCAGCCGACAATTTCTGCTTCATCCTCCCCTCCCCAAAGCCCATGTTGGTTGCCTGCCATATACCTAAGACTATAATGACTGACGTCTTCATACCAAAATGTCATGACTGACATGATTTTAGTGGATCCCAGGCATAGTTGCTTTTCCTTTTTTTGAGGGAAATTCCCTTATTCCAGCGCCGTTTCCCATTGCAAAAAAAGGTAAAGTTGACAGCTATGGCCATTTCCCAATGCAAAAAAAGGAAGGTTGACAGCTCATCCCAGGTGATGATGAGGTTTGCTCTCCCTCAAATCAGCGAGGAGCATGGTTGATGCTATTGATGCTATGTGATTGCTTCCATGCATTTGTATGTTTCTAATAATTAATGAATGAGATGTTTTGGGTTTCCTGCATAGCGCACACAAATAACCCCTCGTCTACTTGATCTGTTGTATCCAGTGAGGGGGAGGGCTTGAGCCTCTTCCTCCTTCAAGGTCAGCAAATGGCTTCATTTTCGGCATTTTTGAAAATGAGACTATATAATCGCATCTTGTTAACTGTAGGAGAAGCAGAAGTGGCTTTTCACAACCACAACCCCGGCTGGTTTGTGAGAGCTGTAATTTCAGGGTACCATAGTGTGTTTAAACTGCAGTTCCCACACCTTCAATTTTGCCAGCCCCCCTTCAAATATTCCCAAGAATAGTAGCCATTACACATAAAGGTTTTATTTTGCAAACATTTCCTCCTTACTTTGAGGGAGAGCAAAGCCTGAGGGTGTTCATTAGAACTGACAGCTTAGAGCAACATGGAGCTGGCAGGATCGAGAAAGCGATCGTGAAAACGATGCAAATGGACGTGTTAAATGTGTACAACATGTTCCAGTGAATTGCTGCGTGCTTTTCTAGACACAGTATCACAGATAAAATTCTTTTCTGTGTTCAGCATGGATAACTGAGACTATTATGGCAGCTCCCTGCTTATCACGAGAAATATGTAATGCATACCCAAATGAATGCATGGGGGTGATAAATGGGTAGAGCCTTCTAGGCTTAACTATATTTACAGATGATGTATATTGTTACACTGTTACTGGTAATGAGTAAAAAAAAATGTTTGCTAAATCGGGTTTGTTTGATTTCATTGTTTGCACCATATTTTGTATGAAACAAACGCATTTCCAACCTTGCAGTGTGTTCCCCAACTGCTTTAAGGCCTTTTATATACCATGGTGGAGTCTACACACACAAAAAATGTTATGAAAATGCTTTTTTTTTAAGCATTCTTAAAAATACATCGAATTTTCCATAAGGCTCACCATCGCCATCTAGTGTCACATTGTATATTGCACTTAAAACACACTTAAAACGTTTTATTTGCAGCTGTATAGCTGAGTCTCATGTGTGGTTGGGGGAACAGCCCCTAAAATCATGTCCCCTTGCCTAATTTATGTGTTAGGATTGCCTGCCACATACAACGGCCTTCGCTTTAGCCATAACCCGAAAATGAAAACAGCATTGCTGGTGGGGGAGGGGGGCACAAAGGAAGGTTGAGGCAATCTGCTTTTGATGAGGCCTGCTGAAATCGTGACAGTTCCTGACTGGAAAGCTTAAAGCCTGCCGCTGCTACACCGGAGACAGATTGAAGAAAAGGAGCTGCTAGGAGCTAGGTGTCTTGGATCTAAAAAACAACAATAAAGGATAGACTTGCGCACACTGGCCAGCATCCATTTAGACATGAAATATTTGTTTTGGGCTTCTCAGAAGTATGTAAAGGCAAGAAATGGGAGGCAGGGGGGAGAGTGCTGGCCTGCAATGGTGCTCACCTGAGTTGCTGGAACTGCGCTCTTGCTGGGGAAAAAACCCACTGGCTAGACCTAAGGAGAGCCTGCAGTTTCAGACCAATGACCCACCTAGTCCAGCCCCCTGCTGCCACAGTGACCAACTCTATGTCCATGAGAAGCCCACAGCAGAATAAATGCCACTTACTCTTTCTTCCCTCTGCCCAAAGTTTTGCTTTTTAGTTCATGGTTGCGGTTCTGAAGCAGTTACATTAAGCAGAGGCCGCTTGGTTTTATGACGAAAATAAATTCTCAGGCTTTATTTTTTAATGTTGTAGGACAAAGGGATGCTGAAAACGTCGCACACCTCAACCATAGCGATGCTCCCGCGCGGCTTGCTTATAGATGGCAAGGCACAAAAGAGGAGGACAGGAAATGTCATGTGGTTTCGCTTGTACTGCATAGACTCCAGCTGTCCCTATTTGCCAGATACAGTTCCTGTTTTCTGGTGCCCAACAGTGCTAACACACGTAAACGTAATTGGCCGTATAGTAACAAACGCAAAGTTATTTACTAGAACTACTCAAAAATTACATACCACTTGAGAAGTATCTAATTTTTGAGAAGTAGTTCTAGTAAATAAATTTGTGTTTGTTACTATATGGCCTATTACATTTACGTGTGTTTTCAATTGGATTTGTAATATAGGCATTCTGGTGGTTTACAGCTAACACACAAGTGTCCGGACTTACGGTAGTCTTTGGGAAAGATGTTTGGGGAGAGGGGGGATTTCAACATTTTCTTAGTATACACAGGCATGCGTCAGAGTTCTTTGGGTTTCAACCCTCCCTCCCTCCCAAGTCGCTAGGCGTCAAAGATCTGAGAAGGGGACAGCTGCAACAAGTCTAGTATGAAAATGTATATAAATGCACCTGCACAGATCCTAAGCAGCAGTCCGTTGCTCCATTTTTTTCCCTTAAACGCTGCCTATTCAGGCAGTAAATTTGGCTGAACATCTTTGCAGCTTTTCTATCACGAGGACAGCCAAAGTTTGTGAGGTGAAGATCTACTTAAGATTTCCACCTTAAACTGTTGCAGTTTTCCTAGTGCAAGCAGGTCAAGGCAAAGTAAATTAACCCAACATACATACAGCAGGTGGATAAGAGTTTCCTGCAAAGCTGTAAGGCAAAGGCATTCCTCCTTGGCATGGGAGCACAGAGCCATTGTGAGCATGCAAGAGTCTTTTTGGCAAGGTTGGAAGGTATGATGCAGTGAGAGTGCAATGGGAAAATCCAGCTGAAATGTCCTACTGCTGTTATTTGATCAAGCGTGACATAGTGACTGTCCCATTGGTTCCGTTCAGAGGCCTAGAAAGAAAAGGGAGCAAAGACTTAAGTAAGGACATGGCAGAGTCTTGATATGATTCAGCAAACAAGTTTCCATACATTGGCCTATCAAGCTTCCTACTGTATCCGGGAGGCACGAGTCTTTATCTTGCCAGTGCCAGAAGTTAGCACCCAGTAACTGAAAATTTAGGAGCTGCAATTCCTGTCAAGCTATGCAATGATTGATTTATTTACTTATTTGTAGTATATGCAACTTTTGTGCACAATACTTAGCTGAAGAGCTGCATTGCAAAATTCAGGTAAGTGTGAATTTCAAAGCGGAGCGGTGCTTCACTTTGCACATCGCTTCGGAAAATGTGAATTTGAACTGAACTTCTCACCCATCCATAGCAAGTGTGCTTAAGATTGCATTGTGGATTTAATGTGACAGGATGCTTGATTAGAGAGGGGCTCACCTTTTACATCTGCAACGCCGTCGCCGCCTCCTTGGATCTTCAATTCATTTGGGAGGGGGAGAGAAACGTGCAAGTTTTATTAGTATATTTAAAATGATGCAGTGCTTGGTGACCTCTTCATTTTGTATTTTTGAGCCATATGTATACATAAAATCGCTTTTTTCAGCTGTGAATGAGGGAGGTAGAAGGAAGAAGGCTTTCTGCTGCTGAATTTCCTCATGCAAGAGATTCTAGGTGCCTCAGCTTGTATCATTATGACAGGGATTTCTATCAGTCTAAGGCAGTGGCTTTCAACCGTGTGCTGTGGCACCCTGGGGTGCCTTGAATGATGGTCAGGGGTGCTGCAGGCAACACTGGCCTCTGTCTTTCTTTCTTTCCTTCCCTCCCTCTCTGATTCCCTCTTGCAATTATTATTATTATTATTATTATTATTATTATTATTATTATCTCTGCTTCCCAAAGGGTTGCACAGCTATTTGTTGCAGCAGCCGTGGCTACAAGCTCCGCAGGCGAATGGTGCCTCTGGGGCTGGTTAGGGGGTGCCTCTGGGGCTGGTTAGGTCCCTGTGGGGCAGTGTGAGGAGGCACCTCTCTTTGGGGCAGGGGGGGCAGCTCAGAGACCAGGGGCCGCAGAAGCAGCTGCCCAGAGGACTCCCAAGGACAGGGGAGAGGAGAGGAGGCTGAGGGAACACTCCACAGGATGTTCAAAAATGGGTGAGATGCTGCCAGTTTTGCAGGCAGAGGTGACACAACTGGGCTCCCGCCCCACAGGGGTGCCGCAGAAAGAATGTAGTTTGTCAAGGGAGCCGAGAACTCAAAAAGGTTGAAAACCTCTGGTCTAAGAGATTCACTGCAGGCTTGAAAACTTTGCCCAACTTTGCCCACTTTATATGTAGTTAGATAGATAGATAGATAGATAGATAGATAGATAGATAGATAGACAGACAGACAGAAAGATAGATATATGGTGTCCACTTCATGTATTCCATCCAGCCTTTTTAAAGGCAAATTTTGGTGTTGTGAAAAACGGGTGTCAAAGCAGGCTTTTGTATCAATGCATCACAAAATGTGTTCTATCTCTTTACCCAACTCTCGATCAGCGTTTTAAAAATGCTTATAATTAGTCTGTAACCCATTTGTGGACACGTCTGCTAATTCACCAGAATTCTGAAAAGTGTGTGTGTGTGTGTGTGTGTGTGTGTGTGTGTGTGTGTGTAGAAATAGAGAGAGAGAGTTTGTTTTCTAGGCTGCCTGCCTTTGCAGAGCCCTACAAATCCAGCAATGTATGACAGAGCTATAGTTATTAAGAGAGAAAGCAGGCATGTTCTGTAAAATAAAGTTACCCCGGTTATTATGAAACAAAATGCCCAGGAGATTAAAGGGCTGCCATGGTAAACAAGGCCTTTGAATTAGTTAGTTCCCAGCTAGTTTTAAGTGAACCTATTACCCCAGTGCTGCCATCCAACAGAGTTTAAAGGAAATTATCTTACCACAGCACACCGACATGGTGATCACCAACATTACCAGCAGAAGGAAGCAACCACCTGCTAAGGGGGCCCAAATGTACAGCTCACAGGGGAACATCACATCGTCATCTGGATCTGCCCAGCAGAAACAAAAGCACACCAGAAATGAATCCTAAAGCAACAGCTAGTAACAACCCTGTGATTTGCAGCTGTCCAGTTTTTGACCGGGCCTCTCATTCTCTGGTGCTATTCTGTGATCCATTTGCCAGCATGGTGCTCAACCTTCGCTTACCCCTTCTGCAATGGAGGACCACTGTCCTCCTCAAATGCCACAGTAAGGGACATTCTAGCACTCCAGTTTTAAGTACATTTTTACATCTGCAGGTATACTTCCAATCAATCTCCAACTCCTTGAAAGATTCCATCAACACTGTCTCCGACAATTTTTACACATCACTTGGGAAGGGAGGCGGACTAATGCCAGTGTACTGGAAGAAGCAAAGATCACCAGTGTCAAAGCAATGATTCTTCAACTTCGTTGGACTAGTCATGTTGTTCGGATGCCTGATTATCGTCTTCCAAAGCAACTACTCTATTCCAAACTTAAAAATTGAAAGTGTAATGCTGGTGGTCAACACAAGAGGTTTAAAGACTCTCTGAAGGCAAATCTAACAAAATGTAGTATAAACACTGACAACTGGGAAACACTGGCCTGTGAGTGCTCCATTTGGAGAACAGCCTTTGCCAAAGGTGTCATGGGCTTTGAAGACGCTTGAACTTGGGACGAAAGGGAGAAAGGTGCTAAGAGGAAGGCACACTTGGCAAACCCTCACCATGATCAACTCCTGCCCGGAAACCTATGTCCCCACTGTGGAAGGACGTGTGGATCCAGAATTGGCCTCCACAGTCACTTACAGACTCACTGTTAAAACCATGTTTATGGAAGACAATCTTACTTGGCTACGAGGGATCGCCAAAGAAGATACTTCTAATCAATATCTGCAATTGAGTTCACAAGAAAGCGAGCATTTAAGGGGCCATTTTTGCTGGACTTGGATGTGTGTAGACATGGAAAGATATAATGACCTGGGTTTGGCACGCATAGCTGTTTATCAATGCTGTGCACACTTTTTCCTACAAAGAAATTATACCTGCACGAGAAAATCACTGCAATCAACATGCCTTGCTGGATCAAGCCAAAGTCCATCAACTCTCCCATTTCCAAGCCCTAGGCTCTGTGGTTTAACCCACAGCGCCATCCGCGTCCCTTTATTATTTGGTACTCTTTATTATTTGTAACAATTATATTAAATTCACTACATTCCTGCACAGATGTCAGGGCACTTATGCCCGCTGGTTTCAATGGGCTTTAGCATGAGATATTATATTATTATTATTATTATTATTATTAATACCCTGCCCATCCAGTTGGGTCTCCCCAGCACTGTGGGCAGCTCCCAACAGGTTAAAAACAGAATAAAACATCAAACATTATAAACTTCCCTAAACAGAACCTCCGTGTGGGATTGTGGCCGTTGTTTGACACCCTCACAGCCAGAATTGAGCGTTATTTCTCAAAGGACTATTTATTCATCATTCAGAAAACGCACAGCCCACTCTTCCATTTTATTAGAACTGCTCAGGGCACCTTGCACAATTTTTACAAATCTCATAAAAGAAATTAAGTTTCGGTTTAAAAACGGCAATCTGTTTCATTAAAGCGGAGCTTCAGTTTTACCCAATCTGGAAACTCTATTGGGAGCCAGCTATTTTATGTTCCTCCATGAAGCTTCATGCCAGCGTTGGCTAGCCACAAGTCTCTGATAGTGGCCAGTCTCATGCCTCATGCTCACTCACTTGGACAACCGAAGAAGCAGTAGCAGTGAGGAGCAGAGCAGCAGGGTTGCAAGAGTTGGCCATCATCCATCCATCCATCCATCCATTATTTATTTACATGCTGCTTTCCCACCAAATAAAGAACCGTGCTCAAAGCAGAGTGCAACAAAGAACACAGGAAGGCATCTCAAAATCCAACAGTGCAAATGCAATTTCATAACAATGTAACAACAACACGGCAGAAAATAATGTAACGTACCAAAAAAACCAAACAAAACCAGCCCACTGCTAAGCTGTGAGCCTTGAAGGCTGTGCCCCTCCTGATGGTCCTAAAAAATAGCTTTTGTGTTGCCAAATTAGAGGCATCACTGTGCTGAGATCATTTCTAACCAATACTGCAGAAAACAGTGTTTCGTTTTTATTTTCATTCACTTAATTGGCGGGATGCGGGGAGTGCTGACTTGCCCCAGTGCTTTTACTGAAATTCTCATATTAAAAGCAGCGAGGGAGAAGATTCAAAGCACTGCAGAACAATATGTGTGTTATTGCAGGGGTTGGCTTACTTTAAGTTGGATTCGGACTAAATTAGGTCCCACTGAAATATATGAAAATGAGTTGTTGTTTTTTGTTGGGGATTGCTGTAAAACTAGGTCATCTGTTCTCAGAAAACGGTTATCTACGTTAATTATCTACACGGGGAGAGTTCTTGGGAGTTGCCCGCCACCTGCAAGGTCAAAGAAATGATGTCATTTGACCTACACAGTTTCCATGGGAATGGGAAGAAGTGAAACTGATTTAAGAGGAGAGTCTGTAGACTGTGACTCTTTCACTCTCTCAGTCACACTTTCCATCTGGACTAAGACTGTTTCAGGACTGAGAGTGAAAGATTCCATCAAGTTGATGAATTATGCCGAAATGGCTAAAATGACCGAAAATCAGAAATCAGGAAGACCAAAATTTTAATAAGGAATGGGGAAAACCTTAAAAACCATTGTAAATGGTTAAAATCGTTAGTAGGATTGGAATATCACTTGTAGTTTAAGGGTGGATTTTGGACACAATGGAGATGTAAAAGATTTGGATTATCATAAAAGATGCAGGGGAAATGACTAACAATAGGACCCACAAAGGGGAGGAGGGAAATCCAGGAGATTCATTGGAATAGTTTTTATGTTGTATGTTCTATGTGACTAAAAATTTAATCTGAAAAACCAAATAAATAATTTATGTATTAAAAAATGAGAGTGAAAGATTCACTCTAAGGATTGCCTGCACCAGGGATGTTTATAGACTCAGTGCTCATTTGTAACCATTAAGCTTCAATTTGCCAGTAGTAAACCATTCTACTTGACATCTGGAAATGTCGTGTGGATTTACTTCGTGCTTCGGTTTCCTACACGCTGAAAGCTGATGCAGTGTGTGTTGACTGAGAGGCCAGTTTGGGGAAGCAATACTAGGCCTAAGCTGTCAATAAATTATGAGCAAAATACCATAATTCCTCACAATTTTATCAGTACCTAAGGTCTATTAACATGGTCTGGATCCAAGCCTTCATTTGCATCTGACCTACCTTCCTTCCGTTATTATTATTATTATTATTATTATTATTATATTATTATTATTATTATTATTATAGTTTTTCAGTTTAAAGTTTTACAGTCAATTATCCAACAACTAACATAAAAACAAGATTCCAAAGAATCTCTGGACTTCCCTCCTGCCCTTTGTGGGACCTTTTGTTAACCATTTCTTCCTGCATCTTTTATAATAATCCAAATCTTTTCCATCTCCATTAAATTCACCATTAAAGTACAAGTGTTATTCCAATCCTACTAACGATTTTAGCATTTACAATGCTTTTTTTAAAGATAAATTATAATTCCCCCCCATTTCTTATTAAAATTTTGGTCTTCCTGATTTCCGATTCTTCTGGTCATTTTTGCCGTTTCGGCATAATCCATCAACTTAATCTGCCATTCTTCTCTGGTAGGGACTTTGTCTTCTTTCTCTGGGCCATTAACATCCGAGCAGCTGTGGTCGCATACATAAATATTATTTTCTGATCCGTTGGAATTTTTGGCATCTCCACCCACCTTTCTCCCACAGGGGACCTCAAGGATCACTAGATGGTCTCTCGCATCTGGGGAATCTAACCAGACCTACTTAGTTAGCTTTGGCAATCTTCCTGCTTCCTAGCTGTACGTGGCACTGGTTATAAAAGTGGCTTTATATCTTTTTACATACCAGGGTAGCCAAAGTGGTGGTGCCCTGTTGGACTTCCCCTCCCATCAGCCCCTGCCAGTATGGCCAGTTCTGATTGATGATGGAAGTTGATGGTCCACCAACATCTCGGGGCCTCACTCTCACTCACTCTTCTTGTTTTGGGGCCAGTTATGACCCAAATGAGTAGCAGGGAGAATTAAACATACCTGAGGCTGTGGAATGTGGACATCCCGTGGTTGTTTTAAGTCCTTCACTGGGAGTTGAAACCTGGGGTGCGATGGTGGTAGCCTCTGTAAATAAAACAAAGATGAAGACGTTTCCTATATATTTACAATGGCTCAGGGCTTGGTTGGCAAGTGGCTCCACAATCCCTGCCTGATAGGGTTGCCACCTTTGCTCTGGCAAAATACAGGGCAGTTGGGGGGGGCGGTTTATTATTATTTTAAATCTGGTGCCGAAGTGACTTCAGAGCAATCCATTACGGTCTATTGCAGCCTAACAGGATTGAAATCTGCCGCACGCAAACACACACACACAACAATTTGTAAATCTGTCTGTGCTTGGCTTCGCAGAGCTTAAATACATGACCTTTCATACTCCATTTCAAACACACACATTTGGGGGGCGGGAACCTGAAATACAGGACAAAAATGCGTCAATACAGGACATAGCATTTTAAATTCAGATATGGGGCAATCCTAAATTAAAGAGGACAGGTGGCAACCCTACTGCCTAAGGACTATAGATGGATGAATCTGTCAATTTTAGTTTCTCTCAGTTTCCCATTTTCCCACTCTTAAGTTTTCCTCCTCGTTTCCACATCTGCTGGTGCGTGTGTATTTTAAAAGGTGCTCATTAAAATTCATTAGCATTTTAGTACAAACTTCTCCCAATATACACATTCATGTAAATCAGTTTCCCCTAATCTAACACATGTACAGTGGTACCTCAGTTTAAGAACAGTCCTGTTTCTGAACTATTCGGTTTCCGAACTCCGCAAAACCGGAAGTAGTGTCCCGGTTTGCGAACTTTACCTCGGTCTAAGAACGGAAGTTGAATGGTGGAAGGGCACTGGCGGCGGGAGGCCTCTTTAGGGAAAGCGTGCCTCGGTTTAAGAATGGTTTCAGTTTAAGAACGGACTTCCGGAACGGATTAAGTTCGTAAACCGAGGTACCACTGTATGTTATTTTCACCATATATGCATTTTTAATGCACATTTCACCATAGCACATGCATATTCATTGTCCAGAGAATTGCATTGCAAAATTCAGAGAAGTGTGAATTTCAGACGATGGCTATCCATGGAGGCACAGGTTAATTCTATGCCCATGGCCACTGTCTACCTGCTCCATCTGGCACACTGGTTGAAACCCTACCTGCCCGCCAACTGTCTTGCCAGAGTGGTACATGCTCTGGTTATTTCCCGCTTGGACTACTGCAATGAGCTCTATGTGGGGCTGCCTTTGAAGGTGACTCAGAAACTAATCCAGAACGCAGCTGCTAGAATGGTAACTGGGAGCAGCCTCCGGGACCACATAACACCGGTCCTAAAAGATCTACATTGGCTCCCAGTACGTTTCTGAGCACAATGCAAAGTGTTGGTGCTGACCTTTAAAGCCCCAATTGGTCTTGGCCCAGTATACCTGAAGGAGCATCTCCACCCCCATCGTTCAGCCCGGACACTGAGGTCCAGCTCTGAGGGCCTTCTGGTGGTTCCCTCACTGTGAGAAGTGTAGTGACAGGAACCAGGCGGAGGGCCTTCTCGGTGGTGCCGCTCGCCCTGTGGAATGCCCTCCCATTAGATGTCAAACCGATAAATAACTACACAACTTTCCGAAGACATTTGAAGGCAGCCTTGTACAGGGAAGTTTTTTATGTTTGACGTTTTGCAGTGCTTTTATTGTGGTGGAAGCCGCTCAGAGTGGTTGGGGTGAGCAAAATATAAGTGGTAAATTATTATTAATATTAGGCCAGACTAGAACTTTTCTTGAATCAGACACTGAAGGAAGGAGGGGGGGCCTATCTTTGCTGCCCACCTTACCAAATTCAAAATCAGACAGGAATGGCTCGATTCTGTAGTATCAGGTGGAAAGGAAAGCAACCTTGGGAGCAGGGCTGAAAGGAACGGGAAAACTCTTCAAGATTATCCAGTTGAAGAGCAATAAATAGTCTTGCCTCTCTAATCTTCTTGCCCTTGGCTAGTGCATTTTCCTGACACTTTCCTTATCACATAAAGCACAATCTTTTGGGGAAGCGGGTTTGTTGCACAGGATGTCCCAGTCAACTGTAACTGCACACCTTGAAATTGCCAGGATGTGATTGAATCCTACCACCCCCTCCCCAAAACAGCAACATTCTGGAAAACGCCTCTCAAAAAGGGGCAGGGGAAACAGCTGGTGTGGCGGGGAATGTGAGCCAAACACACACCACTGGCCGTGGGCGTTAAACACTTTGAATGAAACTTACTTGGCAGGTAGACTTTGAGGCCTGAACTGAGGTGGACCACTTGGTTGCGGAAAAAAAGGCAATAATAGATGCCCTCATACTCCTCCCCGAAGCTGGTAATTTTCAGCAGGTAAACGCCAGAACTTGCTGATGCTGTGTAGCCTCTGACCGTTTCTGGCGTGCTTTTAGACCTTGGAGAAGTACGTAGGATGAAATGAGTGGTGAGGTCCAAGTTTTGACGGACCCAGTACACCTCTAAACTCATTAGTTCTCTGCTGTTGGGCTCACATTTCAGTTCCACTGGAGTTCTGGAGGCTCGGGGGACGTCACCGGTCAACTTGATTGGCGCCATACTGTTGGCTTGGGACCAGCAGCAGCCTGGAGAGCAAAGAAACTGCTTTGTTATTTACTGTTTACGGAATGAAAGCAAAGACTGTGAAGGATATACTTATGGATGCTTAGAGCCATTAAGGTGTCTGCTAACTGACACTGAGCCCTCTAAGCTAGCCTGCTGCACTCAAGATGTGATGGAGGATGCTGCCTTGGCTATTTTCTTAGAAAAAGAGGTGCCGGAACTCACCATGAACGCCTCCCTTGTCCTCTTATACAGTGGTACCTCGCTTACATACGCTTCAGGTTACATACTCCACTAACCCAGAAATAACGCTTCAGGTTAAGAACTTTGCTTCAGGATAAGAACAGAAATTGTGCTCTGGCGGCGCGGCAGCTGCGGGAGGCCCCATTAGCTAAAGTGGTGCTTCAGGTTAAGAACAGTTTCAGGTTAAGAACGGACCTGCGGAACGAATTAAGTACGTAACCAGAGGTACCACTGTAATGGCAATGGTGCCCACCTGAGAGGCGCTGGAACTGAGTTCTGTCTGGAAAAAAAGCCCTGGATGCTGCCCATCGCCAGTGATGCAGCAACATTAAACTGCAGTCTTGTGCGCTTCTGTACATGGAATGAGATGAAGCATCATCTTGGCCTTTGCCTCAGGCAGCAAAATGTCCTGGGCTGGCCGCACATTGACACCCTGTGCTGCGTTTCAAACTTGATTGTTGGTGAGCTCATCATCTAAACACATTTACAGTGCTTCAAATAGGCCACCAATGCAATAATTTTAATTTATTTTCTTCCTATGTATTGCTTATTATTTGGTAAGGTAAAGGTAAAGGGACCCCTGACCATTAGGTCCAGTCATGTCCGACTCTGGGGTTGCGGCGCTCATCTCACTTTACTGGCCGAGGGAGCCGGCGTACAGCTTCCGGGTCATGTGGCCAGCATGACTAAGCCGCTTCTGGCGAACCAGAGCAGCGCACAGAAACGCCGTTTGCCTTCCTGCCAGAGCGGTACCTATTTATCTACTTGCACTTTGACGTGCTTTTGAACTGCTAGGTGGGCAGGAGCAGGGACCGAGCAATGGGAGCTCACCCCATCGGGTGGATTCAAACCGCCGACCTTCTGATCAGCAAGCCCTAGGCTCTGTGGTTTAACCCACAGCGCCATCCGCGTCCCTTTATTATTTGGTACTCTTATTATTTGTTACAATTATATTAAATTCACTACATTCCTGCACAGATGTCAGGGCACTTATGCCCGCTGGTTTCAATGGGCTTTAGCATGAGAATATTATTATATTATTATTATTATTAATAATAATAATAATAATACCCTGCCCATCCAGTTGGGTCTCCCCAGCACTGTGGGCAGCTCCCAACAGGTTAAAAACAGAATAAAACATCAAACATTAAAAACTTCCCTAAACAGAACCTCCGTGTGGGATTGTGGCCGTTGTTTGACACCCTCACAGCCAGAATTGAGCGTTATTTCTCAAAGGACTATTTATTCATCATTCAGAAAACGCACAGCCCACTCTTCCATTTTATTAGAACTGCTCAGGGCACCTTGCACAATTTTTACAAATCTCATAAAAGAAATTAAGTTTCGGTTTAAAAACGACAATCTGTTTCATTAAAGCGGAGCTTCAGTTTTACCCAATCTGGAAACTCTATTGGGAGCCAGCTATTTTATGTTCCTCCATGAAGCTTCATGCCAGCGTTGAAATATATAAATCCACAGCCATCTCTTGGCACCTATGTTCATCCAAACATTAACCACCTCTCCCAGATTTCTTGTACATACTGGTGCTGCTGATTCACCTGAGCTTTTATCTAATGCTAATCCTGCTGAAAGTAGACCCACTGAAATGAATGAACAAAACACACTTGCGTTTCCTTAATTTTAATGGGTGTGCTTTAAGTAGAACTTATTTGGCTACAACCCTCAGAGTGGAGATGGACGGTGGTTTTTTTCCATAGTTGAAGGTAGCTTTGAAGGAGGAGTTGCTGCATATATATATATATATATATATATATATATATATATATATCCTCATGCACCTTCACTCTTGGTACAGGTTTTGCAGGGATTTGTGTTTCAAAAACCTCCTAAATCTGTAGAATGGAGGGGAATAATGGGTAATCTTTTTGTCATGGTGTAAAGCCCTGTGTACACTGATGATGCTATAGACAAATGAGGCAATGAATGAATGATCGGTCTGCTGTTTCACTGGAAGTGATACCTCTCTCAAACCACTTTCTGCTCTTGGAAAACAGCAACACTGTCTTCTTAATATATTGTGTATATGGCAAAGGGGCTGGTGGCTGTCATTAAGCCAGGGATTTGCTTCTGTTGGTTTTCTTTTATTAACTGTTGTTGTTGTTCAGTCGTTGAGTCGTGTCCGACTCTTCGTGACCCCATGGACCAGAGCACGTCAGGCACTCCTATCCTTCACTGCCTCCCGCAGTTTGGCCAAACTCATGCTAGTCGCTTCGAGAACTGTATTTGGTCTTTAATGCATCCAGTCTATTTGGATCTTTTTTTTTTTTGTTAATCAGTTCCCTTTTTGCAAATTCCTGTGCTTGGGCTTCTGTTTTATTTCGGGTTGCACACTAGATTCTCATTGGTAAAATAAAATACTGTCATTTTGGGAAATGTCTGGGCAAGGCATGTGGTCCTTTCCGAACAATGTAGTTATGGATCCCTTTTCTTATCTTCTCAACTTTATCCAAAGTGCAGTAATATCAACACACTTTTGGTTATGTGTGTCACCGGTAGCACCTTTGAAACAAGAATATTTGCAAAAATCATGGGATGCCCTTTCCTTTGTAAAATTAACAGAATTCCTTACATTTCCAAGTAGCTTTGATCGTGTTAATGCATGTACTGTATATAAATAACTCCTTGTCATCTCTGGTCATGATTGATTTTAACGGTCGAGCACCATATAAAGGATAACCTTCAGTTCTAAAATTCATACCAGTATATTTTATCTCATAAACATGTGCTAAATCCTCTAAATATTCTGACAAATGGCAACGGGGTTACAGGAGCTGGGAGACAGCCTTTCTAATTAAGCTCACATTACAAATGGAATGTGGAAGGATGTGCACCTAATACATTTTTTGAGAGATGAAACCAACTTAATAAACCACCTGAATACAGCATTTCAAAATGTGCTATGTGCTATGTGTTATTCTCATTTATATGGCCCTGTTGGCAAGCTACGGCAATCCTTTTTATTATTATTATTACATTTTCTTGTTATTCATATATTATGACGCACAATCATTTCATTTTCTGCTTTTTCTCTCATGTTTAGTTAAGAATGCATCATTTGATATCTGATTTCGTTTGTTCGTTTTATGCTGCACCCTTTCTTCACTCTCGGCTTTTTGCTGGCCCATGTAGGACCAGCATGGATAGTTGGCCCTGGTGGATATTTGATGTTTTCTCCCCTTATGGCTTTGATCTATAGGCTACCACTAAAACGAGTCTGCATTTTAAGCTGCATTTTAAACTGTATTCTAACATATTTCATCAACTGTTTTTTTGGTTTTTGGTTTTTAATGTTTTTACTGTATTTATATTCAGTGTTAGCCGGCCTGAGCCCGGTCTTGGCTGAGGGGGGGTATAATAAAAATATTATTATTATATTATTATTATTATTATTATTATTTGCAATGTTCTAATTGTGAAAAGTGTTTTCTATACCAAGTCTGTGTTTTCACATAGGTGTTTTGATACTTCATCAAATAAAATGTGTGGGTTCTTATTTTTTTTAAAAAAGTTCTTTTTCCTAATTTCAAAAATTAAAAGAACTATGCAACAAACTCCACATGAATGTAGATTTATTTTTCTCAACAGCAGCCTCATCCTTCACCATCCCATAACATACTGTATATATATATAGCAGACTACTTTGGGAAGTTACAGTAATTTGGGGCAATTTTTGTGATACAGCGTGGGAACCGCGTAGTCACAGAAAACAAATCCAAAAGTCTTGCTGGACAAACTGCCGCCCTGAATCACATCCAAAGTATATCCCTCCCACCAATTGTGGCTTAAGGAAAAAGACCCACAGCAGTGGTACCATACTCACATAGTATCAGGCCGACGGACCACAGGAAAGGAAAAATTCTGGTCATTTTCTCTTTTCTTCAATGAAGGCAGAAGTGAACAGAGTTGAGTTTGATGGCAGCAAGACCTGCTGAGTGGAAAGGATGTGATGTCAGCATCCCCCCCCCGAAGAGAAGATTCTCAGCTTCTTCTTTCAAGCTGACTAGAAGCAAACAAAAAAGTCCCGCGAAGAATGCCCAGTATGGATGAATTCCCACCCCCCCCGGCATCTGTCTTCCACTGTGTAATGAGCAAGCCTTATCTATACATATATGCCAGAATCATGTCGCTTATAATCTAGGTTGGATGGGCAGGATGTGGTGGCAGAGTAACACTCTTTGGCAGAGAAAATAAAAATACCTGATTGTAGAGGAAAGGAACACACAAGCTGGCAGAGTAGAGCAGATCCTAAGAACGGGATGGAACAGAGAGCTAAGCAAAGGAAGAACTGTAAGGTGATGTGGACGTCATCTTCTAAGTTTCCAGGAGTGGCACAGTGGTACAGGGGGACAGAAGATCTCAGCCATTTCCTTGCAGTTTCCCGCACCTCTCTGACACCTTCGTGAGAAACACATGTGCTGTTGCCTACAAGGAATACTCTAGGCCTGGCTGGTGGTTGGTCCAACAACGGTAGGGAAGTTTGCAGTTCAAAACACCCTTTGACCATGCATGTTAAACATGAGGACTGGTACAGCCAACCTCTTGGTGTGAGGCTGCAGCCTTGCAATCTGATATGGTGTGTGCTGGGACTGAGACCACATCAGAGGCTATGTACACATTAGTGGCTGGAATTCAGCAAGGCCACGTGTGTGTCGCCCCCCCCCCACTTGTCCCACGTTTCAAGTCACATTTGCATGTTGCTGTACAAACCAGAGTGGGATGTCTTCACCTGATGTGCACGACCCATGTTGTTGTTGTTTAGTCATTTAGTCGTGTCCGACTCTTCGTGACCCTATGGACCAGAGCACGCCAGGCACTCCTGTCTTCCACTGCCTCCCGCAGTTTGGTCAGACTCATGTTGGTAGCTTCGAGAACACTGTCCAACCATCTCGTCCTCTGTCATCCCCTTCTCCTTGTGCCCTTTCCCAACATCAGGGTCTTTCACAGGAAATCTTCTCTTCTCATGAGGTGGCGAAAGTATTGGAGCCTCAGCTTCAGGATCTGTTCTTCCAGTGAGCACTCAGGGCTGATTTCCTTCAGAATGGATAGGTTTGATCTTCTTGCAGTCCATGGGACTCTCAAGAGTCTCCTCCAGCACCATAATTCAAAAGCATCAATTCTTCGGCGATCAGCCTTCTTTATGGTCCAGCTCTCACTTCCATACATCACTACTGGGAAAACCATAGCTTTAACTATAGACCTTTGTCGGCAAGGTGCACGACCCATACCCTCCAACATTTCACCGATGAAAATAGGGATGTCTATTCCATAATAAAAATAATTTTATTATTTATACCTCACCCATCTGACTGGATTGCCCCAGCCACTCTGGGCAGCTTCCAACATATATAAAAACATAACAAAACATTAAACATTTTTAAAAAACATCCTATACAGGGCTGCCTTCAGATGTCTTCTAAAGGTTGTCTAGTTACTTATCTCCTTGGCTCAGGGGTCACATAATTCCATACCCTCCAACATTTCTCCGATGAAAATAGGGACGTCCTAAAGAAAAGTGGGACATTCCGCGATCAAATCAGAAACTGGGATGGCTTCTTTAAATCCAGGAATGCCCCCCGAAAATAGGGACACTTGGAGGGTCTGCAACAGTGCCGAACTGATTCCCTGGTTCTTTCTGTTTAGTCACATCCACATTGCGGATGCAAAGATCTTGGGAACTGTAGTTTGTTAAGGGTGCTAGGAATTGCATCTCTGTGTGTGCATTTACAAAGAACATAACATTAGACCTAAGCCCATCAATCCAGCTTTCTGCTCTTACAGTAGCTGCTAGCCAGATGCCTACAGAAAGTCCATGGGCAGGTCATGATGAGCGCATTTGAGAAGCTGCAAATAGATTATTTCCATTGCCAGTGGGAAAACTAACTCAAAGGTGAAATAAAAAAAAAAGGCTCTCGCTTCTAGCAAGCAAACCACCACATTTATTGTGAGGGAAAATGCTAAGCACTTTATAGCACTGTGGTCAATCATTTCATAATGAAACTGATAACCGACGTACATTTTTAACATTCGCTCTTTAATGTGTTTTATCTCCTGTCACGACATCCATCTATCTCGGGAGATAAAGGAGGAGTGCGCCTTTGGGGGTGAAGTCAAACTGTTGGAAGGTTACAGTGCCTGCTGTGGCTGTAGAAACCAATACGGGGGAGACATGTTTTGTTGCAGCTGGGGCAGATGAAGGCAACCGGATGTGCTCATGCATATGCACCATGGCATTTATTCTTTCTGTGCTCCTCCCAGCGGTCTTTCATCCTCTGGTCACTGCTGTGGATACACAACCTTAGCTGCAGCGCTGCAAAGTGCCCATAGGTAGCTGAATCTTCCTTCAATTTGAGCAACAGGACAGTGTCCTTTCCCACACCTGGGGGTAGCAGGTTATCTCAGGGACTTCAGGGCAGGCTACATGGGGCACATAGCTCCAACTCCTCTTTGCTGTTGCTCTTGCCCTCATCCCCCAGCCTCTTCCATTTAAGGAGGCTGCTTCCCTTTGTGAATGGTAGGACCAATCCTGTAGCAGGTGCATTAGTTTAATCATAGGACGTGGGTGGTGCTGTGGTCTAAACCACTGAGCCTCTTGGCTTGCCAATCAGAAGGTTGGCAGTTCGAATCCCTGCGACGGTGTGAGCTCCTGTTGCTCTGTCCCAGCTCCTGCCAACCTAGAAGTTTGAAATCATGCCAGTGCAAGTAGATAAACAGGTACCGCTGTGGCGGGAAGGTAAACGACGTTTCTGTGCGCTCTGGTTTCTGTCACAGTGTCCCATGCGCCAGAAGCGGTTTAGTCATGCTGGCCACATGACCCGGAGCTGTCTGTGGACAAACTGGCTCCCTTGGCTCGAAACGAGATGAGCGCTGCAACCCCATAGTCACCTGTGACTGGACTTAACTGTCCAGAGGTCTTTTAACTTTACCTTTTATCTTAGTTTAATCATAGTAAAAATATTCCATATCCAATCTGTTATCCTTGGTTCCTTCATAACTTTCCATTTCTTGAGCAACTCTTGGCCATTCTTCTACCTCAAAGTCACTACAATTTCATGAGGTTTTCTTGGCACAATGTTTATCCTCAAATTATGTTTCTCTCTCTCTCTCTCTCTAAAAAAAAGGTTCGTTTCCTCCTGCTCTTCATTGTAGATATAAAAAAGGAAAACAAACATTCTTCCATAGCAAACTGGCTGCCCCTCTTGGTGTCACACTTAACCTAGGAGCATGGGAGTACCCAGGGGCGGCGGGGGGGCAGCTGCCCCCCCCCCCGAAGCAAAAAAAAATATTAAATGGTTATCGGCAGCCTAAAAGGAAGAAAAAGCTCTCCTCCTGAAAAAAAGCTCAACGACTGGTCTTTCTCCCCCTCCCAAAATCAGAGACCGGATCCTAGCCTGCACCCTGCTTTGTCAAAAGGGGATGCAGGCTGAGACTTGGGCAGTGTCAGGGGGCGAATCCGAGGGCTGACCATGGTCTTAGCCTGGGTTCTCATCCTTCCTCGTCTGCCTGCTTTTTGTATCCACGCAAGAGAGGAACAGTTTCTGAATTTGCCGGGATTCATCGTTGCAAGGGAGCTTGGGAAACTGAGTTCCCTTGCATGGTGAGTAGTTCCTTTGCGAGGACTGAGGATCCTGGGAAAGTGGGTTTTTCAGCCATTTGGGGCTTTCTGTTTTTTTGGGGGGAAGAGTTTTTCTGTTTTTTGAAGCTGTTTTTGTTTTTGAAGCTGTTTTTGTTTTTGAACCTGAACGACCATGGCTTGCCCCACCCCCTAGTTTTGATCCTGGGTACGCCCCTGCCTAGGAGTTAATAGTTGAACTGGGATGACTGAAGCAGAGAATAAAACAATTTAGGGAAAGGATTAAAGGGTGAGTGGGCGAACAGGCAAAGGAGTAGGCTTCTAGTTTATCCAAACTACAGATCTTCAAGTGTTCATTTTTTCTTTTTTAAATCGCTACCTTCACATCATCACAAGGGGAGGTTATGTCCCCCACATCCATGCAGCCTTCGGAGTAGCATTGCATGATGATATAGCCCTGTTTTGTTTTATTTATTTTTTAAAATATCTATGCCGCTTAATATTTTTAATAAAAATCAAAGCGGTTTACAGCATATTAAACCAATAAAACACAAATAAAACAATCTGAAGAATGTCAAATATAGTGTTGGGGTCTGCTAATCTGGCCCAAGCTGCCTTGGTCACTTAAAAGTTTCAGGTTCCTTGCGCTGATCAAAACATGACACCCTGCCTGGAGACCTTGAAGGGGACAGTTGCTTGGCAGAGGGAGGTTTTCCTGAAAATCGCCTAGCAACGTTATCAGGTCTTCACGTATTCGTTGCTCAACCTCCTAAATTCTCCTAAGTAGGGCGTTTTTTACAGAAGCAAAATGGCCTGAGTTAGGCTAACCAAAAAATGCAGGACAAGATCAGGCCTGTGTGGCTTTTCCTGAGACCCCACATTTAGTACACAGTCAAAGCAACATAACAGAAAACTAAAAATTCTCAAAGATATCAAAATAAAACATTACAAAGGAGGTCAACTACAGAATACATATTTAACATAGTAGGCTGGGTAAGTATGGGCCCTGCCCCCTAGGCCAGGTGAAAGGGCCTTGCAGGGAGCGGCCTTCACGCCTCACAGCCGTTTTTAAAATGTTTTTAAAGTGTGCGGAGAGAGCTGTTTTTCCCTAACCTCTTGGAGAGACATTTACTTTTAAGGGAGTTACAGAAAATAGAGAAGAAAGTGGTTGAGTACTTGTGCCATTAAATTGTTAAATTCGTAGTTGTATAGCTTAAGGGGAGGTAAAATATGGGTGGGGTTTCTTTGCTTCTTTGTATTGTGAGAGGAACAGTGTCTGTATGTTTACATTGCAATGTAGCCAAAACAAATTCCAAGTATGTTGGAAAATGTACTTGGCCAATAATAAATTATTCCTATTCCTATTAAAAATTCCTTAGCCACCTTTCATTGCCGTAAGTTTACAAAGACTCCTGCCCCCACCCAACACACAAGTAGACTGCACAGGTGCAAGAAAACACAATTAACTCATAATCAATCTGAGTCTGAATTATGAAAATCGTAAGTTTGTTGGGTCAAAGTCAGGGTTTACACATACTACATTCAAATTATGAACTGGCTTGTTTTTCAGCAGCATCGCTACAAATAAAATAAAATAAAATACAGTGAATACGCCACCCATTGCATCTCCGTCAAAAACCACATTCTTTTGAAGTTGCTTTGGAACCTTGTTACAAGAGTTGGTGTATAAGTTATAGTCGGCATGCTCCCCACTTTTCAAAAAACAGTATTGCCACATGAAAGCATTAAAAGACAGGTGTGTGCATGAATACACACTCCTGAAACTGCTATGTATTGCCTTGTCTTGTAAGAACTGTGGAAATGGTCTATTTTGTTTTACTCCGATGTTCTTTTTCCCCCCACAACATGCATTTGTAGAAGAGTTGTGCATTTGTAAAAGAAAAGAAAAGAAAATGCATCTAAAAACAATTCTGTCTTCTGCAGCTGATCTGTAGGTCCAGACCCTGACACCATGGGAGAACCACCTGCTTTGCTGCCTCTGCAATCAACTGCCTGAAAAACCCCAAACAAAAGGTGGGTGGTTGTGGTTGGGTTGCGGTTCCTTTGTGCTCCTGAGCGCAACAAATATGAGAAAGTGAAACAAATGGAGAACTAGAAAATCCTAGGCCTAATCCACGCAGTATGCCTGGGAGCTGAAAACTGGAGGAAGACACAGATCCCATTTGGTAAAGGTATACCAGGATGAGTGGGTCCTTCACTGCGGATCTACACAGAGAAGGTTGGATGAATCTGTCCATTTCAGTTTCACCCCGTTTTATCATTTCTCCAATTTTAGATTCATCTCTTTACTTTCCAATTTGGTTGCAATTTTTTTAAAAAAAAGTCCTCATGAAAATCCACCAGCATTTTCTGCTAATTTCTCCTAATATATTCCTGTATGCAATTACCAGGAGGATACTTAAGAACAAATGTTCTTAGCTTTGCTGGATCAATCCAAGAACCATTCTAGTTGAAGCATTCTGGTGATATTCAATTTAAGTTTTACTCAGAGCAGACTTACTGAAATTAATGGACCTAACTTAGTCGGGGTCGTTAATTTCATAGTTTGACTATGAACTGTGTGAAAAGGCACTTTCTTTTGTCCGTCCCAAATCTTCCAACTTCATTGGATGCCCTGAGTTCAAGTATTTTGAGAGGGAGAAAAACTTACTCCTATCTGCTTTCTCAATACTTTGTATAATTTATACACCTCTTTCATGCCTCCCTTTACTCTTCCCTATATTTAGGGATGCAGGTGGTCTAAACCACTGAGCCTCTTGGGCTTGCTGATCAGAAGGTCAGCAGTTCGAATCCCCACGATGGAGTGAGCTCCCGTTGCTCTGTCCCAGCTCCTGCCAACCTAGCAGTTCAACAGCACGCCAATGCAAGAAGATAAATAGGTACCGTTGTGGCGGGAAGGTAAACGGCATTTCCGTGTGCTCTCGTCTCCGTCACGGTGTCCCGTTGCACCAGAAGCGGTTTAGTCATGCTGGCCACATGACCCAGAAAGCTGTCTGTGGACAAATGCCGGCTCCCTCAGCCTGAAAGCGAGATGAGCGCTGCAACCCCTTAGTTGCCTTTGACTGGACTTAACCGTCCAGGGGTCCTATACCTTTGCCTTTTCCTCCTCTCTATTAAAAAGCCCAACTATTGTAGCATTGGTTGTATATTCTATTTCAGCCTCCTGGCAGAGGACTGAAACTTCTATAGGGATGGGCCAAGGACTATGGCCTCTCCTCAGGCCACAACTGGAAGCTCTATCGCCTGTCTGACCCACACTGGGCTTCCGCACAGAGACATCCACCTACACTCCTCTAACAGGGCACCCTGAATGCGCCACTGGCTTGGCTCTGCTTGATGAATAGGATTCCACCTAATGCCTTTTACCACCAAACGTTGTGACATTTGCTATGAGGAAGGCAAAACTTCCAGACTGGTCTATCTGTCTGCAGGCAAATTCCTTCCCGGCTCCAAATACGACAACGTTAGCAACCATAGCAAGGTCATAATACAAAGGAAGGGAGGAAGGGAGGAAGGAAGCAGTCAGTGGCGGAGGAACCCTCTCCGGCACCCGGGGTGGGATGCTGAGGGGTGGGGCAAACCACCCGGTGACACACGTGGGATGTCCGTATGGACTGTGCATGCGCGGCATCCCGTACGGACCGCATGTGCAGCATCCCGTACGGACTGTTCATGCGCGGCAGCCCATATGGTTGCCATGCGAGAGGCAGTCTGTACGGACGCCTGTATGGACAGCGCGTGAGAGCGGCACCTCATACGGTCACCGAGAGGCAGCCCGTACGGACAGCGCACGAGAGCAGCAGCCCGTACGGATGCCGTGTGAGTGGTGCCCATCCTGACTGCGCGGGCCCTCGGCTGCTCTACAGCTGGGGGGAGGCACGGGCCATCTTGTCACCCCCCAGAGTGGCACCCAGGGCGACACGCCCCCTCCACCCCCCCACTTCGTATGCCCCTGGAAGAAGAAGAAGAAGAAGAAGAAGAAGAAGAAGAAGAAGAAGAAGAAGAAGAACGAAACATGGTTGAACATGCGACCCTGGAAGAAAATATGGTTAAATTTCATAAGAAGCTAGTGATCTAAAAGGCAACGAAAGCTTAAACCAAATACTTATAGGAGCATGAAGAGGGAGGGAGGTTTGCTATTCTGCTAATTGCACTGAGCGTGCCCAGTGCAGCCAGTTGGATAGGAGTGGAAACTTCTAGCCAAGCCCATCTCCATCATCTTAAATTTGATATGGGCTCAAACTGAACTAAACCAGTATTCGAGCTTTAGAGGTGGGATTCTGCAAACTATACCCAACTCAAGAAGTAACCCTGAAGATTGTGTAAAATTTTTATTAGCTGATGCCAATCCTCAGATTTCTCATGTGGCAGCGGTTTACGTGATGAAGGCCATGAAAGCCAGGGAAAGATTTTTGGTTGACAAGGATAAGGTCCCTTTTTTGTCTCCATAATTTGTCTATATTGTACCCTTTTATCTGACGAAGCCATTGTCTAGGCTACATGTAATAAATTTTTAACATTATTATGTATTATATATGTGTGTGTGTGTGTGTGTGTGTGTGTGTGTGTGTAAAGGCTTAGTCCTCACAATAAACTTTATTCGTATTCATAACTAAACCAGACTACTGCACAAGACCTGTCAATTAGCATTAGTTTGTCATTGTTTTAAAACGGATGCTAAATATTATGTTAAAAGGTAAAGGGACCCCTGACCATTAGGTCCAGTCGTGTCCGACTCTGCGGTTGCAGCGCTCATCTCGCGTTACTGGCTGAGGGAGCCGGCGTACAGCTTTCGGGTCATGTGGCCAGCATGACAAAGCCGCTTTTGGCGAACCAGAGCAGTGCACGGAAACACCGTTTACCTTCCCACCGGAGCGGTACCTATTTATCCTTGCACGTGTGTTACCAAATAAAGATATCTAATAGCAGTTGAATGTGTTTCTTAGATGCACAGTCTTTTTTTCTTTTTTTAAAAAATAGAAATCTATCCTGGACATAATTCAGTCTTGAGTGCAAAGAGTTTTAGTCCTTCGCAGCGAGATGTTTAATAGTCCTCAGGGTGTTTGGTTTTTGTAATGTAGATTAGAAGAGGCAGTAAAAGAAAGACAGGAAGTTTTCAGAACAACAGGAAACCTCAGTCACATTTAGGGGGTCTAACGAACCCACCAGCATTGAGAAATGCAGCCAAGCTCTATCTCACGGTACCCAGGTGTTGCTGTGTTGGATGTCAGGCCTCACCACAAGCTTTGCAAACCGAGCCAACACAAAAATTCAGCGCCTACTCTTTGGTTACGAACAAGAATGTCTCAAACTAGAAAAAAGCAACGAGGGATCCTGTGTTAAAGCCGAAGGCTAAAGATGATTTATGGACCATGGACACTGAGGGCAATGGTTTATTATTTTAGTATGCTTACTATACCATCTAAATATGTTTCAGCAACCATGAGCATATAGGCTATATCACATCACCACCATGACAATATCCTGCTTCCCTCTCTCCGTTCCCTTTTGTATCATGTCTTTTTAGATTTGAAAACTGAGGACAGGGATTGTCTTGGGTTTTTTTTTGGTCATTAAGACACGCCGTGAGTCTTTTTGGCTGAAGACAGAGTAGGGTACAGATGCCTTGATTTAATACTTAAATGAATGGCTATAGGAAAAACAACAGACCGTTTACAGCTCACCTTTTCACAATAGGAGAAAGCAGGCAGCAGGATCAGGCACGACCTATTGGCTCCCCCCCCCTCTTATTCAGAGCAATAACTGTGTATATAGGCAGTGAATGTGATGTCCGTCACAGAAAAAGAGAGCATGAAAAGCTGGATGTGCTGTTAGTAGAAAATCTGAACTAGCAGGGTCTAGATTAGCATGACTTTGCCCATCTCCAGAGGGTCTCCCCAGCCGCTTTACTCTGTGCCCCTCTTTTTGTAGCTAGCATATCTTTTATATATGGAATCCTCCATTATATGCAGCATCCGCAAGTCAATGCAGCTGGTTTGATGAAATATACATGGCAGTGATGGCACGTATTAAATAGTGGGTGGACATAGCAGACAGACAACACAGTGATTCTCCAAGCAGCTCTCTTTATTCTCAGGCTGGAATAGAACAGAACTTAAGGTCTGAGCCAGCCTGCTATATATACTCAGTAACATGCAACAGTAGCAACTCTCTCTAGCTACCCAATCCGTGAGTGGCCCTCTCAATCCTTCATTTGCATGTGCGGACCTGAGTGAGAACTGCAGCCATGGTAGGCAGAGTGAAACTATATACACAACACCCCTAGTGGCCTAGGGTGAGAACTTCAATACATAACAGCACAACCCATCCCTTCCTAAGTGCCTGGAGTTGGGCATGGAGAAGGGAATTCTCAAGGGACTCAGTGGAGCCTTTTAATGCACCTGGTGTTAGCAAACAGGTGCTGGCAAAGTCTGATGTGCGTCTGATCATTACTGATAGCAGGCGATCTGTCAATATTCCTGGCAAAGGGGCCGCTCGTTTTTAGAGCACAAGCTGGCCAGAGGGGAGATGTGTTCCAGGCATCCCCATACTCGGCTCTCCAGCTGTTTTGGGAGAACAACTCCCATCATCCCTAGTTAACAGGACCAGTGGTCAGGGATTATGTGAATTGTAGCCCCAAAACATCTGGAGGGCCGAGTTGGGGGGTGCCTGGTTTATACACACACGAAACAAATCGCTTCTCTTTAGCGAAACCATGACTCTTGTGATTCAGAATAACCCCTTTCCCCCCCTTTCTGGTGTTCAAAAGAAACCCCTTGCAGAAATGGATCCCGCAATCCTTTCCATATTTGAGATTGGAATTATCTGTTTGGGAATAAATAAAATAAACAAAACAATGAACGTGGCATGTGAGATCTGCACTAGATATCTTGCTTTTTAAAAAGCCAAAAGCCAAAACCCTGAACATGTAAAGCAGTGAGAGGAGGGAAGGTCTCGACTTTTGATGAAAACAGCGACTTGTGCAAGAGGATGCTTAATATGATGCCTGCACCTTTTTGGGGGGGGAGAAGAGCCCATCATTTCTTCAAGCTACTATGTGCCCTGTAGCAGGAAAAAAAAAAGACCTCACACATCACACTGAGGTACCACAATGGTGCCTGTTTTCCCACTATGGCGCAGCTTCATGCTCCGGCGGGGGGGGGGGAGAGAAGGCAGGGGCGGGCTGGCGTGTGTCCTGGGGGCAGGGTGCCCGTCCCAGGGACAGGGCTTGCGTCCTGGGGGCAAGGCCTGTGGGGGCGGGGCCCCAGCATAGGCGGGGGCAGCCATGATGGCACCCTGCCAGGATCGCGCTGCCGGGGCGGACAGCTCCCCCCGCACTCCTCTTCCTCTGCCAGTGGGTGGAGGTGGTCAATCTAGAAAATGGCATGGTCCTGGCGTGGGATGGGAAAGGTTATCCTCCCTCTCCGATAACAAAAGTGGGATCCTACTCCCACCCCACACCCCGGCATGGCTGCTTTAACTCCCCTCCTCCAAGCCAAAGATGGGTCTCCTGTGTTTGTTATGGACCCAAAGTCCCATTGAACTCTGCAAGATTCAGTTTTGAGTAAACATGCACAGATTGAGGGTTAAAAAAAGAGAGAGAGTTTACTGCCATCTGTGGGCATGAAGCAGTAGTGTGCAGGTACATAAATCACATGTAAGGGGTTCTCAATGTGCTGCCAATTTTTGTAGAGGATTAGCGTGGATCTTGAAGAGGACAGTACCTCTCTTCCACCCTGGTATAGTGTTATGAAGGGCAGCCCAACGCTTATTTTGCAGTGCAAGGTCATAGAAACTTCTGTTCTTTTCTTTCTTTCTTTCTTTCTTTCTTTCTTTCTTTCCTTTATTTTCAGTTTTATACATTTCATTAATTTTACAATCATTTTAACATTTCAAACCTCGACTTCCTTCCCCCTCTTTTCTGCGGTTCCTTAACTTTATTTTTTATATTTTCTGCATATTCCAAATAACTTAATTTACTCATTTATTTGGACTTCGGCAGCTGGCGCAACCATGGATGTCGTGGGTTGCTTCGGCTGCGAGGCACCCAGTTCATCCGGGGGTTAGGAGCTCCGCTACCGCATAGCGGGCTCCAGTTGGGGCACGGGAAGAGCGTCCGGCCCTGGGCTCCCCGGCTGTGCCCATTGCGCTCCGAACCCTTCCCCCGCACCCCCTGTAAAGGGGGAGTGGGGGTGAAGGGACCACGGAGCCGGGCCTTAGGGGAAATGCCCCAACCGGATGTTTACATGCGGCGGCAAAGTCCGTGATGAGCGTCTCTGTTCTACCTACTTAAGGAGTTGCTAAGAAAACCAGAAGCTGTGAGTAATTGACTGACTCTTTGTATTCCGGGAAAGCTCTGGGATTAAGAGAAGAAAGGCAGCCCGCCTCTCTCCCTTCGGGTGGTGAAAGAAATTAACTCTTAAGTGACTGCTGCTACAACAATCAATTGAAAGTACTTGGAATTTGAAAGCTGAGTCTGTTGAGATCTCCTTTTGGGGGTTAACTGAGGAAAAAAATATCTCCATCTGAAGTTTTGGCCTTTATACTCCGGCATTGGAAGAAATGGCGACGTTCGGACTTGCGTAGGAAAAAATCTCAGACAAAGGAAGGAAAGACAGGAAATGCAATCTGATACCCACCTCCCCCCGAAGATGCTGGACTTTGCATTTATGCTGGCACTGAAGGACTGGGAGGAGGAGGAAAAGCTTACTGTCTTTCAACTGGAACTGCTTGATCGAAAACTAAGAGCCTTGAGTGCGATTTTAAATGAAAGAATTTGTTTTCCACAGAGGAGGCTTTTCGAAAGTTTTATTCAATGGAAACAGACTTTTGCAAAGAGTTGGAAGATGTGCTGCAAGGATGGTTTGAGATGGCTGAGCAAATCCGTCTGGAACAGGGGCCGAGTTCAGGGGGTGGCAGTAACCCTGGAACGGAAAGATTTTTAATATCCAGACTTCGAGGTGGCAGCTCGGGGTCGAGGGACATAGAATTAAGATTTCTACAAGAAGAAGAAGTATGGTACAAAGACACGGAGAAACTCAGATGGAGAGGGCGAACATCTTGGAGCTCGATGCAGGGTTTGTTGTGGTTGCAATCAGGATCTGTGGACACTCAGAAGAATACAATAGGAGATCCGGTTCTGGTGAAAGACAGGAGAAGATAATGGACAAAAGGGGAGTGGGCTGAATCAATTAAAGTATAACATAGATGGTCTGCCATGGTTTCCGAAATCGGAGTGTGAAGTCTGTTAATTATAAGTTTATTTTAAATAAGTAAGGAGATATTGAATCTAAGTTAAAAGCAGCATGATAAATGATAGAAGAAATAAGTCTAGCTGTAAGAATATTGGTTAAGTTTTAGGTTATAATGCAAAGATTAAGATAAAGGTGTTTTTTCCTTTTTTTTTAAGTAATGCTAAATTTTTATAGAGAAAAGTTGTTAAGGAAATAGTGTATTGTTTTAAAACCGAAGGTGTACAGGCGGGGGAAGTCAAACGTCAAGATTTGGAACTAGAATTTTTTTTTTTTAGTAAGGTATACAGATAAGAAGAAGAATCCTGCCATTATGTGTATTTGTATTTGTTTTGATATTTGTAGGTGTGGGGGTTGGGTTTGTGTTATTTTGTGAAAATGTCAATAAATTCTGTTTAAAAAAAAAATAATTTACTCATTTATTTATTCACCTACTTTTAATATATACTCTTATAAAAACTGCAGGTTATTACAATAATCCTGCCAATGTTCTTATCTGTTTACAGTTTATTTGTAAATATTCAATAAACCATTTCCATTCTTTTATCTTGATTTCTTATTTTTCCCGGTAAGTTTCACCATTTCTGCATATTCCATACGTTTTTGTATCCATTCTACCTTTGGTGGGACTTCTTTCCCTTTTTGGACAAGTAACAGTCTTGCCTAGAAATTTCAGTTTCTGGTTGAGGTTGCTCATTCTGCTGTTTTGAGGTTTCCTGGGAATGAGGAACTGGTAGCTAACCATGTGGGGCGCCCTTCCCCTTTCACTTGCTTTGTTTCATTGATATTGAGGTGAAAATTGGGGTTTGGCTTTTGCTGCCCAACTCCCCATAGGACTCTGAGTCCCCTAAGTCCATGATAGGTCAGAGAAAAATGGATGGAGGAAGGATCCAGTGGAAAGCAAGGCAGATCTTTATTTTTCTGTTGCAACAGAGTTCCCTCCCCTCCTTCCAAGGAGTGAGAGACCCTGAACCAAAGTGTCCAGGAACTTCTGGCATTGCTCAACCCCCTTAGTGTAAAAGAAGAGATGCAGCCCAACTTTTGTTAGCGTCCCCTCCCCCTGGAGATCCGAGCCTACACCGTCCCATTGCTGTGCTCAGAAGGCCCACTGATCATCCCTGAGGAAGAAGAGACCCGTGGGCAGGGGGAGCTGAGCTGGGCCCCTTCAAGGCTGGAGGCTCCACCATGAAGCTGGAGATCTTTGCCCCTCATTACAAGGACAAGCTCAGCAGCGAACAGGAAAGCAGCAGCGTGTCGCTGCCACTGCCTGGCAACAGCGAGCTGGGCTTCAAACGGCGATTGTGCCACCCTAAGTCCAGCCAGCAGCATCGGGGCATCTCCGCGCCAGGGCTTGGAGCCTTCGCCTGGCAACGTGAATACAGCACCGGGGAAGCCTTGCATGCATCGCCTGAAGCCTCCCTACTTGTACATCATGCTGATCGCCATGGCGATCCGGGACTCGGCCGGGGGGGCACCTGACTGGCCGAGATCAACAAGTACCTGATGGATTGCTCCCCCTTCTTCCACGGCACCTACACAGGCTGGTGCAAACTCCATGCGCCACAACCTGTCACTCAACGACTGCTTCATCAAGGTACTCCGCGACCCGACTCGGCCTTGGGGCAAGGACAACTACTGGATGCTCAATCCCAACTCGAGTACACGTTCACCAACAACGTTTCTGCAGGCAGAGGAAGTGCCTCAGCAGGCCTGGAGCAGTGGAACAGGTAGATAGTTAAGAGCTTAGGCGGTTTCAGTGGCAGGTGGCCTGCCACCCCCCAGAATTCGGCACCAGGTGCCTCGCACCCCTTGCACCTCTGGGTAAAGACGGCCCTGGTCACCGCCTTAGGTCTTGCTTGAATCCACCACGCTTCTTACATCAGGGTTCAGGAGGGAGCCCCTTGTGAGGGCGATGGGCCCTTCGAGGCAGGCTATAAATTCTCAATGAGCACATAAAACACACAAACCATGGCTGCCTGAATGGCATATGCCCAAAGATGGAAAGAGGAAACAGTCCCAATGAAACAGTCCCAATGAAAAAAGACTGGCAATTAAAACGTATGGAATACGCAGATATGGCAAAATGAAATTTGACACCCGTGGGTTAGGGATTTTTTCAAAAAAAGGAAATTGGAGGACGTCAGATTTTTGGTGAAATTCTGACCGCGCGGGTTAGGGATTTTTCAAAAAAGGTTTTTTCCGCAGGTCAACTTGTCGAGGCCTGATTTCCTTTCCTTTGATGAAAAACCCTTCTGTTTTCACTTGCAAATCTTCCTTCGGAGTCTTGGCAAAATTTTGGCACCCATTTTTGAGGAAATTGGAGAACGTCAGATTTTTGGTGAATTCTAACCGCGCGGGTTAGGGATTTTTTCAAGAAAAAGTTTTTGCGCAGGTCAACTTGTCAAGGCCTGATTTCCTTTCCTTTGATGAAAAAACCCTTCTGTTTTCACTTGCAAATCTTCCTTCGGAGTCTTGGCAAAATTTTGGCACCATTTTTGAGGAAATTGGAGAACGTCAGATTTTTGGTGAAATTCTGACCGCGCGGGTTAGGGATTTTTTCAAAAAAAAAAAATTTCCGCAGGTCAACTTGTCGAGGCCTGATTTCCTTTCCTTTGATGAAAAAACCCTTCTCTTTTCACTTGCAAATCTTCCTTCGCAATCTTGGCAAAATTTTGGCACCATTTTTGAGGAAATTGGAGAACGTCAGATTTTGGTGAAATTCTGACCGCGCGGGTTAGGGATTTTTTTCAAAAAAAGTTTTTTCGCAGGTCAACTTGTCGAGGCCTGATTTCCTTTCCTTGATGAAAAACCCTTCTGTTTTCACTTGCAAATCTTCCTTCGGAGTCTTGGCAAAATTTTGGCAACATTTTTGAGGAAATTGGAGAAGGTCAGATATTTGGTGAAATTCTGACTGCGCGGGTTAGGGACGACTCTGGGGTTGCAGTGCTCATCTCACTTTACTGGCCGAGGGAGCCGGCGTACAGCTTCCGGGTCATGTGGCCAGCATTACTAAGCCGCTTCTGGCAAAACCAGAGCAGCGCGCGGAAATGCCGTTTACCTTCCCGCTGGAGCGGTACCTATTTATCTACTTGCACTGTGTGTTTTCGAACTGCTAGGAGCAGGGACCGAGCAACAAGAGCTCACCTCGTCACGGGGATTCGAACCGCCGACCTTCTGATCAGCAAGCCCTAGGCTCGGCGGTTTAACCCACAACGCACCTAACTCACTGCAAATAAGGATTGAATCTGGGACTTCTGTCTGCAAGAGAGATGCTCTGTCACGGAGCCACATTTAAAGGAGGAACATAGTAGTTAGGTTCCCTATGAGGCAGTGGAATAAGGCATGCCTCTCCCCTATGGCTTCAGTTCCCCCGAAACGCAGGAACCATTGCCTTCACAATAGAGCTTGTTAAATCAGGGTGTGTATGTGTGTGTGTGTGTGTGTGTGTTACGAGGCTTCCCCCTAAGTACACACACTCTCTTGACATTATGGTAATACTGTACCACAAATGCTGCTTAAAACACAGTTTGATAAAACTGCCAAGGTTCTTTTTCTTCTTTTTTAAGTGGAGGAATAGGATTTAAAAGAATCTCGAGAAAACGGCTGCTGCTGCCAAAGCCCCTCTCGTGAAAAGAATAGGTAAGAGGAAGGAAAGATTTAAAAAGACAAATTATAGTCCTAACGGGAAAATACGGTAAATATGGTCAAGCCAAAGTGGGCCGTGTTTGCTGTGCTGTAAGACTGCAGAGTCCCCTCCCCACAAGAGACAGTCTCTGCCTCTCTCTCTGTGCCATCCCTGAATGCGTAGAATCAGGTTGTGGGCCTCGAGTTCCTCATCCCAGCTGTCAACTGCCTGGCCATGGTTCTCCAAAGGGTGGCAGGTAGCAGGTACTCCCAGCCATGCCTAGATATACCCAGGATGGACCCACCCAGGGGCCTTTCTAGGCCATAGCTCAGCACCTGTGGAAGGCCACAAGGTCAGTCCTCAGCATCCCCAGGTGAGGCTTGGGGAAACTCTGATCCTCAGGTGAGCTGCTGCCATCCAGGCCAGAGGAAGACAGTCTGGAGCTCCCTGTACCCGGGATCTGGCTCCTGAGGCAGCTGTCTATCCAGCCCGGTGGGCGAGGTCTTCTGCCAGGCAAAGGGCCAGGCGCTTTC
This sequence comes from Lacerta agilis, assembly GCF_009819535.1. Classification (NCBI taxonomy): domain Eukaryota; kingdom Metazoa; phylum Chordata; class Lepidosauria; order Squamata; family Lacertidae; genus Lacerta; species Lacerta agilis. Next base: position 41,985,663 of record NC_046325.1, read on the forward strand.
CTGCATATGCACCTCTGGCGACTGAACCCTCCGTGGCTGAGCTTCAATCTCTCTCTCTCTGCGCCTGTGTTGGGTCAGCACAGCAGGAGTGCCAATGCTTCTAGCATCCTTAGAATCAAAGAACTGTGGAGTTGGAAGGGACCTTGAGGATCATCTAGTCCACCCCCTGCAATGCAGAAAGATGCAGCTGTCCCGGATGGGGATTGAACCTGCAAGCTGGGCCTTCTCATCCCCACACCTGAACCCAAGCAGGGAGTTGAATCCAAGCCCTTCTGGGTGCCCAGAAGATGCTCTGCCACTGAGCTATAGCTCCTCGGAAACAGAAACACAGGAAGGGGATTTAGACCTTAGATTGCTCCGTCTACCTCAGAGTGGCTGGGGCAACCCAGTCAGGTGGGCAGAATATATATATATATATATATATATATATATATATATATATATATATATATATATATATGTGTGTGTGTGTGTGTGTGTGTGTGTGTGTGTGTGTGTGTGTGTAGATAGATAGATAGATAGATTGATTTACTGTATGCCTACACTGACCAGCAATTGCTCTGGTCTCAGGGCAGCAGTATTGACACACACACACACACACACACACACACACACACACACACACAAATTGTATTAGCCTTTGAAGTTGTCCCAGCCACTCTGAGGTAGATGGAGCAATCTGAGGTTCAATCCACGCACGTTTTACTTGGGAGTAAACCCCATTGAACTTGTGTGGGCAGCAACAGTGTTCTGATTGGTAAAAGTATTGATCATGACGTTGTCTGTTCGTTGTCAATAAAAGGCTGCGGCTCCCCGTGTTGGGCAGATAGTCGGAGTAAAAGAACGTGCAGGTTAGAACGCAGGTTAGGCAGGTTAGAAGAACGCGCAGGAGGGAGAGAGGGTTAGATCGCGGAAGATATTTCGGTAAAGGGTTAGCTAGCTTAGATGGTCATAGAGCGGACAAGCCCAGAGAGAAAGTTGCGTGGCAAGGTACAGAGAGAAGAAACAGCCCACGCGGGTCACCCAAAGCCATCCAAAGAAACCATGGTTGTCTGTCTTCATTTCATTTAGGTTTGATTTTTTACCGTTTATTAGCATTTTATTTGGCCGCAGTTTTGGCCGCCCTTTATTTGAGTACTTTACTTTTGGGAACAACTTAGGAGGTCGCAAGTGCTTGCAGATACATCTACGAGGCACTTATTCATCCAAACGACTCACGCATCCTTCAGATTCAGCCTGGCGGACAACTTTCTTCACGGCGCGGTGTGAGCTGGGCTCCGGAATTTTCGGCCGTCCCGTCCGCAGGCTTGGCCGGTGCCCGTGCAAGGACGCACGTGAGGCGCTGGCCGCAGATCCCCCAGCAACTGGTATCCCGTGTGCTGTTGACCTTGTCCTGCGCGCGGGAAGCTCCAGCGAAGAATCCCCGCAAACTTGGGATCTATTTCAGGGTTGGAAACAACCATTTCCTCCCAAATGGTGCCCAAATTGCTACCTTTGTTTCTTATATATTGTATTTTATAGTATTGTATTACACATTGAATTCCATAAAATGATACTCATCTTAAGTCTGCATGATAGCCCACCCATTCCTGCATCCACACAGCTGCAAGGACGTCCAGGAATCAGCATCCCAGAAGTTGCCCGCTTCCTCCTGCACTGCTTCCCAATCAGCATCCCTCTCTTTACACACGAGGTGTCCTCTGCAGCAGGCAAGGGTGGCCCTTCCCTGGGCACGCAGCAGAGAGCCATCTTAGTTGCTTTGACAGGTGGGGAGACTCTTTTCCCAGCCAGCAGGGGAAAAGCAGTGCAAAGTGGGGCAAAAAATAAAAATAAAAATATTAAGGTCCTGGAATGCCGCCGGGACCATAGAACAGCGGTCCTAAAGGATCTATGGTGATTCCCAGTACGTTTGCGAGCACAATTCAACGTGTGGGTCCTGTATACCTAAAGTAGGGTTGTCACCTGGTTCTTAAAAAACACAGTTTTAAAATCCCATCCTTGGCAGCAAACTTAAAAGGATAGGAATTAGGCTGCAAAACCTTGTTTTGAGCAAGTCCAGCAACGAAGCTAGCCTTCCCCCCCCCCCTTTGCCCCACTTAAGAAAGAATCAGGCACCAACCTGGGAACTTTAAAAATAAGCTTTACTTACTTTATAATCATGCATCGGTTCACAACAATAGAGGCATTAAAATATGTGCAGGAAAAATACTGTTACTGTTATAGACCCCTACCCACTAAACGCTAGAAATTGATCAATGCTAAACATTGTGATTAATTGGGATATCAACGAAAGGAGAAGCTGCAGAACTGTGCCAGACAAGGAATCCCTGGTCTGACTTTTGGAAACCAGGCCGGCCGGTCTAGCAAAGAGCAAATCTGTTAACACACCTGAGCTTGCTGGGCACACGACCCAAGGGGAAGTGGGGATGAGCCCCAAAGGTATGGTGGGTACACAGCCTATGGTTTCTTTCTTTTTAATTTTATTTTCAATGCATAATTACAACATAAAATACAAAAATAAAGCATAAATAAGAAAAACCAAAGAAAAATAAAGAAAAACAGTACCCACGACAAAACATAACAATACATACATACATTTTGACTTCCTTCCAACCTTTTCAGACTTCAAATTTTCCATTTATCTTATTTGTGGTGTTATTTTATTTACATATATGTTACTTCTGGTTCTATACCTTTTATAGCCGTTTCTTCATTTCACTAACCCTGCAAAAGTCATTCGTTACATATCGATATATGTATTCCAGAACAATGTTTTTTCATGTACTCTTTAACACAGTCCCATTCTTTTATTAATTTTTCATCTGATTGTCCCCTCAAGACTGCCATTAACCTTGCTGACTCTCCCATTCACAGGAGAGCCCACACTGTATCCTGCTTCCTCCACAGGGCCACGCTCCAGGGATGAGGCTGCAGCTCCAGCTCCCAGGATGAAGGGCGACAGGACAGACTTTGGCTGCTGCTTCTGAGCTAGGCCGGCCGGGACGGAGCCGAGATGCCCGGATGGAGGTGGAGGAGAACTTGTGGAAGCTGGTAAGATCAGGTAGGAGGAAATGCCCCCTTCCCAGGTCCCCCACCCTCCTGCCCCAGACTAGGGCTAGCGTGGCTGGGAGCCAGGCGCCTGCTGATGTCCCCATTTTCTTTGCAGGGAGGGAACCTTTCCCCAACGTTTATTTCGTTCTGGCAAAATCCCTGGAGAGACGTGGCAACTCTCGGGTACTGGGACAGAAAGGAAGGAGGAAGGTGTCCTGGAGAAACGTCTTTTGGGAATCGTAGGAACACTCTCCCCACTAGTTTTTGGCCCATCACAGCCCATTCTCGTACAATGTCCTGCTTCCTCCACATGGCCATGCCTCCAGGGATGAGGCTCCAGCTCCAGCTCCCGGGATGAAGAACCAGATAACATCCTGGCGGTTCCCGGCTGAGATCCCTCGCAACGCTTCCCCACTGCCCCTTTTCCGTACGGGCATGGCTCCTTCCTGGCCCTGTTTGGCGCAGAAGCAGCAGCCAAAGTTTCCTCCCATTAAAACACCTTCTCAGGTTACTTCAGAGAGGGAGGAGACTAGATCTCAAACAAGGGCATGTTGTGCTTATTCTTGCCATCTTCTTCTTCTTTTTTAGAAATGCTGCCCCCAAAACATTTACACCACAGCTAGGTTGAGAAATCTTATGAAATCTCAAAAGTTGGCAGAAATATATTGCATTTCAGGTTCTTTCTTTGCCTTCTTAGCCCATATTACTCCTAATTTCTCCAGGGATGAGGCTCCAGCTCCAGCGGTGCAAGGGGGAAACCCCGAATGTGCAGGTATGCTGTGATACTTCTTTGATTTTACCAACCAGAAATATTAATAATCCAATTTTATTACGCAAAACAAAGAAGATTTATGGTGATCCATTGTTGCAGGGGCCCATATTTCTCCTTATTTCTCCAGGTTTGAGGCTCCAGCTCCTGCTCCCGGGAGGAAGAGAACATCCCGGCGGTTCCTGGCTGAGATCCCTCGCGCCGCTTCCACACTGCCCCTTCTCTGTATGGGCGTGGCTCCTGCCCGTTTCCTCCAATTCGAAGAACATCTCAGGTTATTTCAGAGAAGGAGGAAACTTTGGCTGCTGCTTCTGTGCCAGGCCGGCCGGGACGGAGCCAAGACGCCCGTACAGAGGAGGAGGCGAAGTGGGGACAGCGTTTAAGATCAGGTAGGAGGAAATGCCCCCTTCCCAGGTCCCCCACCCTCCTGCCCCAGACTGGGGCTAGCGTGGCTGGGAGCCAGGCGCCCGCTGATGTCCCCGTTTTCTTTGCAGGGAGGGAACCTTTTCCCAAAGGGAAATCTCAGCCTGGGAGCCGCCGCATCCCGGGAGGGACTGGAGCCCAGGCGGAGGATACCTGCTTCTGAGGTAATGGGACGGGGGGAAGGAGGGGGAAGGAGATAATGGGACAGGGGGAAGCAGCCCTTAGCCTGAAGTTCTCCCCTGCTTCAAAGATCCCTTCTTTCTTGCAGAATCTCCCGCCTCCACCACCGCTGTGGCGGCTGCCAAAGCCCCCTCCAAAAAAGACTTCCGGCTAGGGTGCGCTAAGGATCGGGTCCAAAAAAGACTTCCGGCTAGGGTGCGCTAAGGATCGGGTCACATTTCAGAGTGCTGCCCCGGTGGGGTAGACCGAAAACGGTAGTAGCAAGTAAGGGGGAAAGTTGGCGCCTCAATCTCCCCCCTTCACAAATTCAAGGCAAGGGTACGGGTCCCTCGCTGAAAAGAAGAGAAGCGGCGTCGCGAGGCAGAACAAACGGCGGAGTGAAATTCCGGAAGAATAATCCCATTTATATAGTTATTTTTTCTTTTTTGAACATTTCCCCCTCATGCTGCTTCCCACTGCAACAAAAATTGCTGCGGCCCCCCGTTTCCTTTCTTTAAATAAAGCCTTTATTTAGGATGGTGCTGTGTCTATCTTAATTTCACTCCTACAGCCCCATTTTTCATCTGATTGTCCCGCAAGCTGGCTTGCCTTGTCCACAGCTGTTGATAGCTTGGCAGGTCCTCAGCTGTGCTCCCCAGATGATATTTTCTGTTGTGAATAACTGGTTGGTAACTTCCTCTGTTTTTATTTTCCTTTCTGTCTCCCAGGTGCTCCAAAAGGAAGGGTTCAGCGCTTCAGATGCTATCAAGCAGAAGAAGTTAATCTGGAAGTCGTGGTATGTTAATTCAATGGGGAATCCATTCCTCACATGTGCCAAATAGGCCGGGGTGGGTGGGGGGTGGAGCAGGCCCTTCCCACCCCAGCCCCTCTCCCCCCCCCCGCTTCCAAGCCAGGGGTCGGGCCCTTGTGTGCCCAGGCAGGCGCAGTGAGCGTTGGCAGCCAGTGGTGACGTGGGCATGGGCAGCATGGCAGGGGGCGTTGTTCTGCCTCCTTCCTCCCCTGGGTCAGCTGGCCAGGCACCCTGACCAGCGCTCAGGGTGTCCCCACACTGGTTTAGGGGCTGCTCCCCCAGGGGCCGTATGTCCCCCCCCCTGCCTCCGCTGGCTCTCCTTCCCTACTCTGCTTCTGGGTTGCTGTGTGCCATGCAGGAGAAGGAGGGATGTGGCTGGGGGTGGGGGCAGCAGAATGAGGGCGGGAGGGAGCTGGGAAGGCAGACAGGGGGGAGGGAATACTGAAGGAAAATACAATGTCCTTCGTCTCTCCTAGGGTCAGGGTTTGAAGGCCCAGCAGCCCAGTGGTGCAAGGGGGAAGCCCCAAATGTGCAGGTATGCTGTGATACGTCTTTGATTTTACCAATCAGCAATATTAATAATCTCCAATTATATTATGCAAAAAAAAGATTTATGGTGATCCGTTGTTGAAAGGGCCCATATTTCTCCTTATTTCTCCAGGTTTGAGGCTCCAGCTCCTGCTCCTGGGAGGAAGAGAACATCCCGGCGGTTCCCGGCTGAGATCCCTCGTGCCGCTTCCCCACTGCCCCTCCTCTGTACGGCCGTGGCTCCTGCCCGGCCCTGTTTGGCGCAGAAGCAGCAGCCAAAGTTTCCTCCAATCCTTCGAAGAACATCTCAGCTTATTTCAGAGAGGGAGGGAACTTTGGCTGCTGCTTCTGTGCTGGGCCGGCCGGGACGGAGCCAAGACGCCCGTACAGAGGAGGAGGCGAAGTGGGGACAGCGTTTAAGATCAGGTAGGAGGAAATGCCCCCTTCCCAGGTCCCCCACCCTCCTGCCCCAGACTGGGGCTAGCGTGGCTGGGAGCCAGGCGCCTGGTGAAGTCTCTCTTTGTTTTGCAGCGAGGGAGGGACTCAGCCTGGGAGCCGCCACATCCCGGGAGGGACTGGAGCCCAGGCGGAGGATACCTGCCTCTGAGGTAATGGGACAGGGGGAAGGAGGGGGAAGGATATAATGGGACAGGGGGAAGCAGCCCTTAGCCTGAAGTTCTCCCCTGCTTCAAAGATCCCTTCTTTCTTGCAGAATCTCACGCCTGCACTCCTGCTGTCGCTGCTGCCGAAGCCGTCCCCCAAAAGAACAGGTAAGAGGAAGGGAACCTTTGCATGGGGCGGGGAGAACACCCTGCAAGTTGAGTGGATGTGTTCCTCCTGTGGATGCGCTTCTGGAAAAAGGTGGACACTAATATGACCAGTTTGGGAAGTGGGAGCCTGCTAAAGGTGATGCTCGATTACAACTCCCATTATCCTTGACCATTTTCCTTTTTCTCCTGCTTTTCAGCCAAACACGTCCACTGGCAAATGGATAATGAGAGGCTTTAGCCAGACTTCTGCTTCAGCCGTGCAAGATGGCCGAAAATTCCTCCCCCCACCCAAGACAGATAAATATAAAATAAAATAGGTTTACAATCCATAGTGTTGTTTGTCTTTCTGTTGGCTTTCTTTCTGTCGCCGCATCCCGGGAGGGACTGGAGCCCAGGCGGAGGAAACCTGCCTCTGAGGTAATGGGACAGGGGGAAGGAGGGGGAAGGAGATAATGGGACAGGGGGAAGCAGCCTTTAGCGTGGAGTCCTCCCCTGCTTCAAAGATCCCTTCTTTCTTGCAGAATCTCTCGCCTCCACTACCAATGTGGCTGCCGAAGCTTCCTGTGATGCTGCTTCCAACCGCTAAGAAAATTGCTGCGGTCCCCCAGTTCCCTTTATTTAAATGAATTCGCCTTTATTAAAGATGGTGCTGTGTCTTTCTTAATTTCACAGCTAGAGCCCCATTTTTCATCTGATTGTCCCCTCAAGACTGCTGCTAATCTTGCTGACTCTCCCATTCACATGAGGGCCCACACTGTATCCTGCTTCCTCCACAGGGCCACGCTCCAGGGATGAGGCTGCAGCTGCAGCTCCCAGGATGAAGGGTGAGAAGACAGACTTTGGCTGCTGCTTCTGAGCTAGGCCGGCCGGGACGGAGCCAAGACGCCCGTACGGAGGTGGAGGAGAACTTGTGGAAGCTCATAAGATAAGAACCTTTCTTCAACATTTACCTTGTTCTAGCCAAATCCCTAGAGAGCGGTGACGACCCTCGGGTACTGGGGCAGAGGGAACAAAGGGGTTCTTCTGAAACATGTTTGGGGAGTCGTAGGAACCCTGTCCCCTGTGGCTGTTGCCAAAGCCACCATTATGAAAAGAACAGGTAAGGGGAAGGAAAGATTTGCATGGGGCTGAGAGAACACCCTACAAGTTGAGTGTCAACAGAAAACGGGAGAAGAACCTTCCAGGATGAGAGCAGAAAGGAGATGCTCTCATCCCAAAGTGGGTGGGCCAAGCTTTCTTTGGGAGCAATGACAGAGCATCCATTGGGCATTGGGCATTCATTCCCCACGTCTGCCAGGAGGATACCAAGTCCTTCTTCCTCCAAAGGGCCACGCTTCAAGAGAATGGTCTCCGTCACCAGCACACAAGCTGATGGACACAGAGCGAAACTTTGTCATCCATGGCGTTCCAGTGCGGCCTTTCTGGATTGTAAAGTCCTAAGTGGGCGGCTGAGGGGATGTTCTGTCCCTGACGTTCGGTCTGTGACAGACCATTCACATGTTCAAGGATTCTTGCCCCAAAACAGCCCTTAGTGAAGAGTTCTCCCCTGCTTCAAGGACACCTTCTTTCTTGCAGGATCCCCTTTGTGCTGCTGCCAAAGCCTCCCATGAAAAGAACAGGTAAGAGGAAGGGGAAATTTGCATGGAGTGGGGAGAACACGCTACAAGTTGAGTGTGCGTGTTCATGCCGTGGAGGCTTTTCTGTAAAAAGACTTACACTAATGAGGCGGGTTTGGGAACTGGGGGACAGCTCCCAGTGTCCTTGACCATTGTCCTTTGCGTGCCCAGGTGGAGACCCCCGCCCCTCCAGGTGACAGGCTCATGGCCTTAATGCCTTTTTGTTTCAAATAAACCAGGTATTTTAGCACATCGGATTCCCTAGCTGACCGCCTATGGCGTGAGCAAAATCTGGCCTTGGACCCCTCGAAAGATGACCAAGCTCTCGTGTAAGCCCACAGTGTAGAAGGGAACAAGGGCTCTCAATACTCATGTCCTGTGTCACTTCTCTTCTCCAATTTCACACAGTTTCTCCGGCAAGGTCTCTGGCAGCTGGGCGGCCTCGGGAGCCAAGTTGCAAAAACGCTCCATCTGAAAACGAGACAAGGCACCTGCGATGTTGTTATTGAGGCCTGGGATGAACCTCGCCAAGAAGGAAATGTTACCTTTGAGGCATTCTAATGCAAAGAGGTGGAGGACGCTGGTCGCCGTTTCTGATTTCGCCCACTGCTTGACGATGAATCTTACTACCGCTTGCTTGTCCGACCAGAAGCACACCCTTTCTGGATTGCAAAGTCCTTCCACGTCGCTGGAGGATCCATGCTGCTCAGGGCCCTGCATGTCTTCTGAGATGCCACGCATGATGTCTGAATGTGCCAGTCCCTGACAAGAGGAGAATGGTGTCACTGGCTTAGGTTAAAGCTCAATAAAGAAACTGGAGGAACTGCTTGCTTTCGATATGCCAGTGATTAAATAAAAAACAACAACCAAGCAGTTTCTTCTGTTCTCTGCCTTTTCTGGCTGCTGCTGGGAGCTCTGCTTAAGAAGGCTGGTTCTCATCAGCACTTTCTCCTTGGAGTCCTTGAAGCTGCAGGTGAAGTCACTCCCCTTTCTCCCCCTTCAGGCTGCTGTTCGACAGGCGAAGCTGATTCCTGCCCCATTGCACTATCCCCCTGCCCAAGGTGCACCTCCACCTGCCGAATGGGTGCCGTCCTTTGGGGAGCACAATGGTGGAAGTGTTGGACCACCCAGGGGGAGGGGGAGCAGGGACTTGCAAGGCATTCTTCCCATGAGGATTTTCCATTAAGCCCATGTCCATGAAAATGGCCGTAGGCTCCCAATTTCTATGATCTTCTTCTTTGGCGAACACACGTAGTTGAGTAAGATTGTCTTCCATGAACGCAATCTTAACAGTGAGTCCATAATGGACTCTGGAGGCCAATTCTGAATCCACACGTCCTTCCACGGTGGGGATATAGGTTTCTGGGTGGGAGCTGATCACGGTGAGGGTTTGCCAAACATGCTTCCTCTTAAATTGTTTCTCCCTTTTGTCCTGAGTTTGAATGTCCAAAGTCCATGACATCGTTGGTAAAGGCTGTTCTCCATTTGGAGCGCTCACAGTCCGGCCTTTCCTGATTGTTTACCCAACATTTCTTTTAGATTTGCCTTGAGGAAGTCTTTAAAACTCTTTTGTTGACCACCAGCATTACGCTTTCCATTTTTAAGACGATAATCGGGCATAGCCTTGGTCTGTAAGCTGCTTCCCAGGCGCTTGGAGGGGGTGGTGCGAGGCATCTGGGCCTCAGCAGTACAAGTCAAGCCTTGGCTTTGTGGCTCACCTAAATTGAGGGAATTCTGTTTCTGGGCAGCTGGCAGAGCCCCTTTTCAGTGGGCATGGGACTGCCACATGCCCCGGCCTCCACAGGAGACTCACAGTCCCTCTCTGCGTCTCTGTTCCTTTTTGGTCACCATCAAATGAGGGCAATGGCAACTGGACTTCTGATCCTAATCTGAATAGCTGCCCTGCCCAGCTTCAAGTCCTTCACCAAGTGCCCCCTTCTAGAACCCACCGCTCTCAACCGACTCTCAACTGCCTCCCCCCCCAACATTCCCTCTCCCTTTCCAAGCCTCCTCCAATCTTCTCTCTCCACCAGAATTCCACTCTCTCTCTTCCCCCCTCCCTCCCTGCTGGACATTCCTTTGGGAATTCTGACTCTGTTGTGTGAGGTGGCAGGAAAAGAGAGGTTTTGAGCAAGGGGGTACTGAGAAGGAGGAGGAGGAGGAGGAGAGTCTGGAATCTGACTTGGGAAGACTGGCTGCCCTGCTGTGGGGGGTCAATTCCCTCTTGCAATGACTCTGTTGTAAGATCTGGAGTCCCTCCATGCAGACTGAAGATGCAAACAGGTGAATAAACCGCATTTCTTAAAGCAAGGACAGACTTTGTCATGTCTGAGTTCTCTAAAGGAGAGAGCCTGGAACCCCGTGGGTTCTTGCCACCGCTTGGCAGAGAGAGGGGAGGCACCTAACATTTGGAACAATAATTTATACACCCTGCTCCCTGAAACCATCCTATTAGAAGCACTTGAGCTTTCCGTTCTTGGTTCATAGGAAATCGGGGAAAGGAAGCTGCAGGTTGGTCAACCCTGTTCTAAAATGCAGGTGTCTTCCCCCAAACGATCCTGGGAATTGTAGTTTGGTAGGGGTTCTGGGGATTGTAGGTCTGTGAGAGGGAAGCTGCAATGCCCCAGATGGTTTGTGGAACATCATGCGCTTTAAAGGCTCACTGGATGCACTTTTAAACATAGAATTGTAGAGTTGGGAGGGACCCCAAGGGTCATCCAGTCCAGCCTTTCGCATGATGAATTCTGCATATAAGTTAAATAAGCAGGGAGACAATATACAGCCTTGTCATACCCCTTTCCCAATTTTGAGCCAATCAGTTGTTCCATATCCAGTTCTAACTGTAGTTTCTTGTCCCACGTAGAGATTTCTCAGGAGACAAATGAGGTGATCTGGCACCCCCATTTCTTTAAGAATGCTTATATTGAAGAATGCTTATATTGATCATTGACAGGATCATTCAATGCTTACCCAGTATATTGAAGAATGCTTATATTGATCATTGACATGATCATTGATTATATTTCTTTAAGAATGCTTATATTGAAGAATGCTTATATTGATCATTGACATGATCATTGATTATATTTCTTTAAGAATGCTTATATTGAAGAATGCTTATATTGATCATTGACATCACTAAAGCTCTTTAGGGTTCATATTACATTGCTTGGTCTCGTGTTGCTCTGTTTTTTTATTCTTGTGGGCAGGATCCTGGCATTGCTGGGGGTTGGACTAGATGACCCTTGGGATCCCTTCCAACTCTACCATGCTATGATTCTATTGAGCAGCTAAAGGAACGGGCAGGGGAGCAAGATGCAGAACAAGGGGAGGCACAACCACACACACCAACAGCACCCTCTGGCCTGACCCATGGTGGCCTCATCTCAGCACACTTTGACCCCCCAGATTTTATTTTATTTTTCTTAATTCAGCTGCCTGGCAACTCAGCAGCCTGGCCCCCGTTTGCCAGCTGATGTCACAAAGTGCCCCTTTGCAAGCAAGCCTTATATTGCCCTGCAAGAGGGATGCCTGTCAGATGATGGTTGAGAGAAAAATGAATTTTGAAGGTAGGAGGCTCAGAGGAGATGAGTGTCATAAATTAATAATAATAATAATAATAATAATAATAATAATAATAATAATAATAAGCATCACCTGTCACTGATGCATGTGGCTTGGCTCCCTGGCTTGCCTTGTCCACAGCTGATGATAGCTTGGCAGGTCCTCAGCTGTGCTCCCCAGATGATATTTTCTGTTGTGAATAACTGGCTGGTAACTTCCTCTGTTTTTATTTTCCTTTCTGTCTCCCAGGTCCTCAGAAAGGAAGGCCTCAGTGCCTCTTCAGATTGTATCAAACACAGGAAATTAAACTGGAAGTAGTGGTACGTTAATTACATGGGGAATCCGTTCCTCACATGTGCCAAATAGGCCGGGGGGGGGTGGGGGGTGGAGCAGGCCCTTCCCACCCCAGCCCCTCCCCCCCACTTCCAAGCCAGGGGTCGGGCCCTTGTGTGCCCAGGCAGGCGCAGTGAGCGTTGGCAGCCAGTGGTGACATGGGCATGGGCAGCATGGCAGGGGTCGTTGTTCTGCCTCCTTCTTCCCCTGGGTCAGCTGGCCAGGCACCCTCGCCAGCGCTCAGGGTGTCCCCACACTGGTTTAGGGGCTGCTCCCTCAGGGGCCCTATGTCCCCCCCCCCTGCCTCCGCTGGCTCTCCTTCCCTGCTCTGCTTCTGGGTTGCTGTGTGCCATGCAGGAGAAGGAGGGATGTGGCTGGGGGTGGGGGCAGCAGAATGAGGGCGGGAGGGAGCTGGGAAGGCAGACAGGGGGGAGGGAATACTGAAGGGGCTGTGTGCCCCAGAATAAAATAATTGGGGAGGCCGGTGCCCTAGAGTGGATGCTTATGCCAGGAAAATACAATGTCCTTCGTCTCTCCTAGGGTCAGGGATTGAAGGCCCAGCAGCCCAGCGGTGCAAGGGGGAAGCCCCAAATCTGCAGGTATGCTGGGATACGTCTTTGATTTTACCAATCAGCAATATTAATAATCTTCAATTTTATTATGCAAAACGAAGATTTATGGTGATCCGTTGTTGAAAGGGCCCATATTTCTCCTTATTTCTCCAGGTTTGAGGCTCCAGCTCCTGCTCCCGGGAGGAAGAGAACATCCCGGCGGTTCCCGGCTGAGATCCCTCACGCCGCTTCCCCACTGCCCCTCCTCTGTACGGCCGTGGCTCCTGCCCGGCCCTGTTTGGCGCAGAAGCAGCAGCCAAAGTTTCCTCCAATCCTTCAAAGAACATCTCAGCTTATTTCAGAGAGGGAGGAAACTTTGGCTTCTGCTTCTGTGCTAGGCCGGCCGGGACGGAGCCAAGACGCCCATACAGAGGAGGAGGCGAAGTGGGGACAGCATTTAAGATCAGGTAGGAGGAAATGCCCCCTTCCCAGGTCCCCCACCCTCCTGCCCCAGACTGGGGCTAGCGTGGCTGGGAGCCAGGCGCCTGCTGAAGTCTCTCTTTGTTTTGCAGCGAGGGAGGGACTCAGCCTGGGAGCCGCCGCATCCCGGGAGGGACTGGAGCCCAGGCGGAGGATACCTGCCTCTGCGGTAATGGGACAGGGGGAAGGAGGGGGAAGGAGATAATGGGACAGGGGGAAGCAGCCCTTAGCGTGGAGTTCTCCCCTGCTTAAAAATTCCTTCTTTCTTGCAGAATCTCACGCCTGCACTCCTGCTGTCGCTGCTGCCGAAGCCGCCCCCCAAAAGAAAAGGTAAGAGGAAGGAAACCTTTGCATGGGGCGGGGAGAACACCCTACAAGTTGAGTGGATGTGTTCCTCCTGTGGATGCGCTTCTGGAAAAAGGTGGACACTAATATGACCAGTTTGGGAAGTGGGAGACTGCTAAAGTCTCCTTCTTTGGAGGTCTTTAATCGGAGGCTTGACAGCCATCTGTCAGGAATGCTTTGATGGTTTTTCCTGCTTGGCAGGGGGTTGGACTGGATGGCCCTTGTGGTCTCTTCCAACTCTATGATTCTATGATTCTAAAGGTGATGCTCGATTACAACTCCCATTATCCTTGACCATTTTCCTTTTTCTCCTGCTTTTCAGCCAAACACGTCCACTGGCAAATGGATGAGGGGCTTTAGACTGTTACGGAAATTACCGGGTAGAGGCTGCTCTGCTCCCGGTCCTACGGAAGAAGCCCGTGGTTCGCTGCGGAGTCAACGGAGACCAGCCGGAGGTTGGAGCAAAAGCAAAGGAGTTTATTGCGCAACAAGGTTCCAGAGGATCTGAACCCCGAACAAAGCGTGCCATGGACTTTTAAAAGCCACTGAGATGAATTTTATTTGGATGCCAGAAAATCATACACTATAAAAATAATAATCTTCCGATGGTCGGAGAATGGCAGGGACCGAGGGAATAGAGAGGCCATCTCCTAAGGAGAAGATAGACACCAGAATGCAGCAGATCGGATGTTGCATTGCAGAGATGTGATTTTTTACAATAATAAACGTTTGTAAGGTTAAAAGGACCACCCTGAGTCTAAGTCTGTCTGGTTGTTACATTGTATCGACTCATAATTAATAAATTCCCCTGCTGGATACAACGTAGTTTCGGTTCCATTGTTCTCGCAGCAGGGTGCCTGTCAATATCCACTTAGCGTGCAGTCAAGCGTGAAGGTGTTGAGTAGCTGAGCCGAACGTTCCATCTTGCAGACTAGAATGCATGCTTCTGATTGGTGGGTTGCAGTTCATTGAGGAAAATGGTCCGTACGAGGAACGGTTTGACAGGAGTGCTCTCGGAGGCTTTTCAGGGGCGCAAATCAGGGCTTTTGGGGAAACCCTTTATCGCGAGGGTTTATGTGGGTGCTTGTGCAACATGTGTGAGGGGGAATGACAGGGACAAGGCGAAAGGGGTGCCCCGCTCATCGTCGGGGGGGGGTGTAACTTCGTGGTCCCGCACTCGCTAGCCTGAAGGCCTCGCGGTGGGGAAGGTGGCGGCTGGAACTTTTCCCTATCAAGACAGTGCAAGATGGCTGAAAATTCCTCCCCCCCCCCAAGACAGATAAATATAAAATAAAATATGTTTACAATCCATAGTGTTGTTTGTCTTTCTGTTGGCTTTTCCTTGCTTTCCACAGGATCCTGCTTCCATCAATTCTTCTCTGACTGATCATGGACCTAGGGCGGGGGTCAGCAACCTGCGGCTCCGGAGCCGCATGCGGCTCTCTGACAGGTCTCCCGCGGCTCCGGCATGCCCCCTTTCAATGCCCTTTCAATAATAATTAAATGGTTATCGGCAAAAAAGAAAAAGGGCCAAAAAAACCATGAATAATCCGCATCAACGTTGAACAGCTGGGCGGTCTTTCTCAGCCCTCTCGGGGTTCCCGAGGACAGACCCAAGATTGATGTCCACCTTGACCACTCCCAGAGAGAGGAAGCGACTTCTTCACACCAATAAGCGTGTGGGGAGGGCTGAGCTTTTACCACCTCGGCGTGCCGATTGGCAGGACAGATCGCACACCTTGGCCGGCCAATGAGCCGCCGGGATGCCTGTTCCTGTTTGAGGGGAACATGCCAATGAGGGTGGCTATAGGGCGGGGAGAAGAAGGAGCTGGGCTTTGTGAGTTATTGAGAGAGAGAGAGAGAAAAGAGTCGGGATAATAAAGGCGCCGGGAGGTGGCGGCGGCGATTGGAGCGGCCCCTGTTCTGAGCGGCCCCTGTCGGATGGAATCCTTTTCAAAGCGGCCGCGCGGAGCAGGCGGGCCAGGCGTCGCGGTGACGGGAGGGCGGTGATGGTCGCCGACAGGATGAAGTAGAGCTGCTTTGGGGCGGCGGCGGCGAAAACGTCCGGGCTGCTTCTGAAACCTCCGCCAACCGGTGCTTCGCCAGCGCTCGCTGCGGGCGGTGTACATGCTCAAGACGGCCCCAAGGGCGGCTCGGGGGCCCGGAGCCCCGAGGCCGGTGCGCTGCAGTGCCTGGCGTGATTCCCCCCCCCCCAAAACCTGTTTTTTGCTTTTTTGCTTTTTGCCTTGCTCTCCCACCCCCCTCTCTTTTTCTTCCTCCCCTCCTTTTTTAATCCAAGGGGAGAAATCCCATTTTTAAAACAAACAAACAAACGAAAAACAAACAAACACCCCCCACAGCTGCTGCAGCCACTCTATTTGAATTTTTATTATTACCCTTTTCTCCCTCTATCCCCCCTTTTTCTTTTCTCTTCCCCTTTTGTTTTTGTTTTCAAAAAAAGGAAAAAGAAGAAAAAGATTTCCCCCCTTTATTTTTATTTTTTAAACTACTACATATTTTTAATAGATATTCTCCCCTCCCCACCCCACCCCCAATTTAAATTTTTCCACCCCACTTTTCCATTCCCACCCCCCCCCTTTTTCTTTCTTTATTAGTTCGCTTGCCAATCTATCTTAGAGGGGGAAGCCCTCTCTCCCACCCACCACACACCCCAAAAAACAACTTTGAGCTGAACCCCAAAAAACGGGGGTAGATCACTGCTGAAAGTAGATCACAGTTTCTTGGGAGTTGGCCACCACTGGTATAAGACATGTAACTAGAATAAAAAAAATTTAAAAACCAAGGAAATAATTGTAATAACTACTGTAATAAAGCACTGCTATAATTATATATAA
Organism: Lacerta agilis; assembly: GCF_009819535.1. Taxonomy (NCBI): domain Eukaryota; kingdom Metazoa; phylum Chordata; class Lepidosauria; order Squamata; family Lacertidae; genus Lacerta; species Lacerta agilis. The sequence goes on from NC_046325.1 coordinate 42,001,918, forward strand.
TTTCCCTAAAATTTTGGTTTCATTCGCCTTTCTGTGCTGAAATGTCACAACCTGAACGACCATGGCTTGCCCCCCCCCCCTAGTTTTGATCCTGGGTACGCCCCTGAGTCAATGCAAAAAAGTAATAACTTATTCTTGTTGTTTTTACTAATTATACTTTGCATTGGCTCCTATACGTTATTTATTATTATTGCATTAAGGTAAGAAACAATATATGCAGCGTTATATTTGTTTTAAATGTTGCAATGGTTTTGCGGCTCCCAGTTGTTTTTTTCCCTTTGGAAACGGGTCCAAATGGCTCTTTGTGTCTTAAAGGTTGCAGACCCCTGACCTAGGGGATTCAGAGTCCGATGGGGAGTTGGGCAGCAAAAGCCAAACCCCAATTTTTACATCATACTGAAGTCAGAAGGCTGACTATTATGCCCACAAGGTTTGGGTGGCAATAATAGTAGTGTTTTATTTATTTTTTCAATGAGAAAAGAATGAAATTGTGTACCACACAAATAGGTTGTTGTATTGCTTGCTTGCTGGTGGCTGCTTAAGCAGATGGAAATGATAAATTATAATAATAATAATAATGTCAGAAAAAACATAATTGTGGAGCTGACTGCCTATGATAATACAGTACTGGACTTCTTTTCTAAGTAACTATATTATATAGACAGCTTGGAACTATAGCTGACCACAGGAAGAACTCAGTATGTGAAGAAGTGTGCATGCACACGAAAGCTCATACCAAGAACAAACTTAGTTGGTCTCTAAGGTGCTACTGGAAGGAATTTTATTTATTTATTATTTTGTTTTCAGTATCAGTAAATATAATCAATTTGCCCCAACACTTTCTACCGGATTATTGCATAAATATGAAGATAAACCCTCAGTCTCTAATTGATATGAAGCCAATCTGTGTTCCAAAGTTCTCACCATCACGGACATGAGAATAGAATTTATCAGGGCAACATGATGTACAGACAGTTACATTTTGGTTCTGGTCTGTTACAGAGTCATCCTGTATGTTCTGAGGCAGAACCCCTCCAGTCTCCAGAAGAATACTAATAAAGAAAAAAAGGGGATGATGGATTATTAAATGCACAGTTATTAGAGGGTAGTTATTATATATACACAAGATATTACTTCCAATATCTTAGGGTTAAAATCTTTTCATATGGCACTAAGCCCCAAGACCTTATTCCGCCTATAGTGTGTTTAAAATTGGGAAGCTCTGATTTACAACTGGGGATCATAAAGATAACATGTAACCTTAAACATGTAATATGGGAGAGTATACAGTGGGGGCCTCCGGCTTCTTCCAAAAGCACCCCCAAATGGGGCAAAGGGGTGCAATGCTCCTCACTACCAGAGAGGACGAGATTAAATACTGACCCCCAATCATGGCTCAGCCAGTAGAGCATGACTCTTAATCTCAGGGTCGTGAGTTTGAGCCCCACTTTGGTTGAAAGATTCCTGCATTGCAGGGGGGTGGATTAACCTTGTGGTCCCTCCCAGATCTACAATCCTATGATGCTAAAGGAAGAGTTAAGAACCTAAGCCCTACCACGAACTCCGTAGTGGCAGCAGCACCCCTTCCGCTATGCTTTCGTTGGGACTCCTAAGCAGTGGACATACTAGCAGAGGCTCATTGTGACAGAGTGCCAAGGCCATCGCTACCAAGAACGCTCTTTGGAAAACAGGACAGTGGGTGGGAAAGGCCTCCTTAGAGGGCCGTACGGTAAATGGGGTGCAGATAGTACGGATAGTCAGAATTGGCCCTTGGTTGCACATCTGATTAAACCTGTAGAGTCTGATTCAGCCAAGTGAAAGGAAAGCGGAAGGCTGCTTCTGTGGGGAAAGGGATTGGGAGGGAGACAAAGAGCCCTACCCCCTTCTTCTGCAAGGGGATCAATTAACCAAAAGGGAGCAAAACATTCTTATTATTCTTTATTAAGTTTATATACTGCCCTATACCCAGATGTCACAGGGAAAAAACCACAACATACAGGTGAAACTAAAAAAATTAGAGTATTGTGGAAATGTCCATTTATGTAAGCAATTGTTTTCATTACCTACTGGAGTTTAATATATGAGATAGACTCATGACACCCAAAGCGAGAAAAGTCAAGCCTTTGCTTGTTATAATTGTGATGATTATGGCGTGCAGCTGATGAAAACCCCAAAGTTGAAATTGTTAATTTGGGGTTCTCATCAGCTGTACGCCATAATCATCACAATTTTAACAAATAAAGGCTTGACATATCTCGCTTTGCATGTCATGAGTCTATCTCATATATTAGTTTCACCTTTTAAGTTGAATTACTGAAAGAAATGAACCTTTCCAGGATATTCTAATTTTTTGAGTTTCGCCTGTATATAATCAGAATAAAAACAACAACCAAACAACAACAACAACAACCCCCCCCCGAAAAGAGCCACATTTTAAAATAGTATAGGATGTCAAACACATCAACCAAAGGCCTGGTTAAAAAGGAAGGTGTTTTTGCCTGGTGCCTAGAGGTGTGTAATGAAGGCACCAGGCGAACTTCCCTGGGGAGAGCATTCCACAGACAGGGAGCCACTGCAGAGAAGGCCCCGTTCTCGTGTTGCCACTCTCCACACCTCTTGAGGAGGAGGCACACAAAGGAGTGAGATGATCTCAGGGTCCAGGTAGGTTCATATGGAAAGAGGCGGTCCTTGAGGTATTGTAATGTGCTAAACACCAAGAACTCTCCTAATTAAGAATAAGCAGAACCAAGCTCACCGTGTTGCTCTTCTGATGTCAACGTACGGGGTTGACGTTTCATAAAGTCTTACGCACTTGGGATCGATCCTATGAAACCGTTTTGCCGAATCCCAAGGCAGTTTAAAGCAACAGGGCCCAACCGACGGCCCCAGGACCACAAGGATATCCTTCACGTCGCAACCGTATTCAGTTACCATCGCATTAATGACAGCCATAGATACTCCTGACAACGTGCCTTGCCAACCTTAGAAGCAAGGAAAGAAAAGGAAATCTTGCAGCTTTTAAAATTGAAAAGCAATTCTAATTGTGTTATGTGTATTTTATTAGGAATAAGTTTATAGATATATGATGATAGATAAGGATTAAGAATATTGGATGAAGGGGAATTTAAAAATGTTGTAAAGTTACTATAGTATATTTGAAATGAACGCAGAAGAGAGGATGTGAGGAAGTCCCAAAATAAGGTCATAAATAAGACAAGTATAATTAAATAATTGTTTGTTTGTTAGGTTTTGTGTTTGTATTTTAGTTTTGTAGTGTATTGTGGTTGTGTTTTGTTTTGTATTTTGTATGTTTATTCTTTTTTATATCTTTAAAAAATTAATAAATTCTTATTTAAAAAAATTGAAAAGCAAAAGAAAACCCAACCTACAAAAGTTGCATTCAATGTATGTGAACTTTTAAATAGGCGTAAGCATGCAAAATAGGGCATGGAAGTACAGGGTGATGGGTCAAAGTAGGCCTGGTTTGTTCTTTAAGTGCCTCTGCCACATTTGTATATGATGAAGCCAGAAACTAGCAGCTATCAACAGAATAAGAAAGCTAGCCACCATGGTCTGCATTGCTGACAAACATCTAAAGAAGCAGGTAAGCTTCGGCACTTTTAAGTCAGTGTTTTTTATTCGCACAATATTTCCAGTTGCGCCTCAGCTGTGTCATATCTACGGGAAACTGCCAAGAATAGACCCACATCCCATGTCATTCTGGCCTCCTTCGGGAGAAAGAGTGGAATATAAATTCAACAAATAAAATAACTATATTTTGATTCTTCAGTTGAACTGGTTAAAGATATGACACAATCCACCGACAAATATTTTTTTAATCCCAGAAAAGTCAAAGGGTCTTATCTTTGGCTGCATCAGACCATTAGAAAATACCAATATTCCCTAAACGTTATGCTATAAATAGAGAGCTGAAAACAAAAAGGTGCCGACTGAAGGATAGCCATACCTGTATTTATATTCAAAACAAAACAAAATAAAAAATTCTTTCCAGTAGCACCTTAGAGACCAACTAAGTTTGTTCTTGGTATGAGCTTTCGTGTGCATGCATTCTGAAGAAGTGTGCATGCACACGAAAGCTCATACCAAGAACAAACTTAGTTGGTCTCTAAGGTGCTACTGGAAAGAATTTATTTTATTTTATTTTGTTTTGACTATGGCAGACCAACACGGCTACCCACCTGTAACTGTATTTATATCGAATGAGGGATGGGGTGGGGATTGACAGGAAAATTCAGAGCAAGAAAGCACACCTAGGGCAGGACCAGAGTCCAAACAGAGAAATGCATATAAGGAATGACGGGTGGGTGCCCAGGGGGTTTCTTGACCTTTGCAAAATAAAATAAAAAGGAGTTGTGTTACCTGAATGAGCAGCACCACATGCCTTCTTGACAGGATCAGCGAAAAGCACAGGGATGCAGTCTGCTCCAGGGGCAGCTAGTGTCACACCTTTCAGGTTAGTTACTATCCCATCATAGTTATCCGGCTCGGCCTTTCCTATGACCCAAACATCACTGGCGTGGTTGACCTGTTAACACCAAGAGAAGGCAAGGCAATCTGAAAAAACTGAAGTTAGGGGTGCTCTTTTGCTCCAATATTTTCTGAGGGAACACTTCCGTCTAGCAATATTGCTCAAGTCAAAGTGACACAACTGACTTCCGAAGCCTGGACCCAGGATATTTCAAGGACTGCTTACTGCCTATTCTTTGGAAGTCCTTCTGTGTTGAACCACCAGCATCTCAGATATGGTGGGGGTTCACAAGGGGGGGGGGAAAGTGGTATCAATACTTTGAAATTCCTTCCCTGGGGAGATTTGTTTAGCTTCTCCGCTTTCAATTTTAATCAATAAATTAACCCTTTCAGGGGCATCCAGCCATTTATTTTCTAAACCCATTTCGTTCTGCTCTGTGGTAATCCTAGGCAGAAGGATGTTTCAACAAAAGGACTGCTGTCACCAAGACAGGATGATGAGTTCTCAGATCTTTTAAAGGCTTTTGTCAAAGAGGAGGCAGAAGGAGAAATCCTTACCAGGCAAGAAGTAGTCTGGGGCGTTATCATTTTTTGTTTGTTTTGTGAGAAGTCTAAAGAACCATTCAACTTTATCAATGTTATTACCATGATTACATTTGGGTTATTTTGCGTTAATTGCATCAAATACCTGCTCAGCTGGTACAGCATCTCAGGGTTGTGGGTTTGAGCCCCACTTTGGACAAAAGATTCCTGCAATGCAGGGGGGTTGGACTAGATGACCCCCTGGGTCCCTTTCTAACTCTACAATTATTTGATTCTAATACAAATTATGGGAATGGCATGTATCTGAGGGACTGTGGTGACCAGCTAAGTTGCATCCTGCAGGGATAAAGACCTCACCCTGAAGAGAGACTGCTTCCCATCACTCATTTAGAACTCTGCAAGGGTTTGACAACCAGGAGCAGGAAGAAAGTAAAGGAAAATCCGTTCCAGGATCTGTTTACTTATTACTGCTCTGCATGGGCACCAGGCCACACCAGCAACCAGCAACAGGAGGGCATCTTCTTCACACATATTTTCCAAATACATTCTAGGTGGTTAGTTCTGCCCCACTGAAGCCAGGTCGTACCTTTTCCTATTATTGTGACTCACAATTGCTACCTTCACATACTAAAATCATTTCTATTGCCAAAGGGGCAATCCTATAGCAAGATCCACTGGGATGAGCAGGTTAGGATCCATTGGATCTCTAGCTGAACCAGGAGGTTCCTGGAGCAGCCGGACTACACAGGCTGAACTCCCTTATCCTCAGCTCAGCGGGAGACAATCTGGAGCAGGAATAGGCAAACTCGGCCCTCCAGATATTTTGGGACTGCAACTCCCATCATCCCTAGCTAACAGGACCAGTGGTCAGGAATGGTGGGAGTTGTAGTCCTAAAACATCTGGAGGGCCGAGTTTGCCTTTGCCTGATCTGGAGTATCTTCCTCAGCCTGGCTTAGCCAGAACCGAGACAGCTGAGCTGAGCCTGGCTGGTCTTAAACTGGCATAGGTCCTGAAACAGGGTGACATTTAGGCTGGATCCTAGGCCTATTCACATGACCCAGCAACTCAGTGTAACTCAAGCACGGTAACTCAAGCAGTGGAGGCGATAGATGCACTTTCCCCTGTTTATTTGTTTGTTTTGTTGCACAATAAATTATATTTCTATGCTGCTTTTCATTTGCATGAATCACAAAGCGGCTTACAAACAATAAATAACAATGACATAACAGAACATCACAAATGCAACATCAAGCAGACAACATAAATCTTGTGTACAGGATTAGTTTCCATGTGGCTGAGCCTCAGTGCTGGAGAACAACTGAGTTTTGTTTCACTTTCAAAGCATCTCTGCTTATCACTACATTCCAAGCAGAGATCTTTGTTCAAAAACAAACTCTCAGTCGGTTTCCTAATAAATCGGCTTGTAACCGTGACTCATGAAGCTGGTTCCTCCGCTGAGAATATGTGTGCTAAGCGGGGTGGGGATGGGGGCACAGGGTAGGACCACAATCAGCAACTGGAATACCTGAAGATGCTGTTTTCAACAAGGAAAAAAAAAAAGGAAAGAGGCAGGAAGTGAAAACCAGACCTGAAGTCATTTCCTCTGATCTGAAAACCCAGGTCCTTAGTTCCAGATGGTGGGAGTAGGTGGGCTCATTATTGGGGGTTTTCCGGTATGGAATTTGTTAAAAATACATTTCATTGCCAATGTGTTCAGCACTGCAATATGTAATCAGATTTGAAGGCTCAGCCCTAGCAAGTATTATCCTGACAAAAATTTGGGAGTATTGCAGAGTCTTTTGGTCTGAGTACAAGCAGTGCATGATGAATTACTACTTTTGACTACTGATCCGTCTGGTGGCTTACTCACAGCCATTTGTTTATTTAAAATACTTCTCCTCTTTCCACAACTGCTCAAAATAGATCATAGCATCTATTTAAGACAATTACATTCGGCAAAAACAAACCTAAAGCTGAAAGCTTTTTTTTTTTAAAAAAAAAAACACTTTAAAATAACATATCCAAATTCAAAGCAGCAAGGGTCTCTGTCAGGTCCAGGAGGAACACTGATGACCTCTTGGACAATACATGTCCACAAAGCAAGGCCAATTTCTGAAAAAGGATCAAATCAGATGTTTGAGGCTCTTGGTGGAGATCTTAAAAAGCCATGTCATGGGCTGTTGTGTCCAGACCCTGAATGGACTCCTGTGCCTTTAAGAAAAGCATAAACAGAAGAAGTCAAACTGAGTACAGTGGTACCTTGAGTTACAGATGCTTCAGGTTACAGCCTCCGCTAACCCAGAAATAGTACCTCAGGTTAAGAACTTTGCTTCAGGATGAGAACAGAAATTGTGCGGCGGCAGCGGGAGGCCCCATTAGCTAAAGTGATACCTCAGGTTAAGAACAGTGTCAGGTTAGGAACGGACCTCCAGAACGAATTAAGTTCTTAACCCGAGGTACCACTGTATTTCCCCCTTAAAAGTCCTCCCCCCGTTTCAGTTTTCTTTGCCTTACCTTTACCCTATGATATGCATCAGGGTTGAATCCAGCAGCGGCAGCTAGCCTGCGAAGATTTTCCTTAACCACAATGGGTGGGTCACGTCGTTTGGAACTACTGAAGAGATTGAAAGAGCTCAACGTCGGTATATAGGAGATGCCACCTGTTCTTGTAGTGAATCCATGGAGGAAGATAGGATCTAGCGAAAAGAACGGGGGGGGGGGGGATCATGGTTATGCAGGCCTAGTATCACCCAAAATATGCTTCAGGGGAACAAGAATTTGACATAAAGCTGGGATGGGGGAGATAGCCTGGCATAACTCTGGATGACCTGAGGAGGAAGGAATAAAGCAAGCATAGTCTGGCTGCACTGGGAACCTCCTGAGATTCACTGAACCCAAACCTGCAGCAGATCTTAAGTCTCCAAATCTCTTCCCATCTCTCTAATACACAATCTGGTTTAAAACCAGTTACAGATAACTTTAACCAGTAAAAATTCCAGCAAAAAATCCCTCCAGCTCAAAATTTACACATCACTCTCCATTATTTTGTCCAGAAACAGTTTGCTCTTTGGAAGACTAAAGAAAATGCAAGATTTTGAATCAGGCTTCTTCTCATTACCTTTGCTTTTTATACTCAGAACGTAGTGCCACCTGTTGCATTTTATCTTTATCTGTAGCAGTTTTTGCCCAAACACAGAAAATTCTGCAAAAATCCTAACTATTGCTATGAATAGTAGGCAAAATGTATGATTACTGGGGCAATCTGACTTTTCTTGCGGCAGAAAGTCCTGGTGGTTGAGGATAGATTGAAGTGCATGCATAGTCATGTATACGAACAAAATCTGTTTTTCTAATGAAATGTGCATTTAAGGACCAAACAATTATTCTTTACTGAATGCTTCAACTGAGTAGACATGCTTGCTTTTTTGGTAGAACCTGACAATCAGAAGTCTGTTCCCCCCCCCCAAAAAAAACAACCAGGATCATACCAGGTATTGAACAATAAAAAGGACATTTGAAAAAAGAAAAGGGCTACAGTACTAATAATATGATTCTTGCACATCAATTTTGTTACCTGGGATCAATGAAGATTTGAGAATGGTAAGTTCCCCTTTCAGACTAGGAAGGCTCTTCAAAAATATCGTTATCTCAGTTTGGATCTTATCTATGTCTTGGTCTGTAAGTGGCATTAATTCACCTTGCAGTTCTGCAGAATTTCTGAGGTTGTTTTCTTCACAGTTAATCTGAAAATCTTTAAACTCAAACTGGTAAACACTAGTAAAAAGTTGATTCATGTACTCTCTCATTAACGGTTTCCTTTGCGCCGGCACGATTACTTTAACAGCGTCGATGTCTTTTTCATCGAGTTTTTGCTTAATGGTGTATAAGACAGCAACTGTATTTTTGGCACACACAACCTCAAGTTGTTTCCCTAGACCATTAAAGTCTCGTATTGCTGTATGAAATACATCTCCACAATTCCCTTCACTTCCAAAGGTTTGGCAACACATAAGGTAAACAGGGTCGTTCTCCCCAAGAGTTTCTAATGTTCTGATCACCGATGCCTGGGTCCAGTTATTCCAAGACCTGAATCCAAAGCTGCACAAATCAATCAAGACTGCCTTTGACATATTCTATGGATATAACACCTGATGATGGCAAAAATGGGGTGGCTGGTGGCTGGGAAAGAGTAAGAGAGAGAGAATGCATTATCAAAGAGTATTATCCAGAGGTAGGCAACCTAAGGCCCGTGGGCCGGATGCAGCCCAATCGCCTTCTCAATCCGGTCCACGGACAGTCTGGGAATCAGCATGTTTTTACATGAGTAGAATGTGTGCTTTTATTTAAAACTAGTGGGTATTATGCCCGTTAAATTAACAGGCGCTAGGACACTGCGTCACACTCGGCTGCACGATCTCGAGCCGTGGGCGGGGCTGCAGACACGCCCCCTCGCTCTCGTCCCCGCCCCCTTCCCGCTCTCACGTCCGGGCATTTCCTGGCTGGCTTGCCGCCTCCTCGCTTACTGACAGCCAGCCGGCCCTGCTCTCCCTCCCTCCCACCTTCTCCTCGCGCCGACCTTTCCCGAAGTCTCTGCGCTCCAAGTCCCAACGGCTGTCCGTGGGGCACATGTGCAGTAGCGCAATCCCACGGACACAGGGACTGGACGCAGAGACACTTGCACTTTATTATAGTTGATGCATCTCTGGATTATTTGTGGGGCATAGGAATTCGTTCATTTTTTTCTTCAAAATATAGTCCGGCCCACCACATGGTCTGAGGGACGGTGGACTGGCCCACGGCTGAAAAAGGTTGCTGACCCCTGAAATTTATTATCCTTTATTCTGGCAGATCAAGCAGATAAAATGAACAATCCGGAAAGGGATTCACAATCCGCTGACACAGAAAACAGCAGCAGCCTATCACTGAGTGCTGAGCAAAGTTTTATCATATTTCGAGACCCACCAAGGACTTTAGAAGGGAAAAGTCTGAATCAAAGTTTCAGCTCCTTCAATTACACTGAAGGACTCCCTTACGTAGCTTAATAAAAGGAACAGATATTGTTTCTTAATGAGGAGGTTTGTGATGAAATCTTTTTGTTCAGGCAACCTTATCCAGACATGCAGGTGTTGAAGCATTTCAATCTATTTTTAGTTTATGGCAGATTTTGTCTTTAAAATATTTTTAATTACTAGGTTTTAACTGTTTTTATTGGCAATTTTAACATTTCATGTAAACCTCTGAGAGGTTTTGTTACAATCAACCAGTACATAATTTTATTTTATTTTTTGTAAATAAAGAATAAAATGAAAAACTCAAAGGCTGAATAGTATGCCTGCTGCTTAAAGGTAAAGGTAAAGGGACCCCTGACCATTAGGTCCAGTCGCGGACGACTCTGGGGTTGCAGCGCTCATCTCGCTTTATTGGCCGAGGGAGCCGGTGTACAGCTTCCGGGTCATGTGGGCTGCTTAAGGCGAACCAGAGCAATGCACGGAAACACCGTTTACCTTCCTGCCGGAGCGGTACCTGTTTATCTACTTGCACTTTGACATGCTTTGAACTGCTAGGTTGGCAGGAGCAGGGACTGAGCAACAGGAGCTTGTGGCGGAATAATGCCTGCTGATGATTCAGGTTCATCATGGGCTAACCTATCACTCCCATTTTAGGTAGGTGTTCCCTGGGAGGCGGAGCTAGTTGGCATTCTAAAAGGAGGGGGAACAACCATTAAAAGGCAGTTGGGGGTGGAGGGTTAGAGAGAGAAAATGAGAGGTTAGGCTTTGGGGAATGCGAGAAAAGGTCATTACCATTGCTAAATGGATGCAGGAAATATTATAACAAAGCTGAATTACATGAGAAGAAGATTTGTACCAGTAATAACCCAAGACATCCATGTTCTCTAGTTACCTAATAAAGTTAAATGTGCTTAAATGTTCGTTGAATCTGGCAGTGTATCAGTACCTTAAGAGGTGTGACTAAGAGGAGAGAACAAAGCTTTCCTGGGGAAGAGGAAACTGTTTGCTTATTCTGCTGTCATAGAGAGGGCTGGACAGTGAAGCCAAGTGTGCCACTTATTTGCCTAAAGGGAAGGCAAACTGCAGTAGTTGGGAACCCTGGGAGGGAGATCCCATAGGTGGCAAAAGGTTTTCAACCATAGAGCCCTGAGGTACCCCAGAGACAACTCCCATATGAAGGATTCATCCTAGTTGTCAGTGAAACCTAGGGAGAGTCACTGTTGGGGAAGTATTGAAGGGGAGGGAATAGGATCCCTCACAGAGCTCACCCCATCACCACGGGGATTTCAACCGCCGACCTTCTGACTGGCAAGCCCTAGGCTCTGTGGTTTAACCCACAGCGCCACCCTTATGCCTGATGCTTACCTGGGAGTAAATCCCATTAATTTCAGCTGGGCTTACTTGCAGGGGTAAATGATGTGATCAAGCTGTGTGCATATTTGCTAGGATAAGCACCCTTTTCTACTGCGGAAAGGAATAGACAAATTCAAAAAGCTAAAGCAGACGTAACTTGAAGGGAATCTAATTTTTAAGAAATCACGTTTAGGATCCGAACGTGAAATCTACTGGGCTGTCATCGTATGTACATTATAAGATCCTGCTCCCACTGAAAACAACCGGTGGTGGGGGGAGCATAGACAGGATGTATGGCTGCAATCTTAAACACACAACTAGGATCTCAGTATCCATGTCACGTTCAAGGGAACTTAGAACTGAAAAGAGTATATAAATGAAGCCATGAAACGCCCCCCCCCCCAGATACAGCCCCCGAAAGGAAACTGATGCAAATTACTTACTGAAAAAGTTTGCACTGACCTCCCAGAAGTATCGGCGCTGTGCTGCAAGATGCGTCCTCTTCACTTCATATAACGTGAGAATGGGAAAGCCACTTCCTGAAAATGCACAGCCGCGAAGTCTTGCAAAGGACCGGGGGAATTCCAAAGTTTGCGCAGGGAGGCGCTAACCGAATTAATTTCCGCGAAGTGGCTCGACCAGAAGAGCAGGACTTGGCTTTCCAAAAGGGCGGCGAGCAGAGCGGGCGAGGCTCCCCGCTTCTCCCCCCCGAGTCGAGGAAGGCAGAGCTGCATGCAGCCCACCGGGAAGAGCGCTGCAAAAGCATCCCGGGGCTTCGGCGCTGCTGCGGGCAGGAGGGAGCCTCGGGGACCTTCTGCAGTTCGTGCAAAACACAAACAGACACACACACCTTTTTCGTTTTTGAAGCCTGGAACAACGGCTCTGCAAACGCTGGCGCCCCCAGGCGCTCAGCGGGAGAAGGAGGGCCAGCCCCTCTCCTTCCCAGTGGGGAATCCTGGTCGGGGGGCGCCTCCAGCAGTTCCTCGAGGAGCTGCGCCAAGAGCAAACGCGGAAATTAATTTAATACGGCTTGTTGGTTTGTTGTCCCAGTGCCGGATTTTACCTATAAACTAAACAAGCTATAGTTTAGGCCAGTGTTTTTCAACCTTTTTTGGGCAAAGGCACACTTGTTTCATGAAAAAAATCACGAGGCACACCACCATTAGAAAATGTTAAAAAATTTAACTCTGTGCCTATATTGACTATATATAAAGTAATTATCTTGAATTTTTCAATTTTTCCCACGGCACACCAGGCAACATCTCGCGGCACACTAGTGTGCCGCGGAACAGTGGTTGAAAAACACTGGTTTAGGCATACCTCTCAAGTTTCGGATTTGAAAATAAGGGATCAGCACCCTCACCTGTCCCGGGGACAGTCTACGGTTCTCAGGGACAGTCCACGCCGTGGTAATCCCCCCCAGGCTACAAATTAATTTACACCAGGCTACACACCATCTTTCCCCACATTCATATGTGGGATATGACTCGAGTAACACATGACTGGAAAGGTTTGCAGTTCCACAAACATAGGTGTGCACTGCCTCGAAATAAAAAGAAGTGAACAAAAGAAGGCTCACTAGGGGGGCATTGCTGAAAAAATGTCAACTTTGTAACCAGAGGTTCAACTGAATAGAATCTGAATCACATGCACCACAAGGCCTATGCAGCCTCAACTTAAGGGGGCTCCCGGCCTGGCTTTTTACAGGCCCCAGCTGACTGCACAACCTGGCCTTTGGAAAGGCCATATAGACAGATACCTTTAGCTTCTGCACCCCTCCTTTGCACACCTGTCGACACAAGAACATAGGCATTTTCCACAACAGCTCCGCAGCACAAATCCCTTCTGCAGGCAGGCACCAATGCGCAAGAAATGCGCTCCGCTCTCCACTGCGGACCCATGCTCCCTCGCCTTCTTGAACTTCCCCTCTGCAAGCTGCATCCATGGATACAACATTGCACCTAAATATTTCCATTCTGCACAACGTGCAGCATTTGCACGACCCCCTCCTGACAGCACCACACACGGAGGGATAATTCCCACACACAGCTTGAGGGGCACCTGTGCAACCCCCCCCCCATATATATATATATATATATATATATATATATATATATATATATATATCAGATCTGCATCAGAGGGAATGGCACATGCATGCCTCTTTGTCAATTTGAGCATAATTGGGCTCCGTGGGCGACAACGTATGGGAATAGAAAGCGATGAGCAGGCCGCAGTTGTGGTTTTTTTTATTTTTTATTATGCCAGATCCTTCCTCGGTGGTCATGTTATGCTTTGTACTAATTTGATGCGCTTTGGTCCAGCGGTTACGGAGAACATCGATGTCCGCCGCACACACAATGGGAACATTTATATATAGATTATTATTATTATTTATTTTGCATGCACACACAAAGGGCTCAGCACCCTGTGCAGGGGAACTGTCTATGTTGCTGTAAATCTGGCGCTACTGGAAGTAAAGAGTACACTTGTATTCCTTTTTGAGGTTGTGTCGATTCTGGTAACAGGATCGAAAATAAAGCCAGGGTAGCGGTGAGCTGGGCTGGAAACAGGCTGCAGGCAGAAGCCAGAGACTTGAGAGCCACGCTTGATTTCTGCTTGACTCCAAGGTTGTGGCCAGGGGAGAAGCCAGACCTTCTGGGGGGGGGCGGGTTAATGTCGTATATATGTGTATTTGCAAGTTATCAAGATTCCTTGGGTACCTCAAATAGTTCTGGCAATTTATGAGCAACCAAGGGAAGCAGTTCAGCTTTTTTCGAACATTTTGACTTTCTCTGTGGATATGAATCTCCTGTGGGACACCCCCCCCCCCACAAAAATCTGCCACAACCTTAAAACTCCTTGCAAACGGAGGACTCGGTCGTACATCCAGTGATTTTTTTCTTTCTTTCTAAAAAAATGTTTAGGGGTACTCCAGCACTGTGTACATCTTACACCTTTTTAAAATGTGGTGTTTTCTTAGGGAGGAGTGGGGGGTTATTGGGTTGTTTTTTTTATTTTGATTACCGGTATATATTTTGTGGCTTTATCTTCTGATTTTGTTATGTTGAGCTGCTCTGAGACCTCCTGGCATAGGGTTGTATATAATTTCAAACAAACAAACAAGCCACTAAGTAACAGCCTGAGGTAAAAACGCCATTTTAACTGATGGCTGAAAAGACGAGCCGTTAATCTGTTGAAACGGATCCACAACCACTTTTGAACAGCTGTGGTGACATATTACAGGTTTTGTTTTTTTTTGAGGGGGGCTGAATTTAGGGTGGAAGAAGTGTGTTTGGGGAACATGTTAAGATATTAACTTAGCCAAAGGCCCAAGAAAAAGGGGAGGAAAAGAGGCCACATTGGGGAAAATACAAGGTTTTGTGATTGCCTCCTTAAATTTAAACTGCCACAGGCCTCAATTGGCGGCTCTTTCTTTACATTTATCTACGGCTTCATTTTACGAGGATAAGAGTAAGGATGGATAACATGTCACCAAGAGACAGATAAAATTGTCAGGTTTTTTGGCACTGCATTGGCTGAACCTCTTTTGCCTCTGAAATAAATCGCATGCAACTTTATTTCTAAACCCATGTCATTAACTGAGTCAACTCTTTTCTGTGGTTTCGCCACCATTTTTTCCCTCCTGTCTGGTCTCCTCAAGACCCGACTTGTGGAAGTCTTTGTGGAGGAAATTGTTTTTTCCTTCCCTCAGTCCGTCAGTTTTCGATGATAAACTATTTTTCAGTTTACAGAGAAGGTCTTGTCAAGTACTGTTCTGTTGTGGGGGAATCATATTCCCACACAGAAACTGAAGAAAGCTCACTCACATAATACTTCTGCTGTCAGAAATATCTCAGCTAAGGTCTGGTTCAAATAGTCTCAGAAAGGCATTGAAAATCTATTTAATGTTGAAAAGTTAATTTTTATTTGCATTCATTATTTTGAATTCCTCAGTGCCCTCATCATGTCCTTCTATCATTATATTTGCTATTTTAGCTAGCTTGATGATTTAATACATGGGTGGCCGGATCTGGCCCAATCTCCTTCTCAATCCGGCCCACGGACGGTCCGGGAATCAGCATGTTTTTACATGAGAAGAATGTGTCCTTTTATTTAAAATGCATCTCTGGGTTATTTGTGAGGCCTGCCTGGTGTTTTACATGAGTAGAATGTGTGCTTTTATTTAAAATGCATCTCTGGGTTATTTGTGGGGCATAGGAATTAGTTCATTTTTTTTCCTTTTCAAAATATAGTCTGGCCCATAGCTGTCAACCCTCCCTGCTGTTCCCCACTGCTATATACATAGTTGTCAACCCTCCCTGCTGTTTCTCAATGCTATAATAAGGAAATTTCCCGCAAAAAAGGAAAAGGTTGACAGCTATGATCTGGCCCCCCACAAGGTCTGAGGGACAGTGGACTGGTCCCCTGCTGAAATTCATATAAAATTATGAAATTAACATTTAAAAGACAAAACAATGGCAAAATACTAATGCAATTTATTTGACAGAGATGATCATGGAAAGTTTCAGAACAAAATGGAGGAAGGGATAAGCAATCAAAGGAGGGAAGTGGGGCAATCTTTTCTATCCTCTAAAAATTTGCACTTTATAGAAATGTGCACTTTGGGATCAAAGCCATTTTTTCAAGAAAAATAATGTGTTCCTAAGGTTTCTGCAAGGAAAAGGCAACTTGCCAAGCCCATCTTTGTGTGCATATGCACAATACCTTTAAAGCTTGTTTGAAGCTCATTTCTCTGCCTCAAAGAATTATGGGTACTGTAGTTAACCCCTCAGAGAGTTACAATTACCAGCAAACCTAAACAAACTACAGTGCCCAGAATTCTCTGAAGGGGAAAATGTGCTCTGAATGTGCACAATAGTGTGTATACAGACATGCTTTAGCATCTTCCCTCTGCAAAGGGATTTCAGAGTGTAGGGCTACAGGTAGGAGGACAGGAAGAGAAAGATGCATTGGGCAAGCTGCTTTTTGGATACAATAGAACATACTTTCCATATCATATTAAAATGTGTGTATATTTAACATTTATTCACAGGACCCTACTTGTATGAACTCAACTTTCAAAGCAGCTCTTCAAATAGCAGGACTTATGTTCAATGTAGTTTTCAAAGCTGCTTCTCTCCAACTCTTTCTGTCTTTTCTTCTTCTTTTAGGCATGGCTAATCCAAGTTCATCGTTGTTTGATGAAGCTGTGCAGCAAATAGCAGAACAACAACATGCCCAAGCCTCTGAAATAGAAAGCAGCAAGGCTGTCCTTGTTAGGCTGCAGGTAATGTGACTTTGAGAAAATAACACTTGCATAAAAGGAAATGTCATCCAGAAACTCTGCTCAGTTTCAGTCCAAATACAGGTGAAACTCGAAAAAATAGAATATCGTGGAATGGTTCATTTCTTTCAGTAATTCAACTTAAAAGGTGAAACTAATATATGAGATAGATCATGACATGCAATATGTCAAGCCTTTATTTGTTATAATTGTGATGATTATGGCGTACAGCTGATGAGAACCCCAAATTAACAATTTCAACAATTTATTGGGTGGATGCTACTTGGACCCACCAACCTGTCAGTTTTATTTTGCCATTAAGGCCTGGAGTCAACACTATTTGCCCCAGTTCCATGGACTCTCTCTCTCTTCCTGTGTACATTAGTTCAGGCACAAGGATATGTCCTATGTCTTCTGCCCTGCAGACAAGTGGAAAAAGTCGTATGATTTCCTGCAGTCTCCTTGCCCCAGCACCCCAGAGGAAGACTTGAAATGCAGCAAGTTGGTGGAAAGTTTTTATTTATTAAAATATTAACAATTAGATGATCTGCAGAATAAAAGTCAATATGAACAAGTGTGGGCAGGTGAAGTTAGTTTATTCTTCTATGGGCATATGTGCACACACATTTTGAGGCTCCTCAGCCAAAGACTGGAGTAAATTACCGGTACTTTCCTTGCTGTTCTAGAGTCATTTAGGCTACCTATAAAAGAAGTCTGTCATGTGGTAGGGGAGGGGAGGCAGATGCTTTTTGAGGAAGACAATTCCAAGCTCCCCTTGAATGTACAGAACTAGTCATGTTGATCTAGGGCACTGTGACAACATCACAGATCATTTCAATCAGGAAAGGCCAACAGCAAAAAAATAAAATTATTCTCTTCAATTTAATAAATTGGAAAGCCAAATTTCTAGATAAAACAGAGTCATATGTACTTTTTACAGTGCTATAAATTTCTATACTATTAATCTGCTTTCACAATTTTATTTTATTTTAAATAAATAAAAATAACTAGTTAACTAAACCTCAAGCAATTACACCATTGTATAAATAATTTAATGCTATCCACCAGAAGTATTAACTTTCCACTGTATGTTACTATATTTTCCCATAGACTCAGCTTCAGGATCTTGAGGCACAAATGAAACATGTTATGGCAAACAGAAAGGCAACAGAAAGGCAAATGTATCATCAAGATGAAGCCATAATAAGTACAAAAGATCGTTGTGACAATCTGGAGGTTCAGATCACAGCCTTGTATGTTGAGAATCTAAAGCTTGCATTTGATACGGAAACACTGCAAGAAGAGTATAAACTGATGCTTCAACGAAACAGTGCCTACTATGCAAAAATGGCTGCTCATAGAGACCACTTTGTGGAGGCAGAAAACAAATTGCCACTCATGACTGAGCTCACTAAGAAAAGAGCTGCGGTCAAAGCAATGATTACAAACAAGGAGGAATTAATGTCTGTTTTTCAGAATCCAGAAGTAAATACTACTAACCAATCTCAGGTTCAATTAATTGGCTTTCTCAGCTTTGTTATCTTCTATGCAAAATTGTATTTTCCATATGTATCTGACTGGGAATAGCCTAATACTTTGTTCACAAGGAGATAAGTGCTGTTACTCACCATTCTCTATGTTTGTGACCAGATGCTGCTGTTTGCAACAATTCTCCTTGACATCTGGGGGGAGGGCATTCCACAGGGTGGGCGCTACCACCGAGAAGGCCCTCTGCCTCATTCCCTGTAACTTTTGCACAGTGAGGGAGCCATCAGAAAGCCCTGGGAGCTGGACCTCAGTGTCTGGGCTGGAGGAGGAAGGAGGTGGAAACATTCCTTCAGGTATACTGGGCCGAGGCAATTTAGGGCTTTAAAGGTCAGCACCAACACTTTGAATTGTGCTCAGAAACGTACTGGGAGCCAGCAGAGGTCTTTCAGGACTGGAATTATATGGTACTGGCAGCTGCTCCCAGTCACTAGTCCAGCTGCTGCATTCTGGATTAGTTGTCGTTTCTGAGTCACCTTCAATGGTAGTTCCACGTAGAGCATCCAAGTGTGTACCACTCTGGCGAGACAGTGCACAGGCAGATAGGGTCTCAGCCGGCATAGCAGGTGGAGCTAGTAGACAGCTGCCCTGGACACTTCTCTGTGTATGTCAATGTATGTGTTTGGGTGTTGTTGAAGTAGCTCAAAGCCACAGCACATGTAAATAGCCAATTGGTGGCTCACAACCTTTTGACTTAGCAACATGGCATGCACAGTAGGAACAAAGTATGAAGTACCGGTATAAAGAGCATATCTAAAGCAAAAATTAAAACTGCTGAACTAATTTCAATATACATGTCCTGCATGGGTACCACAGAGATGTCCAAGTCCATGAAGAAATCAGGAATAGCAACAGTATCCAAAGTTCAGCTATGAGAAGTAGTAGTAACTGTACTTACTTATAATGTCCTGTTGCTGCAATCTGACCTCAAGTGATGACACTTTCTGTAGGAGTAGCTTTGGGTGTCATTTTGATCAGGAAATGAATTAGGGTTAAATGCCCCTCAGAGCTGCTTTAAAACAAATAGAAAATATTGGGAGGTCCAATTATGGATCTCCTCTATCACATCTAGTTAGGGTTTAAGAATCAACATACATGGACATGGAAAACCACATTAGTTGCTAAGCACTTTATTGCATGCTTGAAAAGCCAAAGTTCTGTTTCTAATGAATTTTGGGTATTCAACAAATTTGGATATTACTTTTAAAAGCCAGTTGATCTTGGGAGATCATGCGAGGATCATGTATCCTACCCATTCTATGTTTATTTTGTTTTCCATTTCTCCCTTTGTTGTTGTTCATTTGCCAATTACTATTTAGATTCCATTTTGGCATTTACTTAAATCTTCTAGCGCTGAATCTTGAAACAATCCCAATTGTCATTTAAATTCCAAAAAGATCTGTTAACAAAAAATATTTTCATATTCTTTTATCTATCTGTAGGATGAAATCGCACATTTGGAAGCTGAAATTAATGCGTTGAAAGAAGCTATCAGTGGAAAGGAAAATGCACTTAGAGATGAAAGAAATGTGCATGCTAGGCTTCGAAAAGAAATTCAGGTGATTTTATTTTTAAAAAATTTATTTTTATTCATTTTATGGAAAAACAAACAAACATACAAACAAACAAGCAACATACAAAACACAATTTTTTCTTATCCAATCATAACTTTTTCTTAACATCTTGGGTTGACTTCCCTCAGTCCCCCCTATCTGAATTTCATTTGTAAATCATCTTTGGCAGTTTCAGCATAAAAGAAAAAATAATTAAGAAAAAGAAAAAGAAAAAGAAAGAACTATCATATAAACTTAATTTCAATCCTAAATGCTTTCAAAACGAAAGCTTAACCTAAAATCTAAATACACACCAAAAGCCTATAGCAATTTCCCTAAGGTATTTTAAGTACAACCATTCTTATTCAAATATAATTTAAATTTCTTCCAATCTTCTTCCACCCGATCGTGGAGTCTTCCAGTCAGTTCAACAAGTTCCATAAAGTCCATCATCTTCATTTGCCATTCATCTATAGTTGGGATATCTTGAGTCTTTCAATTCTTTGCTAGCAGAGTCCTCGCAGCTGTTGTGGCATACAGAAAGAAAGTAATGTCCTTCTTGGGAATTTCTTCCCCTATTATTCCCAGTAAAAAGGCTTCTGGTTTTTTATATATATATAAAGGTATCTTTCAACACTTTTTTCATCTCGTTATAAATCTTTTCCCAGAAGTCTTTTACTTTGGGGCACGTCCACCACATGTGATAAAAGGTTCCTTCTTTTTCTTTACATTTCCAGCATATATTATCAGAAGTACGATACATTTTCTCAAGTTTAACAGGTGTTAAATACCGTCTATACATCATTTTCATCATGTTTTCTCTCAATGCAGTACAAGCCATAAACTTATGTGCTTTTTTCCACAATCTCTCCTAATCCTTAAACATGATGTTGTGCCCCACATCCTTAGCCCAAAGAAATTCTGGTGATTTTCAGTCATTAGAATAGAATATGTCACCAGCTGTGTTGTGGTTCATGTCTTCTAGAAAAAGAACTCTTAATTCTAAAGCTTATACATTTGTGAAAAATCCCAGTAGTCTAGGAATATGAATAAAAACAAATCAGTATTGCTGGGGTTCTCTCCCACCTTCATTCCACAAACACAGAACAACAAAAGCTGGTATTTTACTTTATTGCAATGTGGAATAGTTATGATATTCTGTTTATTGTTATTTATTATTTGTCACATGAACCACTTGCTTGACAATTTGTATCAATAGGACATGATGAGCTGGGAAAATATTGCTATGTTACAGAATCAAATGTTGGGTACCAATATTGTGAATATTTCGGTCTTATTGACTCTCAACATAGACCCCTGATGGTCATGTCCTCTGTTTACTGTGTGCTATAGACCGGCACATAGAGGAGCTAATTGATCTTTGTGCAAATGACTACAACATATTGATTCCTAAAATGGTACATCGGTGAGTCAAACAAACCTTGTGTGTGGGTCCTCTCCGCACTGGTTATATTGCTGTAACCTGCCCTGAGACCTTCTGGGGAAGGGCAGAAAATAATAAAATATAACATAAGCAATGTAGATGAGGGTTTAATAACTGCATGCAAAGAGATTTTAATGAAGCTCCAAAAAATTGTGGTAGGTATCTCAAGATCTCTCTGTGAAATCCAACAGGAGTCCGCCTTGTCTACTTTGGTGTGAAGTTTTGGAGTAGTCTGCTAGCAATATGTTGACAATACCCACTGTATCTCTCTTCTGGCCTCATGGTCATTCTCGCTACACAGTCAGAATGACCAATGATCAGGGATGATGGAAGGGGCAGTATTTAATCCCATACATGTCAACTCAGAAAAAACCCACTGTGGGAGAGAACTGCATCCTAAAAAAAACTTTGTGACCTTATATCTGTTTGCTGTATGTCTGTTGTGCTCAAGCATTTATCAGTTGTGTTTGTTCTTATTGTAATAGGTGCAGAATAAAAGATACGAAGCTATACTAAAGCGTTTACATTGTCAATTGAACAAATTTCAGTCCAGCAAAAGACAGCGGCAATGTAACCTTCAGCAAATGGAAGAAAAAGTGGCAGAACTAAGGAATCTCCTCAAAGTAACTGATTGATAGACTATATCAGGGGTCGGCAACCTGCGGCCCATGGGCCACAAGCGGACTATATGCTCCTTTTAAGGATATGGTCTGCTCCCTTTATGTAACAACCCATTAAGTTTGTCTTATACTTACCCATTCATGGAGCTTTCCTATCTCCTGGTTCAACAATTTCTTTCTGATACTGACTTTCCCCCCAGTTACAAATGCACTTGGTACCTACACAGGAGTCACTGTGATGCAGAAAAGCATTGAACTAGGAAAAAAAACAGATGTTCAAGCCACCTGCTTACTCTCTGATTTGCTGTTCTTATAAACCTTGGTTGTGCTAAATGAATTTAAGCCCCACAAATATAGTTTAAAGAAGCCACCAGATAGATCTAATTCTGGGGTAATTCTGTGACATGCAAAGCTATACCTAGTCTGAATCTGGGAAATCCATAAAGCAAAATATTTAATTCATCCAGATGGACAAAAAAGGTGAAGCACGTGGCTGCAATCCTAAGGATGTTTACCTTGAACTAAATCTCAGCAAAATCACTGAAATTGGGGACCTAAATACAGGTTATACACAAATGCATGTAACTGAACTGTGAGGGTTATTATATGTTTGGAATGCTATGGGGCAAACTGGTGCATGGTAGTACTACCCTTTGGTACTCAAACTTGCCTCTTCTCTGAATGAATTCCTGAAGAAAAAGAGGACAGAGGTGTTGTTATAGGCATTAGATAGGAGGACCTGCACTTAAATATTTGGGGTTCCAGTATGTCTGAACAATCTGTTGCTTTCTGTTTCTCTTCTGATGGACTGAATTGTTACTACAAGGGTACCTGTTTCTTTGCTATTCCAGTATTAAAAGAAGACTTAAGCAGAATGGAATATGAGGGGGTTCCCAGTTTCATTACTGTGGCCGGGACACTCATGTGCCCTGTCTGTCTGTAAAATATTTTTCATGTGGTTCAGTCTATCAAACATATTTTTCAACCACGTATGTTTTAGGCCCTGTATAGCAGAGGCTGTTTGAGAGATGCTGCCTGGGTAGTGCAGTTTTGCACTACTCTCTATGTAAGGTCTATCTAAATGCCAAATAACCTTTAAAAAGTGGAATAAATTTTTTGAAAGCATATTTCTTCCAAGCTGCACAGCTTATCCTTTCGTTTGGTGCAAGGCAGGGCTGGCCCAAGACATTCTGCCACCTGAGGTAAACCAGAAAATGGTGCCCCCATCTGGTATTCAGAGATAGACTGCCCCTGAAGTTGGAGACTCTATTTCAGTTAGACCAGGGGTAAGCAACCTAAGACCCGTGGGCCAGATGTGGCCCAATTGCCTTCTCAATCCAGCCCATGGATGGTCCGGGAATCAGCGTGTTTTTACATGAGTAGAATGTGTCCTTTTATTTAAAATGCATCTCTGGGTTATTTGTGGGGCTTGCCTGGTGTTTTTACATGAGTAGAATGTGTGCTTTTATTTAAAATGCATCTCTGGGTTATTTGTGAGGCATAGGAATTCGTTCATCCCCCCCCCCAAAAAAAAATAGTCCGGCCCACCACATGGTCTGTTGGGACGGTGGACCGGCCCACGGCTGATAAAGGTTGCTGACCCCTGACTTAGACCATCTAACAGCTCTTGCTAGGACCGCCCCCCTCCCCACAACTGTGTCTGCATGCCTCTTGCCTCCTTTTAAAGCCACCTGACCTAGCAGCTCCTTCACTAGCATCCTCCTAGTTCAAAGCAGAAAGGGTCTCCAAGGATTTCATGCCGAGGATCTCCGCTGCATATAATCTCTCCCACATGGAAGAGGCAGGCAGTGAACCGCTCTGACCACGACAAGGGACTAATGTCAATATTCCCCCTCACTTTCAGGTCACCCTCTTCCCATGCCCCAGTTCTCAGGATTTTTTCCTACTTATTCCCTGTTCTTCAAATGCATTGTCATGTTGGCTTCCAATAGAATATTATAAAATGCCATAAAGATTGCTAATGCATTAAAAGGCACTAAAAGAAGCAACTACCGGTATATAAAAGTAGCATCCATTTTAATGTAACTTTGAAACAAAAGTTGAGTCCGGGCTGGGTGCATGGGTGGGACAACCAAAAGATATAAGACTTAACTATATTGTGCGGTTACTCTGCCTGCAGGTACATTGAGAACGCTTATGGATTACTGCACTGATGCAATTGAAACCAACTGGAAGTCCCAATTGCTTATTTAGGGCAGCCTCCTGCAAACTGGTGTCCTCTATGTGTTTTGGTCTTCATCAGCCCCAACTGTTGAGGACTGAACCTTAGTAATAAGTCAGTCTGTGACTCCACCTTGTGGAAAAGTGTTATGCCTGCATGGAAGCGTTTTTGGACAACGCTGACTTTTTTTCTTGTGGGAGTTCTTGTTGAGAGAGCGGTGCACATCTGCACAGGATATATGACTCATAAGGCTGAAAGCATTCTACCAGCCACATGTGGTGGCCTAACAGTGGTTTCACAACTCACCAGTTTTGTTGCTTAGGGTTTTGAACCAGCATGATCCTAACAAGCCACAATACCTGAGTGAATCAAGCTTGGCTTGTTACAATTAGTGCAGTTCCAGAACAACGACTTAGACTATCCAGTTAGTTCACACCTGGAATGTGATTTGAAACTGGGCACTGCCTGGGCTCCAGATGTCAACATTGAATGGGTCGGGTGAAAGGGCCCTGGGACCTTATGGTGAAGGGTGGGTAAGAAATTGAGAACAACAACATGCATGAAATCCAACAGCACACCTCATAATCTCAGATACAGATCTATACCTTTTTCAATGAAACAAAGTGGAACTTGATAGACTGGATAAATTAAGGACTATGAACCTGTGACGTTTGCAGAATGAGCAGCCCCAATGGTACCTGTACTGAGAGAATTCTCCTCAATTTGATTCAGGATTGGACTCGGCAAACCACACAGCTTTTAAAAGTGGAATATCCATTTCACATTTCCAACTTTGGACTCTGTTGCACTCCTGATGACACGACGAGGGTTGTGACAGCATGTGAATGCCTAATCCTACTCCCCCCCCACAAAAAAGCTCACCATCACTGCATGTTTTCTTCACATTTACCTGGCAGCAGCTGGAGTAGTGGAATGTCAAGAATGGTAGTGCCCAAGGCCCAAGCGTCCTTAGAAATTTAATTTTCCCAGGGCATCTGAGTATTTAGGAAGCTTGGGGGAGGGGAGTGAGGTGCACTGGTTCAAATCATTATAAAACCCGAAGCAGAACTTGCAGGACATACCGTGCTTGCTTTGTAATGTTCCTGAGAGCATTATGTGCTAGCCAAGTTCATGTTGAAAGTCCTGCATCTATGAACTTCAGCAATATCACTAATGGAATCGAGATGGCTCTGTGTACAACTATGTGGTAATTAATGAAGTACAGTGCTAGTCTTTAAAAGCCTGTATTTGGGGAGGAGATCTAAGAAGGGGCAAACTATCTCTCTTGTTTCACTTTTAGGGTAGAGGGGGCCCCCTGCAGATTTTAGAGGGGTGCTGACCAGAGTTCCCAAAGTTTTCTTGTTATGACAGTCACCATTTTAGATTTTGAAGAAAGCTCCATTCTGAAGAAGTGTGCATGCACACGAAAGCTCATACCAAGAACAAACTCAGTTGGTCTCTAAGGTGCTACTGGAAAGAATTTCCTATTTTGTTTCCATTCTGAAGGGATTTTGATGGTGATGGGGAACAGCGCTCCTTTTATTTTAGCAGTCAGTCCCCTCCCATGCGCTTCCAAACAGCTTCTGTTGCTGTTCTGTTGCTTCTGTGCTTCTGTTGCCACTGCCAACAGAACAGAGCATTAAGCACTCTGGTAAATTTCAGCAGTCCCCTGAAATTTGCCCCCAGCTCCCTGTTTACCCTTTCCATGTTTTACAAATAGGACTACAAACAGAGGGGAGGGCATTCTTGCTTGCCAACAAATTTGGGCTGAAGAAAGTGTTGCAATTATCTATCCCAACATGTTTGGATTTTGATGCATCATTAGCTAGAGGCCAGCTACCCACATGAGTCACACTTCTCAAAGCCTCACACTTGATTCCAAGCAGTATCGTCCACACACCAAGGGCTGTTTAATTTAAGTTAATTAACTGTAATTTTATCCTCTTTTCCAGACGAATAGTGTCTCCTACAGCGGCTCACATCAATGCAAAAAATGAGAGACAGGCCCTGCCTTCAGGTTAACAAGTGGGGAAAGGGGCAAGTTATATCCAGGTATTCTCATGCAGCTAGGGCTAGGCTGATCTTTGATGGGATAAAGGTGCTGCGACTGACCCAGTGTTACCTCCTTTCAGGAAAGAACTGGCAGTAAATCACACTGTGCAAGTTGGAGTCAACTCTTTATTAGTAAGAGTACGATTTGTACAGAATTGGTGGGATGCCAGGCCTAATGACCTCAGCAGCTCATGCCCGGTAGGTCTTGCCCCATGGATCAGTTGCTGAGACTGAAAGTCCCATCCTCCTTACAGCCGTCTTAAGTACCCTGCTCTCCGGGTTTCCCCCAAGCAATCAGAGACTATACCTGTGTGAAGCTAACTTATCTGCCCTGTTCGCTCTGCAGTGTATCATTTTGTTTGTGATTCCACTTGTGTACTTACAAGAATACGTCACTAATGTGCCTCAATATTTCTTTGGGCCATGCTGTCCCTAAGCACCCAAAATATTTTCATTCTACTAATAAAAATATTTAGCAACAACCATTATAAAAACGGCTTAAACAACTCGCTGAGCCAGAATACCAACCATGCCCAAACATGCACTGGCAGCTTCAAAGATCCTTAGCTTGTACGTTTATCCATGCAGCCTCTATAAAGATCCACCATAGTAAGGGTGGGGCTTGCCACAGCATGCTCACTTTGCCCAGTGGCAGCATCGTACATGTTCTACGGGAAGCCAGCACAACTAAACATCTTATGGGCTTGAAGTGAATGTATGCTTGGGAGTGAGCATCCAAAGCACTGCAGTAAACATGGCTTCTTTCTTGACAATACAAGGAGGCCCAGCTGGATGGAGGGTTCAGGTGTACACCTCTAAAGCCCATTCTTTCCCTCAAATAATTCCGGGCACTGTAGTTTAACCTCTCACAGAGTTACAATTCCCAGCAAGCCTTAAGCCGCTGTGCCCAGTCCTCTCTGAGGGTGTACAAAGCCCAAATTTTATATGAAAAGAAGATTTAACGAACAATTCCACTGCCAAATACTACTTCCAGTGAGCATTCCTGCTAAGTCCTTTGTGCATGAGGTGTATAAAGGTTTTTTTGTTAGATTGTCTCATACATACCATCCAACGTTTCTCAGAAGAAAACAGGGATGTCCTATTCCATTCTTCTTCTTCTTCTTCTTCTTCTTCTTCTTCTTCTTCTTCTTCTTCTTCTCTGACTGGGTTGCCCCAGCCACTCTGGGTGGCTTCCAACCTATGTAAAAACATAATAAAACATTAACAAACTTCCCAATACAAGGCTGCCTTCAGATGTCTAAAGATTGTCTAGTTACTTATCTCCTTGGCTCGGGGGTCGCATAACCGTACCCTCCAACATTTCTCCAATGAAAATAGGGATGTCCTACCATGCTCGCCAACATACCTTCTGGGCTGAAATCAGGGCTGATGCTGGTGCTACTTCCCCACTGCTGGCAGCCTCACCTGGGGGCTGCCTATCACCAAGCCACAGCCATTCCCCTCTCGCCCCATTGGATGGGTGGCACTGCATGTTGCCACTACGCTCGCCGCTGCTCTTGCCCATCCTAGAAAAGGAGGTGGGTCAAACATTGTGCCCACCCACATCCACAAAACAGGAGAGTGGCATAGTACCCCATTCCAGATTAAGGCAGAAGACTGGGGCTGCATATACACCACAAATGTAAAGCACATTCCCTAATGGGAACTGTAGTTTCTTAAGGGTGTTAGAAATTTTATTGATTGATTGATTGAATTTAGATACCACCCTTAACCCAAAGATCATGGGGCAGTTTACAGCATAAAAATACAAAATGGGAACACAAAATACATAGCAACCCCCCCCCCAACAATAACCCCCCTGTATAGCTCTGTGGACGTGGGTGGCGCTGTGGGTTAAACCACAGAGCCTAGGGCTTGCTGATCAGAAGGTTGACGGTTCAAATCCCTGCAATGGGGTGAGCTCCTGTTGCTTGGTCCCAGCTCCTGCCCACCTAGCAGTTCGAAAGCACGTCAAAAGTGCAAGTAGGTAAATAGGTACCGCTCCGGTGGGAAGGTAAACGGCGTTTCTGTGCGCTGCTCTGGTTCGCCAGAAGCAGCCTAGTCTTGCTGGCCACATGACCCGAAAGCTGTACGCCGGCTCCCTCGGCCAGTAACACGAGATGAGTGCCGCAACCCAAGAGTCAGACACGATTGGACCTAATAGCCAGGGGTTCCTTTACCTTTATAGCTCTGTGAGGGGTAAACTACCATTCCCAAGATTCTTGTGTTTGCATGTGTGTACTCACACTTTAAATAACACCAGAAACCACTATGCAGTGGTACCTCAGGTTACATACGCTTCGTCTATTTGATATTGACATATAAAGTAACTTTACAAGTCCACAATAGTTACAAAGTTGTGTAAATGTTCAGTAGTCCACCCAACTATACACATTTTCATGTTGTAGAACAGCAACAGCAGGCAGGGAGGGGTGGAGAAGGCAAAGCACTGCCCTAACCAATTTGTTCCCTCCTTTTCCTAGACTCCCAAGTGGAGCCAGCCTGGAGCAGCAGGAGTGTTAGCCCCCCACATTGAGTTAAATGACAGTTCGGAAGGGTGGTGAGGAGAAAACCAATTTGTCCTCTTTACCAAGTGTTCCCGGCTTTTGAGCATCTGGTCATGACAATGATCTCCAGGTGCTGTGTACTTTCAAAGCAAACACACACACACACACACACACACACACACACACACAAGTAAAAATCCAAAGTACCCAGCTAGGCATATATTTATGCTCTTGTGCTCATGTTCTGCATACTGGTTTCCTACAGGCATCTGGTTGGCCTCTGTGAGGACAGGATGCCGAACTAGATGGGCCATTGGCCTGATCCAGCAGGGCTCTTCGTATGTTCCTATATTCTTGTGTGTGTGTTAAGACTGGGATATACTGGTAGTCCTCAGCATTCATTTTCTGAGTCACTACACATGGATGTGCCACAGCAATAATTTTATTTGCTTTGAAGATTGCAAACACCAGGTGGCTCATCTGCTGTTTTGCTGAGAACTTTCCCTTCTTTTAAAGAGACTGTCTTCCTCCAATACTCATAAGGACAGATAAGTAGCTAGCTCAACTGGAAGAAACCACTTTTGACCCTCAACTTTTTACTTGTCAATATATATCCTTTATAGAATATATATGATCCTTTACAGAATCGTACGGCAATGTTATTGTTGAATGCCCCCCCCCAATCTCTAAGCAGTGCAAGATTACAAAGGTTCCAGGAGCTTACCCGGGGCTCATGTTTCCTTTTGAAAATGAGGTGCTTTGTGATATATGGTTTATTTACACACATATAACCTGAGCCTATGATGGAGGGGTTAACAGTATTAACCCCCCAAGAGAGTCTTATTTCTCCCATAGCCGCAGCACTGGATTCAAGCACATATCAAACATCATGTTCACACTCTCTCTCCATCTTGCTGCTTTGCTTCTAGTTTATATCTCTCTCACACACACTTTCTACTCTGGCTTTATCTGTTGAGAGGCCCCCACCCATTTGCCATCTTACCCCAGGCTCCTTAATCCCCCCCAATGGCTCATCACCCAGGCTATCACCTCACAGGAAGCTAGTATAGCATGATTAGATTGTAGCACATGTTGGATCCAGGGAAATAATAATAATAATAATAATAATAATAATAATAATAATAATAATAATAATAATAATTTTATTTATACCCCACCCATCTGGCTGTGTTTCCTCAGCCACCCTGGGCGGCTTACAGCACATAAAAAAATGGTAAAACATTAGACATTAAAAATTTCCCGATACAGGGTTGCCTTCCGATGTCTTCTAAAAGTCAGATAGTTCTTTATTTCCTTAACATCTGATGGGAGGGTTTTCCAAAGGGTGGGCACCACTGCCAAGACGGCCCTCTGCCTGGTTGCCTGTAATCTCACTTCTCGCAGTGAGGGAACTGTCAGAAGGCCTTTGGTCTGGCACCCAGTTTAACACTCCAAACCTTGATTTAATTTTAACACTTGCTGGATTCAGGGATGAATTGAGGGGTCTGGCGCCCACAAACTCGCAACATCAGGTGCTCTATGTTTGTTTTCCTGCTAATGAATGTACAAATACACTGGTACCTCTGGTTATGTACTTAATTCATTTCTGGAGGTCCGTTCTTAACCTGAAACTGTTCTTAACCTGAAGCACCACTTTAGCTAGTGGGGCCTCCCGCTGCCAGAGCACGATTTCTGTTCTTAACCTGAAGCGTAATTTCTGGGTTAGCGGAGTCTGTAACCTGAAGCATATGTAACCTGAAGCGTATGTAACCCAAGGTACAACTGTATTTGTTTAGAAGCTCTTTTAATAAAAAATTAAATTAAAACAGAAGCTGTATGTGTGTGGGGGGGGGGAGTCACAATTAGGGTTGTCACTTTTGTTCTGACAAAATACAGGACGGTTGGGGGACAATTTCTTTTTTACCACCAGCTGCTTAAGCGACTTCAAAGCAATCCATTACAATCTTTTGCAGGATGGTCCCTCTGGAATTTGTCACACACTCATGCATGCATACACTCACATGAATCCATAAATCTGTGTGCATAGCTGTCAACTTTTCCCTTTTCTTGCAAGGAATCCTATTCGGAATAAGGGAATTTCCCTTAAAAAAAAAGGGGTAAGTTGACAGCTATGTCGTGTGTACTTCGCTACACAGAGCTTAAAAACATGACCTTTCAGACCCCCTTTCAAACACAATTGGCAGAAAGGTAGGTAGCCATGTTGGTCTGACGCAGTCAAAATATATATAATTTGTCCAGTAGCACCTTAGAGACCAACTAAGTTTGTTCTTGGTATCAGAAGCTTATAACATATATATATATATTATATATATATACACACACATACATACATATAGACAGAAAGGGAGAAAGAGAGAAGACCCGAAACACAGGACAAAAATGTATCAATACAGGACGAAATATTTTACATGGAAAAACAGGACCATCCAGTATTATTCAGGACAGGCGAAAACCCTAGACTGACAACTTAGAGATTCCCTAGCGCAGCACTTCTCGTGCCCAGACACCAACCCGCGCAGAAAGGGCGCACGGCGATGACGTACGAACCGCCACCCGGAAACCCAAACCTTGGCGCAAGCGCAGAGGGTGAACTAAAAAAAATAAAGAGCAACCCTATTCCCTGTTGTGTTCAGAGCTCGTTCCGGCCGCGGCAGAGGGCGGCTGCGCTTGCGCGGAAACGACGCGGCGTCGATCGGGGGGCGAGGCCAGGCCTGACGGAAAGCCGCGGGAGGGGCGGGCCCTGAGGGCGGGCGGTGAAGGAGCGAGCCGGGTCGGGCCCTGGCGCTGGCCTGCGGGTCTCGCGAGAGCTCCTCCGCCTCACTCCCCGCTCCCACCTCCGCCACTTCCACCGCGACGGCTCCAGAAGGTGACCGGCTGCGAGACGGCGCGGGCGGGCGAGCGGCAGAGCGGTGGCGCGGGCGACCATGGAGCCTCCGCCGCCTCCTCTTGCTGCTGCTGCTGCTGCTGCCGCCCAGGCGGAGGTGAAGGGCGGCGGGTGCGAGGGGGACCCCGAAGGGCTCCCGCCGGCGGCCGAAGGGCTGGCGAGGGTGTGCGACCTGCTCCTCCTCAGCGGCGAGGCGCCGCCGCCTCCTCCTCCTCCTCCTCACGGGCAGCAGCCGCCGGCCAAGCGGAGCTGGACCCGCCGTCGTCGGAGGCAGCAGCCGGAGCCACAGCAGCCGCAACCGCCGGGCGGGGAAAGCGGCGTCGGCGGCCACAGCAGCAGCAGCGAGAGCAGCGAGGAAGAGGACGACGACGACGACGACGAGGAGGAGGAGGAGGAGGAAGATGAGGAGGAGGAGGAGGAAGACGACGAGGACGACGACGACGAAGAGGAGGAGGAGGAGGAGGAGGAAGTGTCTGAGGTGGGTCAGGTGGGGTGGGTGATGGCGGGGGGGGTCACCTCTGCCCCTTGCCCCCCCCAAATGGATCTCCGGGGCGGGAAGGGCAGAGGGGAACCTCTTCATACACCCCGCCCCCCCCCTTGTCTCTGATCTGGTTTCATAATCTTGTTTTTTTGCCCGGGTGGAAGGAGAGCGCAGCCTGGCGGAGGCATCTGCCCCCTTTGGCTACTTCGCCCTGCTGCCTGCCTGCCTGCCTGAGGAGGAGCCGATCGTGGAATTGTGAAGTTGGAAGGGGGCCCCGCCGGTCATCTAGCCCAACCCCCTGCAATGCAGGAGTCTTTTTGCTTAGTGTAGGGACCGAACCCACCCGTCTCCGGCTCTACCTGACAGCCAGGAAGTTCATGTTGTGTATGTGTGGGGGAAAGAGTGAGAGAGCATGAGTGGGCAGGAGGGGGAGGGTCCGACCTGGACTGGGGGGGGGGAGTGGGGGTGAAATGGGGTCAGGGTGGCCTAAATCTGCTCTGCACCCCAAGCTGGCAGCAGGGCTTGGAGCTGCCTCTACCACTCTCCCCGAAACAAACAGAAGCTGCACTGCACTATGGCAAGCTTCAAACAGCTGTCATCACCCCTGGTGGGAGTCTTACAGGCTGCAATGATCTTGGAAGTGCTTCTTCAGGACAAGGCCCTGATGGGATCTGTTGGGTTTTTGCTCCATGGGAATGGTTGCAGCCGCTTGCACGTGTCTCTTGCTTTCTCCTGGAGTGAGTCAGTAAATTGAGTGGCCTCTGCTATGGGGTGGGGAAAAGGAAAAGGGCTCTTCAAGCTAGAAACATGCACAAGGCTCTTGGAGGCAATGTGAGAGAGGCCTGCTTGCTTGGGGTGTTAGATGCTTTCTCTATCAGTTTTTATTTCGGAAGCTAGTTTCTTATCTGCTGCCTCCTAAATAAAGGCAGTTTGTGCATGTGCTGTAGAAGGAAGCAAGGGGCAGATGGGGCTCTTCAACTCATCTAGGAGAAGGAAAATTCTGACCTTCTGCCTGGAGGAATATATTCAGGAGAAGGAAAGGTTAAGGAGTAAACCCTACACAGATCCAGAGTGGAGACCCTAAGACAGTTGGATGGTGTCAAACGTATTGCTCCGCTTTCCTTTGGACCACATCAGTGAGAACGAGAGAGGGGTTATCTGGCCAGCCCAGGACCTCTGCCCAGGACACACTGCCCAGGCTTGCACCCTGGGGAAGTCACTTTGGAGCTGCTAATGCAACATTTGACATCACCCCTGGTGGTGCACTCCATTGTCCCTTGAGACTGATGGGTGCCAACAAAGACATAGGCACCTCAGACTATTCTCAAGAGCTGTCTTTTGTACTTGTGTGGCATGCATGTCCGTGTAAACTACAACTCCCATCATCCCTTACTGCTGTCCATGATGCCTGGGGCTGATGCGAGTTGTAGCTCAACAACATCTGAAGAGCCACCGGTTCCTATCCCTGCTTTAGGTACTGGTTGTTCAGCCCCCGTTGCCTTATGTCTTAAGCATGGTTGTTTGCCTTTTGATGAGATTAATTTCCTAGTATGAATTCATATAGTTCCAGCCTTAACAGCGTGATTCTAACCTTATTCTAATCATAAGTCCAATTGGTTCAGATTGCAGATACTTCCAGGTAAGTGTGGTTGCAATGGCTCCATATTTTAAAACTCAAATGGAGGTAATTCTTATGTGTAAGCATCTCCTCTGTTTTGACTAATTGATGCATGCTTGATTTGTGTGTTACAAAACCCATAACTGCTTAATATACTTAAAGTTTGATGTCTCTGAAGTTGTGAGTCTCCCACCAATTTGATTTTTATATGTACAATTGACTCTTGAGCCATATAAAGAAGTGCATAAAAACACATACAGTATAATTTAAATAAACGCAAGCAGCATGCTGGTGGGAATATATTGTGTTGAGCATCATTAGCTTTTTAAAAACCAAGGTGTGGCTATTTATATAATAGAAACAGGCCATGTATAATTTAGCATAGATTTGTTCATATGATTCATGCACAGTTAATACAATGAAGTTCTTTCCTCGCTGGCTAGCTCATTACCTTAAGGAAAAAAGCCTTAAAAGCATATCCCACTTAAATCAGTGAGAGTGAATAATATGCCATATTCTATATGTGGATGATACTTGGCTCCTTTCCATCGAATAGCAAAGAAACCAGAGTTCCTGTGTATATTAATGGATGTGGGCTAAGAAGCTGAGGCTTAATTCAGACAAGACAGATACAGTTGACTCGCATCTTGCACACATATAACTTGCGTGATTTACACGCTTGGCGGCCAGCTGGTTGTGACTGCACAAATTAAACATGGAGAGCTTAAAAGCACTTTCCTGGCACTGAAAGCACCTTTAAGTGCTCTGCCTTGCTTACCGGGCTCTGGAAAGGTTCTGTGTGGACCCTGTGAGGTTCCCAGAGCCCAGCGTGGGGGTGATGCCAGCTTGGCGCACCAACTCCAGAATGTTAGGGATGGTTGTGAAGGGGCAGTTCTAGGATTGTTCTGGCTAAACGTAATTTTGACTTTACACACAATCCCTGGAACCTCACTCCCAGTGCTGGTTCTGAAATAAATATTGAGATTAGACTAAAAAAGGCAGGAAAGGGAACATAGTTTAAGATTTAAGACTGATTACAAGGCAGTATTGTCAGCTTCCAAGGAAATCAATTTCCTAACCTATCAGAACCTTGCTGACATGGATTTGACAGAATTGTAGATTTTGGTGGATAGGACAGAGGAATGTGGGCCACTGTTTAATTTTTGTGTGAAGAATGCAGTCAAGAAAGCTAGTTCGTAATGGGAATTGTGGGAAGAAGACAGTATCTATGATATGGAAAGCCCATGCTTCTTAGGGAAATACTGTATAGTTCAGTACTGACCAGTTCCTGTCTGACATAAACAATAGGTGGCCAACCACTCACGTCTGCGGAAGCATTCGTGGCCTAAAAGAAAAACAGACCAGCCTTAGCAGAGTTTCCCTGCTTGGTCACCTGGAAGCAATTCTTAATCTCCCCAATGGCTAGGTGAGAGGCTGCTACAAGGTTGGTCGTGATATTTTGTGCGATAATCCACCATGAAGTGGATCTACAGTACATCATAGGAGGTAGGCTGCTTTGTTCTACACCCAGTGCAGTTTTTAAGAAGTTTTTGGGCAGCCACATTAATTCTTTTCATACACGTGCATTTCAGTTTTCCTCCAAGTAACCTGAAGCAGCATTTCAGCTTCTTGACATGTTGTGAAGTAGGCTCGACTGAGAGAATGCTCATGGTCAACTCAATGCCATTGGCAGAGAAGCTATAACGTATGCCCAAGTCAGTATACCTATGGGATGAATGTTGCGGTGTGATGTCAACTGCTTGTCTCAATCCCATTGAAATTCGCACTTGGTTAATACTTCAGTATTCAGCTGCTGGGAAGGCCACAATATATCTACTGTATGCTGTTTTGCTTTGTTAGAAATTTAAGGTAGGAAGCATTCGGCATTAAGGCATGGTTTTCTTAAATCTGTGCAACTGTAGCATTTGTATTGAGAAAACATTCTGTATGGCCTTAAAATAGCTCTGTTTGTTTTAGCTAGGTTTCTTTTGCTCTTGATTCCCTTTTTGAAACTTGAGAGGAGAAATATCCTACCCTGTAGGTGTCTGCTTTAAGCACAGGACACCTACTGCGGAATACAGAATGAGTACTATTCAACTATTTTGCAAATAGGTTCTACAGGATAGATATGAGTTCTGTGGACTAAACTTAAAACCAGGTGCTATTAAATGTTCTGAAACATTATTAAAACTGGTAGTAATTTATCTCCAGCATCTTCCAAAACCAAAGATAAACAGTTTACATTTCTATCAAGCTATTACTAGCAGTAGTTCCAAATGAAAACACTGTTAAAACTATTTTGTTACACTGTGAGTATCAGTCTATACAGAATGATCTAAATCTTCTGTTTTATTCATTTCACATGGATGGTATATTTGTCATCTCTCAGTCAGGCTCCTGATTTTCATCTATTAGAATCTTTAAGTGTGCAGGAGTTTCCTTTCTAGTGTGATGACTTATATTATATGCACAGTACTACTGATGTGGCCTTGGAGGACTGCATCAACAAACTTATCATTTCTCTAGTGTTCATATACAATAGTGTCTCACAGAAGTCATTAATTCAGGTCCCTCCTCCAACTTTTCTGCATTCATCCTGCATTCTTTTACAAGGTGCATCCAAATGCAAAGGAAAAATGGATGTTTATGGAATCACTATTATAATGCCTGTGGTCATGACAGCCCATAGTTTGGTCACTGGTTGCAGTTGATGTGTTGCTCCATGAGGCCACCATTGCTGCAATTCTGGAATTTTTTGAGGGTGGCAGTTGAAATGCCAAGAAATCTTCACTGCAGGTTGAGGGAAGAACCACTACGATGTTTTGATTATTGTCTTTTTAGTTTCTTTTCTTTGCTTATACTCTCTTACGTTTTCCACTGCCTGGACTGTACTTATAGCCAAACGTGGCAGTTTGGGACATGCATGCAAAATTGCTTTAGACATTGTTCATCTTGGGATCTACTATCATTTTTTTTCCCTGTGGAGCCTAGAGACCAGAGACCTAACTTGTTTACTCACATTTTCTATGGTCTGTAAACCTTACCAGCAGCACTGACTCTTATTGTTCCTGTGATCTAATTGTTCCTGATTATTATGCTGCCTGTTTCTCCCTCCTGCTGCCAGTTAGCTGTCATACTCTGTTGGCTTCTGCCTGTGCACAGGAAATGCCATCAGGATGCAAGGGTCTTGGGACTTGTCGTTCTTGAGAGAACATGTGACATAGGGTAGCATACTATCACCTTCACAAACAACACGTTCTGAAGTGACAAGTTTTTGTCGCAATATCTGCTCTAGACCTATATCAAAATATAGATTGATCGTTCCGTTGTCTGAGGACTAGACTACCTAATTCCTTTTGACACTTTTTTTGGAGGAAGGTCAACCACAGGGTAGAAGTGGCAGCTGCCTGGTGGAAACAATGGTAAAGTCCAGCATATTTGTTTAACTGTAATTTTATTGCTTATCTAAAATTTCTTAACTACTCTTCATTGGGAAGATTTCAGGGTGGCATATAAAAGTGTTAAAACAACATGTAGAACAGAAATGCAGACTTGTGGAAAAACCAAATCAAAAGGCAACCTAGCAATGACTAGTACAAGTAAGAAAGTATTAATCTGGTGCCAGAAAGGTGGTAATGTCAACACGCGATGTGTCTCCTTAGGGAGGGCAGTTAGGAGGTGGGCACCACAGAGCAAGCTATTTCCTTTGTGACTACAGCTGTATATAATGCACTTCTGTTAACAAAGATGCTAGGAGAAGGGGGTGGGTGGGGAGGGGGCTTAGAGACATGCAGGGCAGATATATGTAGTGACTTTGATTACTAAAGCAGCTACTCCAGCTGTGTTGCTCCTCCCTCCAAGTGTATTTCCATGGAAAATTTATTTTCTGCTGCTTGGTAGTTTGAATATTCTTGGGGGCAAAACACCCATCCAGAACACAGCTCACGATTGCAGCAAAGATGGGCCTTGTTTAACAGCCCTCTTTATCCCTCATCCCAAAATGAATCTGCTGTTCAGCTGCATGCATAAGCTGGACAGAGTACCGGTACTAGACTTGCATCTTTTAAAAACCTGTAGTTATACACTACCATTTCTTTGGTTTAATAACCGCTTCTTGTTAGATTTTCTGGCACCAATCATATCTAGACATCTCTTTATAGATAAAGGAAAATACATTTGTGTGAACTTCCCTCAAGGTGATGTGGCTATTATTAGCCACATTTTCCCTCCCTATGAAAATTGTTCTATTATATACTATTGAAATAATTATACAGTTGTACCTCTGCTTATGTATCCCTCTGGATACATAAACTTGGGGATGCGAACCCGGCAAAGCCATAAGTATTTTTCCGGGTTTCACAGCATGTGCATGCGCAGAAGTGCTCTACACACCATGCACAGAAGTGGTCCTCTGGTTGCAAATTCCTCGGGATGCGGCCAGACCTCCTGAACGGATCCCATTCGCAACCAGAGGTACCACTGTACATCATGTCCAAGGCATCTTACAGCAATAAATACAGTGGTGCCTCGCAAGACGAAATTAATTCGTTTTGCGAGTGCTGTCGCCTAGCGAAAATTTCGTCTTGCGAGTCGCGCCCATAGGGAAATTCGTCTTGCGAGTCACCCTTTCGTTAGTGAATGCCTTTCGTCTAGCGAGTTTTTCGTCTAACGAGGCATACGTCTTGCGAGGTACCACTGTATGCAAATCAATAAATACCATACTTTTTATACATAGTATAAAAAACAAAGCAGATAAAAAAAGCAATTGAACAACAAAGCAGCTAAAAAACCCTGAAAGATATAATCTTTCACTTAGCATTGGAAGTAGAAATGTGAAGGCCCGGAAAAAACCTGGAAATTTTTTTTGGGGGAAAGGCCTTTTTCCGAAAAATTGGAAAAATTGTTTCAATCCGAGCAAACATTCAGTTTTTAGAAGTCCATAATAACTGTGATAATGACAGACACAACAGAGTAGATGCAGAAGCAGAAACTGAAACTGTTACTGATCATTACAGCTCAGAAAATGATTCTGATTAAATTTCATGCCCTTTCATTGAAATTTAGTCCCACTTCCTCCTTCAGTTCTTTTTATGAGAATGTTTCTTTTAAATACTGTGGAGAGGAAATACGAATGGTGGTTAGTTCTGGATTTTTAAAAATTGTTTTGTGGAGTTTTTTTTTTTTTTGTTCCACATAAACTAGTAAACAGTTCAGGAGATTGTTGCTCCATTTGTTACAAATACAAATAAATAGTATTTTAAAAGTAAATTCTGTTTGTAATAATTGTTTGGATACACTATATTTTTAATATGCTAGTTGTGATAATTTTATGCCCATTAAAATTGTCCATAGTTATATTTTATGTTTCTAAAGTAACGGAATGGCTTTCAATCTGGAAAAGAAAAAAGAAGTGCTAATATAACATTTTTTTCAATTTTTCCAAAAATTTCTGTCCCCCCCCCAAAAAAAAACTAGGGTTTTTTCCGAGCTTCAAAATTTCCGGGAATTTTATATCTC
Organism: Lacerta agilis; assembly: GCF_009819535.1. Classification (NCBI taxonomy): domain Eukaryota; kingdom Metazoa; phylum Chordata; class Lepidosauria; order Squamata; family Lacertidae; genus Lacerta; species Lacerta agilis. The sequence continues at coordinate 42,041,023 of NC_046325.1, forward strand.
TAATTGGAAGACACATTTACTTAGGTGAACAGCTTATTTTAACAAAGAATGCTTTACATGCTGACAGAATTCCATCAAAGAATGGGTCAGGTGGGCCTCTAAAGGAAGGAAGTAGTATTAGAAACTCAAATATATGAGCTAGACACCAAATGGCACCTTAAACCTAGGTTACAGTCACCATAATGGAATATTCACCAGGGGGTTGGACTAGATGAACCTCAGGGTCCCTTCCAACGCTACATTTCTACAATCCTATGATTCTATGACCTCAACTACATTGCTTGACTGTAGCTTGCTTTTACAACAGTTCACTTGTCCCATTATGCAAGAAGGAGAAACACACAGAGTGGAAATGGAAATGGTATTAACTGTTGGCTAAGGCAGAGATTTTAAAACTGTGGTCTGTGAATTCCATTTGGGTGGCTTGTGGAAAGGCTTCAGCACAGTCAAATATATCTGTAGTCAGCCCTGCACTTACTTTCCTTGATATGATGACGGAGGACTGAATTATCCAAAGGTTAACAAGGCCCTAGCCTAGGCCCCACGGTTTTCATAATGTAGTGCTGGTTTGGATGATGATGATGGGGAAAACATGTTTTATTTTTCAAATATTTGTACAAGATGGGATTTTCATCACTTGCTACCCTCAAAAACAAAAGTGGGATGACTGCTGGACCCAATCCAAGGCTAAAGAGACAACTTTTGCTGTACACAAGTCAGCTGACTTGTCGGAGATTTCAGTCGCAATTGGACCTGCGACACGTGCATGTGGAATTTTGAACACTGGAAGGAAGTGCATTACAGAGCCTGGGTGTAGCTATCAATAAAGTCTCTCTCTCTCTCTCTCTCTCTCTCTCTCTCTCTCTCTCTCTCCCCATATCCCTGTGAGATATGTCCTAGTAACTGGTTTGGGTTAGCAGTTGATCAGTAGTGTTATGGACGAGCTGAAGTTTCCAAATGATTTTCAAGAGCAGTTCCACATATTATGTTATTATAACGCTTTCAAGATGTAACTAAGGTTGATTGTCAGCTTAGCCGCATGGAATGGGCACAGTTCATGCATCAGCATCAGCTGTGCAAACCTACCCCTGGCCATCACTGACATCTGTGCATCTAGGCTCACCTGTGGGTCCAAGAGCATACCCACAATACTGTACAATGGGAATTTTACACTGTCTAGCACAGGTTGAATCCTACCCCCGATCTAAATTTTGCTGTCTTGTGGGACACAAAATAAAAAAATAAAACAATCCTTCCAGTAGCACCTTACGAGACCAACTAAGTTTGTTCTTGGTATGAGCTTTCGTGTGCATGCACACTTCTTCAGAACTTTACTATTTCTTGCCATTATATTGCAGGAACAGCTGGATCTGACCTTTGAACCTCAAGTTGCAGCTTCTCAATGATATACCTTCAGGTTTCAGACTAACTCTGTCCACCCATGTTGGCCATTGGATTATTGCTGGGCATCAAAGAGTATAAGAGGACTTCCTTTTTCAGCAAGGTCTTCCTGAGTTTTAGTGTTTTTCTAGTTATTGGTCAGTCCTGATTTCATCCTTCTAGCCTTTTTTCTAGTTCTGACTTATAGGTCCTGACTGCTGTCTGATCCCATGACCCCTGGTTATCGGCTCCTGGTCACTGCAGGCTGTTACCTTTGGTTTAGCCTTGCTACAAAGCTAGAATCATTGAATTGTAGAGTTAGAGGGTACCCTGAAGGGTAATCTAGTCCAACCCCCTGCAATGCAGGAATCTCAACTAAAGCATCCATGACAGATGGCTATCCAACCTCTCTTTAAAAATCTCCAAGGAAGGAGAGTCCATCACCTTCCAAGGGAGTCTGTTCTGCTATCAGTTCTTGCCATCAGAATGTTTATCCTGATGTTTAGTTCAAATCTCCTTTCTTATAACTTGAAACCATTGATTTGGGTGCTAACTTCCAGAGCAGGAGAAAACAAGCCTGCTCCATCCTCCATGTGATAGCCTTTCAAGATGGTTATCATATCTCCTCTCAGTCTCCTCTTTTTCAGGCTTGTTGTTGTTGTTCAGTCGTTCAGTCGTGTCCGACTCTTCGTGACCCCATGGACCAGAGCACGCCAGGCACACCTATCCTTCACTGCCTCTCGCAGTTTGGCCAAACTCATGTTAGTAGCTTCGAGAACACTGTCCAACCATCTCATCCTCTGTCGTCCCCTTCTCCTTGTGCCCTCCATCTTTCCCAACATCAGGGTCTTTTCTAGGGAGTCTTCTCTTCTCATGAGGTGGCCAAAGTACTGGAGCCTCAACTTCAGGATCTGTCCTTCTAGTGAGCACTCAGGGCTGATTTCTTTAAAAATGGATAGGTTTGATCTTCTTGCAGTCCATGGGACTCTCAAGAGTCTCCTCCAGCACCATAATTCAAAAGCATCAATTCTTCGGCGAACAGCCTTCTTTATGGTCCAGCTCTCACTTCCGTACATTACTACTGGGAAAACCATAGCTTTAACTATACGGACCTTTGTCGGCAAGGTGATGTCTTTGCTTTTTAAGATGCTGTCTAGGTTTGTCATTGCTTTTCTCCCTAGAAGCAGGCGTCTTCTAATTTCGTGACTGCTGTCACCATCTGAACTGATCATGGAACCCAAGAAAGTGAAATCTCTCACTGCCTCCATTTCTTCCCCTTCTATTTGCCAGGAGGTGATGGGACCAGTGGCCATGATCTTAGTTTTTTTGATGTTGAGCTTCAGACCATATTTTGCACTCTCCTCTTTCACCTTCATTAAAAGGTTTGAACTGGTCTTGGAGTGGGTCAGTTCAAACAACACACCATTGTTCAGTTATAGCAAACAAGGTGGGGGAAACAAGACAGTCACAGCAGTTAAATTTTGCAATGTGTCTTTTCCTCTTCCCTTGCTTACCTGTGTTGGGTGCCTTCTCCTGGTACTCTTAGTTGTGGGAATGGAGCTTGGTGTTCGGGTGTGTGTGTCTGGAGTCCTGAGGCAGGGTATCCAGTGGAGTTCTCAGCTCAGGAGCATTAGCCATGTGGGCTCTGCAAACCTTCTGTTTTGTGCACAATGCCCTTTCCTCATAGTTTTACAACACCAAAGTTCCCACTTGTAACCTCAAAGTGTGAACTACATGAGGCCAGGGAATTAAAACCCATTCCGTAAACTCTTTTTTATTATTTTAAAATAGCTTTATTTAATTTCAAACTTATAAAATACAACCATATCAAATCAACCAATAGAAACGAAAAAACAAAAAACAAAAAGCATGTAATCTCGACATAGTAATCCACCAAAAATAATATATGAAAAAACAAAACACTTGGGGAAAAAGCAAAGAATTATAAACAACGATTAAAAATTGGCTTCCAATTGTCTGTATATCGCTTCCCTTAATAACAAAATAAAACTTTCCATACTTTATACAATAATTGAAAAATAAATAACTAAATAAATAGCTCACATTTTAATATAAATATCCCATTCCGTAAACTCTTATCATCCGTGTTGTGGTCTTCCTCTTTGAGGTTTATATATTGATGGTGATGTGTTGTGATTGGGTGCTGAATTGCACTACATCCTATGCTCTGTTGTGGCAACTATTGATGCGAGCGGCTGTTTTAATTCTCCCCTTTCATTTAAGTTGATGGGAGCAACTTATTGGTGCCAGGTTCTGGTGTAAAGTTGCACTGTTTACAGGAACATGGTGTGATTGAAGGGGCATAGGGAATGATGTAACTGTGCCCTGTTTAAACTCTTCTGCTGGCATATCTTTGCTGAGGAATTGTTCTGCACATGTAAGATGCTACATTTTTCGTGGCAGTGGCATATCTGGCACTCTGTGACTGTTAAGGAGGCGTTCAGCAAATCTCAGCTGACATATATTCAGTATAAGATTGCACCCTTTTCTTCCATTTCAGATAAGTTCCAAATAAAGACTTGCTGGTGGTCTTCTGGCAAAGCTACTTATTGGCAAAGGCTGTAAATAAAGAGAAAGCAATATATGCCAATTATAATATCTTTGCTAACCAAATCAAACTCTAGATGAAGCAGCCAAATAAACTACCGAAGTGTTACCTTTTTTTCTTAAAGATGTTCTTCTAGATTCAGATTCTTATACTACTTGGGTTTTGTTGTTGATACTGTTGTTATCTTAAAGAACTAAAAGTTCATTTTTAATAATAATAATAATAATAATAATAATAATAATAATAATATGTACCCCGCCCATCCGGCTGGGTCTCCCCAGCCACTCTGGGTGGCTTCCAACAAATATTAAAATACATTACTTAAAGCCTCCTTACTCTTCACTTACTGTATGATATCTAGAGATGTAAAATTTCCAGAAATTTTGAAACCATGGGGGAAACCCCCCCAATCCTCCCTTTCTATAGGGAAAAATGGATTTTGGGGAAAATATTTTTAAAATGCAGTATGTTTTTTTTTAAAAAAAGTATTTTACATATCAAAAGCCACTTTTTTTTACTTTAGGAGCATAAGATGTATTATGTTTACCATAGATAAAATTTCTGGCATATTAAAAGTACAGGTTATTCAGACAACAATTAACAGGCTGCTGAACTTTAAGGAATCTAGCAACTATTTGCTTGTGGCCGTTAATAAGGAGCAGGCAAAAACAAAACAAAACCAGAAACCACTAATATTGTAAAACCATTTATTTTTTTATTATGTCTTCTCCAATCCTCCACAGCGTCAAGCAGACATAAAAGGAGACGAGAAAAAGAGGGGAAATAAGTTTCAATGAACACAACATGAAATTTAATCAGTCTCTTTTTTCTACACTGTCAATATCTGTTTCTGTTTCTTTGTATTTGTCATCAAGTTTATCACGGCCTTCTACAGCCTGAAGGTTTGCCCAAACTGAAACAAGCTTCTGCCATTTCTTATGTCAGGTCACCCCCCCCCCCTCCGATTGGGTGTCTTTCCAAACATAGACCATTTCTTTCACATGCTGCAGAAGATGGGGGAATCTTGAGTCAGAGGTGGAATCTACACACAAATAAAAAAACGCTGTGAAAAATACATTGAATTTTGCATAGCTCACTGTCACCATCTACTGTCACGTTTGTATTATGCGCTTTACAACACATTTAAAACGTTTTGTTTGCAGCTGTGCAGCTGAGTCTAGAGGCTATGTTGTGCTGAGGCTTTGCCATCATGTTGCAGGAGGGATACCCTTGGCAGAATTTCAGGCTGAATTCCTTGGCTAAATACCTGAAGATGTTCTTCTGTTCTCTGCAACATATGAAAGTACCTTTCGAACACCAAACCCTAACAGTGCTGCTTGGTTTGTACTCCATTCAAATGCAGAAGCGGTGCTACGACCACTTACATTTCTGCATTTGAAACTTGGCTCCAACACCTTTGCAGCAGCACAGATTGGATGGCAACAAAATTATGTTGCTCTGTCCTTTTGCCCCACTTTCCGTCAAGAGGACAGAAAGCTCCATTTGTAACAATTGAGATGCAGCTTATTGGGCTGGATTCCAGTTCATAATCAGTCGTGAAATTCCTTTAGTTGCTCAATGCCATCCACTGTCTTTAAGCCTTTCCTACCTTTTACAGGTAGTGGCGCTGTGGGTTAAACCACAGAGCCTAGGGCTTGCTGATCAGAAGGTCGGCGGTTCGAATCGAAACAGGAGCGGGGTGAGCACCTTTTGCTCGGTCCCAGCTTCTGCCAACCTAGCAGTTTGAAAGCACGTCAGAGTGCAAGTAGATAAATAGGTACCGCTCCGGCTGGATGGTAAATGGCATTTCCGTGCGCTGCTCTGGTTCGCCAGGAGCGGCTTTGTCATGCTGGCCACATGACCCGGAAGCTGTACGCCGGCTCCCTTGGCCAGTAATGCGAGATGAGCGCCGCAACCCCAGAGCTGGACATGACTGGACCTAATGGTCAGGGGTCCCTTTACCTTTACCTTACCTTTCACTGGTATGGGAGGATAAAAGCGGGTGGGGAGATCCTATGAATATCACTCGGAGCTTCTTGGAGGTAGGATGTTGTAAATAATGTTGTAAATAAATAGTTCAGTTTATTTCGTTCGGCTTGTCAGCATTCTGTGACCATTGAACATGAACGTTTACTCTTTAAATCCCCCCCCCCGTACTTTTGTCTTTGGCAAACCTCAGTTCCCGCCCCTCCTCCCAAAAGCATGCTGATATATTCCTCCAGTTACACAACCTTTCTCAATCTTGGGTCCCCAGATGTTGTTGGACTACAATGACCATCATTTCAAACCATTGACCGTGCTGGCTGGGGCAGATGGAAGTTGTAGTCCAACAGTATCTGTGGACCCAAGATTCGGGAAATTTGCTGTAGTACCATGGTGCTGGTATTTTGGCCATATAAGTAAAGGCATTTGAAGACGTGATATCACTTTTAATATACATGCTGATGATGACATCATTGCACAGTATAGAGAAAATATTTAGGAAGTTCCCCCACCCCCAGCTTTTCTCCTTGACCCCACCCCTGTGCTTTCTTTAAAGAGTCAATAAGAGAGAGCCAAGACTGCTTTGATGGGAGAAATAAATAGCATCTATTTATTTAGGGAATGAAGTCAATATATTCCATTGCTTTGGAGCTAGAGAAATAAAAATAGCAAATACGATTCTTAGTTTGGTTCCATGCTGACCTTGTACCACAGGCATAGGCAAACTCAGCCCTCCATATGTTTTGAGACTACAACTCCCATCATCCCTGACCACTGGTCCTGTTAGCTAGGGGTGATGGGAGTTGTAGTCCCCAAACATCTGGAGGGCTGAGTTTGCCTATCCCTGTTGTACCAGATGTACGGGTCAGCACTAATAATTTCACAAGTGCTGTTGAACCCCATATGATGCTCAAGCTTGGCAAAAATAAAGTAAAAGGAATAAATGACACTTATGTATTGAGTAAAAAATAATGGTTCACCTGGCTTTGTTGGTCTTTTACAGAAACACTGAAACCATGGATAAATTTGCTTTCTCTTCCGGAGTGGTTAGAACTTCAGGTTTTATTCTCAAAACAAACATGTAAATAAAGCATTTAACTAAAATAGTGGAGGAAAGCTGACATCAGAAGTGACATGTTTCTGCCAATCCTTTGCTATGCTGTTCTCCCATTTTATTTTTTATTTTATTTAAAATTACACATTAAGATTTGGGGTGAATGCCTTAGTCCATTCAGTTCAACTCCCTGTCCTAAGATGGAAGCCTTTCCCTGTCCTACAGTGAAGGTTTCCTTGCCATTCTAGGCAGTTAGTACCTATTGAATTCCTCCTGTAGTTAATAAATCAGTGTGTTCTTCCTTTAATTTATACAGAGATTTATACGGAAAGGGAAAGAGGAAAGAGCACCCTGGTCCTTAAAATATTTGAGTAGATAATGTATAGCCACCATAGTGCTGCCAAGGGGTGGGGGCAATGGCACAGCTGCACAATTAGGGTAGTGTAATAGTAGCTGTAGTGAGAAGAATGGGGTGAGGACCAACTTTCATTGCTAAGCAATTTGTAAGGCTAAGTTAGCGGACATCTTGGATGAGTAGCAAATTCTGTGGGCCAGTTGCTGGAAACTGCAGAAGGGGGAGAATGCCCTGGTGCTCATGTCCTGCTTCCAGGTTTCCCATCAGGATGGCCATTGTGAGAACAGGATGCTGGACTGGGCCATTTGCCAGATCCAGAATTCTTAAGGGATGAAGTCCCATGATGCATTTTGCTTTAAACATAATTGATGCGGGGGTGAGTATGGGGAGAGAGGGAGAGAGAGATGTGTGTAGTTGCTGGTTCTGGCATCCACACTGGCTTTAATGTAGTTACAATTTTCTTTTGCACACAGTATGTACAAAGTATGTTGGATTTAATAACTGACAGACTTCAGGGTTCTCTGTATCATTTTGTTGGAAGCATGGCTCTAGTTATGACCTGGAAAAACCCCAACAACATTGTGTTGCACTCCCCCCCCCAAAAAACCCCCCATCCCACCCCCAATTTCCAGGAGAACCTGGGTTCTATAGTAATTTGAAACTGTTCGCAGCAGCGGCGGAAGGAACATAGTGAAAAGCTTACAACTAACCTTAATCGTAATCATTTTATTTGTTTTATTTAAAGTATTGTTATCCCACAATTCAGCCAAAACAGAAAAGAGTTTTCAAATGTCATCGATAACAGCCTCTGCTCTCAGGTTTGCAGTCTAAAAAAAAATGAATGGAATGGAATATCTTCAAGGAGAGGCAGAGGCGCCAACTTGCACCCAAGACTGGGGGGCGGTGGCACATGTCACACGTGTGTGACATTATGTATGCGCCGTCATGTGTGCACGCGACGTCATGTGGGTGTTGAACACAGCATCACATAATCAGGAGGAGGCTGAGCCCAGAGCCCAGCGTGGTGCAGCTTCACTGGTCGGTGGCTCCTCTTTCGCGTTTGTGTGGAGCCAGTCACTGAAGCTGCATCGCTCTTGGCTCCATGCTCAGCCTCCTTTGCCCGGTTCCAACATATTTTTTTGGGTGGGCAAACACACCTCAGCCCCATGGAGTTGGCGCACCTGAGGAGAGGAGAAGCCAAAGTTTCTGGTCTTTTAGCAGCCCCCTACGGTTGGGGGCTAGAGTCAGTAAAGTCTTCCTGTTTGCCCTGTATATGTTTCAGTTGCACAAGGAACAGACATAGGAATATTTCATTCTGAGATGGAAAAGCCAGGCAGTCCATTCTGCTTTTTTGTTTTTATTTTCTCTTGCTTTGTTCTGGTGCTATGTGAGCTGCTTCTAGCATGAGAGCTTTGCACTCTTCTGCACTCTTAGATGTACAGTGAGAATGTAGCAAAGGAAGGTAGGGCTCATTACTTAATGACTCCCTGTGTCTTTATGTCCATGCAGCCTTGTAACAGCTGGCTTGTTTGGTCTTGCAAGCTGGTGCCTGAGGCCCACTGGTTACATCACCCTATCTTGTTCTGCCTATTCCAGTCTGGTATGGTATCTGTCGCATCCTTTTTGCATAAATGTATATTAAAATTTGCTGGGTTTATATGTGCTACTTGGTCTCGTCTTCTTAGGGCCATTTTGTACAATACACCTAAAATAGCAAAACCATGGTTTCAGGGCTGTGCCTCGGTTTGCACTCTTCAGATGCTCTCCTTTCCTTTCCAGGTTGGGTAAATTACAGTTCGCCATTTACATTTGGCCACAATTGGCCTGCGATGCAGAACTGGAAGCCATAGCTTTATGGTTTCTAGTTCAGTATTAGAGACCAACTATGGTTTGTTCAAACCAGGAGGGTGAGGGAGGGAATAAAGAATATGTAAGCCTGAGCCATGGTCCTGATGACTAAACCATGGTTTTGCTGTTATTTGTGAAGTCAGAAAATTCTTTCTTGACTATTTCACACCATGTGAACTTGTTTAATAAATCAGGCTTGCACTTAATGAGGAACATACGAATCTCCCTTATGCTGAGTGTTACCATTGGGCCATTTGTTGTATACAGCAGCTTTCCAGAGTTTCAGATTGGGGTCTCTCCTAGCCATACCTGGAGATGTTTGGGATTGAACCTGTAACATTCAACGTGCAAAAATCAGTTGCCCTACTGCTAAACTATGTCTCTAGGCTCTCCTCTCCATTGCTGGTACTTCCCACAATCCTTGGGAAGTGACAAAGAAGATAGATCCCTGTGCTTATTGTCCATATATTGATAGAGAGAGTGAGTGAGTGAGTAGGAGACTGAACACAGGGGAAGATCTCTCTGTCCTTCAGCTGCCTTAAAAGGGCTACCATAGTCGACATTGAAGCAGAAGGATACTGAGGTATATGCACAAGCATGATTGCAGTGGCAAGTTAAAATACTCACACAGGGCTCCACAAATTTTGGCTGGTCTTAGTTGTCCAGTCAAAACTTGTGGATGCCAGGACTTTTCCTTCCCCTTCCCTTTGGCTTCACACTGCACCTGTGAACAGTGTCAGGGACACTGCCTCCCCACACCACAAGTATGAAGCTGGAGAAGGAGGAAATGTGGGTCATCTCGATGTTTGTTCAACTGTGTGGATGATCCCTTTACTTCATGTCCAAGCTTGAGTAAGTTGTTGGGGTGTGGTGCCAGGGGCAGATGGAACACTGATTGTCTAGCATCCAGCCAGCTACCCCCAGATTCTTTCCATAGAGCCAAAGAGAGAGGTTAGAGTTTATTTTTGTGTTAAGCAGGTAGGCTGTCTGAGCTCTCCAGTGCTCCATGCTTGATGCCAAAGTGGGCATTCCCAAGCTTTGTCTACAGAGCTGGAGGAAAAGGCTGGGCCTTATATTGGCACTGGATGGGTGGGCTTCCTGAGTGCCCCCACCACCAAAGCTGCCAGTCTCAAGGGCAGGGATTTTCTTTGTAACTGACCTGTGCTCCTAGGTTCAGTACTCCAGGGGTGTTGCACTTTCCCTCCCTAGCACTGAGCAAAAGTAGAAGGCTGGGACTCCTCATCACGCTCACTTCAAGGGATCGCTTGCCATGGTGAAAGTAACTAGGGTGATGCTTCTCTTGAACTTTTTCCTGTCTCAGTTTGCATATGCAGCAGCCTTAGTGCTGCCCTGTATTAAATACATGGTGGTATATAGATCACTGTCCAGTTATTCACTGTTCCCGGTTTATTTCTTTTCAAGGCAAGAGGAGAGGAGCTGTGTTTGCCACTTGGTGCTCATCTGATGCAATTGCTGCTTGCCCCAGGGGTGCAGGCAAGTTTCATATGGCAAGGCTGCGTTAGGCTACTGACAAGTTGGCATGTAAAACAAATTGCAAGCAACTCACAAATAGAACATGTGCCATGAGCATCTAAGGTCCAGGTTTTTTGTAATCCTTAGCATTTCTGCTTTGGGAAGTGTGACGGAGAAAGCTTTGTACCTGAGACTCAGGTGGTCCTGCCAGCTAGGGGTTGACCATAATGCAAAACATGGATAATTGTTCAGACCTGGTATAATTTAGGACCCTATCTCTGGAACTTTGAGACATCACTTGTTAGTGACCATGGACAGAATCTGGGGAGGGAAGGGTTCGTGCTTTGACTTCACATGAGGTACCTATCTCACGGTGTTGTTCCTCAATGCAGCATCTCATAGTCTCCTCCCTAATTTGGGGACTGAGTGGTCAAAATGTCCTATAAATAGAAATGATGGATTATATTCAACTTTTACTCAGAGCAGGCCCATTAGAAGTAATGGGCCCAAGTATATCGTTAATTTCAGTAGGTCTACTCCGAGAGGGACTAACATTGGCTACAACCCAATAATTCTCTGTGGAATCCAGTCAAATGTTTATTAGAACTGCATCTCTTTCACAGCAGCAAATATTTTCCCCTTCTTTCCCCACAAAAATTGATCATGTCCTCCAATACATGTAAATATTGGACAGAAGAGTTTTTTTTAATGATGTTGCAACTATCATGTCAATCCTAATTAGCAAGTGTTGGCAGCAAACCACGCTTTAAACTCTCATTGATGCAATTATTATTCTTGACAAATATGTGCCCTTTAAATTGCTTCCAGAAGATAAGGGTTGAAGAAGTTAATTAAATGTGTTTTTAGGCATGCAACCCTACTTCAAATCCAGGAAAATGGCCATTCAGACAGTCTGGAAATCATTATGAATTTGGTTATTCAGTTTCCTAATTCTGTTTTTCATAATCGTAGAATGCTATTAATGGAGCCTTGTATTACGGTCTAGAAGGAAGAGTTGCCTCGCAGCTTTCAGAATGCAGCCTTGCCTTGGACAGGGGCTGTGTTCCTTAGTCCATGTGTTGTAACTGTTGCAATGCTAGAGGCTGTGGATCTAAGGTTTGGCAGCGGGAAGGAACTTTTCATACATACAGCCTCCAGAATGTAGCCTTGTTTGACACTTCTTTTGGCGTTCCTTGCGACTGTTTCGTTCCTCTTTTCAGGGACAGCCTCTTGACCTTTACGTGTTGTTAGGACAGCATAGAGAAGGCTCACTTTGGGATATTCTTGCATGGTACTGGCAATGAAGTATAGTGCATATTTATGCTGAGTTGGAAATCTAGGGTTCCTTCAACACCACCGGGACTGACGTTGTATAAATAATCTCTCTTATCTTGCGTCTTTCCCCCTCTTTTCAGGACTTCTAAAAATGGATTTTTCCTAATTCAGAAATTATGTCGTACTTTATGGCATCAATCTGAAATACCTCAATACTGTACAAACTTTCCTAATAAAACAATAGTGAAATATAACACTTGTAAGGAAAAGAAGAAGATAGTTTTCACCTGTATTCCAAATATAGATACCTGTGGTACTGTACTGATATTTCATGTGCATTCTGGAATGGCAGTAGATTGACCAGATTCCTCTTAAATAGATCTCTCAGGAAATATATTTGTTTTTTAGCCCCTTAGCGAAGTGCATATACTTTGTCTTCATAAGCCCTTATTACTAGATGATGCAACTGGGTCTTGCTTTTTCACACTGTAGAATAATGCATTGCCTGGGCACAGAATTTTAAACTTTTCCACTGCAGAGTACATACAGCTCTGAGATTAGTTAGGTTTGTTGCAGAGAGGCGGTGTTTGTGTTGTTCTTTAGGTCAGCTTGTGTTAGGTATGAAATAATCCTAGGAAGGGAGCTATCCCATGTAAACACATGAATGTTCATGTTTTAGAAGACTCAGGCAGTTCTATCATTTGCTGTAATGGATGAGCGGAGTATTGGAAATTTGTCACAGATACTTATTAAGCACAGATTCATTCAGTGTCCGGTATTCTGTGGTATATCTGACGGAGCTAAGCAGAACAGCATGCAGGGTTCTTGGGTGCAGGTGAATTGAAATTAAGTTTTAAAAATGGTAATACAGGATGGTTTGATTTTTTTTTAAAAAAGAAGAAGAAGAAGAGTTGGCTTTATATTTCCAATTCAAATGCACGTCCAGAAAAGGATATTGCAAAATAAGATAAATCTACTTGTGTTTGCTTTGTGTGCTTCCAGAAAAGAGCAGCTGTGTCTTTAAAAAAAGATACCCAGTGAGTCACCCCTGCTCTGTTGGTAGATCCCTGGTTTGCCAGCAGTAAAGCTGCTTGAGGGGTATAATAGAACATTCCATTTCCTGTTCCCTTGCTGACACAGAGGAGTGTTCCTACTGGCAGTGATCTAATCATAGTGCAGTAAGAATCATGGCAGTTTGATAAAACATGGTGGAGACAGCGGCTGAAATGGAAGCGTATGTTTTAGAAGACATTCTTGAGGTAGGGCTTGCTTTTTTGCATATTGCAGGGTGCATTTGAAAGCCGATAATTTTAAAAGTCCCTTTCTGGCGAAGCTGTGCTTTAAGGCAAGTCACAGAGTCCTTGTTACGTGTCTGATGTGCTAAGATTAACTTGCAGTGCAGCTAGTCGAGAATGGAACATTCAGTGTTTATAAATTGTGGATGTGGAATATGCAGTGGGGGGAGAGGGAGGGAGAGGGGGAGGGAGGGAGAAAGAAAGAGGAGTCTGGGATTTCACATTACGCCTGCCTGCTTGTGACCTTTAGATTAACTCGTTAGAAGGTGGGGCTGCAAATCGGCAGATAATCATGTTAGATTCTGAGTCTGACATACTTAATTATTTGGAAGGAAACATATGCTTTTATATTTCAGTTTGGAGGAGCAGAATTGTTTTTAATGTTAGTGTTGACATCGATTCAATTAAGAGAACTGCAACAGAAAATTAATTACCAAGTAAAATACATGGCCACATCTTGACTGCCGTTTTAAAGGTGAAGTGCTGTTTAGCAGTGTCTTTACTTAGTAGGTGATGGTCTATGCACTGTGCAGTGACTGCAGACTTGCAAGTTATTATTTAAATATGACAGCTTGGCCGGGTGGTCAGGCAGGTTTTTATTTTATTTTAATATGTCTATAGCATGCCGACTAATAGAATTCTCAGTTACAATAATGCTGAGCTGGGAGGAGAAGAGGCAGTGCAGGAGATGAAGGCCTACTGCGCATTATAAAGTGCTGCATGATCAATGAACATTTTCTCGAGTCTGTGTGTGTGTGTGTGAGAGAGAGAGAGAGATGGGAATTGAGCGAGTGTGTGTTTTGTGGTTGGGAATGACACTGCAGCAGCAGTTTTATGCCTCTGTGATCTGGTGAATGAAAAGCTGCTTATGCTGTAATTTATGTTACTGAATTTGCTTGTTTTTTTGTTTTTGTTTTTTACTAATCTGAATTTTTTACTGAATCTGAATCTGTAAAATAGTCCACCCCACGCCGCAGTTGTCAGATACCAATGGCTGAATGCCTTTCAGACTCAAGCAGTACTTTTTAGAAGTTCACTTCTAAAGGTGCATCTTCAGCATGCTAGGGAGTACTTTTTAGCAATGCATGTACTTGATGAAATCGTGGAAAATGAAAGTAGGAAAGCATTTTTGTATGTAGTTTTCCCTTTACAATTAAATGCCCTGTGCATAGCTAGCATTTCTCTTGTAGTTGTACATGCTGTCTACAGTTTCCAAAACAGCAGTTGATTTTTAAAAAGTTTGTAAGCATCATAGCTTTGCATCTACTGTTGTGGTAGATTGAAGCAACTATGTTATGAAACTGCTTCCCAGTTTACAATTAATTTAAAGATTTAGGTACCAAATATATGACCTCTTCAAATTACTTGCTCTTGGATTATCACTACAGCTTCGGTTGGCATTACAATTTTTATTTTATGAAAATACTCCACAAGACTCTTGAAGCAGATAATGGAATTTAAACCACAACAATGCAATACAGTAACTGTGCGAGAATTAGAATCAAGCAGTAAAGTAAAACAACCAGAAAAATCCAAAGCCAGATAATCAGTAAAGGAAGTCTGAAGTCTCCCTCCATGGGGAGGGAGAAGTGTATACAGGTGAAAAACATCAGTGACTGTCAGATGCCTTGTGGGAAAAGCATGGGTGACAGAGCAATTACAGCAAGAATCCATCCCCTGCAGTTCTCTCCTAGCTTAGTAACAGTTGCTTGACTTGCATTTATGAAGATTTATATTTATATTTATATTTATATTTATATTTATATTTATAGTCCACTTGCGTTTTTAAGCTTGGGGTTGTTTTTTTAACATTCCATAGGTTTAATTGTGTGTAATGAGTAGGAGGTACTTCCATTAATTGTGTTGCTTTGTTAATGTAAGTTAGATTAATGTAATTTTGGTCCTTCCTGGTTTTGGGTGCACATCACAAGCAGGAAATCAGTCAGGGAGGAGGTTAGAGTATTAGACAAAGAGGTGTAAGATCTGTTAAAAGAGAATAGGGTGATTGCAGAAAGGTTGAATGAATTATTTGTGAATCTCTTCACCGAGGAATACGTAAGGCGGGAATGCTGAAGAACTGAGTCAAACAGAGGTGATGAGATGAAGCTTTGGGGCTTATCAACAAATTAAAAGTTAACAGCTCACTAGATGGCATTCAGCAGAGGGTTCAGAAAGAACTAGAGTTTAAAATTAATGGGCTTCTAACAAAAAGTGGATTCCATGTCAGAGAATTTTAAAAATAGTCGTTACAACTTTTTTAAAGGATCCAGGAAATTGCAGGTCAGGTTAACATTGAATATGGTTAAATTGGTGGAAAGCATTATTATTGTAAACTTCCCTGGAAGTTTTGAATTGAAAGGTAGAAACAGGTCATCTTTTAAACCTAGTAACTGGTTAAGTAACAGGAGGTGAAAAATAGTGATAGATTGTGAGTTTTCACAATAGATGGGAGTAAGAAGCAGGATCCTCCTTCTATCTGTGCAGGGAGCTATGCTTTTGACTTGTTTATAAATTATTTGGCATGGTGGGCAAGCAGTGAGCCAGGATGACACCAAATTATGTCACAAGCAATCTGCAGAGAGCTCCAAAATAAGGTTTCCAGACGTCCCCATTTCTTGGGGACAGTCTCCGGATATACAAACCAGTCCCCATACAAAATCCATTGAAGTTGAAAAGTTTCCCTGGATCCATTGAAAAAAATCTGGTAACCTTACTCCAAAATGATCTCCCCAAATCAGATGAAAACTGGCAAAGGAGGATCAGTGTCAGTAAGTGTGAAGTAATGCACACTGGGGCAAAAGAATCCCAAACTTCACATATACACTGGTAGGGTATGAATTGGCAGCGTTGAGCCAGGAAGGGCATCTTGGGGTCATGAGCTTACTGAAAACCTTAACCCAGCATGCGACAGCCATGGGAAAAGGCAAATTTCATGCTACAGATTATTGTGAAAGAAGTTGCAAATAAAACTGCTTGTATTGTAATGCCCTTATAGAAATCTGTAGTGCAGTCACACTTAGAATACTGTGTACAATTAGGTTGCTCACCACAAAAAAAGATATTGTCAAGTTGGAAAATGTGCTGAGAAGGACAACTGAAATGAGTTTGAACATCTTTACTATGAGTTAAGGTTAAAGCATTTGGGACTTAGTTTAGTGGGAGAAATAATAATAATAATAATAATAATAATTTATTATTTATACCCCGCCCATCTGGCCGGGTCTCCCCAGCCACTCTGGGCGGCCTCCAACAAATATCAAAATACAATACAGAGTCACAAATTAAAAACTTCCCTAAACAGGGCTGCCTTTAGGTGTTTTCTGAATGTCAGGTAGTTGTTTATTCCCTTGACTTCTGACGGGAGGGCGTTCCACAGGGCGGGCGCCACTACCGAGAAGGCCCTTTGCCTGGTTCCCTGTAGTTTTGCTTCTCGCAGTGAGGGAACCGCCAGAAGGCCCTCGGCGCTGGATCTCAGTGTCCGGGCTGAATGATGGGGGTGGAGACGCTCCTTCAGGTATACAGGACCGAGGCCGTTTAGGGCTTTAAAGGTCAACACCAACACTTTGAATTGTGCTCGGAAACGTACTGGGAGCCAATGCAGATCTCTCAGGACCGGTGTTATGTGGTCCCGGCGGCCACTCCCAGTCACCAGTCTAGCTGCCGCATTCTGGATTAATTGCAGTTTCCGGGTCACCTTCAAAGGTAGCCCCACGTAGAGCGCATTGCAGTAGTCCAAGCGGGAGATAACCAGAGCATGCACCACTCTGACAAGACAGTCTGCGGGCAGGTAGGGTCTCAGCCTGCGTACCAGATGGAGCTGGTAGACAGCCGCCCTGGATACAGAATTAACCTGCGCTTCCATGGACAGCTGTGAGTCCAAAATGACTCCCAGGCTGCGCACCTGGTCCTTCAGGGGCACAGTTACCCCATTCAGGACCAGGGAGTCCCCCACACCCGCCCGCCTCCTGTCCCCCAAAAACAGTACTTCTGTCTTGTCAGGATTCAACCTCAATCTGTTAGCCGCCATCCATCCTCCAACAGCCTCCAGGCACTCACACAGGACCTTCACCGCCTTCACTGGTTCTGATTTAAAAGAGAGGTAGAGCTGGGTGTCATCTGCATATTGATGAACACCCAACCCAAACCCCCTGATGATCTCTCCCAGCGGCTTCATATAGATATTAAAAAGCATGGGGGAGAGGACAGAACCCTGAGGCACCCCACAAGTGAGAGCCCAGGGGTCTGAACACTCATCCCCCACCACCACTTTCTGAACACGGCCCAGGAGGAAAGAGCGGAACCACTGTATAACAGTGCCCCCAGCTCCCAACCCCTCTAGCCAGTCCAGAAGGAGAAAAGGTAAGTTGGGCAGCACAGAGGTCTCAGCACATGCTAGAAACGTGGGCTAAGTATCCTGCTGGCTATTTTAGATATAGGAAAAAGACTGCATTTTATATTGATTTTAGGTTATTTTATTTGCCATTGTTATCTTTTGTACATCAGCATTTTTTTTTAATGTTGAGGGGTTTATACATTTCTTAGAATAAATCAGATACAGTGGTACCTCTGGTTGCGAACGCTTCTGGTTACGAATGCTTTAGGTTACGAGCTCTGCTAACCTGGAAGTAGCTGCTCCTGGTTGCGAACTCTGCCCCAGGATGCGAACGGAAATCGCTCGCCAGAGGCCCCATTAGCAAAAGCGCGCCTCAGGATAAGAACGGTTTCAGCTTAAGAACAGACCTCCGAAACGAATGAAGTTCATAACCAGAGGTACCACTGTAATACAACTACCGTATATTCCGGCGTACAAGACGACTTTTTAATCCCGGAAAATCTTCTCTAAAGTCGGGGGTCGTCTTGTACGGCGGGTATAGTTTTTCAGGCGACGCCGGCAACGTGACGCGACGCAGGGATCTGCCCTGCTGCTGGCTGCGTGTGCGCGCCGCCTCAGCCGCCATGGAGCGTGACGGGCTCCTGTACTGTGAGAGGGGAGGCTCTCCCTGCTGCTCCAGCCACCGCGGCCGCCTCAGCTGCCATGGAGCCTGGGCTGGGCATGGGCGGAGAGCGCGACGAGCTCCTGTGCGGCGAGAGGGGAGGCTCTCCCCGCCGCTCATGCCGCCGCCACCTCAGCCACCATGGAGCCCGGGTTGGGTGAGTATACCCCAAGCTCTGTTTTTTAACATGAAAAGTTGGGGGTCGTCTTATACGCCCAGTCGCCTTGTACACCGGAATATACGGTACTATAAATGACGTGGAGAAGGTTGACAGAGAAGGCTTTTTGTCTTAGTGGTATGGAGTGCCTTTCATCAGCTTTGGCTGATGGCCCAGCTGTGCCCCTATCTGGACAGGGGTAGCCTAACTTCTGTTGCTTATGCTCTGGTAACCTCTAGGTTAGATGGCTGCGATGCATTATATTTGGGGTTGCCTCTGAAGACTATTTGGAAACTTCAGCTGGTGCAGAATTCGGCAACCAGGATGCTCACCGAGGTAAGATGGTTTGAGCATATTACATTGATCCTGGCCCAACTGCACTGGCTGCCAATTAGTTTCCAGGCCCAATTCAAAAGGCTGGTTTTGACCTATAAAGCCTTAAACAGCTCAGGATCGCAATACCTCATGGACCACCACTCCCCATATGAACCAACTTGGCTGAGGTCCTCCTTCTTATGCCTCCTACACGAGAGGTCCAGAGGGTGGCAACACGAGAATGGGCCTTTTCTGCAATGGCTCCTCGACTGTGGAAAGCTCTCGCAGGGAGGCTCGCCTGGCGTCTTCAGTTTACATTTTTAGGCGCCATTCAAGATTTTTTCCTCAACCAGGCCTTCGGCTGATTGATTGACATCCAATGCTCATTTAAATGTGTTTGTAGGAGGGAGCGTGTTACGTGTTTGTTCTTGTTCTTGTTTTTATTAGGTATTTTGTGTTTCTATTTTTTGTATTTTTATGGGGTGAGCTGCCCTGAGATCTTTGGATGAAAGGCGATGTACAAATTTTACTACTACTACTACTACCACTACTACTACTTGAGTAATCCACTCAGTGCTGTGCCTAAGGTTGAAGACAGACCTGCTGCCATCTTAAGACTGTGACCAGATACAGATTCCATGACTTCAGAGTTGGCCAAAAGCAGTTAATGGTAGCCACTGCATAAGATGACTATAAAAGGGGAATGGTTTATTGATGTAAGGTAAAGTTGATCAATAGCTAGTAGCTATGGCTGATGTAGGCAAACTACAGTTTCAGAAGAAGTATGTCAGCAACCTTTTTCAGCCGTGGGCCAGTCCACTGTCCCTCAGACGATGTGGTGGGCCGGACTATATTTTGAAGGGAAAAAAATCAACGAATTCCTATGCACCACAAATAACCCAGAGATGCATTTTAAATAAAAGGACACATTCTACTCATGTAAAAACACGCTGATTCCCGGACCGTCCATGGGCCGGATTGAGAAGGTGATTGGGCCGCATCCAGCCCACGGGCCTTAGGTTGCCTACCCCTGCTCTGGAGAGCAGCACTGGGAGGAGGCTACTTGTGGACATGTGGTTGGCCAAAGTATATGAAACAGGATACTGTTCTAGATGGACTTCTGGTCCTATCTGTCATGTTGAAGTGCTTATGTATTTTTCTACCACTAGCTACATCTCTTTGATTTGCAGTGGATGTTGCTCCTGAGGGGTCTGTTTTGATTAAGACAAAACCTTTCTTGCTGCTTTGCCTTGCTGGAATGTGAAAGTTCTTTCTAGAGAGGAAGCACATAACTGAACACACTAAACCTTGTAGTCAAAACAAGCCGTCCTGCCCTAATGTTAGAAATGCAAGAAGGAAGTATGAGGGAGTTGGTTATTTTATTTGGGGATTATTTATGCCCACAGAATTTTGTCCTAATACGCAAACAAAGCAGATGGTTGTACAAAGGGTCTTTCTATAAGGCAAGTTGCATTAATAACACTTAATAAAAATTATTTTCTTGGGGGCACCCCCTTTGATATGGAGTTTGGTAGAGGGATTCTTTACGAATTTTGCATTTTTTCAGCTGGCTTCTGAAGTACAGTCAAGTAAAGAAGCATGTGAATGCTTAATTTTTCATGCATATTGACTGTATTTGAATTCTCATCAAATCTAATGACAAAACCACCAATCTAGCCTTGCAAGTGTTTACAACATTAGTAGGCCTACGTCTCCTTTTTTACTAGACAACTTGCCTCATAATTTTATTTTATTTTTGATACACTGATTATGTCTTTTAAGACAACCAGTTATTGCTTGCTATAAGTGACTATTATAAGCTTGGTGTTTTTTCCCCTTAATGTACAGACCATCGTGTTAGTTAGAGAGAACAATGCTCTTAGTGGGTTCACTTCTAGAGCTAAAATGTTAAGTATACAGTTGTTCATTGTCACATCTTTGTATATTATAGAAATGCTTTTGAGATAAGGGTTGTATCCAGAGCCAGTCCTCCTCAGGGTAGACCCATTGCAGTTGATGGCATGGCTAACTCAGTTTCACTAATTTCAGTGAATTAATTCAGTCTGATTGGATACAACCATAATACGTTATGAAAAATGGCTTCCTTGGGTGGGTGCATCAGCAGAAAAAGACATGTTTTAAATGTTGGTTGTACAAGTCAGGTACACTCTTCAAATTAGTTAAAACAGTTTTTGTTGTACTAAACGAAAAACATTTTAGAGGCAGTCTAATGGACCCAGGTGGACCCACAGAGTCTAGGGCTTGCTGATCAGAAGGTCGGCAGTTTGAATCCCTGCCACGGGGTGAGCTCCCGTTGCTCGGTCCCAGCTCCTGCCCACCTAGCAGTTCGAAAGCACGTCAAAGTGCAAGTAGATAAATAGGGACCACTCCAGCGGGAAGGTAAACGGCGTTTCCGTGTGCTGCTCTGGTTCTCCAGAAGCAGCTTTGTCATGCTGGCCACATGACCTGGAAGCTGTCTGTGGACAAACGCCGGCTCCCTCGGCCTACAGAGCGAGATGACACGACTGGACCTGATGGTCAGGGGCCCCTTTACCTTTACTTTACCTAATATTAAGTATACACATTTTGTACTACTGGGCTAGGTTACAATCAGCGTGGCCTAATATAAAACTATTCTATCCTTTGTCTAGGTGAATCTAAATGATATTTGAAATAAAACGACTGTACTTTATTCTGAGGGTCCATTCTTGGACACTGAGCCCCTAGTGGGCATTGCCCTAGGCTCTTTTTGTGATGCTAAATCCATGCTGTGCAATGCATGCTGTGAACCTTATGCATATTTGTTCAGAAGTAAAGTCCAACGCTGCTGAGTGGGACTTTCTGCCAGGTAAATGTGCATACTGCAGATATCTCAGTCTGATGAATTTTGTAAACCCAGGCTTTATCTAAGTTGATAAATGTGATAAACACATGGAAAGGCTTATATACTTTTATTATTTGATTCATTTCACAGCTTTTGAGCGGTTTCTCCCTCACCCCCCATAAAGTATTTATATTATATAAGCATGCATATTAAAACACATAAATTGTTTTCAGGTTCAAAATCCAAACTGGGCATGTGTGGGTTTTGGAATTTAGATGCTTATTTTAATTTCCTAACCGAGAAATGTTATTACTAAAATGACATAGCTGTCAGTTTCTCAGTGCAGAGTCCTGGTATACCTGAATGACTTTAACTTTTTTTGTTGGACGAGATTTCGTAGACGAGAGTATATTTATCATATGCAGTCTTTCCTAGATGGATTGTTGAAACTCTCTGGCCATGTGGTTTGGAAAAGCTGTACTCTGGATTTTATAATGAAACTATTTTTAGCGTCTGGGATTATTCATTTAGCGTGCTGATAATGGTGAAGATAGATCATGATTGGATTTCTCCTTTGCCAGCTTGCATGACACATGATATGTATGGTACAGTCATGCTTTCACAAGCAGATGCCACTTTACTCTAAATGCCTGCTGAGAAAATCCATAATTTGGTAAGCTGTTGAACAAGTTTCACATGAATTATTGGTTTGATAATACTGGCCTAAAAGAAGTTTATTTTTAAGCAGTGAGTTGAAAGGATTTTAACTGTTTAAAAACGGTTCAAAAGGATTTGTGGCAGGTGATGGGGGAAAGACGTCTCCTGATTCATTGGACACTTTTTAAATTCCAACTGTTCCTGAGTAAAAGCTTGGACTTTTCACCATGTCATTCTAAAACTGCAATTCACATTTTATTCAGAAGTAAGCACTATTAAGCTCACTAGTGCTTACTTCTGAGTAAACATGGATAGGATCTGTAATATATGTTGAACATTTGGTCAACAACATCTCTTCTTTAGCCAGCTGAAATACAGTCTACTCTATACATTTATCTTTGAAAGCTAAACCATCTTGCAAATAAGTTATATTACTTTGAATGAATTTTCTTCAGAAATCTTAAATTACAAACCCGATCTAGGAGCCTCATCAAGGTACGGGGAGAAGTAGAGAGGCTGTATTTTATTTTTTATTTGTTGCTATTTAGTACCTCACAGATCATACCAGGAACCTGAAATATTAGAGTTGAAGATGTTTTTTCTTAGTGATTTGCAGACCAAAAGAGAGAACTGAATTCTACTCCACCCCCCCACAGCATTAATTTTTAAGCTGGATCACCTGTTTCTTCCAACTGATTATACAGATAAAATAATTGAACAAATGTTCTCATGCACCTCGTGAATTTGAGCTAATCAGCACAATCAGCAGTAAACTTTAAAGCTTGCCTGTGCCTTATCCTTATCTCCTCATTTCACTCAAGTCAGAGAAGAGGGGAGGATCACGAGCAAGGGGAAGGGTGGGGTCACTGTTGTGATGGCGACCATGGCATTTGTGGAATCCTTACTGGAATGTAACTTTGGCTTAAATGGTATTGCTCACGTAATGGCTGGTCCACTTGGTATTGCCTTGTGTTCATGTCAATTCTATTCTTAAAAAAACCACATTTATCAGACCATTAATCTAACTATAACAATACATCTATAATGCACCCCCCCTCTCATTTATAAAACAGTATTTTGGAAGTCTATGCAGGTAACTCACTCATTACCTGCCCGCGGACTGTCTCACCAGAGTGGTGCATGCTCTGGTTATCTCCCGCTTGGATTACTGCAATGCGCTCTACGTGGGGCTACCTTTGAAGGTGACCCAGAAACTACAACTAATCCAAAATGCGGTTGCTAGACTGGTGACTGGGAGTTGCCGCCGGGACCACGTAACACCGGTCCTGAGAGATCTACATTGGCTCCCAGTACGTTTCTGAGCACAATTCAAAGTGTTGGTGTTGACCTTTAAAGCCCTAAACGGCCTCGGTCCTGTATACCTGAAGGAGCGTCTCCACCCCCATCATTCAGCTCGGACACTGAGATCCAGCGCCAAGGGCCTTCTGGCGGTTCCCTCATTGAGAGGTGAGGTTACAGGCAACCAGACAGAGGGCCTTTTCAGTAGTGGCGCCCACCCTGTGGAACACCCTTCCATCAGATGTCAAGGAAATAAGCAGCTATCCTATTTTTAAGAGACATCTGAAGGCAGCCCTGTTTAGGGACATTTTTAATATCTAACGCTATATTGTTTTAACATTTCGTTTGGGAGCCGCCCAGAGTGGCTGGGGAAGCTCAGCCAGATGGGCGGGGTACAAATAAGTTGTTGTTGTTATTATTATTATTAACAATGGTAAGGAAATCCTTGTGATCTAGGCCAGTCATCTAAAGTTGTCTTAGGGCTGGGACCTTCCTCCAACCCTGTCTTCTGAAATGGGTTTTACTCCTCTTCTCCTTCTCCTTTTAGGATATACCATATCTTTCTGATGACTGTGCCCTGGTGTGACTCACCTTACAAGGCCAGTGGTTTAGACATATGGTAACAAATTACCTTTAGGCCCCAGAAGGATGCTGGGTACATGATAACAAAATTAGAACATATTTGTCTGCACACCTTTTTAATTATAAAATTTGCATTAGGTGTTACCAGGGAGTTGGGACAGTTAGGAAGACACATGCTAATTAGAAGGGTTCCTCCTTAAGTCCCTGCTGTCATCTTTTAATGAGGAAATGTGGTACCATCTAGGTTGGACAAAACACTTCCCTCTATTATACAGTTCAGGGCTTACTATTGTGTTAGTGTGAGCTATTATTCCAGCCACATTTATGTATACAATATATAAAGAATTCTTTGTTTTCTCAGCTGTCATTTTGGATTTTGTCATGAGAATGAAATTTGTGTAGCATGATTTGGGGGAGTTACGGGGTTAGTAAGTTGCATGCTGCATTCAACCACCCCACACTGGCTTTTTTATAGCAGCCTATGGGTTTTAGTTAACAATCCCAATAATACTTATTTGCTCCCCTCACAGTTGCAGAAATTTGAGTGTTGAGGCACAAATTTCTATGTAGATTTTAGTGCTAAAGCAGTTGTTAACAGTGCACACTTCTTCATATTAAGATTTACTTGAATAATCTGTTTATGTGGAATCTGTCAGAATCTAACAGCAATCAAAGGTTCCTGAGAATTCCAGCTGGCTGTTATATTTTCAGCTTTAAATACATGTAAGAATGTTGGTGGCTTTTGAAAAAAGAATGGGAGCTTTTCTGTTTAGGGATAGTTTGTATGACTAGGTGCTCCTGTCCCCAGTCACATTTTTTAACTTAAATTCATTTCACTGATCATTGCCAATTGCAATGTAGTGAATAAAGCATGACATTTGTATGCATTCTGAGAAATAAATTGATTTCCATTAGATAGTAATTGTTTAAAAATTTAGTACCAAATTGTAAAATCTTAAAACGTATATACATAACATGATATTTGCAGAATGTTGCTTAATGAACATATATTTAGGTTCAAAATGTGGTGTGTTAGGTGCAGAATTTGATTTGTGTTTACTCAGGTCACAAAATATCCTGTATTGAAGGAAATAAACTTGTATAGATTAGGATGATTTCACTATACTTTGCTCATTAAAAATTTTCTTGCCCATACTTCATCATAAGGTCCCAGTTACAACCGTAGAATCCAGTAAGAATGAAGTTCAACAAAACAATTTAAAACAAGTCAAAGAATGCACAAATAGAGGTAGTCCTACAGAAATCACATACTGTACATTTTACAGTAGCACCTTAGAGACCAACTAAGTTTGTTCTTGGTATGAGCTTTCTTGTGTATCTGAAGAAGTGTGCATGCACACGAAAGCTCATACCAAGAGCAAACTTAGTTGGTCTCTAAGGTCTACTGGAAGGAATTTTTTATTTTTTATTTTGTTTGTACATTTTACAGTACAGTAAGGCCCAGATACCGGTAAATAAATTGTGCCCAAGAAGGACCTAATTTGGCATGCAAAGCTATTTACCTGAAACCACACTCAATTGTCTCACACCTCATGTCGTGTGTGTGTGTGTGCGCGCACACACACGTTATAGAATCATAGAATCATAGAGTTGGAAGAGACCACAAGGGCCATCCAGTCCAACCCCCTGCCAAGCAGGATACACCATCAAAGCATTCCTGACAGATGGCTGTCAAGCCTCCGCTTAAAGACCTCCAAAGAAGGAGACTCCACCACACTCCTTGGTAGCAAATTCCACTGCCGAACAGCTCTCACTGTCAGAAAGTTCTTCCTAATGTTTAGGTGGAATCTTCTTTCTTGTAGTTTGAATCCATTGCCCCGTGTCCGCTTCTCTGGAGCAGCAGAAAACAACCTTTCACCCTCCTCTATATGACATCCTTTGATATATTTGAACATGGCTATCATATCACCCCTCAACCTTCTCTTCTCCAGGCTAAACATACCCAGCTCCCTAAGCCGTTCCTCATAAGGCTTGTTTCCAGGCCTTTGACCATTAAAAGGTAAAGCCTGCCTGCCAAGGAATGGTGTTCATTTGCATGCAACTTGAAATAACACCACCTTAGCAAAGAAAATGGGCTTTGCAGTAGGCAGCTGCTTCCTTTGCCTGCATGGTTTTGAAATCAAACGGGGGGCAAAGGAACATTTTGTTTGCAATTCAGGCTGGCCCGCAAAGGAAAACACTTGAACGGATGCCATGGTGATTTCAGGTCATGGAGACCTGCCACTCTCTCAGTGTGACTCATGGAAGTTTGGTGAGGTCAGGATCTGGTCCACTGGCTGCATCCAGTTCCCTACTCCTGTCCTAAACAGTTGATTCTATGGATTAAGAGGCAGACTTTGTTCAGCAGGGATGACTCTGAGGGATGAATACAAGGCACGTGACTGCCATTTTTTTTTTTAAGCAACAAGATCAGAAGCAATCCCATACAATATGTTCAGAGTGCTCACTTAGAAGCACAGAAAGGGTGGGTAAGCAGTGTTGGTCATCCCACATAGCAGCCAGGGCTACCTTCTAGAATCTGCACAAGAGGTCATTTCCTTTCTAGCCTTAATTGGGCGTTGGCCTAAAGGGTGGCGGTGGTAAGGGAAAGCTTTTAGGAAATGACACATGGAGCGGCAGAGGAGATGGCTGCTATATATTGCCCTGCCGCATGTCCCACCGTTCTTAATTTAAAGCTGTATTTGTTTGCACAGTAGTCTCAGCATAAGACTGTTTTAGCCAACTTTAGCCTTGTGGAGAGGGATAGCTGCCTCCAGTGGCAGGAAAGAATGAAGAACAAGCCTCCTTGCAGCTTTTGAAGCACTACCCTTTTCTATGTTAAGAGCGCAGTATGGAGAGAGAAGGTACGCATTCTTCCTTCTTCTAAGACAGGGATCAGCAAACTTTTTCAGCAGGGGGGATGGTCCACTGTCCCTCAGACCTTGTGGGGGGCCAGACTATATTTTATTTGGGGGGGAAAGAATGAATTCCTATGCCCCACAAATAACCCAGAGATGCATTTTAAATAAAAGGACACATTCTACTCCTGTAAAAACATGCTGGCAAACTAAGGCCCAGGGGCCGGATGCGGCCCAATCGCCTTCTCAGTCTGTCCCGCAGTTGGTCCGGGAATCAGCGTGTTTTTACATGAGTAGAGTGTGTCCTTTTATTTAAAATGCATCTCTGGGTTATTTGTGGGGCCTGCCTGGTGTTCTTACATGAGTAGAATGTGTGCTTTTATTTAAAATGCACCTCTGGGTTATTTGTGGGGCATAGGAATCCGTTCTTCTTTTTTCAAAATATAGTCCAGCCCCCCACAAGGTCTGAGCGACAGTGGACCGGCCCACAGCTGAAAAAGTTTGTTGACCCCTGTCCTAAGAGATAGAAGCCAGGCTACAAGAGAGGTTATAGCCCTGTCCAGTTTAAAGCAGGTGAGGTTATAAAGGCTCCATGTGAGACCTTATTGTTGTTGCTATTCCAGACTTGGGTTAAGCGCACTACTGCTGTATGGGGATTGCCAAAGGAGAGTCCACAGAGCACAAGCTGGGCTGCTGCCCCGTTCACAGTTGCTTGCAGCCTGATCTACCTTGTATTTCAACTTTTTATATTTGCACTGTTAAGAGGAAGCTACCGTTAAGTACCTTATATCTCCCGTTGTGCGGTGTCAAGTAATTTGGCCTGTTACGTGATTTCTCCACAGAGTGAGGAAGCAGGTCCAACTAAGCTAGTACATAACAGTGCCGTTGAAATGTGGTTTTTATTTCTCCACTTGGTTTTCTTTTCAATTCTCCATGTTTTGTAGCTGCACAGAGAAAAAACACTTTAGGTGTCCCTGCCATCTCTTCTTTCTGGTGCTTCCTTTATGAAGAAATCAGGATCCTTTTTATTTTATTTTATACAGCTTACCAAGAAAGTGACCTTGATCTTTGAGGCTGTCATCCTTCCTGCACAGGAAGCCTTTATTTGGCAATGAGATTGTGTTCTAACGCACAAAGGCAACAGAGTGACACTACTTGATGTGGTAACTGAGCATTCAGCTTGGAACAGACCTTGAAATCTCCCAGGTGATGTTTTCTAAGCCTAGGTAACTAGGTCTCTAACAGGATCTGGACGTTAGACCTTATCTCACCATTACCTGCCACATCTGAAAATACATTCTGCTTGTACAAGGGATAGGGAAGTTAAACCTGATAGTCTGGTTAATAGTGTCTGCTGTATCTATTTGTTTGGGGAACTTGGTTCTTTTTGGTGGATTGTGAGGCAAGCCTGCCAGGATTCTTCCCTCACCCCATATCCCCAAACTGCAAAGCTCTACCTGCTATTCCAGTGCACCTTCAATACCAGTGATGGCATAAGCTTTCGTGTACAGGAGTATTCACCTGCATCAAATATTACTTCCTATGAGCAGTAAGGGTGATGTGGAAGGAGCACTTAAACCCAAGACCCGGGACCTCTCTTTCTTTTTCCTGCAGTGGAAGAGGGGTTCCATGAATGGGTTGTCTCCTCCCAATTGCTGCCCTAGGAGAGAAGATGCAAATGAGCAGGGCTTGCCTGAGGGGGACAGACAACCTCTCCCTAGTTCACTTTCTGCCCACCTCAAACCTAGGATGTGTTTGGCTTGGCTGGCTGTCAGCTTTGGCCCTGTATACCTGAAGGAGCAGAGTTCTAAGCAGTGTAGGGTTTCAGAGGTGAGCAGCAGCACTTCGAAGCATGCTTGGAAATTGTCTTTCAAAATTGACTAGGTATGTTCCTGAGAGCTGGACCATAAAGAAGACTGATCGCCTAAGAATTGATGCTTCTGAATTATGGTGCTGGAGGAGACTCTTGAGAGTCCCATGGACTGCAAAAAAAATCAAACTTATCCATCCTTAAAGAAATCAGCCCTGAGTGCTCACTGGAAGGACAGATCCTGAAGCTGAGGCTCCAGTACTTTGGCCACCTCATAAGAAGAGAAGACTCCCTGGAAAAGACCCTGATGTTGGGAAAGATGGAGG
The DNA here is from genome assembly GCF_009819535.1 of Lacerta agilis. NCBI lineage: Eukaryota > Metazoa > Chordata > Lepidosauria > Squamata > Lacertidae > Lacerta > Lacerta agilis. The sequence continues at coordinate 42,070,077 of NC_046325.1, forward strand.
GCACAAGGAGAAGGGGGCGACTGGCATGAGGTTGGACAGTGTTCTCGAAGCAACTGGCATGAGTTTGGCCAAGCTGCGGGAGGCAGTGGAGGATAGGGGTGCCTGGCGTGCTCTGGTCCATGGCGTCACGAAGAGTCGGACACGACTGAACAGCAACAAATGTTCCTGCCAACCAGACTCAGTATTTTGAACAAACTGCAGCTTACGAAGTCTTCAAAGGGTGCCCCCCCAGCACACATTGCAGCAGTAAATCCTAGATATTGCCAGAGCCTACAGCTGTGGCCATTGTATCTTTGAAGGAGAGGCCACAGCTGGCACACTGGCCATAAACTGCTGAAAGGCACTCCTTGCCAAGGTGACTACTTGGTCCTCTGATGCTGCAACTTGATCTCGTAGTACTGCCAGGCAGTGATCTGGATTCTTTTATAGGCAGTGCAGTTTCATCTGGGACAGGTTGAGCACCATCTCTCTGGATGGGCAGATCAACTACCCACAGAATCTCTGTCTTCTCAAGTATCAGCTTCAGCTTATTGGCCCTCATTCAGCCTATTACTGAGTCCAGGTAGTTACTCAGCATTTTGACTGCCTCACCTGACTCCCAAAAGAGAGCTGAGTGTTTGCACTTCACTCCAAATCCCTGAATAATCTCTCCCAGCAGTTTCATGTAGATATTGCCTACTAGGGGTAATGTCTAACGCCTTCCTTCAATTAGGATAAGGATTTATGCTTCCACAACAGACCTTTGCCCCTCCTCTCTCCATATGTACCCTGTAGCCTCCCAAAATCTGCTCTGGAAAACCCTTAGGACAGATTTAGTGGGCGTGCAGGGGGAGTTCTGATGCACAAGGGAAAATCCTGGTGCTGAGGGAATGAGATGGAACTGGCACTGATGGAACTTAGCTCTGTTTCTGAAAGAAGCATAACCAATGTTTATTACCCTATAAAATCAGTGATTCCTATTCCTTCTATTGGAAGGGAGTATTGTAGGTGCCGCCATATTAGAGGCCTGGGTTCCTACATTGTGCAGAAGGGAGCTCCTGATGAAATGATATCTGTAAAATGACCTTCAATTCTAGTAATATGAGAGAAGGAGAAAAACACGTTCCTATCTGCTTCCTCCACTCCATATATAATTTACAAGCTTCCATCATAGTTCATATTAGTTGTCTTTCAAAAAGCCAGAAATGCCTTATATTAGTGTAAAGATGTTCCCAACTCATTTCAGATGCCCTTTCCAGCTCTACGGTATCTTCTTTGTGATGGGGCAGCCGGAACCACACACAATATTCCAAATGTGGTTGTGCCATAGATTTGTACAAGAGCTTTACAATATTAGCAGTTGTGTGTTCATTCCCAATGCTAATAATCCCTGGCAAGAAATTTGCCCTTTCCCATGGCTGCTGTACATGGGGCAGTATTTTTATTGGGCTATCCACCATGACCATCATATCTTTTTCCTGCTTAATAACTGCCGGTTCAGACCCTTTCAATGGATATGTGAAGTTAGGGTTTGTTAGTGTGTGCCTCATTTACCCAGAACGAAGAGATCTTTTGGGAACATGGCATATCCCACTTGCGTTCTCACCATTGCATGATCCGGTGTCATCCGTAGATCTGTCCACATCACTGCTTGCCCCTAACTTCGGATTGCTTCATCAACACACTAAATAGCACCAGTTCCAATACAAGTATTTTGGTCACCCTCCTCCTTGGCCTTCCTCCATTGTGAGAACTGTCCTTGCCATTCTGTTGCCACTGCAACCTATCCTCTTATTCCTTGATTTCTAAGTTTGGGGTTTTTTGTTTGTTTTTTAAAATGTTTTTACTGTATTTATATTCAGTGTCTTGGCCAAGGAGGGTGGGGTATAAATAAAATTTTATTATTATTATTATTATTATTATTATTAAGAGTACTCAGAGGAGCTTTTGGCGAAGGACTTTGTCAAAAGCCTTGGGGAAAGTCCTCTTAATGCTTGCCTTGGTCCTGAAGCGGTGTATGTGGTGTAAAGTAATAGTGCCTGTTGAAATGCATTAGCTTCCCTACTTTGTTACAGAGTGCCAAATTTGAGAGATGAAATGACTGACAGCTGTCTGTCTATAAGCTGTTCCTCACAATTGTATGAGTTGCAGGGATGCCATGGAATCTTCGTAAAAATATAAGCTGTGTATAAATTGCCTGTATTTTGAGACTAGAGGATGTGTTTGCTTGGCAGGTTTGATGAGGTTGAATTTCAGGTGTGTCTTCTGCTAACCTGAGCATAAGAGTATTTTGTATTCTTGTTTCCCCCCCCCCCCCTGTTGTGAGCCACCCTGGGATCTTCAGATGAAGGGCGGTATAATGATTTAATTATTTTTATTAATAGTATTAATATTTTAAAAACCCAAAATTTGGAGAGAGGAGGAAAAAACTTGCAGAAAAAACAGTGTGCAGTTAACAGAGTGAATAAAGGTTCTTTGCAATTTTGAGGAATTATATGAGGTCAGTTATGTAGTCCTTACAGAAGAGCAAAAGGAGGTTCATAGATGGACACAGTTAAAATTTATTCGTACCTCAAAAATGTTTTTCCTTCCTAGTAAAGATGGGATTTTTTGTTTTTTGTTTTGCCTAAGCTGCTATCTCCCCCCCCCCAAACCCATACCTTTATATGTATTGTACCTGTGAAGCTGAAGAAGTCAGGATGATTGTGGTCGTGCAGGATAACAAAAGAATTTTGGGAGATGGTGTATAATGAACTGAAGAAAATGTTTAAAAGAATGTTTCCCCAAAATCCAGAAACTTTTTTTCTGGGAATAATAATGATGGTAGCCCCTCATCTGCCCCTGGGGATTTCCCCTGAGTTTGAATCTTACTTCTGAATCTGATTTCTGTATTTGTCCTTGCCTTTCAAGTGAGACCCTACTCTACATGGTAAACCCATTTGGACTTCATTGTGCCATATTGTGTAAATAATCAGTATACAGTAAGCAGCACAAAAACGGTGCACACAAATCTACCAAACCATTCCACGTACTGAATTCTATATTGGTAGTCCAACCAAAGAGAGAGCAATGCAAGAAGTCTAACAAAGAAGCCACAAACAGAAAACTCATTCAAGTTAGTGCAACAGGACAATTTCAGTCTTTACATTTCTTTAGCCAGGCTCCTGTAGATATTGATGAAAATAGGTCCAGTCAGATGAAATATCAATGATGATACGCACAGATGTTAATTGATGAAAGCAAGTCCAATCAGATGAAATATTGAAGATGTTACGCACAAAAGTTAGACAGGGTGCCGGCGTTTGTCCCCTGTTTCGCCCATGGACAGTTTTGGGCTTCTTCAGTAAATTCTTTCCCAGGATTTACTGTATTTTCATACATACACTGGTGGGATAAGTCAAACCTTATTAGTATTAAAACATACAGTGCAAAGGGTATCAAAGTTTGTAAATAGTGTCTGAACAGACAGATAAAAAAATCCATACTTACAATTTACATGTTACATCTCATCTAAACTAGAACATCTAGTCTTCTTCTTCAAAATATTCTTTCTCAAGGATTTGGTACATTTACACACTTTCACTGGTGATATAAACCAAACCTAGTTAATATTTACACGTTCATTATATGAATAATCAAGAATTTCTATATCATTACTGAAAAGATAAATGAATACAGGAATCAATACTTACACTTCATATGCAAAGTTCTTTCTTGGCTTAAGCATTTATTCATTTAGCAAAGTTGCTGTGTTTGGATCAACCATATATACAATATTCCATAAGAGGTAGTCTAGCAGGTATCAGTTATTAGAAGGAAGGAGGATATGGATCCTGATAGTACTTACAGTGTCTAAGTTCTTTCTATGTAATTAACTACTAGTATACAGATTTAAATGAACACAGAGATCGAGATCCGAATTCAGTCCCCATGGTTATTGTGTAAATAAGCTAGTAAACAATGCAGAAGATGAGATGAGCCCCACAGTTACTCAGTTAGTCTTAATCTAAGACACTTTGATTGCATCATGGCTCGCAATGACTAAAGTCCCTTAATAATGTGAAGCTTTTGTCAGGCTAGAGATGGAGTGGCATGTCAACTGGGGGTGCAGAAGTAGCTGTGCATGGTGCTTCTAGGTAGGAGTGCAAAAGAAACCAATAAATTTAGAGACAAATAATATGTATTGTAGTTAATTTTGTTGTTTTCATAAATATTGCTCAGTTGGTTGGAGCGTGGTTCCGTTAACGCCATGGTTGTATGGTTGATTCCTGTAAAGGACAACAGCATATTCCTGCATTGCAGAGGGTTGGACCAGATAGTCCTCAGGGTCGGACCAGATAGTCCTCCGGGTCTCTTCCAACTCTATGATTCTATGAAATAAGGCCAGTGTTTTGGAAACAAGTCAGTATGAATGCTTTGTATTGCCATTTATTCTCACACTATAACATAGCCAATTAGATATTGAAGGACCTCACCAGTGTCTTTTGATTTTGTCATAGCATTGCAAATTGAGTATGTGTTAAAACATTTTCCTTACTTTTAGGTGGAGTCCTTTATTTTGGATCAGGATGACCTGGAAAATCCAATGCTGGAGACAGCTTCAAAATTGCTGCTGTCAAGTACTGCTGATGGTGCTGATCTAAGAACAGTAGATCCAGAAACCCAAGCTAGGTTAGAAGCTTTACTGGAAGCTGCCGGTAAATATTATTATTATTGTTATTATTTATATTTGTGTACCACTCTTTATTGGGATGCGGGTGGCGCTGTGGGTTAAACCACAGAGCCTAGGGCTTGCTGATCAGAAGGTCGGCGGTTCGAATCCCTGCGACGTGGTGAGCTCCCGTTGCTCGGTCCCAGCTCCTGCCCACCTAGCAGTTTGAAAGCACGTCATAGTGCAAGTAGATAAACAGGTACCGCTCTGGCGGGAAGGTAAACGGCGTTTCCGTGCACTGCTCTGGTTCGCCAGAAGTGGCTTAGTCATGCTGGCCACATGACCCGGAAGCTGTACGCTGGCTCCCTCAGCCAATAAAGCGAGATGAGTGCCACAACCCCAGAGTCGTCCGCGACTGGACCTATTGGTCAGGGGTCCCTTTACCTTTACCTTTACCACTCTTTATTGGTAGATCCCTGGGTGATTCACAACAGAAAAATACAAAATGAAAACACAACATATATAATAAAACAAACCAATAACCCCCTCCCACAAACACACTTAAAAAGCCGTAGAATGTTAATCAGTTGAATGCTTGGTAGAAGAGAAACGTTTTTGCCTGGCACCTAAATATGTAATGAGGGCTCCAGGGAAGCCTCCCTGGGAAGAGGATTCCACAAACGGGGAGCCACTAACAGAAAATGCCTGCCTGCCAAAAACTATTGATCTTAATTTAGATACAGTACTTCCTTAGATTTTCCAGTGCCTTTTTGAGTTTTTAGCAAAGTACAAACTTGTTTTTTACCCGCTTAACATTTGCACAGACTGTTTTATGTTGTTTTATGAGCAGGTTCTATTCATTTACTTGCTAATTCTGGTTTTATTTTCTGCCTGTACCTTGGTTGACAGACTTTTTTTGTTATATTTTAAATGCTAAGTTTATTGATTTGATATCTGCTTTGGAAATGTATTTTAAATTTAAAAACAGTGTATAAAAGGAGAGATTGTAGTAAACACAATCTGTCAGTTTCTTTCTCGTTAGGTCCATACATATTTGGGTGTGTGGAGATTCTGGTTTCTGATTCAAAAGTCAGAATCGAGGACTGGTAGCTATCGGTAGTAACCTGAAATAAGAAAGTATAAACTCATTGAAGCCAGGAAGAATGTACTAGTAACTCTTAATATCCTCAAAAGATTGATCTCCAGTGAATTTTCACACTACATTTCCACCGCTGAAAGTTTGTTGGACTTTTCCGATATGATAAAACTAGTATTTTGCTAGTATTTTGAATGGGCTCAAATGGTCTTTGTTCTTCTCTTTCCCATGCAAAAACTGCTTATCCACTGGCTTCTTGATCTTGGAACAAAAGGAATAGGTAAATTATCCACAGCCGATGGAAAAGCCTTTGCAGATCCCGAGGTGCTTCGCAGATTGACGTCTTCGGTCAGCTGTGCGTTGGATGAAGCTGCTGCTGCGCTCACCCGAATGAGAGCTGAAAGTACAGCAAATTCAGGGCAGATGGACAAGTGAGTGTTTGTTTCACCAGAGCCTGTTCTAACAGTCTTGACAGCTGTTCCTTGTGTTTCTGCGATGGTTGAAACGAAAGTGTCTGCTAAATTACCCATATCATTAATACAAATATTATTTCCCACTTAATCCATTTGGCACTAGGGATCTCGAGAAAGAGAAAGCAGTGCACTTTGGAATAACCTTGGAACCCCCAGAGGAAGGGGTGCGCAAATCTTGGCATGTCTTCGTAGTCAGGCATTGTTTGGGGTCACCATCTAGGCCCACTCTGGCAAATATCTTTCATGGCTGCATTCTGCAAAACGGAGCATGAAGAGATAGAACAATCCTTTCCCTTCCCCAAGTTCTCTGCATGTGCCACAGGACTCGGCAACAAAGGGAGGATTAATATTTCATACCAAGCGTAGTGAAATACGTCTCTCTCTCTCTCCAAGTTCTCTGCAAATTGCTGAGAATTGAGGGAGGAAGATTTTGTACATTTGGGGCAGAGGTATGTGAAGATTGCTACTGCCAGCCCTATCCACAGGCCTAAAACTGTTAGAATTGCACTCTCTCTCTGTACATGTACATACAAATATATTGCTGCACATGCAGGATCAATTTCTGCTATTTTAAAATTTCATTTGTTGAAGATTCCAAGACTCTAGCCAATAGTATTGGTCTAGTTATTGTGAATATTTTTCAAGATGTTCATTCAAGCTTTTCCTTTGTGTTCCTGTGTTCTTAGACCTTTTCCTCCTAAAAGATAATGTAAGACTTTGTTTTGCTAAAGTGTGTTGTCTTGTCTTGAAAGATCCAGTGGATGAGTGCTGCATAAAAAACCGAATTGGACTTCATTTTCCTGTCTCGTATACAGTTTATGATTTGCCCCTTCAGTGCCTGCAAAATCTGTTTCGGACAAAAATATTAAAAGTTCAGTTGTGTTTTGAAACAATTCCTGCAGGAAGCCTTTAAGAAAGGGTTTGAGCTAAGCTGGCTTTAAACAGTTAACAGTTGGAAGGGCCATAGATCCGTGGTGGAGCAAGGTACCAGGTTTGGCCCTAGGTTCAATCTCAGGCATCTTCAGGTAGAGCCTGGAATGTCCCCTGCCTGAAGCCCCGGAGAGCTGCTGCCAGTCAGTGTAAACAATACTGAGCTAGATGGAGCAAGGGTCTGTCTCAGTGTAAGAGAGCTTCCTATGGTTCTTCCTAATGTGGCATATACAGTGGTACCTCGGGTTGCAGACACGATCCGTTCCGAGGTGCTGTTCACACCCCAAAAAGTTTGTATCCCGAGCGGCAATATTGCACATGCACAGAAGCGTGATATCACGCTTCTGTGCATGCGTGAACCGCGCAGAACACTTCTGCGCGTGCGTGTGGGGCGAAACCTGGAAGTAAACACTTCCGGATTGGCCGCGTTCACAACCCGCAGCGGACGTAACCAGAGGTATGACTGTATTTGAATACATGTTACCTAAAATAGAAGAGGGTGGCCAAAATCCTTGCATTATAGTTTTAGTAAGTAGCTAATATATTCTAAGCCTCATGTGTTTCCCCCCCATTTTCACCAGTAATAAATTTGTGTGGATTGCTTAGTTCACCAGCAGATTTACCTTGGTGTAAATGAATGTGTTAGATTATGAGAGGTAAGAGATGATTGGAGTTCTAATTAAAAGCTACTGGAGGGCAGCAGATTGAGTAAAGTTGACCTACAACCATAGCCAGGCAGTGTATTTTTTTAGCTCCATATTTTTTTCCATGAGGCCTAATTCATGACATGCAGCCATTCCTGATGTCCAGTTCCTTGGCCCCAAGGACAGTTCCTAGCACTCTAGTTATATTGCTAATTTTGGAGGAACCAGGGGCAAGTATTGTGATGACCACTATACGTCCTATAGTAATCCTCGCCAGTGTGGTGTAGTGGTTAAGAGTGGTAGACTCGTTATCTGGGGAACCGTGTTCGCGTCCCCGCTCCTCCACATGCAGCTGCTGGGTGACCTTGGGCTAGTCACACTTCTCTGAAGTCTCTCAGCCCCACTCACCTCACAGAGTGTTTGTTGTGGGGGAGGAAGGGAGAGGAGAATGTTAGCCGCTTTGAGACTCCTTCGGGTAGTGAAAAGCGTGATATCAAATCCAAACTCTTCTTCTCTTCTTCTTCTTTTGCTTTCTAAGGCTTACCTGTTGCATTTTAGTGTATCCAGGTGGCATGCCAGGTCTGTATTTGATGGGGACCCAGTGCTGCCACTTCAAAGCACTGATGTATAACCATAATTTCCTCTTTCTCTTTATAGCCGCAGCTTGGCAGAAGCTTGTTCAGAAGGTGATGTAAATGCTGTGCGAAAATTGCTAATTGAAGGGCGAAGTGTGAATGAGCACACCGAAGAAGGGGAAAGTCTTCTTTGTTTAGCTTGCTCAGCTGGATATTATGAACTAGCTCAGGTTGGTACCTTATTTTGGCAGAAAATACAGAGCACTGGCCTTTGACTTTTCTGGATTCATAACCCATCTTGAACAGGGAGGGGGGCATTTTTAATTTTTACATTTAAGATGGTTAAGCTCAATGGTGTTTAGAGCAGGGATAGCCAACTTCTGAATTGTTTGTTTCTATACACCCCCCTCCAATTATTGTTTTGAAGGCTGGAGCATTCCAATTTCTCCGCATATACTTATGAATAGGTATCTGCTAACAGGTCATCTGGACTTCATGGGAATAGATTTTGTGCACTCAGATGCTGGGATGTCATTGATTTGGGACAGGACAGGAAAAACCCATGTGCATCCTGGAATCTTTAAGGAGCATATGGGTAGTGATTCTTCGCTGTTCCCAAATGTGTACAAGATGGCAATAAAATAACTTCTGGGAAATACATGCAGAAATTCATTTCTGATTTTCCTTTCAAATCAAACGGCAAAACTCTTTCCTCACACCCAAAATTAGGGAGAGCCTCTATAAAATAATTAAAGTTGCTTTGAGCACCAAATCCAGACTACAGTTGACCAGTTTACCAGTTGACCACCCTATCTTCTTCAGCTGCCTGTTAAATAATGCATATGCCAAAAGGGTCACCTAGATTTAGAGTAGGTTAGACCTGGAATTATATTGGATTTGTGGCCAGGATGTTTGTTATATTATGATTTCTGGCTTTTATTGATTAACTGTGTTCGTTTTGCTTTCATTTTGTAAACTGATTTGAGCTGATTTTAAGCTTAGAGGGGGCTAGAATTTAAGTGATGCCCTCAGTTAATTAGAGCATGTGGAAAGTGTAGATCTCCCTGCACCCCAGAATACAAACTCTTCCACCTTAATAATTGGTCTTTGCTTGAAGTTTCAGACTTCAATTATATTTCAGCCACTACTCTGCAAACTTGCAATCGGCCCTTGAAGCTCCTGGGACAAGTGGAGGCCACCACAATTGCTTCCCACGAATCTGCAGTGTGGGAGGGAAGCCACATTGTTTGTATCCTAGGGCTGTTCAGTGCCGGTATTGGCAAAGACATAACAAACAATGTGCTCAAGGTTACTTGTGTGATAGCACACTACGTGGCAGATTGAAGGAATCATTTTCTCACAATTGCCATTAGCTGTATTTTTCAAAATTCTTTCCTTTATTTAAGTCCTCTTTTAAAATTTCCCCCCCATTTAGTACCTTCTTCCATCCTAAGGAGGTTGACTTCATTTTCAACATTATCATTTCATTTTAATGTTGTTTTCTATTTACTTTACAATTACATTTTCAAATGGTTATCATTCCTTTTTCAGTCCTTTTTGGTAAAAAAAAAAAAATTCTCATTAGTTCTGCCAGTTTTCAGTTAAGTTTCCTCCTCCCGCAACCAAAATTATCCAAAGAAAAGTTTTGTTGCTTAGCAGTTATAGCTCAGACTCTTCACTGCTTCATGCTGTCCGCTGTGAGCTGTCTGTCTGGCACTGGATGCCTTCATAAGGACTCAACAGTGATGGTTAATCTTCAGGTGAACGCTGGCCTTCTACTGATTGCAGCTCTATCTGCCACTTTGATACCTTTGGCAGGAATTGGCAGTCCTAGTTGATCTTCGGCTGCTGGTGGCACTACGGGCAGCTTCCTGTTTAGCACTATTAATAGCGGCAAAACACACTTACAAAGGACATGTTTTGGAGTGTGTTTTTTTTTTTTTTGAAACTGTGGTTCGGGAAAATAAAAATCGAGGGAGCCCAATGAAGGTTGGTAGACAGTGAAATGTTTTAACGGTGTGTGTAATTGTATATGTGCAGAATTTTGCCACCAAATTGTCAAAGCTGCCACAATATATATATATATGAGCCCTGGGTTTGCCATCCCTGCAGCAAGGCATGGGAAAAGTATTTTACAGTGCACACAGTGCTGAAGAGACCTATATTGTCCTTAATTACATATCTGCTTCCTAATCAAATGCAAATTCTATATGAAAATGCTTTGTTTTGATGATGACCTGTACCTTAATCAACCTTGATCAACTTCAGAGGCCTACCTTCACACCCCCAGTTTGAAGAGTATGTAGTCTCTTCATCCTAGAGTCCTCTCTGTAAGATCTGATGGCCCTGATTGCTGTAGGTTGGTTCCTAATCTACTCTTACTCTTTGAAGAAACTTCTAAAGGACATTGCTTTAACCATCTTTGCTTGAGTAGAGTCACTGTTTCCTATCTCTGTCTCTTCTTCACCTCTACCAGAATGATGATCTTGTGTCAAGACTTTCTCCTGGGGTGTGAAATGGAGCTTTGCACACACAGGCAAACATTCTCCCTAGGACTCCTAGGATTCCAGGTTCATTCACAGTCCATTGAAATCAATCACTTGAAGGATCAATATGACACTTGAACCCAGGAATTCCGGTAGAAAAACTCTCAAATGAGGTGATCACAACAGATGTCAACCAAGTGGATGGAGTGCTCACTGCAAAAGCATTTGGGCTGTTAGATTCTGCGCCTCCCCCCCCCCAACCATAAAGGAGAAGAATATTAACATTCTGGAGCATTCATACTGTTACCTTTCCCTCTAGCCAGTTCATCTTCTGTAACCCAAGGGAAGTTCTTAATCTTTTTACTTTCTTTGAAACAGTGGGGTGCTTTGCCAACTATGACGGGGGTTTGAGGTGAGAGGCCCCATTTCCTCTGGATACTCAAAATGGGGGGGGGGGCTGTTTTCAGTGCCCTGATCGGCAAGCTTATGCAAGGACTTGGTGCCATTTGCCTTGATAAGAACAGAATTTCACAGAAAAGTCCCAATAATTTCTGGGTTTTGTGAGCATTTTTTGCAGTTGAAAAATCCACTTCAGTGTTGGGGTCATAGCTGCAAAACGCAATAGAAGTATTTTGCCTAGTCAAAGAGCATTATCCTGAATAGGATTAGTTTTCATTTAGGATTTAGTTACATAGCACAGAATATAGGTACAGTCGCTGCTTCTCTGCCCTTGCAACACCCAGTCATAAGTATGCATATAAGAGCAAGGTTTGCAAAGTTTATAGGGGATTAACTTTGAATTTTTGTGTGGCAGAAATAAAAAAAGGAGCAAATTCAGTCATCGCTGGCTGAATTAGCCATAGAATGGGATGGAAAAGAAGTTGAAAACTGGAGACGAAACCTTGGGATTGCTTGTCTAGATCTTTCTGGGGGTGGTGGTGGGGGGGAACCATCACTGTACTTTAATAATGTTGTCATTCCTGCGATGCAAATACTGCAGCAGCTGCTCCTTCTTTCCTGGGACACAGTTTGTGTAATGTAATGTAGACAAAACACTGCATAATTGAAGCACAAACATGCTAATATACCTTGTTGTTGTTTAGTCATGTCCATGGACCAGAGCATTCCAGGCACTCCTGTCTTCCACTGCCTCCCACAGTTTGGTGAGACTCGTGTTGGTAGCTTCGAGAACACTGTCCAACCATCTCATCCTCTGTCGTTCCCTTCTCCTTGTGCCCTCCATCTTTCCCAACATCAGGGTCTATGCCAGGGAGTCTTCTCTTCTCATGAGGTGGCCAAAGTATTGCAGCCTCAGCTTCAGGATCTGTCCTTCCAGTGAGCACTCAGGGCTGATTTCCTTCAGAATGGATAGGTTTGATCTTCTTGCAGTCCATAGGACTCTCAAGAGTCTCCTCCAGCGCCATAATTCAAAAGCATCAATTCTTCGGCGAACAGTCTTCTTTATGATCCAGTTCCCACTTCCATACATCACTACTGGGAAAACCATAGCTTTAACTATGCGGACCTTTGTCAGCAAGGTGGTGTCTCTGCTTTTTAAGATGCTTTCTAGGTTTGTCATCGCTTTTCTCCCAAGAAGCAGGCATCTTTTAATTTTGTGGCTGCTGTCATCATCTGCAGTGATAATGGAACCCATAAATACCCACTGTACATTTTACGCTTGAAGGTTCTCGCACAGATTATTTTACAAGACACAGTAAGCACACGAGAATTGCACCTAACTGGACCAGTCCCTTCTACCTTACCAGTTTTTTGTTCTCTCTGCCAACAGGTTCTTCTGGCCATGCATGCAAATGTTGAAGACAGAGGCATCAAAGGAGATGTGACACCTTTAATGGCTGCTGCTAATGGAGGACATGTCAAAATGGTCAAGTTGCTGCTAGCTCATGGCGCTGACGTGAATGCACAGTCATCAACAGGTAATGAACGTGTCACAATTAAACGTAAACGGAACGTGTCGCAACCTGGGAACTGTACCGCATTTCTTATATGAAGGAATTCAGTATTTTGCTGGCTGTTCAATATTACACCATTTGGGGAAATCTGAAGAATTTTGGCAGAGATTGGTTGGCAGTAGAGTGTAGGCAACAGAGATACTGCCACACCGGAGCAAGGAGGTGTTTCCAAAAGAAGTGAGTGCAGAAAAAGGGGAAGGGGATTTAATGCACCGTTCTCCCTCATCTGGGTCAAGAAGACATTATTTTTAAGTTTGGCAGAAAACAATGCAAAACAACTAGGTGAAGTTGGAATGTGAAGAGAGTACAGGAATGCTAGCAGTTTCTCTGCAGAGCTGGCAACTTGGTTCCAATGCTGGCAACTTTTGAATTTAAATTCATTGCCCTCCCCCTTTATGTTGTTGCAAAAACTGCACCAAAAAAACCAGACACACCGATACACACTGGCCCTGTTTGCAGTAGTTTAATCTGTGGCTCGTTTGGGACGCGGGTGGCGCTGTGGGTTAAACCACAGAGCCTAGGGTTTGATGATCAGAAGGTCGGTGGTTCGAATCCCCGGGACGGGGTGAGCTCCTGTTGCTCGGTCCCAGCTCCTGCCCACCTAGCAGTTCAAAAGCACGTTAAAGTGCAAGTAGATAAATAGGTACCGCTCTGGCAGGAAGGTAAACGGCGTTTCTGTGTGCTGCTCTTGTTCACCAGAAGCGGCTTAGTCATGCTGGCCCCATGACCCGGAAGCTGTACACCGGCTCCCTCGGCCAGTAACGTGAGATGAGCGCCGCAACCCCAGAGTCGGACACGACTGGACCTAATGGTCAGGGGTCCCTTTACCTTTACCTAATCTGTGGCTCAATGTGAATGCGCAACAAGCTGGGGGAGGCTGCTCAAAAGTTTGTGAGTTGCTCATTGCCCATTCCTGCTGCCATGCCACGGAGGAAACAAACCAATCCATGGGGAATGAGCAGCCAAACCTAACAAATGCATATCCTTGCTAGTTAGAGTGAGGAGGGGCTGTATTTCTGAAAGGCAGATACTCAGACCACAGAAATACAATTGATAGGGAGGGCTCAGTGTGGTGTCATTTCCCCTCTTCTCCTGGAGAGGGAGGAGCAGAGAGCACTTTCTGTTCTTCTTTCTTCTTCTGACCAGTGATGGATGCAGACATGCCTCTGCCTGCTCCAGCTCCAGGCACATGCCTGAAGCTGATTATACTGTAAACATAAGTATGTTGCCTGCATAGTTTTCACTGCTACTGTTGCTGTGAACCGCTGCATGAATACAAAGTAAGTAAATCTTATTTTAAAATTTACTTTACAGGTTGTTGTCTGATTCTTTGTTAAGCAGGGAAGAAGGGGGAAGCCAGCTTTCTTCGTTAGGTGAACTTGCAGGAAAAGAGGCTTTGCAGCTCAATTTCTGTGCTTCTAATTTTGCTGCCAAGGATGCGATTTCGAAACGCTGTCTAACCCACACATGTGGGGGCATGGAGGGATAAATTTCAATTAATTTCCTCTCCTACCCATTAAAACCCATCCCACACGTTCATGTTTTACGTCATTTGAAGACTAACCTTGAAAAGAAGCCAAAACCAAACTTTGAGCAAACCAGCTCAAACTTCTTCGTATAGTTTACATACAGTGAGTTAACAGTAACCTCCAGATTCACATTCTTTATCTGAAAATTTACAATGCTTCACATTATTTTTCTTAATAAGAGATGTGTGCATTCACTTCATGTCACACTGATTAGTTTCCTTCCTGTTGTCTTGCTGTCATATGAGAAATAGTGAAATGTCTCTAGTTATCTTTTTTTTCTAGCTTAACGTACAATTGAAACCACTTATTGGACCATTTGCTATGACCCTTTTTTTCAACCAGTTGCGTTTCATGTTATGGTTCCCTTTAGTCTGCTTTTCTCAAGCTTTTTTGAGAGGATGTCTTGTGGGACTAGGTTAAAGGCCTTCAACTTGATCTTGCTTTCTTTTTCAAAGACGAAAACTTGGTTGCATTGGTACAACTTATTTCATATTTCCCCAAAGATAGAAGCCATTTTTTCCTTCCGCGTACCCTTCTCCAGTTATCTGGAAGGTGTTCTCTAATTCTTCTTAGTCCTCTGAATTTTCATTTCTGATAACTAGTTCTTTTTCCAGCAAGCACTTCCAAAATTTTTGGGTTGATGTGGAGCAGGATAAAAAAAAACTAGGACTGAGGCAAGATGTGCTTGGCAAGATTTGGTACACTTTACCACCAGGTATCCCCAAACTCGGCCCTCCAGATGTTTTGAGGCTACAACTCCGATCAGGACCCAATGGTCAAGGATGATGGGAATTGTAGTCCCAAAACATCTGGAGGGCCGAGTTTGGGAATGCCTGCTACCACTTTACTCTTAAGAGAAATGATCATGAAAACAAGAGTCTGTTTATTATCATTACTGGGAATCATTCACTAATCACTTCTCTGAGAGCTCAGGGTGGCTTAAAACAGAATTATCAATAATAAAACACTTATAATACAGTAACAATAAAACTTCATCTCATTTATGCATCAGTCATACCTTCACAATAATATACAGTGTTCAAGGCCTGCTTGAAAACAACAGTTTTGCAGTGTCTTACAAAAGGCTGTGCCACTATCAAGAGGATTTTGGACTGCCAGGGTGGGATTTGAACCTGGGCCACCTTGACTATTCTCAATTCGTGTTGAGAATGACAGAAATGCAGGATTGTCCCTGTGGCAGGGGCTTCATTGCTTGTAATTAGTACCTTGAAACTCACAGGAGAGCCATTGCTGTCACCGATGAATTAGTGATCTATTGTTGCTTTTTTCAATCCAGAATTCTTGGTCATGTAGAAGTTACTTCCGGATAACACCCCTGTTGTATGGTGGTGTTTTTTTCACAATGACGATTATATTGTAGTTTAAAGGGGTCAAAGTGCTTCTCTCTCTTGGCAGCAGTATTATTATTTCCTTATCTCGGATGAGCTCTGAGGGAGAGTGGACTTTCTCTGGACCGCTAATGAGCGGAAAGATTGGAATTTAGGATTTCCAGTCTCATAGCTCAGCTTCTTAGCTGCAAGACCACCTTTTTTTTCTCACGAAAGCTCCATGAAGTATAGGTGCAAGTGGCCAGCGCCAATACAAACTTGGGGGGCAAGAGAGGATTATCGAAACTGACTTCAATATATTTTCTTTTCTGAAATTAGGGAACACGGCACTCACGTATGCCTGTGCTGGAGGCTATGTAGATGTGGTCAAGGCCCTGTTGGAGTCGGGTGCCAGTATTGAGGACCATAACGAAAATGGCCATACTCCTCTCATGGAGGCAGGGAGCGCTGGGCATGTGGAAGTTGCCAGAGTCCTGCTGGAAAACGGAGCTGGAATCAATACGCATTCCAATGAATTTAAGGAAAGTGCACTGACACTGGCTTGCTATAAAGGTACAGTATCTCAACTAAAGCCTTTCATTGATAAAAACTGACATCACTCTTTTGTGGGGCTTGCAAACCCCTCGGTCAACTTATTAGGATTGAATTTGGAGATCTTAATTCTCATTTGCTTTTGCACTTTTGGTTCAAACGAATAAAGTGAGTGAGACTGTAAATGGTTTTAATTTCTGACCTAAACCATTGGAATCCAGCCCTACCTTTGTTCGATGTTCAGCAATTTTCATTACTCCTGCTTCCCAGCCCCCCTCCAAAAAGAAAACCCCTACTTAAATTACACATGTTCAGTACTGGAACATGCTGCAAAATAACAGGGACTGTTATATTGAACATTGTGTATTGTGTTCAGTATTCATGCTATACTTTTGTTCTTTTCTGCTAAGGAGTGAGGTGCAGGTCTTTCCAGGGCTGAAAACAGGTTGAAGCAGTGGAAGACTTCTAAAGCAGATTACTAATATTACAATTACAATTATAATATTTCAATTTTAAGCTGTGAAATATAGTGCCCCATGGAAAGAAAACAGCTAAAGATTTGAGGCTATTAAAAAAAAAACATTTTCTGCAAGACTCACAAAGGAAGAAACTTTGGAACTTTGTGTTCCTTTGTCATTTTTTTTAAAGTTTTTTTCAATGAAATCATCCTGCTAGTGCAGGGACTTACACCTGCGCAATGGAGTACCCTCTCATCTGCCTGCGCACAGCCTAATCCAGGCATAGGCAAACTCTGGCCTTCCAGATGTTTGGGACTACAATTCCCATCATCTCTAGCTAACAAGACCAGTGGTCAGGGATGATGGGAAATGTAGTCCCAAACATCTGGAGGGCCGGAGTTCGCCCTATGCCTGGCCTAATCTGTTCTGGTGGATCACCCAACCCTTCAGGGCAGATTTTCTTTAGGAGAGGGAGAAGAAGTCCTGTTGCACTGGCAGAAGAATCCCTTGCGCTGATTTGTTGGAGACAATCTTTTTCACTTTCCCAGGTTTTGTTCCTGGTTTCATTTTTGAGATTTGAAAGCTACAGTGGTACCTCTGATTGCGAACAGGATCCGTTCCCGAGGCCCGTTCGCAACATGAAAAGAGCGCAACCTGAAGCGCCGAATGTGCGCGGTGCGATTCGGTGCTTCTGTGCACGCGCGAAGCACCAAACCCAGAAGTAACCCATTCCGGTACTTCCGGGTTCGGCGCGTTCGTATCCCGTGATGAACGCAACCCGCAGCGAACGCAACCAGAGGTATGACAGTACTTTTATTGCGGCACTTCAGTGAGTGTCGATAAGAACAAACCCACTGTTTTGGGTATTGTTCATCCACTTTTCCTTGATTTTAGTAGTTTCATGAGCAAATAGAAATTCACATTTTTGACAGAGAGCTTTTATTTGGATTTGTATTCTGCTGTTTCTCCATGGCTTATAGCAATACAAACACTTTCTCTCCACCACCACCCCGCCCCCACAAAAAAATGTGTTCCCAGATTGCACCGTTAAAGAGAAAATACCGTATTTCCCCGTGTATAAGACTAGGTCCCCCCCCCAAAAAAAACATAATGTCAGAAATTAGGGGGCATCTTATACACGGGGCCACCCCCCATTTTCTTAAATCTGAGTCCCCCAAAATAGGGGGCGTCTTATAGGTGGAAAAATACGGCAATGTCTTTCTGAAATCGTCAGTGGATGCCAATTAATCTTTGTTGTGTTTTGTTTTATTAAAATGTGTGTTTGTGTGTGTGTTTTAGGTCATTTAGAAATGGTGAGATTTTTGCTGGAAGCAGGTGCAGACCAGGAGCATAAAACAGATGAAATGCACACTGCATTAATGGAGGCATGCATGGTAAGTACGGTAGATGATGCCCAGAGATCAGCCTGCTTTTGTGCTTCAATTTTGGTATAAAGCTGTTACTCCCGAAATTGATAGTAATTTCTGCACTCGTTAGACAAGGCAGTATTACAATAAATGTACATCTGATCATGACTCAGGATGCGTAACACATAAAAAAGCAATCCCAGAAAGAACTATGAATATGAAATATAACTACAACCACAGTGGGGGTCTAATCTTAAAATTCATGAGCTAAATTCTCACTGTGTGTGAAATTCAAAACGTAGCAGGAGACCAGTCAGTTTTGCTTTAAAATAATAAGGAAAAAATGTTGATATGTATACTAGGGGCTGCCACCGCTGCTCATTCCACTTACCAGCTCCACCAAATCCTCCACCCTTTTGCCACTTCCTTCCCCTCAACATGAACAACTCCCTTCCCTTTATACTTTCCCCCCTTCTCCCCTATCCCTTCACAGCTCAGAGAAACCTCCAACCCCTTTCAAAGCAGGGTGGGAAGCACTTCGGAGAACAGTTTGGCAAAGCGCTCTCTGAAGCTCCTCCCACAGTCTTTTAAACACTGGTCCAGCAATGTTTAACGGGGGGGTGGGGGTCATTTTAGAAAGCAATTACGCAAGCTGCTCCCTGAAGCCCCCCGCCCCGTTATAAAATGTCTTGCTTTTTCGTTTAACTGCTCTAGTGATTCGCCTCCCCCTGCATGAGGCAGGGGAGAGCTGAGCCAACAGCTTTAAGAAGAGCTTCAGGAATTGAGAGAAGCATTGGCTGGCTTCATGGTTTTTCCAGTGTTGTGATTTTTGCATAGTGTGCATGCAGACACCCACACACACCATGATTCACAATATAATACCAGGTCTAAAATTATGAAACCGATATTATATTTATTTATTGCATTAGCCATATGGCTGTAGCACATAGTAAAAGACCAGGCAGTGGCCTGGCACGATTATACAAAGAATACAACAGATACAGTTAAAACATTGGAGGTAAAATCGTGCTGGAAAATACAAACAAAATAAAAAGCAATATCAGGGCATGACGACAGAGTCCATGTCAGGAAGATACATAAGACTAAGGCTAAGGGAAGTTAGCCAGAAAGGTGGTCCTGAGTTTCAGGGCCTGTAATATGTAGATGGCCACTCCACGTGAAACCAAGGGGTTGGCATCTACCAGTAAGTATTTCATGCAGTCAACGTCCCTGGCGATAGTCGGCGGGATTAGAGGGAGAAGCCTAGGTCTTATTGAGGCATATAGTGGGCAGTAGAGGAAGAAGTGAATAAAGTCCTCTATCTTTCCCTTGTTGCATGGGCAGAGTCGAAGATCCAGAGGAGTGTTGGAAAATACACCCTATAAGAATGCTGTGGGAATGGCATGAAATTGAGCTAGTGTAAAGGCCCTTCTTAGCATAGGATTTATCAGATCACTCAAATAGTGGGCCAGAGATCTAACTGCCTTCACGCGTGGGAACCACGTGGATATGGGCTTCTAACCGGTTTTGGGCAATATATTGATATACCGCCCGGCCCTACTGCCCAGGCTTGCGCCCCAGAGAGGTCACTTTGGTGCAGCTAACACAGCCATTTGACTTCATCCCCGGAGGGCGCACTCCATTGTCTCTTGAGACAGAGGGATGCCAGCAACAGTTTCCAAAAACCTGAACCTACCGCTATCTGCCAACTGTGCTTTGCAAAGCTTTGTATAAATGCCTCACTTAGTGGTGTGAAATAAGTTAGTGAGAATGAAGAAATTCTTCACCCACAGCTCGCGTAGTTAACCTTTTATGCTTTTTGCTTTCTAGGATGGGCATGTGGAAGTTGCAAGGCTACTCCTTGATAGTGGTGCTCAAGTGAACATGCCTGCTGATTCCTTCGAATCTCCATTAACTCTGGCAGCCTGTGGTGGACATGTAGAGCTGGCTGCCTTATTAATAGAGCGAGGGGCTAACCTGGAAGAGGTGAACGATGAAGGCTACACACCATTGATGGAAGCAGCCCGAGAGGGTCATGAGGAGATGGTGGCATTACTCCTAGGTCAAGGTAACTGCAACAATATAACGAGTACACTAATAGCGGCACTGAAAACTTCTGAATATCCTAAACTGTGTATTTTAGGAATCGTCTTTTCAAGACTGAATTGTTTTGCCCATTTTTACTATTTAACTTGTACTACGCATTATATAAAAGCTCCCTTTTCAAAACGTAACCTGTTGACTCCAGGGAATGCCAACCTTCCTATGAGTTCTGTTAATACCTTACATGTCAACCACAGCAGGAAATACATGCCTTAGAAGGTCACCTTAGAAAGTCCATATTCTCTTAATAGGTGCACTTGGTAGACTCCTGTACTGACGTACAGTGGTACCTCAGGTTACAAACACCTCAGGTTACAAACACTTCGGGTTGTAGACTCCGCTAACCTGGAAGTAGTACCTCGGGTTAAGAACTTTACCTCAGGATGAGAACAGAAATAGCACGGTGGCGGCAGCGGGAGGCCCCATTAGCTAAAGTGGTACCTCAGGTTAAGAACAGTTTCAGGTTAAGAACGTATCTCTGGAACGAATTAAGTACATAACCAGAGGTACCACTGTAATTGTAAAGAAGGGGCATCATGAGATCTTGGAAAAACTACCAGTCAATAACCTGAGGAAGATTTATCTCAATTGATTTAGTAATTCGTCTTGAAAAGGACTTGATACCCATGTACAAATATTGTCTCTCTTTCTGTGCTGTTTTCTAAGCTTAATTCCCATTGGTATGTTTCTTTCTGGAAGGAGCCAACATCAATGCCCAGACAGAAGAGACCCAAGAAACTGCCTTAACATTAGCATGCTGTGGGGGCTTTCTGGAAGTGGCTGATTTTCTTATCAAAGCAGGAGCTGATATAGAACTTGGCTGCTCAACCCCTTTGATGGAAGCTGCTCAGGAGGGTCACTTGGAGCTAGTTAAATACTTATTAGCTGCAGGTACGGAATGGTTCTCCTTGCACACATTTGTTCATGTTTATATTTGAAAACCTATTCTTAAAGCAGTACTGTCACGGGGCTGTATTTCCCTGCTGCGTGTGTTTTAGTAGTCCATGCAAATATATGTAAAGTGGCTGCTTTGGAACATAGTAGCCAAGCACCCTAATACTTGACTGTTTTGAAATGTGATTAAATGTCTTGCTAGAGGATGAGGCACTTGCATATTTTCTAAGCTTATTGTACTTGTTTCAGGAGCCAATGTGCATGCAACAACAGCAACAGGAGACACAGCGCTGACATATGCCTGTGAGAATGGCCATACCGATGTAGCAGATGTGTTGCTTCAAGCAGATGCTGATCTGGTAAGCTGCCAGTAGAAGCTTTGAGCTTTTCTTACATTGTGTAAGGACCCTATTGGGCTTGGTTATATTGATCCACCCCAACCCTCAGTTCTCCCAAGTATTAGCAAATAAAGGTAAAGGTAAAGGGACCCCTGACCATTAGGTTCAGTCGTGTCCGACTCTGGGGTTGTGGCACTCATCTCGCTTTACTGGCCGAGGGAGCCGGTGTACAGCTTCCAGGTCACATGGCCAGCATGACTAAGCCGCTTCTGGCGAAACAGAGCAGCACACGGAAACACTGTTTACCTTCCCGCCAGAGTGGTACCTATTTATCTACTTGCACTTGATATGCTTTCGAACTGCTAGGTGGGCAAGAGCAGGGACCGAGCAACAGGAGTTTACCCTGTCATGGGGATTTGAACTGCCAACCTTCTGATCAGCAAGCCCTAGGCTTTGTGGTTTAACCCACAGTGCCACCCGCGTCCCATAACAAATAACAAATAACAAAGCAAATAACAAAGTATAATTAAACGGATTAGAGGAAAGTTGCATATTCATCAGACAAAATGAACAGCTGATCACCACTAACAAAAACTTTAAAAGATACAATGCTGGGGGCTACAGTGTCTAATGGGGCATAAAAGGAAGGTTCAACAACAGCAAGCAAGCAAGCACGCTTAATAAGATTTTTAAAGACTTAATCAACCAGACATGCTTCCCTGAAGAAGAGAGTTCAAGAGTTGATACTTCAGCTGATCAACCAGACATGCTTCCCTGAAGAAGAGAGTTCAAGAGTTGATACTTCAGCTGTGAAAGCCCTAGACCAGACGTGGGGAGCCTTCAACCCAGTTGGGCTAATTAGGCCTGCTAGACTATTTAGGCCAAGTTGCATACCCCGCTCCACACCCGACATGATCGATCAGGTGTGGGGCAGGTAGGGACACGGCTGAGCTGAAAGTGGGTATGCAGCAACTGCCACTCAGCTGATTGGCGGCAACGGCAAAGCCCTGTGTACCTGACTTAACAGAGTCCGACAATCAGCTGGCGCATGGGGCTTTTGAAGCGCTGGGCACAGTGCTCCAAAAGACTCTGATTGGTGGACTTGCAGAGCGCTGTGCATGGGCTGTGCTTTTCCCTGTGTGGCTTTAATTCTAGTCTTGCAAACAAAGAGGGATCCCCTGGTGCTGTTGTGATATCACAGCCCCGCTTGGTCTGCAGAAGGGGATAACAACTTGGCCTTTCCCCACTTCTTCTCTAGACTTTCTTCCAGCCTCCCCAGCTGATCTTAAGGCACTTTAAATTGAGCCTAGAAAAAGCTGATAACTCATATGACCTCTACAGGACAAGTGTCATAGGATCTGCTGCATTCTAAACCAGTTGTAGTTTCTGACCACACTTCAGAACCAGCTCTGCAGAGAATACGTAGCTATCAAAGTGTGATTTTATCACGTTATGTATAATGGTAGCCCGAGCAGTGTATTTCTTGCCCAGAAAACAAAAATTTTTTACTGGGATCCTTGGTGTCAACTGCCCCTTCAGTTCATCCGAGTCTGAACACTAATCACAGCTCAGATATATTTGTGGGAAAGCTCCCAAGGCTCCAGGGAATTGTGCAGTGTCTGAATGAATATCACAGGACACAGATCAGGGAACCACCTCCTGAGTTTTGGGAGCAAAATACCTAGGCAATCCTGAAACTTGTTAGATCAATTCTGTAGAGAGAACATTTAAAAAGCTCCTGCCCAAGCTTATTTCATTGCATCTTTATACAAAACCACTAATATAGTATACCAAGTCCTGGGCATGACTCTGGGGTGAAGTCTAGGGTTGCCTGCCTTCTAGTCGGTTTCATCACTAAAGCCGCAGTGATTTAGAGGAGTCCATTCCTTTTGACTAGCTTAGCAGGCAATAAAAGAAGCCCTCTTCTTCTTGCTGGTGTGGCGGCTGCATATATGAGACACTCTATGTGCTTAGGCCAAGCAGCAGCTAAACAATCTCTTAAGTCTGGTAATTCCATCTAGAAATTATGTTTCTGTTGCAATCTGCATTTCCCCCAGTTGATGGCTTTGTAGCTGGTCACCCACTTATTTGTTGGGCTGCCTTCCTGAATCTTTTCAAGTTCAGCTCCAGCAGGTATGCTGGAAGTACAGAGTTACTTTTAGAACCTATTATCCTCCCATAGTGTGTTATTCCAATTATTCTTTGCATTTATTGAACTATATGCATTCGTTCTGACATTTTTCTTATGGAGTAAGTGTGATGAATCTAGAGTTGCCCTCACAAGAGTTGTGCTCGTATTGATTGAAGTGTGTATTTGTGTGTTAGGGGGTGACTGTCACTGATTCTTCCTTTCCAATTAGAGCCTCTTGTTCCCCTAGGAAAAGCTGCTGTGGAAAGGTGGGAGGAGGAATGAATGAAGATTTCCATCTATTTCTTTCCTTCGGTGGGGAGCCTCCACTGGTTCCCAGTTGCTTCCATGAATAGAAGGAGCCCTTCCATTTGTGAAGGGGCAAATCTTGACCTAACCCAGCAAATTTAGTTTTGAAAGCGTAGAAAGGTTCCATTGCAGCTAACAGATTATTAAACACTGCACTTTATAACCATTAGGTAAAACAACTTTGAAAAACAGAGGTTGCATGAAAAACATTTAAAAAACAACAACTAGGAATTTCTGGTTTCCAAGTTGGATTCTGTTTTTTCTTTCCCCCAGGAACATGAATCTGAAGGGGGAAGAACTCCTTTAATGAAAGCTGCAAGAGCAGGTCATGTCTGTACTGTTCAGTTCTTAATTAGCAAGGGTAAGTTTGAATAATGTTTCACCTTTTTAAGGATTTTCAGGTGTTTGTTTAATAGCCCAGCAGTTCAACTGAATCACTGTTGAGCAAAGTATAATTTCATAGATTTGAGTCTTCCAGAAATTAAGGGTGAAATTAATTTCTTTCACTTGCCTGTGATTCAGTCGAGGAAGAAAAAATTGTCGTATACGCTCATGCTTTTTCTTCTATGTCAGACTTGCGTCTCCTTCAGTTACTTCCATGACCCAGTGTGGCCTTGAATAATGGAAAAGAGTTCAAATTCCACTTAGCCTTGAAGCTTAGTGGGTAGATAGATCACTATTCATAGGGCGGTTGTGAGAATAAAATGGGATAAGCTTCTTGGTTATGTGATTTGGGTGCAAATGTGATGAATATATTGCAACACAGCGTGCAATTCCAAAGAAATGTACAACTTTTAAGCAGCCTTGGTAGTAAATAGTCATGGTATAGGAGGCGCCACAGACGGATATGGTTTTTTCAGGGATAGGGATGAGATTGCAATCCCAGCCCCTTATAGGAGGAGATCAATGGGAAGGTTCTCACCTTAGAAGTAAAAGTGTGATTCAGAATACGAAGTTCTCTTCATCTTCTTTCTATGCTTTATGTCAGGAGCAAATGTGAATAGGACCACAGCTAACAATGATCATACAGTGTTGTCGCTTGCCTGTGCTGGAGGCCACCTGTCGGTTGTGGAGTTGTTGTTAGCTCATGGAGCTGATCCTACACACAGACTGAAGGTATACAGTGTTTTACTTTCCATATTTTGTAGCGTGTGTGTGTTTTAGGGCAATAAACCAGTGTAACAGCGGGGAATATAAAATAAAAACGACTTGATTACAAAGTTTGGGTATTTTTCATCCATAAATGGGTTTTGCATCAAGTTCCCCTCTAACTTCTTTTTGGGGGGGGTGGGGGGAGAATCTGTAAGAAACTCTGTATGAAAAAAATTGGCTGTTATGCTGTTTTTATATTCATCTCTGAATATAACCTTCCTAGTAAACTTTCTGTCCACTGTTACCGGTTATAGGCAGCCAGGGAACCTTGCTTAAGGAGGCCAAAAACTGATTAAAGTGTGGGCAGGAGCCAAAATAATTTATTAATACTAGTTAATTTACTTTTTAAACATATGAAGAGTAATTAAAAACAATTAAATGTTTTGTAAAATGTTAGATATCATGTAACATGCCGTTTTTGGGGTGTGGTGTTTTTTAGAATTCAAAACCAAAATACATCTTTCAGTGTGGCTCCTTATTTTAACCCATGATTTCTTTACAGGATGGTTCAACCATGCTAATAGAAGCCGCTAAAGGTGGTCATACCAGTGTGGTTTGTTTACCTGTTGGACTACCCTAACAATCTGCTTCTGCTCCTCCGCCCGAGTCCACCCAGCTGACTCCTCCATCCCACGATTTAAATAGGGTAAGATTTAAAGCGGCAGCATGCTTGCCCCCTTTTAAAATGTTTTTCAGTCAATTTCTTAATGATGAATTTATTGCCTCTCATCTGAAAAAAAAGGTGTTGGTAGTCATCAGATATTGTAGAAGTCCCGGTAATCTTCAATGAGAAGCTGCTAAAATTCAAAGGAAATACTGCCGTCCTTTGTCAGATGTAGTTTAATCCTTGCCTTCCAGATCTGCAAAAAAACTATTCAGGGGACTCTTTGCTTGGAAAGAATATTTTGCTTATCACTTGTTGGGCTTACTTGTGCCTCTAGTGGACCAAGGCAGGAGCATCTTTTACAGGAAGTTTTTGCTCCTTCTTCAACAAAACAGTCAAATTCTCTTTTGGCTCCTCTTAATCCATCTTGGCTTGGCAATTTTCTTCTTCTGTGATTCACTCTTTTTACGGTTCTTTTTCTGTATTTTCTAAAAATAAAAAGATTAGAATCCTTCCTTTCCCTCCTCTCCATGGACTGGCTTCTGGGACAAGCGGCCTGTCTACAATTTTTTTCTCATTTGGGTGAAGCAGTGAATGGTCTCCCCATTGCAGGGAGCATTGGATTGTCATCCGTAGGGTGGTGGCAATATACTGAGACCTACCACCCCACAGGCTTTAATTTTCAGCCCTTACGGAGGCGGCTTCAGCTGGGGTGGATTCCTGGAGACATGTCCAGGCAGCACTAGTCAAGATATGGGCCGTTCCCTGCCCAGACTCCCAAGCCACAAAAGCATCCCACCATGCTCCCAAGCAGGCCAGATTAGCCTTTTGGGGCCCATGGCTTCTCCATAGCAGTTGCGTTGGCATTCCTTTCACCACTGGAGCTCATATCCTCCTTTATATGGAGAGATGGCAGCCTTGGCCCCACAGAAAGCCCCAATGGATGATAATGGAGCCTAGCAGCTCGGTAAGGCCTCATGCAAAACATGCACTTTCAAGGGCCTACTGCTACCACAGTGGACAGGCAGGAAAAGAGGACAGGCAGGCTACAGACGCAAGGTAGAGTGAAGGAATACAGACAAAAAACAACAACCCTGGAACAAAACATGTTTTTCTCCGAAGGGACAGTAGGAGACAGATTCAGCAACTCCAGCCTTCACCAAGAACCCTCAAAACCACCAAAGACACCATAAGCGATAAAGTTCGTGTGTGTGTATGTGTGTGAGAGAGAGAGACTTTCAAGCATTCATACATAGTTGGCACCACTCAACGACGGATCAGTGGGTTCTGAATATCATCTATGGTTCCTGCAAGGAATTAATCAGTTATCCCATCACTCACCCTGCCTCACCCTCCAAATGCCAGATTGGGGTGTGTGTGTGTGTGTGTGTGTGTGTACAGCATCTCATCATGGCAGCAATAGAGCCAGTACCCCCAGAAGAACACTCATTAGGTGTCTACTCAGTCGTCTTTGTAGTTCCCAAGAAAGATCACAAAGCCTGGAAGGCAGTACTTGATCAGAAGGATCTCAACTGCTGGGTGATCAATTTTCTGGGTGGAATCCCTAGCCTCCATCAAGCAGTCCCTTCATCTCAACAACTCATGACATCCATTGACTTACAGGATGCATACCTGCATCTTCCTATTAATCCCAAGTTCCACAAGTATCTCCAGTTCTTCATTGACCTGCACCATTACCAATTCGTAGTCCTCCTGTTTGGATTATCTCATTTTCAAGAGTCTTCATGAAGATAATGGTTACCCTGGTAGCTCACCTCCCCCAGGGCAATCACAACTACCAGTACTTAGACAACCTCCTCATCCATTCTCCAACCATGAGCCAGGCAGCCCGCCATCTTCAGGGCATTTTGAGGACCCTCCAAACTCACAGATTCATCATCAGCCAGGAAGAGCCATTTCCTCCATACGTAGCTCCTCATACATCTTATTGCACTGATAAATGCCACCTGTCTCCTGAAAGTATCATCAGATCAAGGCAGCAGCCACGTTCCTTACATCTTCCAAAAGCATGGGGATCACGTTATTGGTTCTTATCCTGGGCCTATGCATGTCAGCCTCACAAGTCTCCCCGTGGACCAAGCTTCAAATGAGACCACTCCAGTGGTCTTTCTACCACACCAGTGGTTGATCATTCACAGCAAGCACTGCTACATCTCAGTCCCTCCATGCGTAAGAGAGACCATGTGCTGTTGGAGCAGGGATTGCAACCTCTGAAAGGAACCCAGTTCAGAGATCCCCCAAAGACAACCATAACACCAGACACTGCCAGCCGGCATTGCTGAGAGCACATTGCGGAGGCAACTGGTCCAGGTGGACTGGATACCTGTTGAGTCACAGCACAGCATCAATGGCTTGAACTTTAGTACGGCTGGCCACTTAGCACTTCTTCCACAACATGCCTGTCTCACATCCTAATCAGAACGGACAACACAAGTGTTTGCTCCTGTCAACAGGGAAGGCAGGACCAAAGCAGCGGTTTGGTAACAGGAAACAACATTATTCCTACTCTGGGTTTGAGAACTCCCTTCTCAGCGGAACACATGTCTGGATATCCAACATGCAAGCTGACTGGTTGAACCGCACCAGATTGAACCCAGGGAAATGGACACTACACAATGCATTGTTTCGACACTTTCAGTAAGTTCTAGGTCCGTTAGACATAGACCTCTTTGCCTCCAAGGTGAACCACCAGCTTCCTAACCACTACTCAAGGTTCAAGGATCCAGGAGTGGAAGCCTGGGCCTCGGGGTCTCCACTATGCCTTCCTGCCAGTAACGATTCTGCCCAGAGTCTTTGCAAGCTACAGGGGGAAAGGCACAGCTGATCCTGGTGGCTCCCTATTGGGATCCTGACCCTGGCAGTGAACAACCCCCCAACGGACACTCTAACCAGACCAGACCTCATTTCACAGGGACCAGTCCTGCATCTGGACTCAGCCTAGCAATACCTAACTGCCTGGCATTTGAATGGCAATGTCTGAAGAACTAGGAGCTCTCACTGACAGTCATTTCCACAATTGTGCATCCCGACACCCCTTCACAACCATATCTACCAGATGGTGTGGAGGCCTTTCTTAAATGGCACAGGCACAGGCAAGTTTCGGCGAAACCACCTCCATCCCTGACTTACTGTTCTTACAGGAAGGCCTTCAACAAGGGCTCAAAACTTATATGCCTAACAACAAGTGGTGGCCATTTCTTCTATATATATTATTAATAATAATATCTGACTGGGTTGCCC
The DNA here is from genome assembly GCF_009819535.1 of Lacerta agilis. Classification (NCBI taxonomy): domain Eukaryota; kingdom Metazoa; phylum Chordata; class Lepidosauria; order Squamata; family Lacertidae; genus Lacerta; species Lacerta agilis. Next base: position 42,098,907 of record NC_046325.1, read on the forward strand.
CAGCCACTCTGGGCTGCTCCCAAAATATTAAAAATTCTATTCTGGCATGGCCATATGTCCGTTCTGACCACTCACTAGTAAAACACTTGGTCCATTCTCCAAGTCCTCCAGTTATTCACTGTTTTCCTTCCTGGGAGCTTCACAAGGTGTTCCCAGCTCTCCAATGACCAGCTTTTGAGCCACTGAAACAAGTACCATTGAAGATCCTCCCTTTTCATGTCCTGTTCCTGTTTCCATCACCTCAGCCCACAGAGTCTTCATGATCAATGCCCTTTCGTAGCAAGGCATCTCGGTCTCTCCATAGTGACAGAGTGATTCTCCAGTTGGATACCACCTTCCTTCCCAAGGTGCTGTTCCATCTTCTGCCCAAATCCATCACACAACTTGGAGAAGGCTTGGCGTCCCTCGATGTTTGCCTGGCTCTGGAGGTATATATTGACCATACAAAGGACATATGACAAACTTCCTCCCTCTTTGTCTCATTTCACCCCTCCTCCCTGGAGCAGAGGAGTGACCAACTACGCTTCCCAGATGGATAAAAGCGTGCATTTCACTGTCCTACAAGGCACAGAAACTGCCTGTTCCCAAACGCCTGACCGCCCATTCCATGAGAGCAGGGGCAACTACTGCTGCTTTTTCTGCAAATGCCTCCTTGTTAGAAATATGCAGAGCAGTGACTTGAGCGTCCCCAAGCACGTTCACCTGGCACTTTTAAGTTGGATGCCTTTGCTTCCTCGGAAGTGCATCTGTTGAGGGTCTTACAGCAGGCTCTCCCACAGTAGTAACTTGTTGCAATTGAAACCCACCTTAGTTGCGTGGTCTTTTGTACGTCCCAACCCAGTGATGCTACGCTAGCAAGAAATGTACCATTGTACCTACCTGAAGGGTAGATCTGTTAGTCTAGTGTAACATCTCTGGGGCCACACTTTTGCATGGCCCGCAACACGTTCTTCCCACCTCTATTTGCACACTTAGCTTTCAGTTAATGGTTTGTTGTGAGAAATAGGTTAACACTATTCCAAGTTTCAGTTCTGGACTGTTGAGTCAACAGTGTGATGCAGCAGCTAAAAAAGCCAATGCAATTCTGGGCTGCATCAATAGGAGTATAGCATCTAGATCAAGGGAAGTAATAGTACCACTGTATTCCGCTCTGGTCAGACCTCACCTGGAATACTGTGTCCAGTTCTGGGCACCACAGTTCAAGAAGGATACTGACAAGCTGGAACGTGTCCAGAGGAGGGCAACCAAAATGGTCAAAGGCCTGGAAACGATGCCTTATGAGGAACGGCTTAGGGAGCTGGGTATGTTTAGCCTGGAAAAGAGAAGGTTAAGGGGTGATATGATAGCCATTTCAAATATATCAAAGGATGTCATATAGAGGAGGGTGAAAGGTTGTTTTCTGCTGCTGCCCAGAGAAGCGGACACGGAGTAATGGATTCAAACTACAAGAAAGAAGATTCCACTAAACATTAGGAAGAACTTCCTGACAGTGAGAGCTGTTCGGCAGTGGAATTTGCTGCCAAGGAGTGTGGTGGAGTCTCCTTCTTTGGAGGTCTTTAAGCGGAGGCTTGACAGCCATCTGTCGGGAATGCTTTGATGGTGTTTCCTGCTTGGCAGGGGGTTGGACTGGATGGCCCTGGTGGTCTCTTCCAACTCTAGGATTCTATGAAATACACAAAACTGAAGAGGGGCCAGCCTATTTTTTGTAAAAGCTACTCCTGCCTTCGTCCACTAGAGGCACAATAAAACCCAACCCAGTGATACTACATTGGACAAGCAGATCTACCTTTCAGGTAGGCACAGTGGTACATTTTACCCAGTTAACTCTCTTGAGGGCAATTTTGTGACTGCACACTTGTCTTAAAGCAATTTTCATTACACTAGGAAAGCTACTTCTGTTAGTACAAATCAAAGAATAACCGCCTGAAGCTGTAACTGTTGGTGCTGAGTCTATTGTATGAATTGTGAGATGTTTACACATGCCACTTTGTTGGAACAGTTTGTTTTGGTCATGTAGGACAACAAAGGATGTAATCTTAGTGTCCCCTGTTCTAGGCTCCTCGTGTACCAGTGCAGGCACTTCCCATGGTCGTCCCTCCCCAAGAGCCTGACAAACCCCCTGCCAATGTCGCCACAACCCTGCCCATCAGAAATAAAGGTCAGTTGTAATTCTACAGATTATCAGTAAAATACGTTTTGTAGGTGTAATATTAGGATTGCTTTCAATTCTTCAGCATCACTCTAGTTTCTCCAGTGGGTATTTGGGGAAAACAAAATGATTAAGGGGTGTTTTCCAGGAAATCTGTCTTTATGTATAAGTTAGCTAAATTGCTGGCTTGAGTTTTCACATTAATAAGGAGACATTTTTCATGGTGGTGCAACTGAGAGATAATTGTGGCGTTACAGTTGTTCTGGCAGAATTTCTGCTAGCACTACACCAATAAAATTTGGTATGTGTGCACTTTGAATGTTGCCATTAAAATATTCTTGTTAGATATAATTTTTAACACATTTATCCTTTTTAAGATACACTTCTCTGTAAAGGGTTGTTAATAACTCTCCTGTATTTGGGAGAAAGGGCAACAACTTATTTAGAAACTGGGGTGTTGCATTCAGATGAGGGGATGTTGCCTTCTTCTTACTCATGCTGTGTTTTTGTTTGCCTGTTAAAATAAAAGCGTAACTCTGTCCCTAGTGATGCATCTGCAGCTAAATCACTGTAATGTAGCTCAAATTGGTTAAAAAAAAACCAACCCATGAAAACTTGTAATCTAGCAGTTGTTATTCTGCAATGATGGGATTATTTGCTTTTCAGTTCAGGAAACTCAGATTGGTGCATGTGCAAACCACTTCTTATGTAGAACATGGAAGTGTACTTACTGCAGGCGTTTTTAATGATTTCCGTTTTTGAAGATTGGGCACTGTGCACAAGCCCTCAAATGTTACAAGCTAACATTTTTAGTAAGGTACCAATATAGTGTTTAAACTTCATAGAGGCTTCAAAGAATGTGTTTTTGCATTAAACGATGCACGCCGCCAGCCCACTTCCAGCATCCCTTCCTGCTCGACCTCTGTCCTTCCCACATTGAATATGGTCATCTGAATGGGAATTCTTCACACATTTGGTTTGAACATGCTTAGTATCTCACTGCTGCTGAGAACCTCAGTCCTGCAGGTTTCCAGATCGAGGAAGATTCTAAGCACTTTCAGTCAAATGTCCAAAGCTCTTCCTTCATCCCTTCCCAATCAATGCGGAAGGTTGGGGGTGTAGTGTGGATGGGAATGGGGTCATATGGACTGCACCCTACAATTTAAGCGCACCTGTGTTCTTTGAATGGCAAGTAGGTTGCAAAGCACTTGGCTGCAGTTTATGTACCCTTTATCTGAAGTGCACAGCTGTTGTACAATATCTGTACCCTGAAGCAACTAAGCTCTTGGTTTACAATCTTAATTCCTCAATAAAATGCTCAGAAGAAAAAAAAATAGGTATGTCTCTTTCCCCCATAGAGACCGTTCGCCTTTTTGTGGATTCCGCAGTGTGTTTGTGCTTTCTTGATCAGTAGGTCTGTAATGAGAATGTTGTTCACATGAACTTCCATTTGGTTCTGAGGGGGTTTCTCTTTCACACAGCCACTTCCAAACAAAAGTCCAGCAACCATTTGCAACCAAACAGCCCAGATGTACAAGGTTACATCGCCAATCAGTCTCCAGAGAGTATTGTTGAGGAGGCTCAGGGCAAGCTGACAGAGTTGGAGCAAAGGATAAAGGAGGCCATAGAGAAGAATGCCCAGCTGCAGTCTTTGGAACTGGCGCATGCCGACCAGCTCACCAAGGAGAAGATTGAGGAGCTGAACAAAACGAGAGAGGAGCAAATTCAAGAAGCAAAAGATCTTAGAGGAGCTGCAGAAAGTAGAGCGGGAACTGCAGCTGAAAACACAGCAGCAACTGAAAAAGCAATACCTGGAGGTTAAAGCGCAGAGAATTCAACTTCAGCAGCAGCAGCAGCACACAACAGTCGTGTCAGCACTTAGGACTTCTGACTCCTGTTGGGGTAGGAGAGCAGCTGACCGAGGGAGACTATGCACGGTTGCAACAGGTGGACCCTTACTTGCTCAAAGACGACCCCCAGCAAACGGCGGCCCAGATGGGCTTCGCTCCAATCCAGCCTCTTGCAATGCACAAGCTTTGCCTCTTTCTGCGGGTTTCCTTACCTCCAGGGGTCTATTGCAAATCTTACAGAACTGCAAGGTGTCATAGTTGGACAGCCAGTACTGGGCCAAGCACAACTTACAGGGCTGGGCAAGGAATTCTGACAGACGCACAGCAGGGGTTAATGGTAGCCAGCCCTGCCCAGACCCTCAATGACACGCTGGATGACATCATGGCAGGTGTGTATAACTTGTTACATACAAGTGAAATGTCATATGCTTTAAAAAAAAAAAAAAAAACACCAAACCAACAGTTGAGGCATGCCAACATTTTTATTTTTTCAGCTTACAAAACCTTTCCTGCTTGGCAGGAGGTTTGGACTGGATGGCCCTTGTGGTCTCTTCCAATTCCATGATTCTATGAAAACCTGGGTTGTTTTGGCCCCTTATTTTAGAATAAGGAATACCTGAAATAGAACTGAAACCAACATTCACATTTAAGTTTGCTGTTGGCGAGTACGTTGTCCCTTTTAGGTCCCAAGCTCCGGAAGTCAGAGGTCTTTGCCTTGATAAGGATGCTGTGTTCCATGCCCGCTCCCATGAATTAATTTCACTTTTTAATTACAGCTCATTCATGTTCTGAAATACATGAAAAAGACTTTGAATTGACTTGAATTAACACTTTGAATTGTAGAAGAACATTACTTTGGGAAGGAGGACTTGGATAAGAAATTTAATTTTCTACTTTTTTTACTTCCACAGTAATGTTCTTAAGAGATCATAGCCAAGATCGATCTAGCCATATTAATGCGCTCCTTCCAGAGCTCTGTGGCAGCAACAGAGTTCTCCATCCCCTTCCATCCCCTTTGCAGAAACAAGAACTAAACAAGGGAAGGCCTTTTCTGCATAGTCTGTGCAAATTGACTCTGGGTTTAAACTGCATTCCTTGGTTAACCTGAGTTCATGGTTGTTTTGGTTTAGCAGAATAGGTGGTGCCAGTTCAGATTCATCTGGCCAATCACAGCTAGACAACGTCTTTTGGTCAACCCCTTGAGTATGTGAGAAGCAGAAAGATAGCAGTAGTGAAAATAGGGTCATCACCATAACCTGTCTTTTTAAAGATGATCTGTGCTGCCATTTGTAAATTTTACCGATTTACAAGTATTGAAGCTTCGGCTCTTCAGTCCAAAGAGTTTACTGTGCAAGTCAAGCTGCCCTTTCTCCTTGCATCTGACACAGGCCCTTCATTTCATTTCAGCAGCCTTAGCTGGCTTTATTACATGCATCTAGAAGACCTTCGTTTGGGTCATTTGGCAAATCCACCCAAAGAGTTCTGACACACACCTGGCTCTTGGGTCATTTGCCCTTAATATTCCAACTGGTCCGTGACTTGGCCAGAAATGGTTTTTTTTTTTGAAAGGCTAGGGGTGAGGTGGAATTTCATTTACACAAAGAAGTGTTTAGCACCCTTTCAGAAGCTTTGTGGTGACACTAATAGAGTATTGGTAATTTTCATCTTCTGATGTGTAGGCAGGCTTGTTTCTTGATACCAGTCATATGAATCTGAATTTGAGCAGTTAGTGGTCCTGTGCTCTCATAGTCATAGCCATGTACTGATACATAAAGACTGTTAACCTTAATTATAGGATAAAAGGTATGAGAGACCACAACACGGTAATTTACTTGCTCAAAAAATTCATATTCTGCTGGCAGTTAAGATTTCTTTCAGTTTGTATTAATGTTTTCTAAGACAATTAAAATAAAGATAATGTGAGCTCTGACTCTGATTTGCTATTTCTTGTTCGACATCAAATTCTCAAGCTTTTGATATCCCCCTGGATTTTTTTTTTTTTTGGGTGAGAGAAGCTTCCTCGAGATATTTAATACAATTGACTTAATTCAAGGACTGGTTCACATGTCATCCTAAACCATGGCTTCTCTGGGAGCAGGACTCTAGCAGGTCCCGTCCCCCCTGCTTTCCCTGAACACCTTTAGGTCATTTGTACCCAGGAATCATGGTTTGTAAAAAAAAATTACCATATTTATTTGAATGTAATGTGAACCTTTTTTGGCGAAATATCATCGCAAAAATTAGGGTGTGCATTAGATACGATGGCGCTTTAGATTCGATTGCAACCTTGAAAAACACCGCTGACATAGCAAATACTTTTTTGGTTTCAAGGTTGTGAAAATTGAGGTGTGCATTAGATTCGATGGCACATTAGATTCGCATAAATACAGTATAGTTAGCTTAAACTAGCTTCAGGAAGCATTGTTTGAAGTCAGATTGTTCTGAAACTGACATGAGTTTAAACAAGTTTAAATCCTGGTCCGGATGCCACAACAATCAAACTGTTAAGAATGGTGAAAGTAGAGCAGTTGCAGTCCTCCTGGCCATGCAGAAAGTGTAGGAGCCCAAGACTCACAAGAATTCCTACATATGGTTGTCTCACTAAAGCATGACTTTGTACGGCATGCAAACTGGGCCCAGTGCCTTCTATCCTAGGTCAGATATTTTGAACATAGTTCAAAAGGCATCCCTATAGTTCTTCTCACTAAATACTCTGATCCATACATAATTGTAACTTTGTGGTTTTCGTTTTTCAGACTGTTGGGTAGAAGCAGAAATATTTTAAGAAGGATTGGGTGACTGTTGGGTTCTAACAATCCAGTCCCAGATAGCCATTTTTTTAAAAGTCAAACTTCTGTTCTATCAAACCTTCCATTTCTCAGCAACTCTTATCCGACATATCAGTTCATTCCAAACAAGGATTAAATTGGTACAGACTAAATTTCGGACTGCTCTCATTAGGGCCAAATGCTGTCATCTTCCCCCATGCAGCCGACTCTTCTTGGCTACATTTTTACCCCAATGAAAGAAAGGCAAGAGCATGGCATGTTTTGGATATTGATTCAGCCTAAGGAATACCGCTTTTCACATCTTGCCTAACATGCAGCTTTTAATTAGACCATTTTGAGAAACTTTCAGAAGTTCTAGCCAATCATACTTCTAACAAGCACAATTGTTCTCTCCAATAGCAGTGAGTGGAAGAGCATCTGCGGTGTCGAATACCCCTACCCACAGCATTGCGACGTCTGTCTCCCAACCTCAGACACCGGCTCCAAGCCCTATCATTTCTCCCTCAGCCATGCTACCAGTCTACCCTGCCATAGATATTGATGCGCAGGTAAGCCGGAAATAAGCCATAGACATACATACTCACTCCTCCAGTTTTAAGAAGTTTAAAGCTGCTGCTTCTTACGTTTTTGGAACAAAGCGCACTTGCCTGTTACATATCATGAGCTATGATTTGAACCTAACCATGGTTAGAGAAAATAATCCTGGTTTGTTAGATAAAACTCTTGGAAGAACACGAGCCCTCTGTTACCATAGGGTGTCTTTTGTTGCATCAAATCACAACTTGTGATACATGAACTGGGCTGCACATGTACATTTATTCAGTTCTTAATTGTGCTTTTGTGTTTTGTTTCTGACATGGAGACATTAGGAACGTTTTGGGAAGCATGACTCCCGGTTTAAATGGTGATTCTTTAGCAGAGGCTGAATTAGATGGATTTCCTAAATTGCGCTGTATTTATTACAAAGCAGCTTTAGAAGCAGAGCGCCTCATCCAAAGACTCTACAGGCAATAATATTTCACATTTAATGATGTTTGTTGTTGTAGTTAAATGATGTACATTTCCTTCACATTAAGGAAAGCCATTAATGTGTTGACATGGCATTTGTCTTCCAGACTGAAAGTAACCATGACACTGCGTTGACCCTTGCATGTGCTGGTGGACATGAGGAGCTGGTGCAAACGCTCCTAGAGCGGGGAGCTAATATTGAACACAGGGACAAAAAAGGTACATGCCTGCTGATAAAGTAATGGTATAAACAGAGTTTTCTGTAGATGACAGATTTACATATGCTGGTTTTGACCTTTAAAGCCCTATGCGGCCTAGGACCCTCATACTTACAGGACCGCCTCTCCTGGTATGTCCCACAGAGGACCCTAAGGTCCATGAATAATAATAGCTTAAAGGTCCCAGACCCTAAGGAAGCCAGACTATCCTCCACCAGCGCCAGGGCCTTTTCAGTGACGGCTCCGACCTGGTGGAATTCTCTGTCCCACAAGACTAGGGCCCTGCAGGACTTGATCTCCTTCCGCAGGGCCTGTAAGACAGAGCTATTCCGCCTGCCTTCATTTGAATTAGCCTGATCCTCTATTCCTTTTTCCCTTTCCTCTTCTGTGAAGAAACCCTTCCTGGGACCCCACATTTAAATTCTTATTCACACACCTCCTTGCTGGCCCTAGTAGGACCAACTTGGCCAGTTAGCCCTGGTGATCATTCGATGTCTACTGACCGGGTTCCCCCCCGCCCAAAAAAATGACCCCTGATTTTTTTGAATTTTAGTTATATCGATGCTGCATTTTATGTTGTATTCTATGCTGTTTTATGTTGTTTTTAAGTCGCATTTAATCAGTGTTTTATATTTGCTGTTAGCTGCCCTGAGCCTGGTTTTTAAACCGGGAAGTGCAGGGTATAAATATTTTTTATTATTATTTATATTATTAGAAATAGAAATACTTTATTGTCACTGTATCACATGTTTACATTTACAGTGGTGCCCCGCTAGACCAGTGTTTTTCAACCTTTTTTGGGCAAAGGCACACTTGTTTCATGAAAAAAATCACGAGGCACACCACCATTAGAAAATGTTAACAAATTTAACTCTGTGCCTATATTGACTATATATAAAGTAATTCTCTTGAATAGGAATCAAATAAACACAAAGAAAGTATTTTATAATTACTTTATTATGAAATAGTAAGTAAACAGAAATATGAAAAATTATAAAATACTTTATTCAGTGCGCAACCAGGGCGTGTTTGGCTGAACACAAAGCTGATATTCTGGCTGGTTTTTTTCCCACAGCACACCAGGCAACATCTCGCGGCACCTGTGTGCCGCGGAACAGTGGTTGAAAAACACTGCGCTAGACGAAAATAATTCGTTCTGCGAAAATTTTCGTCTAGCGGGTTTTTCGTCTAGCGAAGCGGCAATGACAGCCGCGCTTTCGCTAGACGAAAAAAAAAGACGAAAAATTTTCGTCTTGCGAGGCAGCCCCATAGACTTTTTCGTCTTGCGGGGCAGCCTCCCGCTAGACGAATGCCTTCGTCTAGCGAGTTTTCGTCTAGCGAGGCATTTGTGTAGCGGGGCACCACTGTATAATGTTTACATTATATTCCTGTGGAAAGAGATCCTCCTCCAACTAATGTGTGTTTCTGCTGTAGATAACATTTTCCATCTGTAAAATTAATTTTATTCCAGGTGTCCTATATTTGGGTTGTTGTGGTTATTGTTGTTGTTGTTTTGGTCTCCTGTTAAAATTTGTTGTTATCTTAGAAATGGGTGCAAGTCAAAAATCCTTAAGCGGTGCCTGTTTTCCCCTTCCAGGATTTACCCCCCTTATTTTGGCTGCTACAGCTGGTCACGTCGGTGTTGTAGAGATCTTGTTGGATAATGGTGCAGATATCGAAGCTCAGTCTGAGAGAACCAAGGACACACCTTTATCTTTAGCTTGTTCTGGAGGAAGACAGGAGGTGAAGTAAACAGTACCCTATTGTTGCATACTAACTGAAAGCCTTTCACCATGGTTAACGCTCGTCATATAATCCTTGATTCCGAACACACTCCTTGAAAGCTTGTTCAGCTGTTTCCAGTTAGAATTTACAGAATTCTAATCAATTTAAAAATAGGTGTTTCTGATCATCTCATCACTGCTGTACCAGAGGGCAGGGAGAGCACAAGAGCTGCAGGCTCGTGAAGGCTAATGTTAAACATGTGCCTCCCAAACTGTTACTCCCAAAACTGAGGTGCAGTATTAGAATGCCAGCTCAGCCCTAGACACGTAATATTTAACAATAGTATTCTTTGCTAACCATATTTTATAACCAGTGTAACATCTACTGTTCTATGTTGTTTATTTGATTGTGCAAATTACAATGGTTCTTGTTTTCAGCAACTTGTACAGTATAGAAAATTCTTTCCAGTAGCACCTTAGAGACCAACTGAGTTTGTTCTTGGTATGAGCTTTCGTGTGCATGCACACGAAAGCTCATACCAAGAACAAACTCAGTTGGTCTCTAAGGTGCTACTGGAAAGAATTTTCTATTTTGTTTTGACTATGGCAGACCAACACTGCTACCCACCTGTAATTGGTACAGTATGTTGTTGTAAGTCACCTAAAGACCACCCTGTAGTAGATGTCTTCTTTTTCTTCTTCTTCTTCATCATCATTATTATTATTACTGCTATTAGCATTTTTTAAATTCTGTAACTGTGATTTAAGATATCTAAGGTAGAATCGGGTTAGGAGTTTGTCAGATCTTCTCTGTTTACTCCTTGGTACCCCGAAGGGCCAAAAAACAAGGGTGTTTACTAAGTATAATGGTGGTAGCTATCCAAAGAATTTTATGACTAGCTCCATGTATATAGAATCATAGAACTTCAGAATTGGGTGGGACCCCGAGGGTCATTAATCCAACAAGTGACACTACTGATTTCAAATAAGGGTTCTCTGCCCCCCATTTACCTTATGGAACATGTATTTGGGAAGCTTCTCCTGTGTTTCTATGTTAAGTAACAAATATGCTGTGGCATATGAATAAACGATATCTAATTTAGGCACCATTTGTATATAAAGTACCATTGCAGCCCCAAGTCAATGTATGATCATCTTGCATGGTTAAAGCAGATCTTAGAAGTGTTAATACCATAACTTAGCACCACTAGCATGGTACATATTCATACATTATCTCTGAGCCACATGAACAGAATTGTGTGTTCTACCTGGAGTAACACAGAGATGGCAGTAAGCCTCCATTTCCATGCTGGTGCCTGTGGGGCCTCTGATAGCAGTTCTGTGTTCAGGATGGGAGTGATAATCATTTCTCGAAGGTAACTATTTGTATTTTTGCAACAATTCAGGTGGTGGAGCTTCTGCTAGCTAGAGGGGCAAATAAAGAGCACAGAAATGTTTCTGACTACACACCTTTAAGCTTAGCTGCTTCTGGTGGTTATGTGAACATCATCAAAATACTGTTGAATGCTGGTGCAGAGATCAATTCAAGGCAAGTTCTCTTTTTTACGCTCCTGTTCATTTCATGCTGCTCTTGTTTCTTGTTATGTTCTTCCATTCTACCCTAGGTTCACAACAGGTTTCCAGGAGGACCCTTCTCATACCGAGAGAAGCTTTAAACTGGGCTCTTGATCCAAAGAAAGGGAAACAGAGCAAATTACTGGTGTCCTCTATGCCCCGACCAGGTGCCCTGGTGACCCTATTACTGCAGTATAATTTAGTGGACTTCTGTTGAGATAGATTTCTCTTTCTCTCTCCAGTAGCTATGTGTCCTGTAACAGAATCGATTCCTTGTTATGCTCCCTCCACCCTATCTAGTAATGCCAAAGCATCTTCTACGAGTCTTATCTTGATTTCACATGACAGCCCACTATTTACCATTTTACAGCTCAATGATGAACCGTGAAGGGATCCTACTTGGAGATTGAATCCTCTCCTCCTACAGTGAAGAGAAATAGTTGATAGTCTGAAGCAATGGATAGGAGAGGTTTTTGTGCATAATAATCCTATCCAGTCTTTGCTTTGGGAAACTCTGAAACCAGTCATCTGGGGAGAATTAATCAGTGGATACTGTTACTTAAGGAAAGGAAGGAACAAAACATGCCCCTTATCGATCAAAGACATAACTGAACTAGAAACTTAAATATAAATATACAGAGAGCAATCTGCTGTATAACAAATCCAAAGAGGAACTGAATTAAAAGCTCTTGAAATGATTATGATATTGGCTTGTAAATTTGATTACAGTGGTGACCCGCTAGACGAATGCCTCGCTAGACGAAGGCATTCGTCTAGCGGAAGGCTGCCCCGCAAGACGAAATTGTCTATGGGGCTGCCTCGCAAGATGAATTTTTTTTTTCGTCTAGCGAAAACCACGGTTTGCATTGCCGCTTCGCTAGACGAAAAAAACGCTAGACGAAAAGATTCGCAGAACGAATTATTTTCGTCTAGCGGGGCACCACTGTATTGGCTTGTAAATTTACAAAATGTGTTTAAACTAATAGGCGTTGATCATAACTAATTACACTTACAGGTACAGTGGACCCCCCGGATACGAACTTAATTCGTTCCAGGGGTCCGTACATACCCCGAAAAGTCCTCATCTAGAGATGCTGCTTTTCCACACGGCACAATAGAGTGCTTCTGTGCATGCACAGAAACCCGAAAGTATGCACTTCCAGGTTTGCTGCGTTCACAACCCGGAAGTTACGTTTCCCCAAGGTCCACTGTATTATGGCCTCTAGCTCCCATTTGGAGGTCTACAGGCAGCTATAGGTTCATATGTACATGGACTGTCATATTACAGAAACAGGTAAATGTGAATTAAAAAATCACCATGCTATATAAAGTTCAAATGTAACCCGTGTTCATTTGTTTCCAGAACTGGTAGCAAGCTGGGCATCTCTCCATTAATGTTGGCAGCCATGAATGGTCATACTGCTGCTGTTAAGCTGCTGTTGGACATGGGTTCTGATATCAATGCACAGATAGAGACCAATAGGAATACTGCCTTGACACTGGCCTGTTTCCAAGGAAGAACCGAAGTGGTTAGCCTTCTCCTCGATAGAAAAGCTAATGTTGAGCACAGAGCTAAGGTAGGAAGATCTTGGTTTAAATGTCTTCAGCTTACATTTGTCAGTGCTTCTGTTACTTTTCACACTCCCAGATGCTTGTCTGCTCAGTCTTGAATGTACTCAGCCATTCTATGCCCACCGTCAGGGCAAACAAATTTTATTTGCTTTATTGGAGTGTTGACTTTATATTGTTCCTCACTGCCTTGCGAGTAACTTTGTAAAAGGTGGGATATGCACTTACTAAATACAGCAAAGAAATTATCATGCTTATTTATTTATTACATTTATATACTGCCCTTCTGGCAAGGTACCCAAAGAGGTTTACAAGGCAAAATCCTAACGGGGGGAAATGGAACAGAATATTTTCCGGCATGTTTCAGGAGTTGAAACATTCAACCCAGGGAAGGTGGGGTTGCCCCAATAGTTATCTCAGACTGTTGGTGTCCCTTTCTGGAGCTGGTATCCATCCATCCACCCACCCACCCAAGGAGCACATGTGTTTTGTACTCCTTCGCTTCTGTTTTAAATCATCACTATGGAGATGAAACAGGTTTGATGTGGATAGCGGGGGGAAGAAAGTTTTAAAAAGTAGGTAAAAGGAGGGAGCTCTTTATTCCCAACACATTCTATTTGGTGAGAAGTGGAATGGGTATAAAGTGATGAATCTGTTGGATATCTCATCATTCAGCTGTTAATAGTTGAATATTCCGTACAGTAGAGTACCTGATAATAAACATAATATGCAAGCTCACTTAAGAAGCTTATTCAATGGGAATTACTTCGGGAAGCATGCATAGTACTGCATCCAGGACTGTCAACAGGATTTTTTGGTGGGGGGGTTGGGTCCAGCACACTGAATGTACATCTAGTCCAAGCCCCTGCAATGCAGGAATCTCAGCTAAAGCATACATGACAGATGGCCATCCAACTCTGGCAATGTTTGCCCACTTCTGCAAGGACCTCATCTCTTCTACAAGAATTCTCAAAGATTATAGACAGAGGCTCTGAGATTACATCCGCAAGCTCCTTTAGTACCCTTGGGTGGGAGGTGTCCTGACATTCATTACTGATAGGCAAGATGTGGGGAGAGAGTCCTAAGGACTGTCCCAAATATATTGCCAAACTGATAATGGAGTCAGAAGTGCTTTATTTTCTTCGGTTTTGATTCGGTTTACAAGGCACATGCTTTGTGAGTTAACAGTGGTCACTGATACTCTGTAAACTAGATATGATTGTTGCCTGCTTGTAGCTATAGGTTTTCACACATTTCTAATGTATTCTTAACCTAGACCGGCCTGACACCCTTAATGGAAGCTGCCTCTGGTGGATATGCAGAAGTAGGCAGAGTTCTTCTAGACAAAGGTGCAGATGTAAACGCTCCGCCAGTCCCTTCTTCAAGAGACACAGCTCTGACCATTGCAGCAGACAAAGGGCATTACAAGTTCTGTGAGCTGCTTATTAGCAGGTACCATATTTGATTTGATTTGAACGGGAGGGTCAAGAGGCCTAGGTTACAAAGAATGCCGCTGGCTTTATGATCCTGATATGCTATCTATGGGTGTTTACTAATGAGTTTTGTTGAGGAATTAGCAACCTCAGCCCACACAGAAGTTGCACTTACAAGAGTAGAAGAGTTGGTCTGATGAGAAAATTTTGATTGGTGATTTTTTCAGGAAACAACTGTGTGTGCTTTAGATTGTGGATCTTCATTGAAGGTCCTGCAGAAATGTTCCATTCCTGAGTGGCAATTCCATAATTGCAATTCCAGAGGCACTAGGTTCTGATGTGGCACTACAAGTTCCCCTGTGGGGGCTGCATGATGACAGCCTTACATTTTTATGTATATAGGAAGAAAATGGCAGCTGTTAAAATAGAAGGTGTGCAGATGCCAGGAATCCATGTTTCAGAAATGAACTATTTCAGAGTTGTTTAGAAACGGTTTTATGAAGAGCAGGTGATGTTCTCTACAAGTGCTGTCCCTCCAACTTCTACCACTTTTCTAAAGCCAGTAGCAATAACCAATCCTTCAGTTCAGATTTTTGTGTGTTTTTTTTAAATGGTAAAATATGCATTCAGTATTTTGATCATGCTTTTTGATTTTTTTTTGCAGGGGAGCTCACATCGATGTCCGGAACAAAAAAGGAAATACTCCATTATGGCTTGCTGCAAACGGTGGTCATTTAGATGTTGTCCAGTTGCTAGTACAAGCTGGAGCAGATGTAGATGCTGCTGATAACAGAAAGATAACCCCGCTGATGGCTGCCTTTCGAAAGGTAGAGTGAAAGCTTTTGCTTTGCTTCTTTTTAACCCTCTGATAAAAAAAGAACTAATTTGTTGCAGCATGAATTTGGAAATATAACTGCATCACCCACACAGTGCATGGCAGAAATTTAATAAATGTACTGTTACGCTTCCCATAGCGTGCGGTTTTCAGGGGGAGATTTATATAACCATTGGGGGGTGGAGAAACATATTGGCAGTGTGTGCAATATTGCAATTGAATAAGCTGCCCTCACTGCTTTCCTGTATCTCAGAGTATTTTCAAATTCCTTGCTTTATTAAAGAAAACTGGAGTTTTTCTTCCCTAGCTTCTCAGATTGGCAATTTACTGTATGCTCCTGAAGCTTCTGCTGCATTGGGGAATTAAGGTTGCTGCAGTTACTCTTTTCACTGAATTGCCTTTTATAGTTTAGTTATTTAACTTAATTGCATTTGAATGTGCAGCCTGCCTTCATGGGAAAGGGGCTAATTCTGGAAACCTTCATTCTTAGGGTCATGTAAAGGTTGTACGCTACCTGGTAAAAGAAGTAAATCAGTTCCCATCAGATTCAGAATGTATGAGATACATAGCAACAGTTACTGACAAGGTAAGAATAATTTGCTGCTTAAGTTACTCAGCAAAACTTTGGTAGAACAAGTGTTTCCCAGTAAGCTGATGAATACATCATAAGTGCTTATTAAAAACTTGCACATCTCGACCATGAACAGCATTGGACAGACTCTTTCTCTCTGACTTCACACTCCCAATTCAGTTGTATGGCTTCATTCAAGAGCACACTCTTTTTGTTTTAGTGTGTTTAAATATCTACTAACCTTCCCAATCCCAAAGTATGCTACACAGTTAAATACCACAGGAGGGGGGGAAATAAAATGCAGACCAAAGTTAACGTTGTTAAATTTCAATGCCACCCTTCATCCGAGGATTCCAGGAAAGTTTACAATATAAAAACACAAAAATGCAAAACAATAACACCCCACACAAATAGGTCATCAATAGTTTAATTAGCCAAAGGTTGCAAAGCTTCTCTCCCTTCCCACTTTCTCTTATTATATTCATATTTGGTCTTAGCATAAGAAGTCCTTTCCTTGGTTCCAATGCCTATATGCAGTCTTCCCTCCCCCCCAACCAAACTTTTTTTTTCAAAACTAGAGCACTTCTGAATCCTGTTTTGCCATTTGGAATCTCTTGACTCCCACTCTGGAGAATTCTGTCCCTGCAGCATTTGCCATTCCACAACCTTCCCAAAACAATTACAACCCTTTACCTTTTACTGGCAGAATAAAACCCCTCTCACAATGTGCTCTCTTGTTTTCTCCTCTCCAGCCATCTTTCCATTCTTACATGAGGAGACACAGCATATCTACAGTCATTAGCAGTTCAGCCCCTTTAATGCCACAGGAGCATTCCAATCCATTCCTTTCATTTCTGCACTCTCGCCTGTTTGTCAAGCAGCTTCCCTTCCTTTGCAGGCCACAATGAGTCCCTAATGCTCCCTGTCAGTTCCCTTATTGCAGTGTTTGAGGCTGGTACGTCCATTATTTGTTCAGCTGCTTGGGCCAATTCAGAAATGATGTTCTTTTTGCATTGTCATTGCAGGAAATGCTGAAGAAGTGCCACCTCTGTATAGAATCAATTGTTCAAGCCAAAGACAGGCAGGCTGCTGAAGCAAACAAGAATGCAAGCATTCTTTTAGAGGAGTTGGATTTGGAGAAGGTAACGCTGCAAGTTCAGATTTCCACTTTAAAACACTTTATATGCCGACTTTCTGTAGTTGCTCAAGGCAGGTCATGCAAGAATAGAAAAAATTTAGCCATCAAAAAACACTCCTTGTGGTGGAGTTGAGGAATCCCCCTACTGTCTCCCTGAAAAGGAAAAGTTGCTAAAATGTTTAATTCCCAGCTGAAAGAATCACCTTCAATTCACTGTGGGGCCAGAGGTTCAACCTCCTCCATGAGTGGAAAGCCTTTACGTTCGAACTTGAGAGGCTCTTCCAATAGAATCACAGAACTGTAGAGTTGGAAGGGACCACGAGGGTCATCTAGTCCAACCCCCCTGCAATGCAGGAATCTTTTGCCCAATGTGGGTCTCGAGAACCCATGACCTTCAGATTAAAAGTCTCATGCTTTACCAGTCGAGGAATCTTGGCTTCTGTGGCTCACAGCGGGCTCATTGATAGACAGCTTGCCCACAAAGCTTGATTCAAGGCCATATGATTTCCCCTCTGCTGGCTTCCACTTGGTCTGGATGCAGGATGATCAAATTAGCTACTTCGCCTTGGGCCTGTGACAGTGGGCTTGGGCAAGTTTTTCTTCCCCACTACCCCAGCCTTCCCCCCAATGTGGGGGACTAGTTTAGAACTCTTGGAAGGCAGGGCATTCTTATAAGTAATCAGCTGAGACCGATGCACATCATCCGGTCTCTTCCTAATGCTAAGCTGTGCAGCCTTATCTGCCCAAGGTGCAGTTTCTTTTTGGCCGTTTCCTTTCATCACTGTTGAATGAATTTGACTTGCAGCTACGCGAAGAAAGCAGAAGGCTGGCATTAGCTGCTAAAAGAGAGAAGAGAAAGGAGAAGAGAAGAAAGAAAAAGGAAGAGCAAAGGAGGAAGCTGGAAGAAATAGAGGCAAAAAACAAAGAGAATTTTGAACTACAAGCTGCTCAAGAAAAGGAAAAACTAAAAGCTGAAGGTAGGTATTTGATTTGTACCCCATGGGCTCAGAGCAGGTGCAAGCAGTTATCCAAAGCACAAAAGATGGCTGTTCTTCCATTTTCAGCACCTCTCCTCTGAAACACAACTGAATGTTAAATCATTAAATCCTGTCAGCTTGAATATATTCAATCGGTTTACATCTAATAGGAATTACAAATGATTGAAGAAAATAGGACATTGTCATAGATCAGTCTTAAAATCATGGGATAAAGATAAATGGTAGTCAGTTACATAGTTTATCTGCTGCAACTGGTTTTTCCTTTCAACCGTCATAACAAACATTTCACTAGAGGGGTGTTTTTTGTTTTTTTGTTTTGCAAAGGACTACCACTCTTGACACGTGCAGTGGGGGAAACATTGCCTTTCATGAGCTTTTGGATAAACCGCCTGGTTTGGGATCCAATTAGCTGCTTAGGTTCACACAAAGAGATTGAGTTCCCATTGGGGCATTTGGCTACCTTGTGAGCAGCTGATCCTCCAAATCATCTGTCTAATTCTGATCGAACCTCTCTCTAAACAGCAGTTTGCCGCAAGGCACTCAAAGTTGTTTCTTGAAGTAAAATAAGTGTGGAGACTCCTTGGGCCCATGGAAGTTGTGTTATGATTCTTTGGATCCTGGTATTCAAGAGGTTGCACACCAAGGCCAACAGGCAGAACATGATAGGCATTTCTTCACAGTTCAGTCCTGATTATAGTTGGTTCTCAACTTGCATATTAGTAAATAAGCAGTTATTATAAAAACAAGAGACTTGTGGCATAATAAATACACATTTATTATGTCACAGATTTATCAGATGGACAAAATAATATCCTGAGTTGCCATAATAAATTTGTGCCATGAGACTCTTTGGGTTGTTTTTGTTTGCTGAAAGCAACTAACATGGGTACACCTCTGCAATTGAGAAAGGCTGCAATTGATAAGGCTTAGAGCATATCAAAGTAGGAATCAGCCTTTCTCAATTGCAAATACTTAACTAAAATTGCTTATGTGGATACATTGTGGCTTAGTCCAATATGTCATTATCCACCTATGCAAATAATCATTTGTGCCCATGTAAGCATGTTTCTAATCGAGAGTATTTGGAATCCCCTTATCCCAGGCCATTCAGATATGACTGTCCGCTTGTAAACCTTTTCCATAGGTTGCTCTGAGAGCTTAATCTTTCCAAACCCTCTTCATGTGGAAAGGCAATAAAGTTATCTTATCAATCAGTCTCTAAACCCAGGTGTTCCTGTTCCCTGGATATTTGTAAATTACAATTGTAAATTGATTTAAACTGCTTTTAGAAATTTTGTGGGGGGGGGGGGAGCATATGCACTAGGTAAATAGGTTTGAAATATGAATTACTGAATATTCTGGCGTATAAGACTACTTTTTAATCCAGGAAAATCTTCTCAAAAGTCGGGGGTCGTCTTATACACCAGGTGGAGAATCTGCGGCCGAGTATATCTCGAAACTCTATATTTTAACTGGAAAAGTTGGGGGGGTCGTCTTATACGCCAGAAAATACGGTAGTATTAAAGGGTGTTTGTGCTGTATAAGTGACTTGCATTGACATTCATGGGCCAGTAGCATAGTAAAAACCTGTTCAAGGCAAGATGATTACTGTGGACTTTAGTCATTCTTCTTCTCGTTCTCAATTAGATGAGCCAGGGATCCTAACAGAACCACCCAGTGCTACCACAACGACCACCATAGGTATATCCGCAACATGGACAACTCTGGCAGGTTCCCATGGCAAAAGAAACAATACTGTCACTACGAGCAGCTCTAAGAGGAAAAGCAGGAGAAACAAAATTGGCCAAGATACCGTTCAGATCATCTTTGATGATCAGCTCCCCATCTCCTATTCTCAACCAGAGAAAATAAATGGCGAATCAAAAAGCAGCAGTACCAGTGAAAGTGGCGATAGTGACAACATGAGGATTTCCAGCTGTAGTGATGAAAGCAGCAATAGTAACAGCAGCCACAAGAGTGACAGTCTTTCTTCCACAGCAGTCACTAATGCTCAGAGCAACAAGAAGCAGCCATCGGTGCTGGTCACTTTCCCAAAAGAAGAGCGAAAAGCAGTTTCTGGAAAATCTTCAGTCAAGTAAGCTACTTTGCACACACAAACACACACAAGTTGTAATCTCATCTCTCAGTGCTTCCACCTTCTTCCCCCAGTGTTACTTCATGCAACAGAACTGTGAAATTATTATTTACTTTTTATTTAGCTGAAATGTCTCTGCTGCCTTTCTACCAACTTTGGTACTCAAAGTAGTTTACCAGAATTATTAAGAACAAACGAGAATATACGATGCCAGTAGAACTGACCGTGAAGCAGCAGATAAAATAGCATAATCAATAGCTATTTGAGCAGCCAAACTAATTTGGCTTAGTTCTGAGTTGCTTAATTGAAGACTGTAGTAACAGAAGACCAGTTAATGCAGCCGGTGCAAAATCATAGGTGGGAGCTTTTCAGGATCCTAGCCCCACAGCAGCCCCTCACCTCAGCCCTCCTCCCTACCTCCCAGAATCACTGCTGAAAATCAGGCTACATTCAAACATTGAAATCAAGAGAGTCCCGTGACAACTGGTGGCTTTTGCATCCTAGACTATCCAAGCGCATGCAGCTTTTCCCCGTTAAGATTTTACTTCTGCCTTCAGACGGCCCATATCTGCTGATGAAGAGGGAAAGGCCCAATTTTGAGTTAGATTGTGATGGAGGTAGCGTTCAATTACACTCTGCTGCTTGCGTTTTTACATATGAATGGACTTTGATTATCAGTTGCTACAGTAGGTGCATTTCAAGCTATGGTTTGCATGAAATGCAACAGGAAAACTTTGTTTTCTTATGTCTTGCTAGTGTTAATTGCTTTGGCGCTGTTCTTCATCTGCCTCATTTTTCCCCCACTGTGAATCTTGCGGTACTGAGATTCATCCTCATTTATATCCAAATGTCTTTTATTCCAAACAGGCTTACAAACGAAAGCAAGCAAACAAAAGCCAAGCGTACTTTGTCTATGATTGATCAGTTTACTTTTTAGCATGGTGTTAAATTTAATATTCTACTACTAAAGATGTTATTAAAGAGCTAGACGAGAGTCTCTGCATTTGTCTTTTACGTTTTTCTCATAAGAGTTACGTTAACAAGCACTCTTTTTTTCCTCCTCCTCCTCCTCCCCTCCCCCTTTCCTCTGAAAGGTTGTCAGAAGTTATTAGCGAAGTAACTGGCAATTCCTTATCTACTTGCACAAAACCTTCTCCATCGCCGCTGTCTTCTCCTAATGGAAAATTGACCTTAGCTAGCCCAAAACGTGGTCAGAAGAGGGAGGAAGGATGGAAGGAGGTTGTAAGAAGGTAAGTCCAATTCCGTGATGGTGGTAATTGCCAGTGATTCTCTACCTCATCCGCCCGCCCACCCCTAGTCCTTGCTTTGAATATTTTACTTTAAACCATGCTTTGCATTGCTGGCAAAATTAGTCATGGTATGACAGTTTCATTCCTTGGTCGTCAAAAGTCTGCAACTTCCAAGAGACAGCATTAGAGCCTGTTTTCTGTGCCAGCGCCTGAGAATCATTCCCCATGCTAGTGTCTTCCTGTTTTCTTTTTCTTTTTCTCCTCTCTCTTCAGCTTTTTGTGTAGATTCGGGACACTTTCACAGCTGCAACTATTAGCAGAGTGCTTCAGTGCTTTGTTTCAGCCAAAGCTTTCTAATGTTTGGCCCTGTTCACCTCAGTCTCCAAAGGCCACATACAGTGGACCCTCCGGATACAAATTAAATTCGTTCCGGGGGTCTGTACTTAACCTGAAAAGTCCATAACTGGAGGCGCTGCTTCTGCGAACACGTGCGGTGTGATAGAGCGCTTCTGTGCACGTGCGCACAGCGAAACCCGGAAGTATACACTTCTGGGTTTGCCACGTTCGCAACCCAAAAGTTACGTTTCCATAGCGGTACGTAACTCGAGGGTCCACTGCATTAGCTTTTCTGTTTTTACATTTGAAAGGTGGGTGGACAGGAGAATGTCTCGTAAGAATGCCTTTCTTCTCCACTAAATATCCATAGGGTGAATTCCATTGATGTCTTGCTTGCTCAATGGGACTTCCAGTTTCTCTCTTTCGCCCCCCCCCCCAGCCCCCAGAGCGGATTTGGAGGGGTGCAGGGGACTAAAGGGGAAAGGAAAGAAAGAAGAAGCCCAATTGTGCAAGCAGACACCTGCTTGTGCTACATTGGATCGCATCCATGGCCAGCCTTTGGGCCTCTTTGATTTCAGGCATGGAATACATGTTACAAAGTTTACAAGCCGCTGGCACATCTCATTGTGTCATACATACTTGTGAGCCAGTGTGGTGTAGTGGTAGGCTCGTAATCTGGTGAACCGGGTTCGCGTCTCCGCTCCTCCACATGCAGCTGCTGGGTGACCTTGGGCTAGTCACACTTCTCTGAAGTCTCTCAGCCCCACTCACCCCACAGAGTGTTTGTTGTGGGGGAGGAAGGAAAAGGAGAATGTTAGCCGCTTTGAGACTCCTTCGGGTAGTGATAAAGTGGGATATCAAATCCAAACTCTTCTTCTTCTGACCATTCGCTACCAAACTTGTATACTATACTAAATCTGTTATGCCCGATTGCCATAATTTTCTCTGTTTCTTAGATCAAAGAAGGTTTCTGTTCCATCAACTGTCATTTCCAGAGTAATTGGAAGAGGTGGTTGCAACATCAATGCTATCCGAGAGTTTACTGGCGCGCATATAGACATTGATAAGCAGAAAGACAAAACGGGGGACAGAATCATAACAATAAGGTAAATTCCTATCCAGGCACTGTTTACCTTAAGTTACTGAATTAGTTTGGAGGTCACCGTATCAATTTGCCATTCAGTTTATATGGGAAACAGATTTCAAACTAATTTCTGTTAGATGGACATTCATTCATTCATTCATTCATTCATTTATTTATTTAATACAATTTATGTGCTGTTTCAATTTATATATTGCTTGATTACTTTGAAAAAAACAACCCAGCAACTTCAAAGCGGTAAACATACATGGGACTTGTATGCATCAGAATGTTTCCGTGATTCCTTACTCTCCAGCAGGGTTGGTCCTGTTCAGAACTCCAGCCAGACATTCATATCCTCTTCCAAGATGCTATAAGTCTGTCAGTTACAATACCCAAGCAGGCCCATTTATGCTCCCCGCCCACTTAGTCAGCTTTTTCCTATTCCGCCTGTTTTGTAGCTTCTGGAGGCCACTGAGCATGCTCAATCCTCCTCAAGCTTTTTAATTATTATTTTTTAAACTCAGATATATGCTGATACCCCACTTTTGTTTCTCAGGGGCCCTGTTTCAGCTGAAACATCAACATTTTAAAAATGGAATCAGTCCTGTCTGCACTAAACCACCTCACCTTGCTGTCCGAGGGAACGGTTGTGTATTCAACCGTTGTATCATAAAACCGTTAAATTTCATTCATGCGAAGGTTTTTACACTTGCATGCATTTTTCTAAAAAGGGGAAATATTTATTCTTAAGCTTATCCACGAATGAAGAAATGGTCTTCATGCATTTATTCCCGAAGGATGCATTTAGACGCGAAGGATAGCTCAAGTCAGTAGAGCTTGACTCTTAATCCCAGGGTTGTGGGTTCGACCCCCATGTTGGCCAAGAGATTGCAGGGGTTGGGGTGGGCTGGATGCCCCTCGGGTTCCCTTCCAACTCTACAATTCTATGATTCTATTCAACTCTCTTACAGGGGAGGCACAGAATCAACAAGACAAGCAACACAGCTCATAAACGCTCTGATTAAGGATCCCGACAAAGAAATCGATGAACTAATTCCAAAGAACCGTTTGAGAAGCTCTGCGGCCTATCCCAAGACAGGGACGCACGCCAGCACCACGACTGCTCACAACTCCGTCGCTGGGAGCAAGGTGACCACTGTCGCAATCTCGTCGTCGTCTCAGATGGCCACAGCACTTTCTGTGCCTGTCCTCCCGTCAGCACCAACGCATAAAGCGGTCAAGAACCCGGTGAATAACGTGCGGCCTGGATTTCCAGTTTCTCTGCCGTTGGCATACCCTCCTCCCCAGTTTGCACACGCGTTGCTCGCTGCTCAGACTTTCCAGCAGATCCGTCCGCCAAGGTTACCCATGACCCACTTTGGAGGGACTTTTCCGCCGGCTCAGTCCACCTGGGGCCCTTTCCCAGTTCGGCCTCTGAGCCCTGCAAGAGCTACTAACTCACCTAAGCCTCACACGGTGCCTCGCCATAGCAATCAGAACAGCAGCGGTTCTCAGGTGAATTCAGTGGGTTCGTCGGCTCCCAGCCCAACAGCTACCACAAGTCCTGCCGTGTCTGCTGTGCCCGTTCCTTCTGCAAATGGCAGCCCCAGCTCACCTTCCGTCCGAAGGCAACTGTTTGTCACCGTGGTCAAGACATCCAGCACCACCACGACCACTATTGCAACCACGGCCAGCAACAACAGCACAACACCCACCAACGCCACATACCCTTTTCCTACTGCCAAAGAGCACCACCCTGTGTCGTCCGCTTCCTCCCCTTCGCCGCCAGCCCAGCCAGCCAGGGTTTCCAGAAGCAGCCCTTCAGAATGTGTCACAAGTTCTCCGAGCAAAGGGGTGCCCTCCTCGGACCAGGAAGTGAGTAGCTCCCCGGTAGCGGAAGCAGCAAATCTGACCGGAAACAGGCAGGCGAATGGCGGCTCTGCTGGGATTCCCTCAGAGCATCTTCCTCAGCCGCAGCCACTCGGGTCTGTTCCCCAGGAAGCAAGGCTACCTCTGCAGCAGCCTCAGGTTCCGTCACAAGACCCGCGAATGGCCGTGCCTCCAAACCTAGTAACTGCGAGTTCCTCTGCCCCGGTAGTTGCGCCTGCTAGTACGCCAGCGAACTATCTCTTGCCTCAGGCACCGGCGGGATCTGCCCAGCCGTCTCCGCCAGCTAAAATGGAAAGCCCCGCGATCAGGCTGCCATCCCATGGGGCAAACCCCGTGCACAAGAATTCCGCTCCCGTTCAGAGCTCTTCAGTCGCCGTCCTCAATATCAGCCACATAAAAAGACCCCACAGTGTTCCTTCTTCAGTGCAACTTCCTTCTACCTTAAGTACGCAAAGCGTCCCTCAGAATTCTGTCCATCCGGCAAACAAGCCCCAAATGGCTCCGAATTTCAGCGCTGCTTTGCCATTTGGGCCCTTCAGCACACTGTTTGAGAACGGCCCCGCCTCTGCTCATGCCTTCTGGGGTGGATCCGTCTTGTCGTCTCAGGCAGCGCCGGAATCCATTCTGTCTGGGAAGTCTTCGTTTCTGCCAAACTCGGATCCGTTGCACCAGTTAGATACTTCCAAAGCCCCAGGTTTCAGGCCCCCACTTCAGAGACCAGCTCCGAGTCCCTCAGGTGAATATTTCTTTATATTCCACAAGGATAAAGTGATCTTTGGGTCTGATTGTTCCATCGGTGTGTGTGCGATTAGGTAGGGGGGTGGGAGTGGGGTTTGCCCCAACATGCATATCTTTACACTTAAACCTTGAGCCTCATTTGCTGTTTTGCTGTCCATTCATTGTCTTGGTTACAATGGTAAATTTGGTCACATCACTGCTGACTCTAGTCCAGTTATGGACAAGTTAAATAGCACCAGTCCCAATACTGATCCTTGGGAGATTTCCATGCTTCCTTTTTCTCTTTCCATTACCAGTTACTAAGCCATAGGAAAACCACAATGTTCTAAATTTATTTAGGGGCCTTTGGTAATGGATTTTGTCAAAAGCTTTTTGAAAATCCAGGTATATAATGTTGACTGGATCACATCTATTCATATGCTTGTTAACATTCTCAGAGTAAAAGATTGGCATGGTAGAACTTCCCTTTATACAAGGCATGCTGTGATTCTTCCCCAGAAAGGCTTGTTCTGTAAGCTTCATAATTCTATGGTTTTTTAAAATAATGATTTATTTCCCCCAGTTTAACCAAAACAGTTGCTAGGTTAACCGACATAGAATTTTGGATGCCAACTGTAGCAGGTGACTTGTTTGCAATTCCCCTAGAACTTGCCTTGTCACTTCTTTTTGATTCAGTTCTTCAGTTGCTAGATTTTCGTCCGGACATGGGTAATCCCACTGAGGATCACCTGCAGTGAAAATAGATGGAGGAGTGAATTGGGAGATTGTACAAGCATTCTTTGCATCTTACAAGAATAGATTCAGGTTGTGCAATCTCCTATCTATACTCCTCCATGGCCAGAATGCAGTCACCACATTCCAGGATAGTCCCTTCTCTTGGTTGAAAGACGGGGTGAGCTCTGTAGACCAGAGTAGCCCAGTTTGGTGCGGGATGGGGAGCAGCCCTGGTCACCTGGAGACCCTTGAAGTTCCCATCTTCTTCTGACTTTTGGTTTCGCCTGCACCCCCAGTTTTTTTTCAACCCTTTAAAATCATCCCTCCCCTCTCTACACACTTCCGAAGTCAAGGATGCATTTTTACTTTTTGTAGGGAATCTGGGATGGAATTCTCAGTCTGCTGCTCTGCACGTAGCTGTTCAGACTTGGCTTAGAAAATTTGTCTCCACCTCTTCTGACTGAGAGTGGGCAGCAAGGGCGCATCAGTCCAACAACTGGGCTGCTGAGTGGTGTTCTCGCCTGTAGCCCAGCTGGAAATAGTAGCATCACTTGCTCTTCTGCCCTTTCCTCCTAAGTCTGCCATACAGACATCATTAAGAGATTTTGACAGATGCCTTGGTTTTGGCTTGCATAACATATTTTCTCTAAAACGTAGGCAGTTTTTATACTTTATAGAGCAACTCGATACTGGCAAAAGAGGCTTCAGTGTAAGGATGAATGGGGAAAACAAATGGAAACGGATGTGGATGGGCATTGAAAATGAGAACAAAATTATAACCTATTGGTGCTATGCTTCATGAGAGGATAAGGCAGATGTTTTATTTGTTTGAAAGTATGCTGGAGGTGTAATTTTCAAAGAGATGATTTTAAATGTGTGTTACTGAGCATCTTGTTCAATTTCAAATAGAATGACTGATCCATTGAGATATACTGTATTTGAATGGTCAAACCGTACGAATATAGTATTATAAGGAAGCACATAGTCTCAGGAATCAGTGCCATAGAAACATCTGTTACAGAAAAGCAGTCTGGAACAAATTAATTTTCCAGGCTCCATAGAAGAGAATCGTAACTATTATAGTCCAAACTGGAAGCAAGCTGTACAAGATGCAGAAGTTAGTTCCTTCCCTACGCCTCCTGCTTTGAATGCTGCCATTTTCCCAGGAAGTACTGACGTTTTGCAAATCATTCTATAGGTATTGTCAGTATGGATTCACCATATGGTTCCGTAACACCACCTTCTGCGCACTTGGGTACCTTTGCCTCAAACCTTTCAAGCAGTCAAGTATATGCACCAGGAACAACTCTTGGGGGAGCACCGGCAGCTGCTAATTTTAACAGACAGCATTTTTCTCCACTGAACCTATTGCCTCCATGTTCCTCTGCATCAAATGGTAAGCTGTTAAAAAAAACACACACCACACTATTATGTTGCTGTAATATAGCTCCGGGTGTTCCAACTTTATTTTTGAACTCCAGAATTGGATGCCGCAGAGAAGAGTGGGATGGTTGCCTTCTTGGGGAGATCTGTTCTGCTTTCTTCCAAGTACTTCTTTCTAATCCATTGCTATGAAGCTCTAATGCTGTGTGCCTAATTATAGACCAAAGTCTGGTGCACTGTAGCTCAGCTGGTGTTAAAGTAGAAAACTACTACTACTACTACTATTATTATTATTATTATTATTATTATTATTATTATTATTATTATTATATTTCGTGTATCACCCTTCATCCAAAGATCACAGGGCGGTTCACAACATAAAAATACAAAATGAGAACACAAAATGCATAATAAGCAAAAAGAAACTAATAACCCCCTCCACTCACAAACACGTTTAAAAGGCCATAGATTTTTAATCAGCCGAAGACCTGATTGTACAGAAATGTTTTTGCCTGGTGTCTAAATACAGTGGTGCCCCGCTAGACGAATGCCTCGCTAGACAAAAAACTCGCTAGACGAAGGCATTCGTCTAGCGGAAGGCTGCCCCGCAAGACGAATTTGTCTATGGGGCTGCCTCGCAAGACGCAAAAAAAAATAATTGTCTAGCGAAAACCGCGGTTTGCATTGGTGCTTCGCTAGACAAAAAAACCGCTAGACGAAAATACTCGCAGAACGAATTATTTTCGTCTAGCGGGGCACCACTGTATATGTAATGAAGGTGCCAGACAAGCCTCCTTGGGGAAAGCATTCCACAAACGGGGAGCCGCCACAGAAAAGGCCTGTTCTCATGTTGCCACCCTCCTGACCTCTTGTGAAGAAGGGCCTGAGGTGCTTATTGCAGGGTCCGGGTCAGTTAACAACAACAACAGCAGCAGCAGCAACAACAACAACAACATTGCAGATCTGATGTGCAAACCCAGGCTCATGAATTTCTCTCCAAATAAACCTTGAGCAGTAATCAGGTTCTTGGCTTACTACTCCCAGTTTGTTTCCAGGAAACCAACTAGAAACATCACAACAAGCCAGACTCTGCCTTGTTTTCAAGCAGCAGCAGTAAAAGCGGGAGTAGAGTAGAGAGAACTTTTCGTCAAGTATGTACAGCACACTGAGCGTTCACATTAAACCACATTTCGTTTTTAACTGTGGCTTAATATGACTTGCAAAAAGGACCATTACATCCTAAGTAATCACTTTTTAATATATTGAGTTCTGATAACTTGTGACAGTGATTTTTGCAACTGACGAAGATTCATTCTGTTCTACGTTGATTATAGAAAGCCAGTTATAAAAGGTTTAAACTACTGGCTCAATGTGGCATAATGTGGCAAACCTCTAGTAGGCTTTTTGTACCTAATGCTGTTTTAGTAAGTCATGAAATTTCCTGAGCCTGCATTGCTACTTCTGCTGAGACTGGTGTAGAGAGAGAGTATTTTTGAATGCAGTCATATTGCCTTTAAATACTAGGACGGATGTCTGTAACTCATTTAAATACTTGTTTTCCTCTAGAACCACCTGCTCAGCCAGTGTCTGCTGGAGTCAGAGCACCATCTCCAACGCCTTCATCTGTTTCCCTGGGGTCTGAAAAACCCAGCAATGTCTCTCAGGACAGAAAGGTCCCTGTCCCAATTGGAACAGAGCGTTCTGCACGTATCAGACAAACTGGAACGTCCACACCCTCTGTTATAGGGAGCAACTTGGCCACTCCAGTGGGGCACAGTGGTATATGGTCTTTTGAAGGGATAGGAGGAAACCAAGCTGGTATGTATTGCCCCTGAACAGACATACTTGTTTATCATCTTCTGATTTTCTATTAGAGGAGAGCTAAGACAATTGATTAGGTAAAGGTAAAGGTACCCCGGCCATTACGTCCCGTCGCGGATGACTCTGGGGTTGCGTGCTCATCTCGCTCTGTAGGCCGAGGGAGCCAGTGTTTGTCCGCAAACAGCTGCCAGGTCATATGGCCAGCATGACTAAGCCGCTTCTGGCAAACCAGAGCAGTGCACGGAAACGCCATTTACCTTCCCGCCTGAGCGGTACCTATTTATCTACTTGCACTGGCATGCTTTTGAACTGCTAGGTTGGCAGGAGCTGGGACAGAGCAACGGGAGCTCACCCCATTGCGGGGATTCGAACCACCGACCTTCCAATCAGCAACTCCAAGAGGCTCTGTGGTTTAGACCACAGCGCCACCCGTGTCCTAATTGTCCTAAAAAGACAATTGATTAGGACAACTTAAAATGCAGAAATAACATTCCCACTACAAATGGTAGCCTTGACAAATCTGCATTGCAGCATTGTTCATGAATTGACTAATTTAAAGTTCACAATTTTTTTAATCCTGCTTTTAAGAACGTAATTTCTTTTTAGTCCCACCATGAAGTATTAGCTGCCACTAAGTATACCTTACCTTACCAATGACCAATCTGGCTCTGTACTTCTTGTTTAGATGGTTCTGCCAAGTGTTCAGGACACTAACTGCTACTACCAAAACGGAATAATTTAGGTTGAAGCGTGTTGCTAACGGATAATACCCACTTCTTTCTTGCTAGATAAAGTAGATTGGTGTCAAAGTGGAATGGGGAACCATATGATGCACAGACCAATGTCCGATCCAGGCGTATTCTCGCAACATCAAACAATGGAGAGAGACAGCACAGGAATTGTAACTCCTTCCGGTACATTCCATCAGCATGTCCCTGCTGGATACATGGACTTCCCTAAAGTTGGGGTAACGATCCAAATGTTGTTGTTGTTTTTGCTAGAAACTCAGACATAGAAGCTTTCTAATACCCTGATTAAAAGCTACACCATACTTTGCTTTTTGTAACGGAGCCTGCATTACCTTTGTCAATCCGTTTTAGTAGTTTTTGCTGGGCCTTGTATTATAAACCTCTTTATAGCCAGAGGGTGGGCAAGTATCAAGTTGCCTGTGTGGTGCACTGACTGTTCCTAGTTACTTCCTTAAATTGACCAGGAGCAGCACTCGAGCTTCTTGGGAGCCACATTTGGGCCACCTTTACACACGCAGAACTATTACTGAAACAAAATAAAAACAAATTCTTCCAGTAGAACTTTAGAGACCAACTAAGTTTGTTCTTGGTATGAGCTTTCGTGTGCATGCACACTTCTTCAGAAACTCGGTGTATCTGAAGAAGTGTGCATGCACACGAAAGCTCATACCAAGAACAAACTTAGTTGGTCTCTAAGGTGCTACTGGAAGAATTTTATTTTTTATTTTGTTTCGACTACGGCAGACCAACACTGCTACCTACCTATAACTAGAACTATTACCGGTAATTCAAGACGATGCAAACAAAATCATTTCGCAGAGAAGTTTTGAAACCAATTTCTTTGGCAGATTAAGTGTGTTGACTTTATAATTTGGGTGAAAAGGCACACACTTTTCGAAATTTGAGAGATAAAATGATGTTTATTGTGACTGCGGAAATATAAAAAGCATGTCGAACAACTAGCTCTCTTTCCCCTTACAGGGCATGCCTTTCTCAGTGTATGGGAACGCAATGATTCCTCCTGTCGCACCCATTGC
Organism: Lacerta agilis; assembly: GCF_009819535.1. NCBI lineage: Eukaryota > Metazoa > Chordata > Lepidosauria > Squamata > Lacertidae > Lacerta > Lacerta agilis. The sequence goes on from NC_046325.1 coordinate 42,129,861, forward strand.
AGATGGTACTGGAGGGCCAATATTCAATGCACCTCATGCTGCTGACCCATCTTGGAACTCACTTATAAAGATGGTTTCAAATTCCACAGAGAATAATGGCCCTCAGACGGTAAGCTCAGGGGTTTGTGTAGTCAATGTGCTGATAACTTTCAAACTACAACATTACTATTCCACCTCCTTTTCCAAGTTAAAAGTGTTGATTGGCTAGGGGTGGGGGTGGGGATTAGGTATAACAGGATAATTCCTGGATTTTAGATCCAAGTTAGGGGCAAGTATTATTTGGTGAAAGAACCCCAGCAGAGATTTAAAATGGCAAAATACGCAGCAAAGTAAAGCCTGGAAATATAGGCTGTTAGACCTTTAAAATATGCCCTTGTGAATTCCAAAACTTCCCTCTTTCCTGTACTTTCCCATGCAATAGTCAGAAAAAGATGCACAGGCAGTAGAACTTAGTCTAGTTCCAAAGTGAAGAAAGTTCTTAAATTATTGGTATAGGAACTCAAGAGAGGCTTGTTGGAGCCATGTGGCTGGAGGCAGCAGCTCAGAGCTCCTCAGAGTTCACATGTAGACAGAAGAGGAACAATAGGCTTGACTACCTTCCTTCCAAGTGACCTAGCTAAGCCTGGCAGAACAGCTTGCTCTGTGGCATTAACCCCTTCATGCATTAATTAAGCTTAAGCATGTTGGTTGAATGACACTGACTATTCCACAAAAGGGGGTACTTGGCCTTTCTTTTATATGTCTGACCATGACCCTACCACATATTTAGTTGGCCCAGTATCCAACATGGCATTGTTACTAATTACATGAGATATGTATAACCCTAGTGCTGAGTTGTGGGTGAGTTTTTTGAGCAGAGGTGGCCTTTAAATTGCAACCTGTCTCTGCAGTCAGAGGCAATGTGCTTAATACTGGTTGCTGGGAATCACAAGTCGGGAACATGCTGTTGCCCTCGGGTCCTGCTTGCAGAGTTCCCTTTGGCATCTGTTTAACCACTGTGAGAACAGGACGCTGGACTTAGATGGCCTGAGTTGGCGGGGCTCTTCATATGTTTATCACTGCACTGACATTCTGATGGTGCATTAAAGCAACTCAGTTTTGTGCTGTTTACTAATCTGATCATGGTAACAGCAGAGTTCCTGTGGAATTTTGGCCTCTCTTTTTTTGCAGAAAATGATGTTGAAGAAGAAAAGAACAGAAACATGGAGTTTTGCAGGACAGCGAAGCCCCATCGTCTTAAGTCCTAGCACTCCACACTCCTTTTGTTTTCACAAGCCTTTAGCAAGCACGTTCCCTGAGTTGTTACCAGTTTTACGTCCCCCTTTTGCTTTTGCTTTGGAAATGAAAGAAGTGATAAGTGCATGTCACATAGTGGTGGCAATATTATTATAATCGTCATGACTACTACTGCTATTGGAACGGCTGCTGCTTTATATTCCACTAAATGCCAAAATAGGCTTCTGAGCAGTTTACAAGTATGGTTGCACGCATGCTAAGATTATTTTACACATGGTTTTTAAAAAAAAGTAAATTGAGATACGTACAGTAGTTTGCTCTTGAAATACAGAGCCAGGCAGTATATAACCCTACTGCAACCCATTTTATTATTATTATTATTAAAGATTTTCTTGGTTTACAGAAGTGTGTGTAATGTCTCTCTTTTTTCCCCCCATATAACATTTTTACAGATCAGTTTTGGTTGTTGAGACATTAGGGAGAGAAGGGGGAAGGAAGTGGGTGGGATGGGGGAGGGTGGGGTGGGGAGATGATGCTTTTATTTTCCTTAATATATGTAGGATTTGGTGTCAGCGTCATTCGTGTTGGTTCTTTGTTGCTTGCTTGTGTTTCTTTGGCGGTGAGAGGTCGGGATTGGTGTAGGCTGTGATTGTTCCATTGTGGTTGGCTGTGGTGATCTTTGGTTTCCTGTGTGAGTGGGGTGGGTGGGTGTTTTGGATCAGGTTAGCCATATTGATTTGTATGCTGTCGGTAGATTTTTGTCGTTGTCTTGTTGGGCTGTGTGTGTGATGAATTAAAATAGAAAATTCTTTCCAGTAGCACCTTAGAGACCAACTGTGTTTGTTCTTGGTATGAGCTTTTGTGTGCATGCACACTTCTTCAGATACACTGAAACAGAAGTCACCAGATCCTTAAATATAGTGAGGGAGTGGGGAGGGGTATTACTCAGAGGGTGGTGGGAATGGGTGATCAGCTGATAGGTGTGGAAAACCTGTTGACGACTCTCGGCTGCAATTAGTCTTGCAGGGAAAGGCAAGGGGTGAAAGCTCATACCAAGAACAAACACAGTTGGTCTCTAAGGTGCTACTGAAAAGAATTTTCTATTTTGTTTCGACTATGGCAGACCAACACGGCTACCCACCTGTAACTGTGTGATGAATTGCAACCCATTTTTATACCTATATGAAACAGCTGGTTCTGCATAGCTTAACCCCGCTGCTGCTCTTCTTCTTCAGGTATGGACTGGAACGTGGACACCCCATATGAACAGTGTGCATATGAACCAGCTGGGTTGAGGAGGGGGGTCTCTTCGGATAGCCCGGAGATTTCCTTTCGGCTTGGAGGAGAATGCAAATGACAGCACCGTTTCCCTCGTCTCTCGGATCATTCTTCTGATAGGTTGGACTGATGTAGGCTTTTGCAGAGGAGCGTACTAACTGACCCTTTTCTGTGAACATTGTGACTGCCCATTCCCCGCCGTCATATGGTTCCACTTAGCCTCTCTTAGTTTCATTTTCTTTCCCCTTTGATTATTATTAATTTTTTTGGGACATAACTTTCTGTTGAAGCTGTTCTTTGGCTGGTTGGTTTTTAGTACTGTAAGCTGCTTCTGGGCATACACAGAAATTTAGCAAAATTATGTAAACTTGATCCTGAAGTTTTAGAATGGCAAATAAATGTACAATTGTTTACATAACAGAAATGGCTACGCAGAAAGTAAATTTTTTCAGTATGTCAGGCTCTACTTAATGTGACAGATGTATCTACATATACAGCAGTCTGGATGTTTCCTTCATACATTAAACTATTAATAAGCATAACTTTTTTTCTACTTGTGTAATTTTAAATACAGCATAAAACTGGGCATTATTTGTGGGGTGCCCCACATTTTTATACTACGGAATTTGGCATCAATTCAGTATTGTTTTGTTTAATTTTGTAACAGAAATAAGAGGAATTAGTTCCCCTGCTCCTTTACAGAAGACATTGAGCAACACAACACACGAACACAAATCTCTCGTCTCAACTACTGTTAGGCGCTTTCTAAGCTATCTTTTCCCCCTTCCTCAATAAGCTTCGCTGTTCTTTTAAGAGATTTTGCAGCTCTGCGGAGATCTCATCTAACTGATCTCCTCCAAAGGTGGGTTTACAAAGCCTGGTGAATGATGCCCCAAGGTGGGTTTGAGCAAAGTCCTCCATTGCTTTCTTTTGTCATCCATTGTTGTTGCCATATGTCCTTTTACAGATAGCTCCCCTGAAGGAGGAGGTGCATAGAATTGCTGTCACTCGAGGCCCAAGTGGTCAACTGCAGCCTTTCTAGAACAGGTGTAGCCTGGCCACAGTGGTCCGTGCTTTGATAACACAGGCTGGATTACTGCAGAATGTATTATGTGTGGGGCTGCCCCTGCAAACTGTGCAGAAGCCACGTCAGTTGGGAAGGAACTATATAAGCTGCCTATGTACTGGAAAGCCCAATTCAAGGTGCTGGTGCTTACCTATTGAGCCCTAAATCACCTGGAGCCCAGATTTCAGAACAAGCGTCTCTTTCCATATCAACTTGCCTGTGTATTCAGATTGTCAGAGGAGAGGCCCTTTGCTGTGTTCCATCTGTAGGAGGGCGACACTATGCATGCACAAAAGAGAGGGCCTTCTCGGTGGTGGCACCCTGACTTTGAAATTCTACTGCAAGGGTGGTAGCAGGATTCTTTCTGGCAACAGGTTCAAACAATTCTATATGCCCAGGCATTTAAAATGCTTGCTTTCAGCTGGCTAAACAGTTCTTTTCCTCTCGATTTTGTTGCTTTTCCCTTTAATTTATGTCTTAGATAGATAGATGTTTATTCGGCATTTGCGCCCATCTTACAATACAAAACAGAACAAGTAAAATATTGCGTTGTGGATTTTAAATTCTAATGCGTCCTGCCCCTAAAATCTATTTTGGATTCAAGTGAGTTTCATTAATTCTTTAAATAAATACAGTGAAGTCAGCAGCCTTGTATTCAACAACTTGCTGGGTAGCCATAAGCAACCAGGGGTTCCATGCAGGTGAGTCTGGAGTCTGGTGGAGAAGAGACAGCTCTTTCCACTCCTCCCTGCACCTGTCCGCTTGGTTTCTGTGCTAGCCACAGAGGAAGGAAATCCCCTTCCTTCACCACAGCGTAGAAGTCAAGCAAGCATGTGAAGGAGGGCTGGACACTTCCGACTTCCCCTGCATGTAAATACAGGCTCCGGGCAGACTTTGAGTGGACGAGACCCTGAGCTATTGTACTCCTAGCAGGCTAGTGAAACGTTTTGCAGGCTAGCAACTTTTGAAGACCGGATGAGCGTGTCCTGCATCATCTGCTGATAGAACCTCACTATCAGGCGTATCCCAAATACAAGCATTATTCAGAAGACGTTGGGCTACTAGGCCAAGAAAAAGATCTGTTCTGAAATGAAACTGCTTCGTTGCTAAATGAAACTGCTCAGTTGTATTGATTTGCAAGATTCCAATCTTAAGATGAGTAACGTGGCCATCTTTAGTTACTTGCATCACCTAGAAAGCTGGATGGCATGAAAGCATATGCATTCCAATTAAGAAAGAAGCTGTTTAGCTCTAGAGGAGATTTTAGAAGTGCCTGCGGCAGCTGGTGACACCCAATTATCCTAACGGAAGACCCTACATATAACTGATATGTCTGTGAATGTGTGATGTGCATTTTAAAATTTATAAACTGATCTATTAATCATGTTTAGTATTGCATGTTAGGGTACAAACAGTCCATTGTCTCTTTCCTTTGCTAGTTTGAAGAAAGTGAACTGAAAGTCTGTTTTAATGTTACACTGGCGCTCAGATTAGCCCTTTCTCATACAGAGGTAGTGGCTCTCTTAACTCAAGATTTGGATGAATGGAAATCTCCGATGACCTAGACCAGCTCAATTTCTCAGCTACAAAACTCGAGCTCTAAAATGCTTGCTTCGCCTGTAAAGCCAGCAAGAACAATTCTTTCCCCAAAGAACCCTGCGGCCTTCTGAATTTAACTTAAAAAGATGTTGAGAGGCTTGTGAATAAATTCATCTGTGTACATGCCCTCTGTTGGTGCTCTTAAAATTAAATAATAATAATAATAATAATCTTTCCATTGTCATGTACTATTCCTACTGATATGTCTGAAATTGGTTGAAGCGAAATGAATGCCCAACCTAACCAAGCAGCCACTGGTGGAAAGGAGAGGGAGAGAAACTAATTTTCAGCACTTTACTATGTAGGAGGGGGGAGTAATGCTCTTCAAGTATTTTATATAACACCACTCCCCTTTAGTGTGTGCAAAATGCCTCTCCACAGCTAACTAGGATTATTTTTGCTCACGTGAAATAATCCTTCAGTGGAGTAGACGCTCAGTATTTATTACAGCAAACTATATTGTCAGAATCGGCTGAGCTTAATTTCTTAGGATGTGATTTCTTATTAAAGCTATCTGTATTTTATTGACTTGAAAGCAAAACTCTTAATAGGAGAACAACGCCCCGTGTCTTGTTTCCTGGATGAGGCTTGTTGAACAAAATATTTGGGGTGGGGTGGGCTGGGGGTGATAGAAGTCTGTATTAGCAACATTTTTGGAACACTTTTTTATATTTCAAATGTAATGCGTAACTTGACCAATAAAAACAAGGAACGTCCTCTTCTGAGACCTTCTAGGTCTTCTCTATTTTTTTAAAAAAACATATTCTTTTATAACATACAGGAACCGTGTACAGTACAAGCAGAATCCCCCCTCCCCCTGTGTGATTTAGGGTTGATATGGGGTATTTTTATTTTGTTCCGCTTTGGTGTATGAAAGAGAAGCCCTACATTCACTCCTTAAAATCTCAGCACGCTAAATGTGGTTGAACTTGCTTCATAAACCCACCCAGGCACTTTAAAATCCTAATGTGCCGAAGTGCGTTTCAGACCGCATGCGGTATCTAACCTGCTGTTTTCTCTGTACCTAAGGGACTTGAGCATGACTGGATGAGTTTTTAGCTTTCTCCATTTTGAATGGCAGACATAAACATACCACAAACTGCAGAGGCTCTGGTATGGGGGCTGAGAACCTGCTGCTCAAGAAACACAAATCAAAACCTCCTTTGGGTTCTTGGAAGGAGTTCTTTCGATCCGAGACCACGGCCATGTTCTTAAAGTTTCCACTTCTGCGCCTCCCATGTTAACCTGCTATTAACCGCTGCTCAACACAATTCATAGCAGGAGAGAACCACATGAAGTAATACTATTTATACAGACTAATTAAAGTGTTCCGATTGCCTACATTATGTGAGAACAATCTCACGAAAGTTGTACAACACATACTGGCATTCCCTGGCGTCCTTCCTGCACATCTCTTTTTTTTTATAAGAATTTATTGGGTTTCAACAATAAAAATACACAAAAAAACAAATACAAACACTACATAAACTACACAAAATAGACACAAACGAAACAATTATTTACTTATCCTCATCTTTATAATCCTAAGCTTGGGACTTCCTCACATCCTCTCTTTTGCGTTCATTTCTAATCTTTAGTAACTTTGTAACATAAAATCTACTTTCTTACATCTAATCTTAATTTAACAATCATAATCAAATAATCTTAAATTTTAAATCTTATTCTTATCTAATAAAACATCAGGTTCCACATCTTAACTTCTTATATCCTCTCTTCACTTAACTTTGTTATACTGTAACCTATATTTTTCTGATTCCAATTTCAGATATATAAAAAACATCACATCTTAACAAACACCTAAATATTTGTTCCATTCTCATAAACCGTTTTCCCTCTGCTGCCGGAGTACCGTAGTCAGCCTTCATAATACCCCCATTAATTCCTACTTTACCCCACCCATTAATTCCTACTTTACCCCACTCCTGACCATCTTCACCCTTCCCATTACCTTCCCCATCTCTCACCGGTCTCCCCTCCAACATTCCACCAGTCCAGTTTCTTCTGATTCTATTTTTCCCTTTATCCCTTTATGTCCAATTTTACTTGTTTTTCTTCTGTTATTCCTGCACATCTCAGGGTTGGTACTGGCAGCAGCTGAGGAGCAGGCGCGTGGCGATTCCCGAGATCACATCATTTGCCTCCCCTGCCTAGCTGACTGGTGACACTCTTAAGATTTTTTCCAGCACCAGTCAGCAGGAAACAGAGTATTGAAATATCAACATGCCAGAATGGGAAGCTTCCAACTTCGTCTCTCCTTGCTGAGATGGGAGGAAAGGCTGTATTTTGAGAGCTGGGTACACCTTTGGTCACCCCCCCCTGCACTCAGCTCTCACCTGTGGTTCCTAGAAACTCTCAGTATGTGACAGCAGCCACACCCTGGGAACGGCTTCAACCAGCCAGCTAAACCCAGTGAGGTTAGTTGATGGGTCTTAAACCCTTGGTGAGTTAGGGGCTTCCACTGCATGCAAAGACATGAGGAGCGAATGAGGCCAAACGTGCGTCTGACGGCCCAGCAAGTGGTTTCTGCACATGCTTCAGAGGGAAGTGAAGGGCAGGTGAGGCTGGTCAACCTGGGGAGGTAGCCTGTCTAGGAAGAGGGAAAAAACTGATCCCAAACCTTTGCTGCTTTGCGGGATATCAAAAGCCTAAGGAGTAAACCCGACACTAATCTGGAGTGGAGTCCCTAAGACGGTTGGATGGCGTCTTGCATCCTTCTGGCAGCTCCTGCAGCCAAGCTGGTGTCAAACCTATCGCTCTGCTTTCCTTTGGACCACAACGAGTAAGCAAACCCCTGTGTTGCAAAATGTGAGTCAGCAATATCAAAAGCAACATGATGACCAGAAACAAATACAATACAGTCGTACCTCTGGTTACATATGCTCTGGGTTACGTACTTTTCAGGTTACGAACTCCAGTAACCCGGAAGTGCAACCCGGAGCGCACGCGACGGCACATGCGCAGAAGCGTTCTGCGCAATTCGCACATGCGTGGACACGTTCGCGCATGCGCAAACCGCTACTTCCGGGTTTTTCACGCGCTTGTTTGGGTTGCCTGCTTTTCGGGTTACGAACTGTAAACCGGAACCAATTATGTACGCATCCCGGGGTACTACTGTATGAAAAACTTTATGGAATGATTCAAAACATCAAAACTAACTAACAAGTCTCTGGAAGTCCTTAAATGAATCACGGTGCCAGACTCTACCTGGCAGAGAACAAGCTGTGAAGCTTTGTATAATCAGCAAATGTCCAATTCTGATGTCCAACTCTGAACAGTGTTTCCGGATAACAATTAATGTTTCGTTGAATTCTTCATCAGCGAATTCGTTCAACACTCGTTAGTAGAAAGATATTTCTTCATTAACCAATCTTTCCCCCCCGAATAGATATACGTGAAAATGAAAAATACTCTGGAACAGTGCCCATTTAAAGACTTTCAGAGACTTGTTTGTTAGTTTTGATGTTTTGAATCATTCCATAAAGTTTTTCATATTGTATTTGTTTCTGGTCATCGTGTTGGCTTTTGATATTGCTGACTTCCTTTGGAAGCGAGGCCAAGAGGGGGGTCTTCTTGTCTGGGCAGCCCAGGATCTCCAGACTTGGCAGGGGGTTGGACTGGATGGCCCTTGTGGTCTCTTCCAACTCTATGATTCTATGATTCCAGACACACTGCCCAGGCTTGTGACCCAGGTATGTCACTTCGGAGCTGCTAAACAGCAGTTTGACTTCCCCCCCGGAAATGCACTCTGTTAACAGTCTCTCAAAAAAGATGCCAGCAACAATTCCACCTTGGGCATACGGTGAGCTGAGGGTGAGAGAATTAACACACACCCCAATGCGATTGTGGATGAGATGATATTTGAAAGGGCAGCTTCCCAGGTTCACTTCAGTTATACTGGTGCAAGAAACAAGGAGGTGGTTGTAAACCAGGGTGGTCCATTGGAAAAAGTAAGTTATACTGAGTCATAGTCCCATAAAGAAGACAAGATGAGAAGCTTAACCTGGATCCTTTTCTACAGCACCATTATTGCTTGCAAAGCAGAAGAGTGAAAGAGAAACACAACTCGGGAAGGCCACTTTCTGTTTCCTGGCCTAGATACATTAATGCTTTAGTTCACTGTTTCCCAATTAGCTAAGTGCTGCAGACCCCCCCCCCTGTGTTTTGAAAGCCAAGCCATGGAAACAGTACTTCTGAAAATGTTGATATCTCCGTGCTAGTTTTTGTTGTGTGAATGGTGCCACCGTACCCTCCAACATGTCCCAGTGCAAAACTGGGGTGCATGTGCTCCTGCGCGAGTCATGTGACCTGTGCTGTGCTCTCACATGAGACGTGCACATTTTTGGGTGCCGTGTCCCCGCCCCCAAACGGGATGTACCGGACAGTTGACAGGTATGTGCCACCTGCAATGTAGTGTGAACTCTCGGTACCCGAGGCAGGCGCAAATAAAATAAAACCTACATACAGCAATAGTGTGTTGTGTTGTGTTGTGTTGGCTCCTATTTGTTACGTTTTGGACTAAGGTTACCCAAACTTGTGTCTCCGGCTGTTGTTGGGACTACAACTCCCATCATACTTAGCCAGCAGGACCAGTGGGATGATGGGAGTTGTAGTCCAAAAAAAAAAAAAACCAAGCTTGGGGAACCCTGGACTAGAGATGAGGGTCCCTTTCCGACTCTACAAGTTCAGGATGCAATTGGGAAGCAACTTCCGAGGGTTGCGCGCGGGCCGTTCGGGGCTCTCCAACAACCGCCGGGCTTGGAGCAGGCGGCGGGGAGGAGCGCGGAGAGGAGTGCCGCGGCGCGCCCTGGGCGCACGCGCTGCGCGGTGACCAAGATGGTGCCCTGCGCCACTCCAGCGCTCCTGGCTGCCGCTTCGGCCGCGCGCAGTTTGCGCGCCCCGCTCCGCCCGGGCCCTCGGCTGCTGCTGCTTTCCCGCGGCTGCGGGAGCAGCGGCGCCACGCGCGCCCTCTGCGCGCCGGTCGGTGGCGGCGCCGGCGGTGGCCCCGGAGAGCCCGCCGCGTCCTGGGCCTGGTACGAAGCTTTGTCGACCTCTGCTCCCGTCGCGTGGATGGAGTCGAGCCTGGTGGCGCTGCAGGCCTCGTCCGGGCTGCCCTGGTGGGCCGCCGTGCTCGCCGCCAGCGCCCTCCTGCGCACCGGCGTCACCCTCCCGCTCGCCGCCCTGCAGAGCCGCGTCCTCGCCAAGGTGGGCTCTGCGCAGGGGCGCACGGAGAGGGGGGCTCCTGAGCATCTGCAGAGGGCTGCCGGGCTGGGTTTCCGGGAACGGAGGGGTGGAACGCGTAAAGGAAGGGAGGGAAAATGTACGGCCTGACTTTCCGTGGCGGGGGTCGGAGTAGGTCGGTGTGGTCCGCGCGAAATTTAAATAAACAGCAAAGGACACAAATCCGGCAAAATATTTCGAGTCCGGTAAAGCTTTTAAAATGGTTAGGCCTATCCATTAGGGAGAGCTGTTTAAGGGACAGTGCTGGGGGGGGGGGGGAGAAGGACTTAACTGGTTTATAACTAAGTCGTCCGTGTCTTTTCAGCTAGCTGGAAAACTTGCAGCCTGAAATCCACAGCCTAGCCAAGCAGCTTCGCTATGAAGTTTCTGTTTGTGCAAAACAACGGAGTTGGTCTGAAAGGGAAGCAAGGTAAGAGCATTTTGAGCAGTATCTCAGCTCACCCAGCTAGAATAAAATTCTGTGGCATTTAACATTTCTCTTGCCCATGGCCACCGCAAGCCACCTAGCAGTAGACATTGGTGCCTTGGTTCTCAAACTTAATCCGTTCCGGAAGCCCGTTCCAAAACCAAGGCGCGCTTTCCTATAGAAAGTAATGCAAAACGGATTAATCCATTCCAGACTTTTAAAAACAACCCCTAAAACAGCAATTCAACATGGATTTTAGTATTTAGCGAGGCCATTGATCCATAAAATGAAAGCAATAATCAATGTACTGTACTATAAAATAAATAAGATAGTATTGTAGATGATAAATTTTTTTAAAAAAATATTTCCTTACTTACACTGATGATAATCATTGCTATTAGCCATTTCCACAGTCACACAATCAATCAATCAATCAATCAATCAATCAGTAGCTGAACTGGGTTCCACACAGTCACAGAAACAAACTAACCGAAAAAGCTTCAAAAACAAAAATGCCAAATAAATAGCGAAAACGAAAGCGCCAAACTTAATCCATTCCAGAAGTCCGTTTGACTTCTGAAATGTTCGAAAACCAAAGCACAGCTTCTGATTGGTGCAGGTGCCTCAGAAACAATAGCCGACAGACGCGCATCAGACGTTCGAACACCGGTGTTTGGAAACCAAGGCGTTTGAGAACCAAGGTACGACTGTACTTGTAAGATTCCCATGTGGTTCTGTGGGGGAAATCTACCAAGCTGCTCTGTTGAGCGCATGCTGCTTTATGGAAGCGAGTCGTGGGCAAATTACACCTGCCAGGAATGACGCCTCAATGCCTCCCACATGCGTTGCGCCAGGAGGATTTTGGGTATCAAATGGCAGGACGGAGTCTCAAGCAATGATGTGCTCTCCCAAGCCCACACTCCCACCATGTTCTCACTCCTGTCTCAGCGACGTCTACGCTGGCTTGCTCATGTCCACAGAACAAAAGATGACAGTATCCCCAAGGACGTGCTCTGTGGGGAGCTGGCTCCAGGCACCAGGCCCGTGGGCGGACTCTGTAACTCTGTATTACAAAGATGTCCGCAGACGTGACATGAAAGCTGCCGTGTGGGAGAACCCCCTTGCACGTGAACGCAGGCAGTCAGGTCGTGCATCCACAGCAGTGACCAGAGGAGGAATGACCGCTAGGAGGAGCGCAGAGAGGAGTAATGCCATGGTTCATCTGCAGCAGCACAACCACCTGTCCCACCTGCAACAAAACATGTCTCTCTGTGAGGTTTGGAGCTTTCACAGTTAACAAGATCAAGAGATTCGCTCCGCCCACAGGGAAGAATGTGTCATACATCCGGGTATCCGCTGTATGCAAAGCCTGTGTGATTTGTGACGCACTGTTTTATTTCCTGTTCTGTTCAATTTCACTTTTGACCGGAGCGGAGATGTCGTCCGTATCTCCGGGGAAAGAACGTCCGTGATTTATGCTTGTAAATAAAGCCTGCTTGCTTAAAACAAGCTGGACTCTGTGGAATTTATATGCTGGCAAGAAAGGCACACACACACACCGCTGCGCAGGAGACGTTTGCAGAACGCTGCTAAAGCACTGGAGAAGCAGAGGGGGAAGGCAGCGAGAAGCGTTGCCGGACGCCATTGGTGTTTTCCAAGTGCTAAACTGTTTTTGAGGCTTTTTCCAGTTAAAAACAAAAGACCAACACTCTCCCTTGTCAGTCTCTACAGCCACAGCAGGTGCTGTAACTCCGACGGTTTGACTTCATCCCTGAAGGCGCACTCCTGCATTGTCTCGCGAGACAGATGGATCCCAGGCAGCATGTGGCGCATAAGGCAGCGCATGGTTGTCCTGCGCTTGGCCTTTCAGCACTGTGCCCACCCTGTGCTGCCCACAGACCTGCCTGCAAGTCCTTCCCCTCCTTCTCTGTTCCTTTATGTTGCCCGCTTAACTGCATTTCTCCAGCGATGCTAGTAAGCCCCTTTATAGTAAGTAAGTTTTGTTTACGGCCATTGGCCCAACACATAAAAATACAATTCCAAACAACCTATAATATTTAAAACCTTCGCCAGAGGCTGAAACCCTCTGCTCGTTACTAAATGAAAGCACAGACTGTCCGACTATCTATTTTCGCATTTTGGCTCCTGGATTGGCGGGGTTCCCCTGACCATATCAGAGCCCTTTTTTCTTCTTTAGAGCTAAGACTCTGTTCAAGTATTTGGCAACAGTGCGTGATCTAGATGGATCTTCGTCGTTCAATAGAAATCTCAGTTTGGTTTCTTTGGCATCACCCGTGCATCCCATTAAATATGGAGCAAGAAACTTACTCCTGAGCGAGGAATAATGAGGACAGCTAAGGAGTATGTGGTGCAGCGATTCAGGTGATCCACAGTTACAGTCACATAAAAGAGATATCTGTCCATTAGAGATTCTATTTTCCATTACATTGGAAGGGAAGGCGTTGAATCTTGCCTTTATAAAGGCATATCTGTGGGCTGCTACCGAAAGAGAATCCAAGTATTCGGGGAGTTTTTGCAAGGGTAATAAGCCAAGGTTTAAGGGGGAGCAAGTGCCATCACCCAGTGCCACCTTCTGCTGCAAATCTATCTCATCTAGTTTATAAATTACTGTTCTTTTGGCTGAAGCTAGATCCTGCTCCAGTAGATTTGATGGGGAGAGTCCCATAGCCGAGCCCCTTTGTATAAAGCTCAATGCAACCTCCTCCTTGGTGGTGTTCCCTGACTTCTGTTTCCCTCTGCCCAACAAGATTCCATTTCAAGAAGAATCTGAAAAGGATTGTCTCCGAGTTGTACGTGCGAGATAACTGCCACCCTTTGAAGGCCGGCTTGCTCGTATGGATTCAGATTCCAATGTGGGTCTTCGTTTCCATGGCTTTGCGCAACTTCAGCGTCGGGAGAGCAGCTGCCGACGGTAAGGCTTTTAAACCCGGTGTCGTGAAACGTCAGGAAGTCCTTCTTCAAAGAAACAGAAAAAAGGAGCTTGTAGCTTTAAAGAAGATAGATAGATGTTTATTCGGCATTTGCGCCCATCATACAATACAATCATACAATACAAAACAAGCAGTCAATCAAAAATCAGATAAAATCAAATAAAACGACAACCCAGTACAGGCCGCGGATATAATAACACAACTCACAGGGACCAATATTATCACTTCGATAAAACATATCTAAAAAAGAATTAAGGTTAAAATTTAGGCACCCAAAACTAAAACCAATGTCTTAATTCTATTTTTGAAAAACATATCTAATTACCGGTATCAGTAATCGGCTGACATCCCATTTTGTCTCTTGTGCGAGATGACGGCTGTTAGGAATCTAGCAACCTGTAGAGTTATATAAGGGTCCACATCTTGGAGAACCCAAGCAAGACGTAGGTCAACTGGCTTATCAGCAATGGACTGAATTATCGGATTTAATATACTGGCACGTATCGATCTGTACATAGGGCAATTGAACATTACATGCTGTAGAGATTCTTTAAAGTGTTCTTTAAAGGTTAGGAATGACACTCTAGGCTGATGGGTTACAGCTGGGGGTGGAAATATAAAGGAGGAGTACCCACACAGTGTGAGATAATAATAATAATAATTAATAATAATAATAAAATTTTATTTATACCCCGCCCTTCCCGGTTTAAAAACCGGGCTCAGGGCGGCTAAGAGCAAATATAAAACAATGATTAAAATGCGACTTAAAAACAGCATAAAACAGCGTAGAATACAACATAAAATGCAGCATCAATGTCAATAAAATTCAAAAAATTCAGCGGTCATTTTTTTGTGTGTGTGTGGGGGGACCCAGTCAGTAGACATTCAGTGATCACCAGGGCTAACTGGCCAAGTTGGTCCTACTAGGGCCAGCAAGGAGGTGTGTGAATAAGAATTTAAATGTGGGGTCCCAGGAAGGGTTTCTTCACAGAAGAGGAAAGGGGAAAGGGAATAGAGGATCAGGCTAATTCGAATTGAAGGGCAGGCGGAATAGCTCTGTCTTACAGGCCCTGCGGAAGGAGATCAAGTCCTACAAATACCAGGCATAGGCAGACTCCGGCCCTCCAGATGTTTTGGGACTACAATTCCCATCATCCCTGACCACTGGCCCTGTTAGCTAGGGATGATGGGAATTGTAGTCCCAAACATCTGGAGGGCCGGAGTTTGCCTATGCCTGGTTTATACCGTGGTGGAAAGATGTATGTAAATAGTTTTGTATATAGTCGCAACTAAAATGCTTGTGAACCAGCCAAGAAATAGAACAACTATTGACTGAGTATTTTGTACAAGTCTTGTGGTCTCTTGTTGTCTGCCGCCAGGAAGAAACTGCTACAAAGCTGTTTAACGTGGTTTTACAGAGGAGCCACCACACCAGCAGCAAGCACAGTAGAAGTGTGCAGGCGGCAACCTCCAATATAAAATGTATGCTTGTTTCCCCAAACCCTATTTCTCATCCCTTGGCTTAATTGAATTCGTCTCCTTTTCCGTGCTTGGTTAGCTGTTCAACAGCATGAACTGTTAAAAGGACTCCTTAGCTACTGCTGCCACCTTGACTTTCCGGGTGCAAGGATGGATTAGTTATTGCTAATCTGAATCCTAGTAATGATATATGGAGGAGAGAGCTGGACCATAAAGAAGGCTGATCGCCGAAGAATTGATGCTTTTGAATTATGGTGCTGGAGGAGACTCTTGAGAGTCCCATGGACTGCAAGAAGATCAAACCTATCCATTCTGAAGGAAATCAGCCCTGAGTGCTCACTGGAAGGACAGATCCTGAAGCTGAGGCTCCAATACTTTGGCCACCTCATGAGAAGAGAAGACTCCCTGGAAAAGACCCTGATGTTGGGAAAGATTGAGGGCACAAGGAGAAGGGGACGACAGAGGATGAGATGATTGGACAGTGTTCTCGAAGGTACCAACATGAGTCTGACCAAACTGTGGGAGGCAGTGGAAGACAGGAGTGGTTGGTGTGCTCTGGTCCATGGGGTCATGAAGAGTCGGACACGACTAAACAACAACAACAATCTGAAACATGGAGGAGGAGAAAGGTTACGTTCCTGCAGTTGTCAGTCATTTATCCAAGATCTGCCAACAATGTTTTCTTGTCTGTCCTCAACCTTATCCACTAAAGTGATGGATGTTTAAGGTAACAAAATGCGCCAACTGTGTGTGTGTGGTTTTTCAACAGGGTTCTTAATTCAGGAGCAACTTTCCACAGGAGGTGTCCTCTGGTTTCCGGACCTCACTGTACCTGACTCCACTTGGATCCTGCCAATCGCTCTTGGGCTCCTCAATCTGCTGATAGTGGAGGTATGGAAGGGTGACTCTGGGACCAACCATCAAATCACATCTGCAGCTATTTGGCCGACTTGCAATTTACTAAAAAAATTCCTTCCAGTAGCACCTTAAAGACCAGCTAAGTTTGTTATTGGTATGAACTTTCGTGTGCATGCACACTTCTTCAGATACACTGAAACTTCTGTTTCAGTGTTATCTGAAGAGGTGTGCATGCACACGAAAGCTCATACGCTTCTGTTTCAGTGAATCAGAAGAAGTGTTAAACGACCGCAGAGCTGTATGAAGGCAATCCTGTGCAGGGAAGTTTAAAAAAAAAAAAAAAAAAAAGTTTAGTGTTTTATTACGTTTTTATATACAGTATGTTGGAAGCTTCCCAGAGTGGTTGGGGCAACCCAGTCAGATGGGTGGGTTGTTGTTGTTGTTCAGCCGTTCAGTCATGTCCGACTCTTCGTGGGTAATAATAATGTAATAGTGATAGTAATAATAGTAATAGTTCTTATTTTCACTGGAGAAATGTTGGAGGGTATGACACACAGAGACACACAGAAATCTGCTGTTTACTGAAAACAGCACTTGGAGGTGGGGGGCACAAAGAGAAGTCAGACAGCAATCTTTAGTGGGCAACTGGTAGAGCCCCAATCCAGTTCAGGGCCCCGTTTGACTGCTTTGCCTTCAAAATGAGTATGCATGCTTTTTAAAAAGTGTGCTTAGTACCGGTGGTACCTTGGTTCTCAAACTTATTCCGTTCTGGAAGTCCGTTCCCAACCCAAAGCGTTCCAAAACCAAGGCACGCTTTCCCATAGAATGTAATGCTAAATGGATTAATCCGTTCCAGGCTTTTAAAAACAACCCCTAAAGCGGCAATTTAACATGAATTTTACTATCTAACGAGACCCTTGGTCTATAAAATGAAGGCAACAAACAATGTACTGCAGTCACACAATCAATCGATCGATCGATAGCTGAATTGGGTTCCACACAGTTGAAAAAACGCAACATAATTAGCAAAAACAGACAGGCCTCAGTGTAACACTCAAAACGGAAGCGTGGCACTCAAATCTGAGCACGTTTGGCTTCCGAAAAAGGCTCGCAAACTAGAACACTTACTTCCGGGTTTGGAGTCTTTGGGTTCCAAGTTGTTTGAGTACAAAGGCGTTTGAGAACCGAGGCACCACTGTATTGTAAATAAAATAGCGCAGCAGTTTGTCAGCAGAGACAGATAAGCAAACGCTGTAATGGCATTTAATTTCTGCTTCTTGAAACCCAAAACCGTTCCTGTTAACATCGTCTTTAGACCGTTAGATACAAAGGAGTTGAGAAGCTTGTTATATAAAAAGCAGGTTTCTGGTCACACGGGGTGTTCTCACGCTTTAAATCTGGGAAGGACTTTAAAGTGTTGTTTTTTTTATACATTTGAAATTGGAATCAGAAGAATTATAGGCTACAGCATAGCAAAGTTAAGTGAAGAGAGGATAAAAGAAGTGGAGATGTGGAATTTGATGTTTATTTGATAAGAATAAGATTTAGGATTTAAGATATGTGGATTATAATTGTAAGACTAAGATTAGATGCAAGAAAGTAGATTTCACAATGTTACAAAGTTACTAAAGAAGATTAGAAATGAACGCAAAAGAGAGGATGTGAGGAAGTCCCAAGTGTAGGATTTTAAAGAGGATAAGGATGAGTAAATAATTGTTTTGTTTGTGTGTATTCTGTGTGGTTTTCGTAGTGTGTGTATTTGTGTTTTGTGTATTTTTGTTATTAAAATCCAATAAATTATTTTTTTGGGGGGGGGGGGAAAGACAATAACTTACGTTGACCTGTACACACCAGTTCCTGAGTTGCACATTTGCCTCGACGACGCTCCGGCTGACCTTTCGTTCCCCCAAAATCTCTTACAAGTGAAATTTGTCTCTCCAGATTTTTGCTTTGCGAAAAACTGAACTGTCCCGGCTCCAGAGGTATGGCACTAACTTCTTTCGAGGTGTCTCAGTGCTTATGATTCCAGTCGCTGCAACCGTACCATCAGTAAGTAACCTAGAACAACAGCGCTGAGTTGGGCCAGTGCTCTCTTCTTTCAGGCTCTGAGGTGGTTTGGGGAAACCCATTGTGAGTGAGCGCCTCATTCTCCAGTTCGGAGCCCGGAAATGGTTTTTGTGCCGTGGCTTCATTTCAAGAAGTAATGCCAGAATAATACGCTCCAGCAGTGTGTACAGGCACCCTGTGCTGCTTTTCCTGTGTAGGAAGGCTCCAGTTTTAATCCTTGGCATAGTTTAAACCAGGCATGGCCAAACTTGGCCCTCCAGCTGTTTTGGGACTACAATTCCCATCATCCCTGACCACTGGCCCTGTTAGCTAGGGATGATGGGAGTTGTAGTCCCAAAACAGCTGGAGGGCCAGGTTTGGCCATGCCTGGTTTAAAAGGACTAGATTGCAGATGATGTGAGGAACCTTTGCCTGAGACCCTGGAAATTTGCTGGCAATCGGGGTTGACATCAGTGAAGGACCAACAGCCTGACTAAATATACCTCACCTTCCTACATCTATTTTATTTTATTTTTTTTTAAAAAAATTATTGGATTTTTACATTTTTATATTCAATCAAACGACACAATATAACATTTGTCATATAAAAGGAAAAGAAACCCCCTTCCCCTTCTGGTTCTTTAAATATTTACTACTTCTGCTTAATTATTATCTTATTTTTATAATCTTACACCTTAATACTCTTATTTTCTTATCAGTTTTATACCAGATTTTCCTTCACGATTGCATCTTACAGTCAGTTTCATTCCACGTTGTCCTTAACTTAACCTTTGATCTTATTTTCTTTCTTGTAATCGTTTAATCAAACCCCGCTAGTGAGTCCATATCTTTACAGTGTTTCTGTAAATGCAACATAAAAAGGTTCCCAGTCTTTTTTAAAATTCTCCTCTATCACTGTCTCTGATTCTTTCCATCCGTTTCGCCATTTCTGCATATTCCATAAGCTTGACCTGCCATTCTTCTTTCGTTGCTACACCTTCCTACATCTAAATTCCAATTGCTCCCTGCATCCAGTACTGAACAGCTTAATCAGGAAGCCTCTTGCAATAGAAAGCCATGAGGATTTTCCCGCTTTCAGAAACATGCAGACCGTCATATTTGTAACGGCATTAGTGTCCTTACTCATCCTTTGATGAGCTGAATGATATCATACCTGAATGACATCACGGCTTAGCAGGAGTTTGAACCATTGTCTTTCATATCCAAGCCCAACATCCAAACTGGAGCATCTTAGAAGAACATCTATGCCAGGGGTGGCCAACTTGCAAGAGACTGCGATCTACTTGCAGAGTCGAGCTTTTTTTAGGAAGGAAAACCATCCATGTTTTGGGGGCTTCAGCGCAAAGATGTAGAGTTGTTGTTTTTAGGGAAGCCAAAGTTGCTGAGCTTCTTTGGGGGGAGCCAGTGGTCTACCAGTGATCTACCACAGATGTCCAGTGATCTACCAGTAGGTCGCGATCTACCTGTTGGACATGCCTGATCTATGCCATAGGTAAGCAAACTAAGGCCCGGGGGCTGGATCCAGCCCATTCGCCTTCTAAATCCGGCCCCCAGGTGGTCCGGGAATCAACGTGTTTTTACATGAGTAGAATGTGTCCTTTTATTTAAAATGCATCTCTGGGTTATTTGTGGGGCCTGCCTGGTGTTTTTACATGAGCAGAATGTGTGCTTTTATTTAAAATGCGTCTCTGGGTCATTTGTGGGTAATAGGAATTCATTCATTTTCCCTCCCAAAATATAGTCCGGCCCCCCACAAGGTCTGAGGGACAGTGGACCGGCCCCCTGCTGAAAAAGTTGGCTGACCCCTGCTGAAGCTGGGTAGAATATTGCTTCTAAGATGCTCCAGTTTTTAAGACGGCTTCGTAAATTTGGAAGAGCCAGGTTTTCCGGCTGGACTGAGGCCTGGGTTCAAACTTCCATCAGCCTTGGTGGTTGGACCATCTTTCAGCCTAACATAACTCAGGGGGTTGTTAGGAGGAGGAGAAAATAGGGGACTGAGAGCACTTCGTATGTCACCCTGAGCTTTTTGAAGGAAGGTGGGCCGAAACGTACCCCATCTAGTTTTCCACATACCGTGGTACCTTGTTTCTCAAACTTAATCCATTCCGGATTAACTTGACATGGATTTAACTATCTAATGAGACCATTGGCCCATAAAATGAAAGCAATAATCAATGTACTGTACTATAAAATAAATAAGACAGTATTGTAGATGATAATTAAAATTCTTTTTTTTCCTTAGCTGCACTAATGATAGCCATTGTTTGGAGGGGGGCTTTTAGCCATTTCCGCAGTCACACAATCAATCTATCAGTAGCTGAACTGGGTCCCACACAGCCACAAAAACAAATTAACCGAAAAAGCCACAAAAACGCAAAACAGATAGCAAAAGCGCCAAACTTAATCCGTTCCGGAAGTCCCATTTGGCTTCTGAAATGTTCAAAAACCGAGCTGCAGCTTCTGATTGGTGCAGATGCCCTGGAAACAATAGCCGACAGTCACATCGGACGTTTGGCTTCTGAAAAACGTTCGAAAACCGGAACACACACACACACTTTTCGGCGTTTGGGAACCAAGGCACCACTGTATTGGATATTCCTAAAAACGAAAGATAACTTACGTCCTCTTGGGTGGTTGCGATACTATTTCTGCATCCTGTCTTTGTTGAAAGTAATACTTCTTTCCTCTCTGGTTTCAGGCAATGGCTTTGTACTGGGTGTCCTCAAGTTTCATGGGCCTTTCCCACAACCTCCTGCTTCGTTCTCCTGCTTTCCGTAGACTCTGCCACATACCCCGGACCAAGTCTGATTCAGACACTCCTTACAGAGATATTGCTGCTGGAATCTATGCAAAGTATTTCCTAAAGTGAAATACTCTTTCAGAAGACTATGTGCTATGTTTAGATTTGGAACTGAGCTCTGCTCTGCTATGAAAGACTTATTTAATGTGGCCCCATTGAACTGATGAGAATTGTGGCACTCTTATTTATTTTCCTAATAAAAAGAGTACATGTCGTTATGTTGGGAGGCCTTGTGGCTAATATGTTGGCAGAGTCGGGAAAAGTGTCGATCCTTCACCACTACCAGTAATTATTTCATCGGTACATTTTGTTCAGCTTCTAAAACAGGCACCCCCAACCTGCGGCCCTCCGGATGTTGTGGGACTATAACTCCCATGATCCCTAGCTAACAGGACCAGTGGTCAGGAATGATGTGAATTGTAGTCCAAAACACCTGGAGGGCCGAAGGTTGGGGGTGCCTCTCCTAAAACATTGCGCATGCTTTCAGATTGTCTCGGATTTCTGAAAGTCCCTCTCTTTGTATTAATCTGCATTTTAACAAAAGCTATACTGAAATTTGTGATTAGATGCATATTTAAGTTTGTAGCTTATTTACATACAAAGTACATATTTAAGTACCTATTTTATCACAGTGTATGCATCTCATCTGTATCCCCAAAACACACATCTTTAATCTTTTTCAAATCGCTTTTTGAGATGATGGGTGCATTGCAGAATTTTGGGATGTACAAAATCTGAAGGAACAATTACGTTGCAATCCATATATTAGATGGGGAGATGTGAAACAAACAGGACAGAACGACATTCACATGCATCCTTAGAACCAGGCTGAGAATGTCTCTCCACTAGCAATCACAGTGCCTCCCATCCATAATTCCTTCAGGGTGGTCTCTAAATAAGCAAGACCACCTAATGTTATCTCATGATGCAATTGCGATGAATTGGAATAAACATAAAATATTGCCTCTTGTACTGTTATTAATAGAAAACGCCTGATACACAAGATAGCAAGGTTAGGATCAAATGCAGCTGGCCATGGGAATTCAAACCCAGGTCTCATTATTCGGTATCCAACACTGTCCTGTTCCCCATGCTGACTCGTTTTCCACCTCGCCCCATCCTTGACACTTTCAGTTTCTGCTCAAGTATGTCTGTTCCATCTCTAACTTGGCCATTCCATATTTCTACAAGCAGAGGTTAGATTTAGGGCATCGCGATCAGTTCCCCCGCGCAGGGCGCTGAGCCACAGCCTAGTTTACTCTTTCCCATATTTCAGGAAGAGGCGGGAGAAGATGGCGTGTGACGCAGATGGAAGTGCAACTCTTGGGGACACAGGAAAAGAAGGGGCGAGAAAACGGAAGCAGAGATGCTGTCCAGGACATGATCAGAACAGGAAGAATGAAGAAAAATGGGAGGGGGAGGGGCAAACATCTCTCACAGGAAATGATACAGAACTTTTGCAGAAATAAAATTTATTAAATGTGTTAAATTTATTAAATGTTTTTTGAAACGCTTTTTGAGGCGAGAGGTGTATCGCAAAATTTTCGGAAGTACAAAAAGTACAAATGGAAGCATGAATGTAATTGGGTTAATTAAGACTTTGGATGCAGGTGGCATAAGGGACGCGGGTGGTGCTGTGGTCTAAACCACTGAGCCCAGGCCAGGGCTTGCTGATCAGAAGGTCGGCGGTTCAAATCCCTGCCATGGGGTGAGCTCCCATTGCTCGGTCCCTGCTCCTGCCAACCTAGCAGTTTGAAAGCACGTCAAAGTGCAAGTAGATAAATAGATACCGCTCTGGTGGGAAGGTAAACGGCGTTTCCGTGCGCTGCTCTGGTTCGCCAGAAGCGGCTTAGTCATGCTGGCCACATGACCCTGAAGCTGTACACCAGCTCCCTCGGCAAGTAACGTGAGATGAGCGCCACAACCCCAGTGTTGTCTAATGGTCAGGGGTCTCTTTACCTTTAAAACTTTGGAAGCAGTAAGAAATAAAAACTTTGCACCCTGAAACCCAGCACATGGCAAGTCATACAAAATGTACAATTGGTTTTATAACTGATGTGTATTTGAATGTGAATTGTAATTTGACACTGATAAAAATGTGGGTGTTACCGGATTTTAGTAATTGAAAATTGGTAAAAATTATTTATTAAAAAAAACAAAGAGGAAGAGGCGGAAGAGCTCCAGGATCCTACCAGAGCCCCTGTGATTCCTTCCCAAAGCCCGACGCATTCCTTGGGTGGGGCTTCAGATTTCAGCCTCGGGCGTCATATTGCCAAGATCTGTACCTGCTGCAGGATGCTCTGAATATGAATGTTTTCAGGGCAGGCTGTACAGCACAGGTGGGGAAGCTGCGTGGCCCGTAGGCCAGTGCTTGGTCCTAGCCGTATTTCACTCAGGTTGGAGTATGCTGGCTGAAAAGTGGGCAAGCTGTTGCCCCACTGCGGCTGGCCCTGGTTTCTTGACAGTCACAGACGAATCAAGTGGCCAGCACCAAGGGCACAGCAGTCTTGGCAGTTGGCTTGCAAAATTCAAGAAATGGCTGGGGGGGGGCATAAAAAGAATGGAAGGAGAGCCCTTTGGATCAGGCCAAAGCCCCCCTGAGCCCAGCATCATGTTCTCGCAGCAGCCAACCAAATGTCTAGGGGAAGCCTGCAAACTTTTGCCACTTGCGATTCCCACCAATTGGTGTTCAGAGGCGGGCAGAGGAGAGGATGGCCGTAGTGAGGATGCGGGGGCAGGGCGGGCAGGACACCCACCTGTCATTATCCTCTGTCTGGCTCTGCCCAACAGATTCAGAATGAAACGTCTCAGCCAGTGCCAGATTTGCGTACAAGCTAAACAAGCTATAGCTTAGGGCTCCACTCTCTTGGGGGCCCCCATGAAATTTAAAGGGGGGAAAAACCTGGATGTACATTTCCAAAATATTCCTGGATGTACATTCCAAAATATTCCTGCAGCCAATCAGAAGCCGTGCCTTGGTTCCCGAACGTTTTGGATGTCGAACGGACTTCCGGAACGGATTCCATTCGACTTCCGAGGTATGATTGTTCCTTTCATGCAGTTAACAAGTATAGTTTGCAAAATGACAAAGAGCACACCTTTTGGGGAGGGGGGTCTTTTTTTTTTTTTTAAATCTGAACTAAAGCAAGTTTACTTGGATTTGCTGGAAACTACCCCAGAAGGCACACGATGTGTCCCCCACCAGAGGTACTACCCCTCCTCGAAGACATTGTCATAAAATTCTGCTAAGACCTTTAGATGCAAAACTGAAATTCCCGATGCATTTCTAGTTGTGGACACCCAGCGGCAGTATTGCCTAACGCAACATGTAGGCCTAGCAGTTTAGAGGAAGCTTGTCACTGTAAGCTACCGGTAGTTAGACTGCTTTGTACCAAGCAGATATATTTAAATTTTGCTAGCTTTCAGTGCTTCTAATTGTTTCCTCACAGTGTTAACTTTAGGCAGCATTTAGTAGTGTCGGTTCATGTGCAGGTTTCTTGTGAGGCAGCCAGTCTCCGTCAGGGGCAGCAATACAGAGCCTTTTGAACTCGGTCCAAGGCAGCTTTCCTCACCAACCTGGTGCCCTCCAGATGTTTTGGACTACAATTCCCATCAGCCCAAACTGGAAAGGCCCAGGGGTGATGCTTCACACTGAGAGAAATGTGAGGGGAGATGTGAACACTTGAAATCACCTCCGTGTAGGTCATTCGGCCATGTGGGTCACTTTTGGCGTGGTTTCGAGGAGGCAGGTGTGAGCAACTGCTTTGGCGCTGGTGTAAAAATTGGAGGTTTGGCTCTTGCTACCCAGCTCCCCATGGGACTCTGAGTCCCCAAAATCCATGATCGGTCAGAGAAGAATGGACGGAGGAGGCAGGATCCAGCGGAAACTCTGCTGCAACAGAGTTCCCTCCCCTCCTTCCAAGAAGCGATAGACCCTGAACCAAAGTGTGCAGGAACCTTTAAAGACTTGACTCTCCCCAGCCCCTTAGCCAAAGACCACCCCAAAATCGTCATACATGCATCACAGGAGGCATCTACAGCAGAAATCCTGCCTGCTAGGATACCTGATAATGGTGGCTGGCTGCATTACCTGGGCAGCCTGGCCATTCTTTGGCGGTGGTTAATACTTTAGTTCATGGGTAGGCAAACTACCTATGGATCTGGCCCAATCGCCTTCTAAATCCGGCCCACGGACAGTCTGGGAATCAGTGTGTTTTTACATGAGTAGAACGTGTCTTTTTATTTAAAATGCATCTCTGGGTTATTTGTGGGGCATAGGAATTCGTTCATTTTTCTCTCTTCAAAATATAGTCTGAGGGAATATGGACCGGTCTGAGGGACAAGGTCTGAGGGACAGTGGACCGGCCCCCTGCTGAAAAAGTTTGCTGACCCCGTGCTTTAGTTCCTGAATCCAGATCACAGGCTCACCCTATTCCTACGCAAATCGGCCCTTAAGACAAGGTTTGTAAGTGAAAAGACAATTGGAAGGTGTTCCCCATTTGCCTCCCCGTACCGCAGAGGAATATTTGAGGTCTTTGGGAGAGTCCAAATGGCTTCAGGATTGCTCTCCTTTCAGGCACATGGTTTATATATTTAGATATGTGAGCATTTATGAATATTTATTCTATATTTGAGACCTTAGAATTTTTATAATAGTGCTGGTCCTGCAAACTTGGTGGCAATGGCTCTACGTTCACCTTTAGTTGATGGTGCAAGGAATTCGGCTGAGGCGATGACTATGGCACAGTGATACAGTTCAGCACAAAAACCTATCTGGCAGGCCTCTTAATGCCAGCCAGCTGTATCGGAACCTAAGAGGAAGTATAATAATAATAATAATAATAATAATAATAATAATAATAATAATAATCCCTGCCCTTTCTGAACCCCATACACTTATTTATCAAGGTATGTATTCCCCTTTCTCTTTATATCCCGAGAACAGTGTATTCTGCTGTGTTCTGAAAAGAATTTACCAATATTTACACTAGAAAAAAAATTGTTTCATTTAAATTAAAGGCCTTTGCAGATGATTTAGTAGTAACATTAGAAGAACCCCAGAACAGCGTCCCGAAAGTATTAGAGGAGATGGAGAAATTTGGACAACTAGCAGGATTTAAATTGAATAAAACCAAGACAAAGATGATGGTAAAGAATATGGAAAAAGAGCGAATTTTAGAGATAGAACAAAAAACGGGTATAGCGGTATCAAAGAAAATAAAGTATCTGGGAATATGGTTAACTCCAAAAAATATTAATCTTTTTGAAGATAATTATCAACCTGTTTGGAAGGAGATTAAGAAAGATTTGGAAGTATGGACTAGACTCAAGCTTTCCCTCAGTGGAAGAATAGCAGCAATCAAGATGAATGTTTTACCGAGGATGTTATTCTTATTTCAGACAATACCAATAATTAAGGGAACAGGACAATTCAAAGAATGGCAAAAAATATTGAGCAGATTCATTTGGCAGGGACAGAAACCAAGGACCAAATTGAAATTATTGATTGACAAAAAGGAAAGAGGCGGCTTCGCCCTACCGGATTTGAAGTTGTACTATGAAGCCTCCTGTTTGTGTTGGCTAAAAGAATGGATAACATTGCAAAATACTGATTTGTTAGATCTAGAAGGATATGACAATAGATTCGGATGGCACTCCTATCTCTGGTACGATAAGATAAAGGTTCATAGAGGTTTTTTAAATCATGTGATAAGGAGGGCCATCTTCGAAGTATGGGAAAGGAATAAAAGACTCTTAGAGAGCAAAACCCCATGGTGGATCTCACTGATTGAAGTTCTTACTGTAAAAAAAGTTAACATGGAAGGTAAAAGGTCCACATATGAGGACTTGCTGATGAGAACAGAAAGAGGTTGGAAGTTAAAACCATATCACCAGATGGAAGATCGTTTCACAGGATGGATACAATACCATCAAGTGCATAATTTGCTCTTAGAAGATAGAAAGACTGGTTTTGAAGATAAAAAATATAGATTTCAAACTGAGCTATTAGAAGGTAGAGGTAAATTTTTAACAAAAATGTATGATTTGTTGTTGGAATGGTATACTAAAGATGAGTTGACGAAAGAAGTGATGATAAAATGGGCAATGGACTTTGGGCACAATATAGATTATGATGCATGGACTAAACTATGGAATGAGACTTTGAAATTCACCGCGTGTGAAACATTGAAAGAGAATGTTTATAAGATGATGTATAGATGGTATTTGACTCCAGTAAAATTGTCAAAAATGTATAGAATGCATGATAAGTTATGTTGGAAATGTAGACAAGAAGAAGGTAGTTTTTATCACATGTGGTGGACTTGCAATAAGGTTAAGGATTTCTGGGAAGCAGTTTATAATGAGCTTAAGAAGATGTTTAAATATACTTTCCCAAAAAAACCTGAAGCCTTTCTGTTGGGGTTGATGGGAGATGAAATAGCTAAGAAGGACAAAAGACTGTTCATGTATGCGACAACTGCTGCAAGAATACTACTTGCCCAAAAGTGGAAATTACAGGAGTTACCTACAATTGATGAGTGGCAGGCGAAGATGGTGGAATATGCTGAACTGGCAAAACTGACCGGCAGGGTCAGAAACCAGGATGACTCGAGGTTTCAAAGAGATTGGAGTAAATTTGTGGAGTATCTAAGATTGAACAGAGGAAGTTAAAAAACACTTGTAGGATTGGAATAAACCTTTGACAAAGACTAATAAGGATGTAATATGAACTGCGCGACAAAATTGGACTAGAAAACCTGTTGACATGGAGGAGGGGAGTCATTGCTCGGCAGAGCTATAGTAATGCATTGTCTATTAGATATGATAATTTGTTGTAATTTGTTATTTTTGGAAAAACAATAAAAATTTATTATTAAAAAAAATAAAATTGTTTCAGCGCCATGTGCGTATATGCAAATTTCAGACCAGCTGGGTATTAAAGTACCCAATCAATGTTTCACGGAACAAAGAATGGCCAATTTTAGTTTCATGCTTTGTGGACCTGAAATGTGCACACATTTTCTCTCTTTGTCACTCAGACATACACGCAGACCAAAACTGTTGTTTTTTCTTTAATATCTTAAAGTGCTCAATAATGCTACTCAGGAACCAGGTTGGTTCCAGAGGTGTATGTTTACAGTTTGACCTACTTAGCTACGCACATGTGGTCTCTCGACTTTTTGCCTAATTAAAAGGGGAATTACTTGACTTACTTTCTGCACCAGTTGCGGGAAGGGATGTGATAGGATAATTGGTTAATTGAAACTGTATTTCATTTGATCGAAGGTCTTGTAAGCAGTTGGTGAGGAGGAGCGATAGCTTGCAGTGTTTGGTTGTTATGTTTTCGAAAATAAAACGAAGAAAAGATATTGTGGACAACTGTTTATTTCTACGTGCCATTCGCTGCGCACACTCGGTGTGGATGGAAAAGTTCAACAAAAATTCCCTTTCTGTTTGTTTCCTTGAAAAATCAGTCAAGAAACGCATGAGGAATCATTTGGGTCACCCATTTGGATTGCTGGGTCCCTCCAGCGCCCCATAACTTCAGGCTTCTGTGGTGGGGCCTGGTGAAGTCATACATACATACATTCTTTAATTCGACCGTCAGTCAGAAAAAAATACATTTGTACAGATTTTTTTTAAAAAAAACCTCTGAAGGAAGGCCTGGTGAAGTCCAAAACCAATCGGTGGGGCCTGGACATGTTGCTCACTGTTGTGTGGTTACCGAATTAACTTCTCTTGAACAAAGTGTGCCTGTCACTTTACACTGGGGAAAACCGTATTCTGTGTGTTTCTTAATACCTTTTTGGTATTTTGAAACCTTTTGAGTGACACAGAAGAAGTTCCAAAGGAAGAGGTAGCAGTAGATTAATGAGTGGCTCACCTAATGAATTTTATCAGTAAGCCGTATTTTCTCAAAAAAACAAAAACAAAACAAAACAGAGAGATATGTACCTTATTTTGCTATGTGCAGATTTTCTTTCTTTCCTTTTTTTTGCAAATATATTTTTATTTTCAAATAATAAACAAAGCTTAACACACATTTTCAGATATAATCTTTACATTAATGTAAAGATGCTATGTGCAGATTTTCTATGTTTTGATGCCTGGCAAATATTTCACATTTGTGCCATTGAATTTGGCATTGTGCCTTCGTTTCTAATTGAGACAGTTAGAAGATAAGAAATCTGTAATGTGGAAAGCTGGGGCTGAAAATCTCAAATCAGCCATCAGTTGTTATTGCAGAAGCAAGGAGATAAAGGGGAGGAGAAACTAAATTCACAGCTCAGGAACCACTGCCCTGTAGTGGAGAGTACAGGTGAAACTCGAAAAATTAGAATATTGTGGAAAAGTCCATTTATGTAAGCAATTGGTTTCATTAGCTACTGGAGTTTAATATATGAGATAGACTCATGACATGCAAAGCAAGATATGTCAAGCCTTCATTTGTTATAATTGTGATGATTATGGCGTACAGCTGATCAAAACCCCAGTCTGCTGTCTAGATCATTTGCATAGATTTCCATCCCTGGCACTTAATAACTCCCCCAATTTTATCCCCACGATTCGGAAGCTGGGCTGCTTGGTGGTGATAATACCTGGGAGCCAAGAGAAAGACTTTCGCCAACGGCAGCATCATGCTAAAGATTTGTTTGATTTGGCTCATATCGAGTTTCTTTGAGGGTAACCTTTCACAGAGATGTCCTTCCTAGCGAATTTCTCTGGCAGACGTTACGGATTCAGTAACTTGTTGTTTTTTTCCTCCTCTCCTTCCAGAATCCAGCGGGCAGATTGCCATCACTCAGACACCAGCTTCCAAACAGGCAAGTCTTGGAGAGAGTGTGACAATCCAGTGCAAAGCTTCCTCTTCCATGAGTGATGATATGGCCTTATATCAGTTTAAGCCAGGACAGAAACCCAAGCTGCTTATTCATGATGCTACGAGCCGTTTTGAAGGGACCCCAGATCGCTTCAGTGGTACCTACAGTAACACTGACTTCTCGTTCACCATCAACGGTGTCCATGCCAAGGACACAGGGGATTATTTCTGTGGCCAAGGCTACACCACTCCTCTACACAGTGATACACTTCAGTACAAAAACCACCTCAGTGGATTAAGGCAGGGGAGAGAAATGCCACTTTGCAGCCGCAGCAGCAGCAGGACTCTTCCTTTTTTCTATATATATATAATTTTTATTGCATATTTTTGATAATACAAAAAACAACACAAATCGATAACCAAAATCATTCATTTGTTCTTACATATTATTGTGTTATTTTTACCTCGTATTTGATAGCTTTTCCCATACAAAAGAAAATATTTTCCTGCCCCCTACCTCCCTTGCCTTACTTTGTATCGACCCTTAAGCACAAAAAACAAGGGATTCGCCAAAAACAAAAAAACAGAAACAGAAACAGAAAATCTTATCGAACAACAATTTCGACTTCCTGTTAATTCTCAATGCATTTACATATTTCTTGAAGACGAATGTACATATATGTCGGAATACGTTTCACGGATCCGCCATGGATTCATATTTATTTGGTTATTTTATAAGTTTTTCGAGGTCTACTTTTGGTATAATTGCGCGCAAAAGTGAAAGTGAAAGCATGAATGAATAGTGTGATTCACTTACAAGATTAATCCGCCTTTATTTTGTAGATCCGGTCATGTTCAAAGTTGTTAATGAGCGTTAAACTTGCTTCCCGCCCTTTTGGAGGGCAGCAACAGTGATTTTATTGGTTAAAGTACTAATGATGATGTCACGTTTGTTCCCTAATAAAAGGCAGAGGCACCCCGCTTAGGCACGAGACCGCACGTTCTTTAGAAGAAGTTCGTTTATGTTCTTTTAGTTGGGTTTTAGTTGAAGTCAAGTTTAGTTTAAGGGACTAGGAGCGGGCTGGACGGGTTGGATGGGTTTTTCTTTTAGTTAGAGTTAGATCGCGGAAGATCATTCGGTTTAGCCTTAGTTAGGTTTTCTTTAGGTTAGCCTAGGGTTAGGCCCGCGGAAGATAATTCGGTTTTAGTTTATTTAGTTAGCCTCGCGGAAGATTGGGCGCGCAGGGTCTTTAAGCTTAGGAGAACTTAGCTTAGGGGACGAGCCTACGCGGGTTCTGCCGAAGCCACTAAAGATACAACCGGTGTCTGTCTTCCTTGGGGTTAAAGGGGGGAGTAAAGTAAAAAAATTTAATTTTCTTTAAATTGGTCCGTCTATTCAGAGTCAGGGTACATATTTTATTTTACGAGGCAACGTTTCTTTAAAGAAGGCAATTAGGAACTCACACACCACCAGAGTCTTCAATTGGCTTACTCATCATCCTTCAGACTGTGAGGCTTGGCCGGCGACCGTGCTCAAAAGCACGCGGAACGCTGGCCACTTTCCCCGCAACTGGTACCTCGTGCATAACCAATCCAAGGCCGTGCACGAGGAGCTCCAGCACCCAAACCCCGACAAGTGGTGCCCTCTCTGAGGCAAAGCGTAGTCAAAAATCGCTTCCACGAAGACTCCGGTTGAAGGCAACATATCGGAAGTGGCTCGGAAACAGACATTGAGAGGTGAGGTATAACGGCCCGGTTTATCCAGGATTTCGCTGCAGTAGCGCGAATCCACCGCTTGCCCAAAAATAGTGTAAATAGAAATTGCGCGCGTGTATTTTGCCCCAAGGGGTCCCCGGGTAGAGCGGCAAGGAGTTTAGTGTAAGCCTACGGGCAGGATAAGGTCTTCCCTAAAGCCTACGGGTGGGAAGGGTTCTGGCAAAAGCCTACGGGTGCCAGGGTCTGGCAAAAGCCTACGGGTGCCAGGGTTTTCGGTCAAAGCCTACGGGTAGGGCCGGTGTCTCCCGAAAAAGCCTACGGGTGGGAGGGAAAGGTTTTCTGGCAAAAGCCTACGGGTGCCAGGTTTTTCGGTCAAAGCCTACGGGTAGGGCCGGTAGCCCCTAGTAGAAGCCCACGGGTGGGGGCGGAGGTTTTCTGGCTAAAGCCTACGGGTGCCAGGTTTTTCGGTTAAAGCCTACGGGTAGAACCGGTGTCCCCTAGTAGAAGCCTACGGGTGGGGGAGGAAAAGTTTTGAGAAAGTGTTTAAAAAATGGGCTCCTCACTCTCAACTGCTCAAGTAAAATTTTGTGAAGATTTATTGTACCTTTTGAAAAGAAATGGTCACCCTGTCTCTGAATCAGAAGTAGAGCTTTTAGTTAAAACCATTGGGGAAATTTGTCCCTGGGTCCCTAAGGAAGGAACGAAAGATTTAGCCTCATGGGAAAGGATCGGGTTAGAATTTATGGCCAACCCGAAAATCGGAATTCCTGTACAATTAGTATGGAGCAAAGTAAGAAACTGCTTTCAACAAATCGCTCCAAGAAATGTTTTGCTTAATGGAACAGTGAATTTAGGAAATACTGCTTTTAATAGTGCCCCTGTGCTGCCGCTTGCGGTTGTGCCATTTTCGGCCCCCTCGCAGCAGCCAGTTCAGGCCCCGTTGTCGTACACGCACTCGCCCTTGTCCAATTTGTCATTGCCAGATTCATTGCCGCCTGTGCCGGTGCAGCAGACGCCGTCGGCCTTTCAAGCCCCGCCGCGGACTGCCCCACCGCCAGTCGCTCAGCAGTCATCGCAGGCCTTTTACCAGCCAGCGATTTCAAGTCAGCAGCAGCCGCGGACCTCGCTCCAAGCAACGGTCCCGCTTCCTCCACCGCAAGCCGCGCTTTTGCCAGCGATCCAGCAGCAGCAGCAGCAAGCAGCCTTTTTGCCAGCAAATCCTGCTGCCCTGCAGGCCGCGCTCAAGCCAGCAGCTCCAGTTTTGCAGCAAGCTGATTTCCAATCAACAGCAATCCAAGCTTCAATGCAAGCAGCACAACAGCAATTTACCAACCCTTCAGCACCTCCAATGCCAATGCAGATTCCAAGACAAGAGCAAAGCCAAACAATGATGATCCAGATGCCAGGACTTGCAGTACAGAGCCAACAACCTTATGCTCCAACTCCAAGTCAGCCATCTTGTCTTCATCCAACTCCAAGTCAGCCATCTTGTCTTCATCCAACTTCAAGTCAGCCATCTTGTCTTCATAGTCAGCCATCTTCAAGGCATCCAGATGTCAAAGACTCTTTAGCACCATCTAGTGGCTCATCATTTGGAAAGCATCAAGAAGATTTAAACTCACTGATGCCACCTACAGATCCAACAGCAATGCAGCCCATTTGCAGAACCCAAGCTTTGGAAGCAGCTTTGGGACAAATAGACTTTAGTGCTGATCCAATGCACATCTTTCCAGTGATTCGTGCTAATGGAGGACAACCTGCAAGATATCAAGCCATTCCTTTTGAAACACTACGTGAACTGCGAAAAGCCATACGCGAAAATGGACTTCAAGCTCCTTATACTAGAAGTTTACTTGAAGGACTGTCCACTAGTAGACTTCTGCCATCTGATTGGAAGTTGATTCTTCGCACCTTCCTGTCGCCTACAGATGCTCTTCTGTGCCTGCAAGAGTGGAAAGAAGTAGCAGCCAGACGTGCAACGCCACTTGCCACAGAGGATATGCTCACAGGATCAGGACATTACTCCAATCTCAATCAACAGCTAGCCATACCTGATGCTGCACTTGTCACCATAGCAGACATTGTAGTCAAAGCTTGGCGCAGACTACCCAATCGCACAGATGCTAGCTCAGTATCAGGATTCGCTGCAGTTAGGCAAGGTCCAAAAGAGCCTTATGGGGACTTCGTGGATCGCCTGATTGTTGCAGTGGAACGCCAGATAGAAGATCGTCATGCCAGAAACATGCTGACAAAACAACTTGCCTTTGAAAATGCCAATGATGACTGCAAGAATGCCCTAACAGCAGTTGCAGCTCGTCCAGATGCCACATTGACTGAGATGCTACGCGTCTGCCAGAATGTCGGTACCCACTCCTACAAAGCACAGCTCTTGGCAGCTGCGGTACAGATGCCACGTCAAGACAGCTCTACGCCAGTCAAGAAGTGCTATGGGTGTGGAGGCGATGGGCATTTCCGGTCGCAGTGCACAACAACGCCAAGGCCTTCTGCCAAGCCGCCAGAGAGATGTCCCATCTGTCAGAAAGGATTTCATTGGGCGAACGATTGTCGTTTGAATCCACAAAATACATCACCTACCTCATCTCCAGTTCAGGGAAACGGTTCTGCGGGCCGCGCCCCGGCCCCGGTAAAACAATAGGGTGCAAGTTCAAGAACATCATGAAGGTCAATCGTCCCAGAAAGGTGAACAACGCTACTCCTTATCCAGGTCATCAGGAAAAAAGAGTGATCCAAAGAGATATCTACTCTCCAGATGTCCAGAGAAAAGATGTGACCTCATCAAGCATTCAGGTTCCAGAGGTTTCATCATCTGCCTTACCTATTCAAAGGGTTCCAGTAGAGAACACAGCATTCAGTTCACCTTCTGCTGACCGCCCTTCAGTTCCTGCTGATGTTGATCCTGCTTCACAGCAAGCAATCACAGTCAAGTCTCTGATCGCAGAATTGCCTTCAACGTTGAGAAGACATCCTACTGAAGTCAACCTTGCAACACCTGAGCTTTATTCATCTTCAAATCAAGGTCAATCTGTCATTGAAGGACATATGCCCTTGATGAAACAGCAGTGTTCAAGTTGCAACCCAGCTGATGATCACTTTTCATGTGGCCAAAGAATGCAAGTGAGTGAGCCAGCTCCCTCTTGTGGAAGCTTCAACATCACTCCAGTTAACAATGTCCACACCTTTGTGTCACCTCCAGCTTTTAAGCTCAGCCCGCCACAACCAAACAACTATCAGGAACAACAACTTCGACTGCCTCGTGTCAAAGAAGAAGCTCCATCCTGTCAGTTTGATGCACAACTGACTGAATGCCAACAGGTTCAACAGCATCAGCAACTCTTACCAACGGAAGAACCTCAAGTTTGCCAACTCAACGCCAAGCAGCTTCAGAGTTGCCAACTTCAGCAGTGCAAAAAACCCGAAGCCAAAAAGATATCTTCAAACACTGCCAACGAAGAACAAGAAGAATCTTCTGTCCCAGGTATACCACTCTTCTTAACAGAGGACTGTTACTTTTCAAATCCATGGTTTGCTCAGCAATTGCCAACATCCATTCGTGGTCCATTCCCAGACACCTCAATTTGCCTTATCCTGCCTAGGATGGATCGCCTCCCTGCCACAGTCACACTGACTGCAGGCCTAGTTCGAATCACAGATTCATCGCAGTTGCTGATTCCAGGATTTTCAACTGTTCCTTGTGTCCTAACAAAAGGTTTGGAAATTGCCAGACTCTATTTGCTTACTTCCACACCTACAGCTCCTGTAGACTCTTTGCCTCCTCAGACAGCAATGGCGCTAATCAAGATTACAGAAGAACGCCCTCATCTCGTCTTAGAAATGGGTGGACGAAAGATCAAGGGTCTTCTTGATACAGGCGCAGATGTCACAGTGATCGCCAGAAAAGATTGGCCTGACCAGTGGGCAACGACTGTCACCCAGGAAGTCTTCGGAGTCGGAGGTTTCGAACCCGCCCACCAGAGCGTGCATCCGATTACCTTCCAGTCAGACTCAGGCTCCATGGTGCAGCTCCGTCCACTTGTTATGGATGTGCCTATCACCCTTTGGGGTAGAGACTTATTGTCTAAGCAAGAACTGTTGTCCATACACATTTTTGATGTGGGCCTTTGCATCAGCGCCAGTACATGCTCTTCCACTCACATGGAAGGAAGGACCCCCTGTATGGGTCGACCAATGGGCGCTGACGTCAGAAAAGCTCGCTGCAGCAGAGGCCCTAATCAAAGAGCTGCTACACCAGGATCGTGTGCAACCCTCTAATAGCCCTTGGAACACTCCAATTTTCGTCATCAAGAAGAAAAGTGGAAAATGGCGTTTGCTTCAAGACCTGAGAAAGATCAACGAAAGAATTGTTCCAATGGGTCCCCTTCAATGTGGACTTCCTAACCCTAACCTCATTCCTAGAAACCATCAGCTTGCAATCATCGATCTTAAAGATTGTTTCTTCACCATCCCACTGGCACCTGCAGATCAAGAAAAGTTCGCTTTCACTCTACCGGTGTTCAATAACACCAGACCAGCTTCCAGATACTCTTGGAAGGTACTCCCTCAAGGAATGGTGAATTCGCCGACTCTCTGCCAGAACTTTGTGGATAAAGCATTACAGCCTTTCAGAGCACAATATCCAGCCTTAGAAGTTTGTCATTACATGGATGACATCTTGATCCATGGAGAAAAGGTCTCAGAGCATCATATTGAGCATCTTACGCGCATCCTGAACTCTTTTGGGCTTTGTATTGCCCCAGAAAAGGTACAGCGCACTGCTCCATTTCATTACTTGGGTCACAAACTGCTTCAAGATACAGCCCTGCCAGAGATGCCGAGCATAGTCATTCCAGAATCCTTTACTTTAACACAATTGCAGCATCTCTTGGGACAGATAAACTGGGCTCGAAAGTCTCTAGCAGTTCCAACATCTGAACTCTCGCCATTGTTTTCTGCTCTTAAGGGACATGCATCTCCTTCAGATGTTATTCCATGCACTTCTGAGATGCGTCTTGCTTTACAAGGGGTAAACACAAAACTGCACCAAATAGCTGTAGATTGTGTGCCAACAGCCAACTGCGCTCTTTCATGTGCTATCTTCACTACACCAAGATTGCCGACAGCAGCCTTATACGTTCCGGATACTTCCTCAAAGGTGGCAATCGTGGAGTGGATTCATCTTTCGCACACGCCTCAAAGGAATGTGTACCCCAGTATGGACGCTGTTGCTGATCTCCTTGTTAAGTGCAGAGGCCGTGCAATTCGCCTGAGTGGAAATGATCTGCTTTCCATCTACCTTCCTTTCTCTCAAGAACAAGTACTAACTTTGATTCAGTTTTCTGATAGTTTCCAAATTGCTATTGCAGATTTTGTCGGTTCATTCTTGTATAATCCTCCTAAGGACAAAAGATTCACTTTGTTGCAACAAGTAAACTATCACCTTTCATCTATGTTGGTGCTTCAACCCATTCCCACTGCAAAAACTCTGTTCACAGATGGCTCCTCTTCCTATGGTGTCCTTGCTTGGCGGGAGGATGGACAATGGAAAACTGTGTTTACAGAGAAACAACTTTCAGCACAAAGATCGGAACTGGCAGCAGTGATTCTCGCTTTTCAAACTTTCACTACAGAAGCATTCAACCTCGTTGTAGATTCTCAGTATGTATATAGACTGTTATCATCGCTTCCAGTTGCTTATCTGTCTCCGTCCATGGACGAAAATCTTTTAATTTGTTCGCGCAGCTTCAAGAACTATTACAGAGACGTTCATTTCCCTTTTTTGCTGCACATTTGCGCTCTCATTCTAACCTTCCAGGATTCCTGGTGGAAGGAAATGCAGTAGCAGACGCTGCCCTCAGGACTCTAGCTTTCTCCTTGTTCGACAATCCTGTGACAAGCCATGAAACTTTCCACCAATCAGCAAAGGTTCTACACAAGACCTTCAACATTCCAATGTCACAAGCAAGGGACATTATTTCATGCTGCCCTTCGTGCTCCAAGTCTCCTATCTGCTTGCCATTTGACGCTGTAAATCCTCGAGGCACGGAGGCGAATCAGCTGTGGCAGATGGATGTGACACATGTCCCAGCCCTTGCTCCAATGTCTAAGTTGCATGTCACAGTGGACACCTTTTCAGGTTTCATTTGGGCTACAGCACTGAAGGGAGAAACTACGAGGCACGTCATACAGCACTGCATGAGAACCTTTTCAGTTATGGGAAAACCTCAAGCCATTAAAACAGATAATGGCCCGGCCTATGCTTCTCAGGCCTTTAATGACTTTTGTATGCAATGGAATATTTCCCTATCCCACGGGATTCCGTTTAATTCGACAGGCCAAGCTCTCATTGAAAGGACACACCTCACTTTCAAAACTCTGCTCCACAAACAGACCGCAGGACGTCACCTTCCAGCCTCGGAGATCCCTTTGGCAGTTGCAAAGGTGCTGTTCACCTTAAATTTTCTTCTCTTTCCACATAACAAGCCTCATTCCCCAGTGGATCTCCACTTCAAGAAAGAAGAACAGCTTCCTCGACCTTTGGTCTCTTATCGCCTCTTGCCTGACATTGAATGGCGAGGACCAGTTCCACTCATCACTTGGGGTCGTGGGTATGCTGCCGTTGCCCTTGAAGAAAAGGCTGTTTGGGTGCCTGCCAGGTGTGTGCGCCCTTGGAGAGCTAAGGAACCAAGTTGAGAATATCCACCTCGTTGTTTGACTGCACTAGTTTCCAGTGTCAAATGCAGCAATTCTTCAACTATCCTCAACCTATGCCTTTTGTTTGCCTCTGGGCAGCCCCTTGGTTCCCGGCTGCCTAGATTTGTTCCAGTTACTCTCATACCTGCATTCACTAGCAGATCACCTTGATTTGCTTGCTTAACCTCCTTTCTTCTACAGGTATCGTTGTTTCTTCAGAACTCGATGTTTCAGTACTTTCCTGAGCTCCATGAACTTTTCCTGAGTTCCAGGACTATTTCTTCTACATGGTCGTGTGTAATCGGAGAAGAAGACGACCGGCAACTCATTCATCGTCTTCATCCTCCTCTCCAACACCATTTTGCAGTTCTAAACCTGTCTTGTACTTTATATTGTACTTGTAAAAATTGCATATTTACCTTTGTATGCTTCTTGAAATATCCGCCTCGCATATTACATGTGATTTCCATATAGCTTGGTAATTAATGATATGGATGTTTATATATGCAAAGCTTTTCTGAAATGGTTTCCATTTAGAGCGTCACAATTTTGATGATATGGAAATGTTTATGTAAGGTAAAAGCATCGTCTTTGTGCAGTTCTAGTCATAGACATATTCATGCATATATGTTTTATTTCAATGATCCTAAATCTCCCCGTTGTGCTTGCAAAAGTTGCAATTCAAAATGTGGTAACATTTATATACCTTATTTGAGATATTTCCTTTGGTCAAAGAATTGGTCATTCTCGGATTTGTTCAAGATATATATGTCAAGTCTGGTGGCGTCCTACCCTTTTGGTACCCCTATTTTCTTTGAAGAATACCCCTCTATATGCTACCTTTTGGCAGTAAACCAGGTTCCCAGCTTTTCCTTTCACTCTGTTTCCTGCTGTTGATGGGAGACCCTTATGTAGCTGGTTTAATTTCCATCTCGTTTCGCTGGAAACCCTTGCGTAGATGGTAGAAATCCTCATCCTGGCTGGGACACCTTTATGTAGGTAGCTTAAATCCCCTCTTGTGGTGAAAAACCACTTGTACATAGGTGGCTTAAATCCCCTCTCTGGAATCGGACCCTAGTTCCCCGTTACCTGTGGTCGCTGTGGTAAGTCCAGAATCTAAAGTTCCCTCGATTCTGTAGCCTCAGAGCCACACACCTTTATGTTACCTTATCCATTTTCCTTGGTTTTACAAATAAAAATTAAAAAAAATGGGGGAGGGGTCTGGGTAGGCCATGTAGCCCCAGCTCTAGTTATACTTTGATTTTGGGTCCCGGATCGGGACCTCTCTTATGTTTGGGCAGTCGTTATCCGTTATTTTTAATTTTGGACCTGTATCAGGTCCTCTCTTGTGTTTGGGGAGTAATTTGTTGTTTTACGCTGCACGCGAAAGTATATATGCTTATAAGGTAATTTGTTGTGTTACACTACATATTGAAGTATTTATATATGCCTTAAAGGTTTACAGTGTATCGGATCGATCACTTTTTATGTTCGGCTAGTGGTTTGTTATTTTCACTGATCTTATTGCTACATTATTGTACAAGTATTTCCTCTTATGAAGGGGGATGGATGTTGATAGTGTTGCCATGGTGTTTATATCACAGTTTTGATGTGGACACTGTTGGCACTGTTGACTGCTCTGCCCTTTCATGTCGAGGTTCAATATCTAAACAAATGGTAATGTTTGTGTCAGATAAATGCTTATGATATCTCTAACCTTCTTTTTTTTATATAACTAAATCAAAAATAATTTAATTTAAAACAAAAAAAGAAAGATGATATGTCGGAATACGTTTCACGGATCCGCCATGGATTCATATTTATTTGGTTATTTTATAAGTTTTTCGAGGTCTACTTTTGGTATAATTGCGCGCAAAAGTGAAAGTGAAAGCATGAATGAATAGTGTGATTCACTTACAAGATTAATCCGCCTTTATTTTGTAGATCCGGTCATGTTCAAAGTTGTTAATGAGCGTTAAACTTGCTTCCCGCCCTTTTGGAGGGCAGCAACAGTGATTTTATTGGTTAAAGTACTAATGATGATGTCACGTTTGTTCCCTAATAAAAGGCAGAGGCACCCCGCTTAGGCACGAGACCGCACGTTCTTTAGAAGAAGTTCGTTTATGTTCTTTTAGTTGGGTTTTAGTTGAAGTCAAGTTTAGTTTAAGGGACTAGGAGCGGGCTGGACGGGTTGGATGGGTTTTTCTTTTAGTTAGAGTTAGATCGCGGAAGATCATTCGGTTTAGCCTTAGTTAGGTTTTCTTTAGGTTAGCCTAGGGTTAGGCCCGCGGAAGATAATTCGGTTTTAGTTTATTTAGTTAGCCTCGCGGAAGATTGGGCGCGCAGGGTCTTTAAGCTTAGGAGAACTTAGCTTAGGGGACGAGCCTACGCGGGTTCTGCCGAAGCCACTAAAGATACAACCGGTGTCTGTCTTCCTTGGGGTTAAAGGGGGGAGTAAAGTAAAAAATTTAATTTTCTTTAAATTGGTCCGTCTATTCAGAGTCAGGGTACATATTTTATTTTACGAGGCAACGTTTCTTTAAAGAAGGCAATTAGGAACTCACACACCACCAGAGTCTTCAATTGGCTTACTCATCATCCTTCAGACTGTGAGGCTTGGCCGGCGACCGTGCTCAAAAGCACGCGGAACGCTGGCCACTTTCCCCGCAACTGGTACCTCGTGCATAACCAATCCAAGGCCGTGCACGAGGAGCTCCAGCACCCAAACCCCGACAAGTGGTGCCCTCTCTGAGGCAAAGCGTAGTCAAAAATCGCTTCCACGAAGACTCCGGTTGAAGGCAACATATCGGAAGTGGCTCGGAAACAGACATTGAGAGGTGAGGTATAACGGCCCGGTTTATCCAGGATTTCGCTGCAGTAGCGCGAATCCACCGCTTGCCCAAAAATAGTGTAAATAGAAATTGCGCGCGTGTATTTTGCCCCAAGGGGTCCCCGGGTAGAGCGGCAAGGAGTTTAGTGTAAGCCTACGGGCAGGATAAGGTCTTCCCTAAAGCCTACGGGTGGGAAGGGTTCTGGCAAAAGCCTACGGGTGCCAGGGTCTGGCAAAAGCCTACGGGTGCCAGGGTTTTCGGTCAAAGCCTACGGGTAGGGCCGGTGTCTCCCGAAAAAGCCTACGGGTGGGAGGGAAAGGTTTTCTGGCAAAAGCCTACGGGTGCCAGGTTTTTCGGTCAAAGCCTACGGGTAGGGCCGGTAGCCCCTAGTAGAAGCCCACGGGTGGGGGCGGAGGTTTTCTGGCTAAAGCCTACGGGTGCCAGGTTTTTCGGTTAAAGCCTACGGGTAGAACCGGTGTCCCCTAGTAGAAGCCTACGGGTGGGGGAGGAAAAGTTTTGAGAAAGTGTTTAAAAAATGGGCTCCTCACTCTCAACTGCTCAAGTAAAATTTTGTGAAGATTTATTGTACCTTTTGAAAAGAAATGGTCACCCTGTCTCTGAATCAGAAGTAGAGCTTTTAGTTAAAACCATTGGGGAAATTTGTCCCTGGGTCCCTAAGGAAGGAACGAAAGATTTAGCCTCATGGGAAAGGATCGGGTTAGAATTTATGGCCAACCCGAAAATCGGAATTCCTGTACAATTAGTATGGAGCAAAGTAAGAAACTGCTTTCAACAAATCGCTCCAAGAAATGTTTTGCTTAATGGAACAGTGAATTTAGGAAATACTGCTTTTAATAGTGCCCCTGTGCTGCCGCTTGCGGTTGTGCCATTTTCGGCCCCCTCGCAGCAGCCAGTTCAGGCCCCGTTGTCGTACACGCACTCGCCCTTGTCCAATTTGTCATTGCCAGATTCATTGCCGCCTGTGCCGGTGCAGCAGACGCCGTCGGCCTTTCAAGCCCCGCCGCGGACTGCCCCACCGCCAGTCGCTCAGCAGTCATCGCAGGCCTTTTACCAGCCAGCGATTTCAAGTCAGCAGCAGCCGCGGACCTCGCTCCAAGCAACGGTCCCGCTTCCTCCACCGCAAGCCGCGCTTTTGCCAGCGATCCAGCAGCAGCAGCAGCAAGCAGCCTTTTTGCCAGCAAATCCTGCTGCCCTGCAGGCCGCGCTCAAGCCAGCAGCTCCAGTTTTGCAGCAAGCTGATTTCCAATCAACAGCAATCCAAGCTTCAATGCAAGCAGCACAACAGCAATTTACCAACCCTTCAGCACCTCCAATGCCAATGCAGATTCCAAGACAAGAGCAAAGCCAAACAATGATGATCCAGATGCCAGGACTTGCAGTACAGAGCCAACAACCTTATGCTCCAACTCCAAGTCAGCCATCTTGTCTTCATCCAACTCCAAGTCAGCCATCTTGTCTTCATCCAACTTCAAGTCAGCCATCTTGTCTTCATAGTCAGCCATCTTCAAGGCATCCAGATGTCAAAGACTCTTTAGCACCATCTAGTGGCTCATCATTTGGAAAGCATCAAGAAGATTTAAACTCACTGATGCCACCTACAGATCCAACAGCAATGCAGCCCATTTGCAGAACCCAAGCTTTGGAAGCAGCTTTGGGACAAATAGACTTTAGTGCTGATCCAATGCACATCTTTCCAGTGATTCGTGCTAATGGAGGACAACCTGCAAGATATCAAGCCATTCCTTTTGAAACACTACGTGAACTGCGAAAAGCCATACGCGAAAATGGACTTCAAGCTCCTTATACTAGAAGTTTACTTGAAGGACTGTCCACTAGTAGACTTCTGCCATCTGATTGGAAGTTGATTCTTCGCACCTTCCTGTCGCCTACAGATGCTCTTCTGTGCCTGCAAGAGTGGAAAGAAGTAGCAGCCAGACGTGCAACGCCACTTGCCACAGAGGATATGCTCACAGGATCAGGACATTACTCCAATCTCAATCAACAGCTAGCCATACCTGATGCTGCACTTGTCACCATAGCAGACATTGTAGTCAAAGCTTGGCGCAGACTACCCAATCGCACAGATGCTAGCTCAGTATCAGGATTCGCTGCAGTTAGGCAAGGTCCAAAAGAGCCTTATGGGGACTTCGTGGATCGCCTGATTGTTGCAGTGGAACGCCAGATAGAAGATCGTCATGCCAGAAACATGCTGACAAAACAACTTGCCTTTGAAAATGCCAATGATGACTGCAAGAATGCCCTAACAGCAGTTGCAGCTCGTCCAGATGCCACATTGACTGAGATGCTACGCGTCTGCCAGAATGTCGGTACCCACTCCTACAAAGCACAGCTCTTGGCAGCTGCGGTACAGATGCCACGTCAAGACAGCTCTACGCCAGTCAAGAAGTGCTATGGGTGTGGAGGCGATGGGCATTTCCGGTCGCAGTGCACAACAACGCCAAGGCCTTCTGCCAAGCCGCCAGAGAGATGTCCCATCTGTCAGAAAGGATTTCATTGGGCGAACGATTGTCGTTTGAATCCACAAAATACATCACCTACCTCATCTCCAGTTCAGGGAAACGGTTCTGCGGGCCGCGCCCCGGCCCCGGTAAAACAATAGGGTGCAAGTTCAAGAACATCATGAAGGTCAATCGTCCCAGAAAGGTGAACAACGCTACTCCTTATCCAGGTCATCAGGAAAAAAGAGTGATCCAAAGAGATATCTACTCTCCAGATGTCCAGAGAAAAGATGTGACCTCATCAAGCATTCAGGTTCCAGAGGTTTCATCATCTGCCTTACCTATTCAAAGGGTTCCAGTAGAGAACACAGCATTCAGTTCACCTTCTGCTGACCGCCCTTCAGTTCCTGCTGATGTTGATCCTGCTTCACAGCAAGCAATCACAGTCAAGTCTCTGATCGCAGAA
The DNA here is from genome assembly GCF_009819535.1 of Lacerta agilis. Taxonomy (NCBI): domain Eukaryota; kingdom Metazoa; phylum Chordata; class Lepidosauria; order Squamata; family Lacertidae; genus Lacerta; species Lacerta agilis. The sequence goes on from NC_046325.1 coordinate 42,173,882, forward strand.
TTGCCTTCAACGTTGAGAAGACATCCTACTGAAGTCAACCTTGCAACACCTGAGCTTTATTCATCTTCAAATCAAGGTCAATCTGTCATTGAAGGACATATGCCCTTGATGAAACAGCAGTGTTCAAGTTGCAACCCAGCTGATGATCACTTTTCATGTGGCCAAAGAATGCAAGTGAGTGAGCCAGCTCCCTCTTGTGGAAGCTTCAACATCACTCCAGTTAACAATGTCCACACCTTTGTGTCACCTCCAGCTTTTAAGCTCAGCCCGCCACAACCAAACAACTATCAGGAACAACAACTTCGACTGCCTCGTGTCAAAGAAGAAGCTCCATCCTGTCAGTTTGATGCACAACTGACTGAATGCCAACAGGTTCAACAGCATCAGCAACTCTTACCAACGGAAGAACCTCAAGTTTGCCAACTCAACGCCAAGCAGCTTCAGAGTTGCCAACTTCAGCAGTGCAAAAAACCCGAAGCCAAAAAGATATCTTCAAACACTGCCAACGAAGAACAAGAAGAATCTTCTGTCCCAGGTATACCACTCTTCTTAACAGAGGACTGTTACTTTTCAAATCCATGGTTTGCTCAGCAATTGCCAACATCCATTCGTGGTCCATTCCCAGACACCTCAATTTGCCTTATCCTGCCTAGGATGGATCGCCTCCCTGCCACAGTCACACTGACTGCAGGCCTAGTTCGAATCACAGATTCATCGCAGTTGCTGATTCCAGGATTTTCAACTGTTCCTTGTGTCCTAACAAAAGGTTTGGAAATTGCCAGACTCTATTTGCTTACTTCCACACCTACAGCTCCTGTAGACTCTTTGCCTCCTCAGACAGCAATGGCGCTAATCAAGATTACAGAAGAACGCCCTCATCTCGTCTTAGAAATGGGTGGACGAAAGATCAAGGGTCTTCTTGATACAGGCGCAGATGTCACAGTGATCGCCAGAAAGATTGGCCTGACCAGTGGGCAACGACTGTCACCCAGGAAGTCTTCGGAGTCGGAGGTTTCGAACCCGCCCACCAGAGCGTGCATCCGATTACCTTCCAGTCAGACTCAGGCTCCATGGTGCAGCTCCGTCCACTTGTTATGGATGTGCCTATCACCCTTTGGGGTAGAGACTTATTGTCTAAAGCAAGAACTGTTGTCCATACACATTTTTGATGTGGGCCTTTGCATCAGCGCCAGTACATGCTCTTCCACTCACATGGAAGGAAGGACCCCCTGTATGGGTCGACCAATGGGCGCTGACGTCAGAAAAGCTCGCTGCAGCAGAGGCCCTAATCAAAGAGCTGCTACACCAGGATCGTGTGCAACCCTCTAATAGCCCTTGGAACACTCCAATTTTCGTCATCAAGAAGAAAAGTGGAAAATGGCGTTTGCTTCAAGACCTGAGAAAGATCAACGAAAGAATTGTTCCAATGGGTCCCCTTCAATGTGGACTTCCTAACCCTAACCTCATTCCTAGAAACCATCAGCTTGCAATCATCGATCTTAAAGATTGTTTCTTCACCATCCCACTGGCACCTGCAGATCAAGAAAAGTTCGCTTTCACTCTACCGGTGTTCAATAACACCAGACCAGCTTCCAGATACTCTTGGAAGGTACTCCCTCAAGGAATGGTGAATTCGCCGACTCTCTGCCAGAACTTTGTGGATAAAGCATTACAGCCTTTCAGAGCACAATATCCAGCCTTAGAAGTTTGTCATTACATGGATGACATCTTGATCCATGGAGAAAAGGTCTCAGAGCATCATATTGAGCATCTTACGCGCATCCTGAACTCTTTTGGGCTTTGTATTGCCCCAGAAAAGGTACAGCGCACTGCTCCATTTCATTACTTGGGTCACAAACTGCTTCAAGATACAGCCCTGCCAGAGATGCCGAGCATAGTCATTCCAGAATCCTTACTTTAACACAATTGCAGCATCTCTTGGGACAGATAAACTGGGCTCGAAAGTCTCTAGCAGTTCCAACATCTGAACTCTCGCCATTGTTTTCTGCTCTTAAGGGACATGCATCTCCTTCAGATGTTATTCCATGCACTTCTGAGATGCGTCTTGCTTTACAAGGGGTAAACACAAAACTGCACCAAATAGCTGTAGATTGTGTGCCAACAGCCAACTGCGCTCTTTCATGTGCTATCTTCACTACACCAAGATTGCCGACAGCAGCCTTATACGTTCCGGATACTTCCTCAAAGGTGGCAATCGTGGAGTGGATTCATCTTTCGCACACGCCTCAAAGGAATGTGTACCCCAGTATGGACGCTGTTGCTGATCTCCTTGTTAAGTGCAGAGGCCGTGCAATTCGCCTGAGTGGAAATGATCTGCTTTCCATCTACCTTCCTTTCTCTCAAGAACAAGTACTAACTTTGATTCAGTTTTCTGATAGTTTCCAAATTGCTATTGCAGATTTTGTCGGTTCATTCTTGTATAATCCTCCTAAGGACAAAAGATTCACTTTGTTGCAACAAGTAAACTATCACCTTTCATCTATGTTGGTGCTTCAACCCATTCCCACTGCAAAAACTCTGTTCACAGATGGCTCCTCTTCCTATGGTGTCCTTGCTTGGCGGGAGGATGGACAATGGAAAACTGTGTTTACAGAGAAACAACTTTCAGCACAAAGATCGGAACTGGCAGCAGTGATTCTCGCTTTTCAAACTTTCACTACAGAAGCATTCAACCTCGTTGTAGATTCTCAGTATGTATATAGACTGTTATCATCGCTTCCAGTTGCTTATCTGTCTCCGTCCATGGACGAAAATCTTTTAATTTGTTCGCGCAGCTTCAAGAACTATTACAGAGACGTTCATTTCCCTTTTTTGCTGCACATTTGCGCTCTCATTCTAACCTTCCAGGATTCCTGGTGGAAGGAAATGCAGTAGCAGACGCTGCCCTCAGGACTCTAGCTTTCTCCTTGTTCGACAATCCTGTGACAAGCCATGAAACTTTCCACCAATCAGCAAAGGTTCTACACAAGACCTTCAACATTCCAATGTCACAAGCAAGGGACATTATTTCATGCTGCCCTTCGTGCTCCAAGTCTCCTATCTGCTTGCCATTTGACGCTGTAAATCCTCGAGGCACGGAGGCGAATCAGCTGTGGCAGATGGATGTGACACATGTCCCAGCCCTTGCTCCAATGTCTAAGTTGCATGTCACAGTGGACACCTTTTCAGGTTTCATTTGGGCTACAGCACTGAAGGGAGAAACTACGAGGCACGTCATACAGCACTGCATGAGAACCTTTTCAGTTATGGGAAAACCTCAAGCCATTAAAACAGATAATGGCCCGGCCTATGCTTCTCAGGCCTTTAATGACTTTTGTATGCAATGGAATATTTCCCTATCCCACGGGATTCCGTTTAATTCGACAGGCCAAGCTCTCATTGAAAGGACACACCTCACTTTCAAAACTCTGCTCCACAAACAGACCGCAGGACGTCACCTTCCAGCCTCGGAGATCCCTTTGGCAGTTGCAAAGGTGCTGTTCACCTTAAATTTTCTTCTCTTTCCACATAACAAGCCTCATTCCCCAGTGGATCTCCACTTCAAGAAAGAAGAACAGCTTCCTCGACCTTTGGTCTCTTATCGCCTCTTGCCTGACATTGAATGGCGAGGACCAGTTCCACTCATCACTTGGGGTCGTGGGTATGCTGCCGTTGCCCTTGAAGAAAAGGCTGTTTGGGTGCCTGCCAGGTGTGTGCGCCCTTGGAGAGCTAAGGAACCAAGTTGAGAATATCCACCTCGTTGTTTGACTGCACTAGTTTCCAGTGTCAAATGCAGCAATTCTTCAACTATCCTCAACCTATGCCTTTTGTTTGCCTCTGGGCAGCCCCTTGGTTCCCGGCTGCCTAGATTTGTTCCAGTTACTCTCATACCTGCATTCACTAGCAGATCACCTTGATTTGCTTGCTTAACCTCCTTTCTTCTACAGGTATCGTTGTTTCTTCAGAACTCGATGTTTCAGTACTTTCCTGAGCTCCATGAACTTTTCCTGAGTTCCAGGACTATTTCTTCTACATGGTCGTGTGTAATCGGAGAAGAAGACGACCGGCAACTCATTCATCGTCTTCATCCTCCTCTCCAACACCATTTTGCAGTTCTAAACCTGTCTTGTACTTTATATTGTACTTGTAAAAATTGCATATTTACCTTTGTATGCTTCTTGAAATATCCGCCTCGCATATTACATGTGATTTCCATATAGCTTGGTAATTAATGATATGGATGTTTATATATGCAAAGCTTTTCTGAAATGGTTTCCATTTAGAGCGTCACAATTTTGATGATATGGAAATGTTTATGTAAGGTAAAAGCATCGTCTTTGTGCAGTTCTAGTCATAGACATATTCATGCATATATGTTTTATTTCAATGATCCTAAATCTCCCCGTTGTGCTTGCAAAAGTTGCAATTCAAAATGTGGTAACATTTATATACCTTATTTGAGATATTTCCTTTGGTCAAAGAATTGGTCATTCTCGGATTTGTTCAAGATATATATGTCAAGTCTGGTGGCGTCCTACCCTTTTGGTACCCCTATTTTCTTTGAAGAATACCCCTCTATATGCTACCTTTTGGCAGTAAACCAGGTTCCCAGCTTTTCCTTTCACTCTGTTTCCTGCTGTTGATGGGAGACCCTTATGTAGCTGGTTTAATTTCCATCTCGTTTCGCTGGAAACCCTTGCGTAGATGGTAGAAATCCTCATCCTGGCTGGGACACCTTTATGTAGGTAGCTTAAATCCCCTCTTGTGGTGAAAAACCACTTGTACATAGGTGGCTTAAATCCCCTCTCTGGAATCGGACCCTAGTTCCCCGTTACCTGTGGTCGCTGTGGTAAGTCCAGAATCTAAAGTTCCCTCGATTCTGTAGCCTCAGAGCCACACACCTTTTATGTTACCTTATCCATTTTCCTTGGTTTTACAAATAAAAATTAAAAAAAATGGGGGAGGGGTCTGGGTAGGCCATGTAGCCCCAGCTCTAGTTATACTTTGATTTTGGGTCCCGGATCGGGACCTCTCTTATGTTTGGGCAGTCGTTATCCGTTATTTTTAATTTTGGACCTGTATCAGGTCCTCTCTTGTGTTTGGGGAGTAATTTGTTGTTTTACGCTGCACGCGAAAGTATACATGCTTATAAGGTAATTTGTTGTGTTACACTACATATTGAAGTATTTATATATGCCTTAAAGGTTTACAGTGTATCGGATCGATCACTTTTTATGTTCGGCTAGTGGTTTGTTATTTTCATGACTTTATTGCTACATTATTGTACAAGTATTTCCTCTTATGAAGGGGGTGGATGTTAGTAGTGTTACTGGTGTTTATATCACAGTTTTGATGTGGACACTGTTGGCACTGTTGATGCTCTGCCCTTTCATGTCGAGTTCAATATCTAAACAAATGGTAATGTTTGTGTCAGATAAATGCTTATGATATCTCTAACCTTCTTTTTTTTTATATAACTAAATCAAAAATAATTTAATTTAAAACAAAAAAAGAAAGATGATATGTCGGAATACGTTTCACGGATCCGCCATGGATTCATATTTATTTGGTTATTTTATAAGTTTTTCGAGGTCTACTTTTGGTATAATTGCGCGCAAAAGTGAAAGTGAAAGCATGAATGAATAGTGTGATTCACTTACAAGATTAATCCGCCTTTATTTTGTAGATCCGGTCATGTTCAAAGTTGTTAATGAGCGTTAAACTTGCTTCCCGCCCTTTTGGAGGGCAGCAACAGTGATTTTATTGGTTAAAGTACTAATGATGATGTCACGTTTGTTCCCTAATAAAAGGCAGAGGCACCCCGCTTAGGCACGAGACCGCACGTTCTTTAGAAGAAGTTCGTTTATGTTCTTTTAGTTGGGTTTTAGTTGAAGTCAAGTTTAGTTTAAGGGACTAGGAGCGGGCTGGACGGGTTGGATGGGTTTTTCTTTAGTTAGAGTTAGATCGCGGAAGATCATTCGGTTTAGCCTTAGTTAGGTTTTCTTTAGGTTAGCCTAGGGTTAGGCCCGCGGAAGATAATTCGGTTTTAGTTTATTTAGTTAGCCTCGCGGAAGATTGGGCGCGCAGGGTCTTTAAGCTTAGGAGAACTTAGCTTAGGGGACGAGCCTACGCGGGTTCTGCCGAAGCCACTAAAGATACAACCGGTGTCTGTCTTCCTTGGGGTTAAAGGGGGGAGTAAAGTAAAAAAATTTAATTTTCTTTAAATTGGTCCGTCTATTCAGAGTCAGGGTACATATTTTATTTTACGAGGCAACGTTTCTTTAAAGAAGGCAATTAGGAACTCACACACCACCAGAGTCTTCAATTGGCTTACTCATCATCCTTCAGACTGTGAGGCTTGGCCGGCGACCGTGCTCAAAAGCACGCGGAACGCTGGCCACTTTCCCCGCAACTGGTACCTCGTGCATAACCAATCCAAGGCCGTGCACGAGGAGCTCCAGCACCCAAACCCCGACACACAAATTAATAGCCATTCCTATAGGTAGTTGTCCAATACATTCTATGAACGCTATACATCCTTAATTTTGTGTTTCCAACTTCTTAACCTTCCTTGATCACTCGAATGCTGGCATAGATATTGAATTTTTGCTGTATTTTTGAACATATTTCCTGTACCTATCCCACTCCCCCACCCCCCCAAAAAATTGCTTTGAATTACCTCTGAGATTATTTGTCAGTTGTGCCATCTCGGCAAATTCCTGTAATTTACTTTGCCAATCTATAATTTTCGGAACCTCCTGTTCTTTCCAACATTTTAGCCACAAGGATCCGGGCTGCAGCCCTTGCATATAAGAATACTTCTCTTAATTGTTTTGGGATAGCAGCAGCAGCACTCTTCCAGTTTGCTGGAACGGAGGGTGAGAGAGCAACTGAAAGCCCATGCAGATCAACCAAAAGGAAGCCAGGTTTTTGGATTTTCTAAGAACTTTGCTTCCAGGGAAGCTTTGCACAATGTTAAAGAGTCGGGCAGATTTCCCTCAGCCTCAGGCCGAAGCACAGGAGTAGCAGAAGCTGGCTCGCACTGAGTCAAACCATTGGTCCACTCAGCCCAGGGCTGGATTAACCACTAGGCAAGATAAGGACGCAGGTGGCGCTGTGGTCTAAACCACAGAGCCTAGGGCTTGCCGATCGGAAGGTCGGCGGTTCGAATCCCTCCGACGGGGTGAGCTCCTGTTGCTCTGTCCCAGCTCCTGCCAACCTAGCAGTTCAAAAGTAGATAAATAGGCACCGCTCCGGCGGGAAGGTAAACAGCATTTCTGTGCGCTGCTCTGGTTTCGCTAGAAGCGGCTTAGTCATGCTGGCCACATGACCCGGAAAAACTGTCTGCGGACAAACACCGGCTCCTTCGGCCTATAAAGCGAGATGAGCGCCGCAACCCCAGAGTCGTTCGCGACTGGACTGAACTGTAAGGTTCCTTTTCCTTTACCTAAGATAAGGACATGCTTAGGGCATCAAGAGAAAGTGGGCACCACAGAAATATCCTATTGCCGGGGTTTTTTTGGGGGGGTTTTTTTTTACATTAATGGTCTAAAATTCCACTGCTGAGCATTCCTTTTCTGAGTTGAAGTATATTTAAAAAATCCCAACAGAGCAGCCATTCAAGGCCGGCTGGATGCCTTATAAACATAGAAGCAGTTGGTTTTCCTAGATGCATCTATGGTTTAGGAAGTTGTGGGATAGAATGATGTGCCAGTTTGCCCCCACTACTGAGGGGGCCAGCGCCATGCTGATGTGTCACGTGCGCACCAAGTGGCTTGTACACGTGACGTGAGCACCTTGCGCGGTGTGGGCGGGGCGCATGACGTGAGCATGTCGCTGTGGAATATTGAGGGAGCCCCTCCTTGAAAATTGGGGGGGGGGGCTCAGCCCCTCAGTCACCCCTAGAGGGCGCCCCCGGCAATAGGTGTGATGACACACTGATGTGGTGTGGTCCGCTTGTGGCGACTCAGATGCCAAAATCACTGGTACCAGCAGAAACCAGATCAACCACCTCTCATCTCTAAGGGATCAAAAATAAGAAGCAATTGATTTTTTGAATCATGAGGGAAATGGCTAGTTTATTAAGGACCAAAATACATTCTTTGATGGTGTTTCCTGCTTGGCAGGGGGTTGGACTGGATGGCCCTTGTGGTCTCTTCCAATTCTATGATTCTGTGATTCTATACATTGGTACCTTGGTTCTCGAATGCCTTGGTACTCAAACAACTTGGAACCCAAACACTGCAAACCCGGAAGTAAGTGTTCCGGTCTGCAAACTTTTTTTGGAAGCCAAACGTGCTCCGTTTTGAGTGTTACGGTGAGGTCTGCCTGTTTTTGCTATTTTTTTTGGGGGGGGGCTCTTTTTTGTTTTGTTTTTGTGACTGTGTGGAACCCAGTTCACCTACTGATTGATTGATTGATTGATTGATCGATTGGTTGTGTGACTGCAGTACATTGTTCGTTGCTTTCATTTTATGGATCAATGGTCTCGTTAGATAGTAAAATTCATCTTCAATTGCTGTTTTAGGGTTTGTCTTTAAAAGTATGGAACGGATTAATCCACTTTGCATTACTTTCTATGGGAAAGCATGCCTTGGTTTTGGAACGCTTTGCTTTTGGAACAGACTTCCGGAATGGATTAAGTTTGAGAACCGAGGCACCCCTGTACTAAGCACACTTTTTTAAAAGCATGCATACTCATTTTGAAGGCAAAGCAGTCAAACAGGGCCCTGAACTGGATTGGGGCTCTACCAGTTGCCCACTGCAGATTGCCGTCTGGCTTCTATTTGTGCCCCCCACCTCCAAGTGCTGTTTTCAGTAAACAGCAGATTTGAACAGATCTCTGTGTGTCATACCCTCCAACATTTCTCCAGTGAAAATAAGAACTATTACTATCATTACTATCATTATTACTATTACTATTATTACTATCACTATTACTATTACTATTACTACCCGCCCATCTGACTGGGTTGCCCCAGCCACTCTTGGGCAGCTTCCAACATATATAAAAACATAATAAAACATTAAACATTAAAAAAAACCTTCCCTGCACAGGATTGCCTTCAGACAGCTACCCTGTAACATTTCTCCAATGGAAATAGGAACATCCTTAGGAATCTAAGGATCAAATCAGAATCTGGGACGGCTTCTCTAAATCAGGGACGTACCTGGAAAATAGGGGCACTTGGTGGGTCTGTCATTCATTGTTCACAGTAGGATTGCTGTCCATATCTTCCTTGGGTTCCTTCTGCATCATGAGGTAGAACAGGGGTCCCCAAACTAAGGCCCGGGGGCCGGATGCGGCCCAATCGCCTTCTAAATCTGGCCCGCGGACGGTCTGGGAATCAGTGTGCATTTACATGAGTAGAATGTGTCCTTTTATTTAAAATGCATCTCTGGGTTATTTGTGGGGCCTGCCTGGTGTTTTTACTTGAGTAGAATGTGTGCTTAGATTTAAAATGCATCTCTGGGTTATTTGTGGGGCATAGGAATTAGTTCATTTTTTTTTCTTTTCAAAATATAGTCCGGCCCACCACAAGGTCTGAGGGACAGTGGGCCGGCACCCTGCTGAAAAAGTTTGCTGACCCCTGAGCTAGAACCTCCTCCATGACACTTCTTCTGCCCTGAAACACAATCCCCAGAGGAAGGGGCACTGAATCCCTTGCACCCCTTCCACTCATTTGCATAGATTTCCATCCTTGACACTTAAATAACTCCTCCAATTTTATCCCCAACATTCTGAAGCTGGACTGCTTGGTGGCGATACTACCTGGGAGGCAGAAGAAGGAGTTACGTTAACAGCTTCATCATGTTACAGATTTGTTTCATTTGGCTCATCTTGGGTTTCTTGGAGGGTAAGTTTTAAGAGTGTTGTTGTTCTCTCTGAGTTTCTAAGGCAAATGTCATGGATTCACTATTGTACTTTATTCCTCTCCTTCCAGGATCCAGGGGACAGATTGCCATCACTCAGACACCAGCTTCCAAACAGGCAAGTCCTGGAGAGAGAGTGACAATCCAGTGCAAAGCTTCTTCTTCCATGGGTGATGATATGGCCTTATATCAGTTTAAACCAGGACAGAAACCCAAACTTCTTATTTATGATGCTACGAGCCGTTTTGGAGGGACCCCAGATCGCTTCAGTGGTACCTACAGTAACACTGACTTCTCGTTCACCATCAACGGTTTCCAGGCCGAGGACGAAGGGGATTATTTCTGTGGCCACCACTACACCACTCCTCTCCACAGTGATACACTTCAGTACAAAAACCACCTCAGTGGATTAAGGCAGGGGAGAGAAATGCTACTTTGCAGCAGCAGCAGCAGCAGCAGCAGCAGCAGGACTCTTCCTTTTTTCTATATATATAATTTTTATTGCATATTTTTTGATAATACAAAAAACAACCTGAATCGATAACCAAAATGATTCATTTGTTCTTACATATTATTGTGTTATTTTGACCTCGTATTTGATAGCTTTTCCCATACGAAAGAAAATATTTTCCTGCCCCCTACCTCCCTCGTTGTCTTACTTTGTATCGACCCTTAAACACAAAAAACAAGGGATTCGCCAAAAACAAAACAAAAAAACAGAAACAGAAACAGAAAAAATCTTATTGAACAACAATTTAGACTTCCTGTTAATTTTCAATGCATATACATATTTCTTGAAGACGAATGTACACAAATTAATAACCATAGTTTCTCCAATACACTCTATGAACGCTATACATCCTTAATTTTTTGTTTCCAACTTCTTAACCTTCCTTGATCACTCGAACGCTGGCATTGATATTGATTTTTTGCTGTATTTTTGAACATATTTCCTGTACCTATCCCACTCCCCCCCCCCATTGCTTTGATTTACCTCTGAGATTATTTGTCAGTTGTGCCATCTCGGCAAATTCCTGTAATTTACTTTGCCAATCTATAATTTTCGGAACCTCCTGTTCTTTCCAACATTTTGCCATAAGGATTCGGGCTGCAGCCCTTGCATATAAGAATACTTCTCTTAATTGTTTTGGGATAGCAGCAGCAGCACTCTTCCAGCTTGCTGGAACAGAGGGTGAGAGAACAACTGAAAGCCCATGCAGATCAACCAAAAGGAAGCCAGGTTTTTGGACACACTTCAGTACAAAAACCAGCTCAGTAGCCTAAGACAGAAGGAAGAAATGGCAGCGGGTGTCTTGCATTAGCACCCTCCTTTCAGCTTGCAGAATGGAGGGAGACTGGAAGAGGGAATAGGAAATCGGGTGGGGACCAATGGCCTCTGAAGGTCAACCAGGAGGACAGGGCTGTTGAAGAAGGCCACACTTTCTTCTCCATCTAAGGAACATGAACACAGGAAGCTGCCTTATACTGAGTCAGACATGGCATCCAGAACTCTGTATTTTCTACACTGACTGGCAGTAGGTGTCCAGGATCTCAGTCTTGAGTTTCTCCCACCATACTTGGAGAGGTCAGGAACCCGGGACCTTTTGTATGCAATGCAGATGGTGTGGCACGGGGCTTGGGCCCTTCCAAATGACAGAAGGCAAATTGGCAAGGAGTGGAATGGCATGAGGGCTTGATGCGTATCAGGCCGAAAGGCCGTCTCCCACTTCTTCCAGGACCTGGGACAGAGACCCAAGGCACAAAGGTGCCTGTTCTGAGAACTAAGATTTCACGGGGCTGGCTCATTGCAGTCCACCATATACAGCAACCCTGTAAGAAAAGCTCTTTTTTTGGTTTTTAAATGGTTAAAGAATGGGGGGAGGGCAGGATGAGATCTGTGGCCCAGTGCAAAAGCCCTGGGGCCTGGACCTCATGGACCGCCCTGTGACAACAACTTTCCTTGCCGACCTTGAGCATCTGGTGAAATGAGTGGAGTTGGCAGTGATGGTCTTGGTCTCTGCACGGTGGAAAATATGAAGGGGTAGAACCTCTGCTTTGCATGCATACGGTTCCAGGTTCAATCCTTGGCTGGGGAAGAAACCCCTGTCTGAAACCTGTTGATGATCAGTGTTGACAATCCTGAGCTAGATACACCAGCATCTTCCCTATATTTCTACTACAGAGTCTACTGGAAAGACGTTAGGCCAAGAGATGGCCCTCTCTGCCTAGTGAAGGTGCTACAAGTGGGGGCATCAAGCAAGAGCATTCGGAAACAAGGGTCTGAAAGCTCATTGAGACAGACCTTGGGAATGGAGCACTGTGATGAAGCCAACCAGAAAGGGCTATTGAGGGGCCTCTACTTTTGGAATACGAAGTCAATGCATAACCAGGGCGTTTTTTTGGGGGGGGGGACAGCGACACAGAGGTATGCATACTCCTAAACATTTTGTGAATCTAGGTTTGGCCTCATTGAGGGGCAGTATTTCAATATGAGTAGGAAAATGAGTGTACCACTAAACATTTTTTTTTCGGGGGGGGGGGGAAGCACTGGGTTCAACTCATGTTCAGCTGCAACTGACATTATTCCGTTTCGTTGTGTTTGCGGCCGATAAAGGCTCTGTAACAATGTCAGTAAACGTAACTGACCAGTTAATTTCCGGTTTGCATGAAATCATTTCCAAATAAGGAATATGATTTGTAAGGATCACATTTCCAGAGTGGGGTGCAGGAAGCCAATACATGGAAAACTGTTGCAGAACTTAGCGTCTGCAAGTGCTCTGTAGGATGCATGAAACAATTACAATGAAGCACACGTGGTTTTGGGCTGTGTTTTGCACTCATGAGTTCACAATAAAATCATTTGGGAAGAAAGAATCATTTTTAAAGAGGGAAGAAAATGACTTCATAAATCACCACAGAACTGTTACTCCGATTGGTTAAATTCAAATTTGTATCGTTTTCCAACAAAGTTCAGAAAACTGGAAGCAAAAAAGTATTAACCGCAAACAAAGGGCCCCGAGTTGACATTGGCCTATCATATTCCAACATTGTTTTATATTCCATGTTAGAGCTTTCCGTAATTCCCACTCAGCCTTACTAACAACATATCTTCCAATGTTACCTTCTTCATTTTGGGCTTTTTGAAGACAATATGTATTTTAAATTGAAAATGCCCGAACAACGGGAGCTCACCCCGTCGCGGGGCCTCGAACCGCCGACCTTCTGATCGGCAAGTCCAAGCAGTGCAGTGGTTTAAAGTAACCATAGCGCCACCCGCGCCCCTCTATTCAACAATAGCTCATCCTAAACAGAGTTTGGAAACAGACAAATCCCATTTTACCTTGTTTCAGAAGGTCATGCTGCTATGTATTTTAAATTGAAAATGCCCGTTCAGTGCTTATTTGAGTTCATAACACTGACAAAGTCAGCTGAGCCAACCACTACATCTCATGAGTCCCCCACCGTACAAAAAATTCTTGCATCTCTATTCAACAATAGGTAAAGGTAAAGGTACACCTGACTGTCAAGTCCAGTCGCAAACGATTCTGGGATTGCAGCACTAATTTCGCATTACAGGCCGAGGAAGCCGGCGTTTGTCCATTTCCGCAGACAGTTTTTCTGGGTCATGTGGCCAGCATGACTAAGCCGCTTCTGGTGAAGCCAGAGCAGCGCATGGAAACACTGTTTACCTTCCCGCCAGAGTGGTACCTATTTATCTACTTGCACTTCGTGCTTTTGAACTGCTAGGTTGGCAAGAGCAGGGACCGAACAACGGGAGCTCACCCCGTCGCAGGGCCTCGACCGCCGACCTTCTGATCAGCAAGTCCAAGCAGTGCAGTGATTTAAAGTAACCATAGTGCCACCCACGTCCCTCTATTCAACAATAGCTCATCCTAAACAGAGTTTGGAAACAGACAAATCCCATTTTAACTAGTTTCAGAAGGTCATGCTGCTTCAGGTTACCTCTTGACTTCGTGAATGATTCCAGCTCATCCTTGTTCCTGTTCTGTACCTGGAATATGAAGAGTGCAGTTCTGGACCCATATCATTGGCATGAAGAACAACTCTCATCCTCCTCCACGACAACATGTGACAACACTTTAATTCTGCCCATGTCAAATGGCATAATATTTAGGTTCTAGGTACGTAGCTGCAAGTATTACTTCATATCCAAACTGCTGTTTTTCATATATATATTTTTCTCATGCTGCCTACCAACGTGCTAGAAAACTGTATTGACTGCACCTGCCAGCTGGCACCATCGACCATGCCCCACTGAAATCCCCTGTGGCCACCTGCTCAGATGGCAGAATTATCGTTGCCACTTGGGCAGGTGCTGGTGCAGCTGTCAGTTTCAGAACTGATATCCAGTCCTCGCCACAGGTTCCCGTGGCCCCATATTGCTATGTCTTGACACAACTCCCATAGTTCCAACAGTCCCTCCAACATGTCACAGCTTCAGTGTCATCTTGGAGGGCGATTCAGGTTGTGTTTCCACCATTTCCACACACACACACTCACCACCCTCCAAATGCCCAAGTTGACCCATTGAACCCCCTTGCTGAGTGGGTGTGGCGATCGCACACAGCGCCCCCGGACGTTTCACCGGCGATTGATCCCTGTGCCACCACGCTCTCTTCTCTCGGTGCCACCAACCAGGCCCTACCCGGTAAATCTATTGAGTCCAGTCAGGGTTAAATTGTAACATCAAAACTTACGTTTATTTATTACAGAATAACAAGCATGCGGTTTCATAAACGATTGCGGACAATGTCAAACATGGGTGTCTTTCCAGACCTGTAACTCCCTCTACCGGATCTCCATCACTTAACCACCTCTCAACTATTTGCTTGTCTCCTATTCTCCTAACTGGTCTTGACCTAAGCTGAGAACTAAGAACCTGAAAAGGCAGGAGAGGGGTAACTTTGTGAGATGCTTGTGTTGCCAAGACAGCACACTGGTTCTCTCAAGGGCATCAGAGGGGATTACAATGGATTATAGTTCATCATGTTTGAACAAGCAACAACCTTTGATCAAGACCCACAGAACTGAGAGGGGAAAGCCATTCAGGGGTTAATGTACAGGTGAGACTCGAAAAATTAGAATTATGTGGAAAGGTTCGTTTCTTTCAGTAATTCAACTTAAAAGGTGAAACTAATATATGAGATAGACTCATGACATGCAAAGCGAGATATGTCAAGCCTTTATCTGTTATAATTGTGAGGATTATGGCGTACAGCTGATGAGAACCCCAAATTCACAATTTCAACTTTCATCAGCTGTGCGCCATAATCATCACAATTATAACAAACGAAGGCTTGACATATCTCACTTTGCATGTCATGAGTCTGTCTCATATATTAAACTCCAGTAGCTAATGAAACCAATTGCTTACATAAATGGACTTTTCCACAATATTCTAATTTTTCGAGTTTCACTTGTACTCTCCACTAACAGGGCAGTGGTTCCTGAGCTGTGAATTTAGTTTCTCCTCCCCTTTATCTCCTTGCTTCTGCTATAACAACTGATGGCTGATATTGTTAAGCAAAATACCCAGTTCAAACCTTAATCTACGTCTGTCTTCCTTCTGGTGAGACAAAAAAACATGCTCTGCCTCAAGCGATACTACCAACCCATATTTTCCTCCTGGAGTATTTCCATATAAATATGCTGCCTTTTATATACCAGGCACTATTTTTCTATATTCTGGTGTTCTTTTACATTCATGTAAGTGGATTTGGGATTGTGTCCTTTATTTCCAACAGAGTGAGACATAAGGTGGAACATCTATTATGCAGGAAACTGGAGCGTAAAATGATCTCTGCGTAACATTTTCTTTCCAGATTTGCAAGACTATTTTGTAATTCAGGAGCTGAGATCTTCACATTCATTTTTCTCATTGATTGCTGTCTGTATCCTCCTTGGGACCCTTCTGTCCTAAAGCACAATCCGCACAGGAAGGGCCAATCACCACTTGTGCCCCTTCTAGGAATTTGCATAAATTTCCATTCTTGACACTTAATAATTCCTCCAATTCTATCCCCGTCATTCTGAAGCTGGGCTGCCTTGGGGGCGATACTCTCTAGGAGACAAGAGAAAGTTTAATGAAGACCGGCATCATGCTTCAGATTTTTTTGATTTGGCTGGTCTCAGCTTTCTTTGAGGGTAAGTTTAAGAGAAACAAAGTTCCCTCCGAATTTCTCTGGCAAATGCAATGGATTCATTTTCTCTCTCCTCCTAGAATCCAGCGGGCAGATTGTCATCACTCAGACACCAGCTTTGATACAGGCGAATCTTGGGGACAGAGTCACCATCCTGTGCAGGGCTTCCTCTTCTGTCAGTAGCTATATGAATTTATATGAGTTTAAACCAGGACAGAAGCCCAAGCTACTGATTTATCATGCTTCAAACCGTTTCGAAGGGACCCCAGATCGCTTCAGCGGCAGCCGAAGCGGCAACGACTTCTCCTTCACTATCAACGGTGTCAAAACCGAGGATGTAGGGGAATATTACTGTGGCCAATATGCCAGCACTCCTCTCCACAGTGATACACTTCAGTACAAAAACCAGCTTAGTAGTCTGAAGACTTCAGGAAGAGATGCCTATCAGTGCTTTGCAGCAGCTCCACTCAGTGGTAGAACATTTGCTTTGCAGTCAGGAGGTTCCACGTCAGATGCCTGGCATTTTCAGCTACAGGAGAAGAAGGAGGGAGCCCCTGTCTACAGGGACGTACAAAGGGGGGGGGGCAGAGGGGGCGGGTCACCCCGGGTACCACTCTGGGGGTGGGGTTGACAAGATGGCCCGCTGCCTCCCCCCAGCTGCAGAGCGGCCGAGGGCACGCGCACAGTCAGTATGGGCGCCACTCGCACTGTGTCCCTACAGGCTGCTTCTCCCATGGCGACTGTGTGGGCTGCTGCGCATGCGCCGTCTGTACGGGATGCTGTGAGTGCACAGTCCGAACGGGATCCCGCCCATGCGCAGTCCGTACGGACGTCGCGTGTGTGCTGCTGGGCGGTTTGCCCCACCCCAGGTGCCGGAGAGGGTTCCTCTGCCACTGCCTGTCTAAAACCCTTAGAAAGGACTATCAGACTTGGGGAGGTAAGGATCCCACCCGCAGAATCCAGTTCTTCTGTCAGGGACTGGACTGAGGAGAAATTGCGGAGACCGCCCCCCTCCCCGCCTCCTGCACTTCCCAGAGAAGAGGGAGACAGTATAGATTCACAACAGTGGTTTGCAGAAGGTCATAGTTCAGAGGCGGCAGAGGGGAGGAGGAGGAGGAGGAGGAGGAGTAGGAGGAGGAGGAGGAGGAGAAGAAGAAGAGGAGGAGGAGGAGGAGGTTGGATTTGATTTCCCGCTTTATCCCTACCGGAAGGAGTCTCAAAGCGGCTACCATTCTCCTTTCCCTTCCTCCCCCACAACAAACACTGTGTGAGGTGAGTGGGGCTGAGAGACTTCAGAGAAGTGTGACTAGCGCAAGGTCACCCAGCAGCTGCATGTGGAGGAGCGGAGACACGAACTCTGTTCACCAGATTACGAGTCTACCGCTCTTAACCACTACACCACACTGGCTCTGGAAAATATTGGAAGGGGAGCAGGAAGAAGAAGGAGCACCAGGGGAGAGAGAGCTAACAGACCCGGTGTCTTTAGAAAGCATTCACATTTTAAAAAAAGAGCTCTTTTTTGTCTACATATTTAAATGCTGTCCACTAATGTGATTAAAAGCTTTACTGTTGGTACTATTCCAGCTGACATTTCCAGCATGTCCCACAGAAATCTTCTGTGGGCAGATGTTCGGATTGTGGCGTTTTCACTGCCTCTTTGACAGGCAGCAGAGCAGGTTGTCGGTTTCTGAACCGAGACCCAGTCGTTGTCAAAGGTTGGGATGGGGGAGAAATTAGATTCAGTTCAGATTTAAAGGTGAATCTACCAGTTTTGCGCTTTCCAAAACTACATGAGATCCAAAACGCAACCACCCTTAAGAATTCACGCATACCTGAATCTTGCAATTTTGCAATGCAGTTCTCCCACCAAACCATGTTTATGAAAATGCATATACAGTGGTACCTCGGGTAAAGAACTTAATTCGTCCTGGAGGTCCGTTCTTAACCTGAACCTGTCCTTAACCTGAAGCACCACTTTAGCTAATGGGGCCTCCCGCTGCCACTGCGCCGCCAGAGCACGGTTTCTGTTCTCATCCTGAAGCAAAGTTCTTAACCTGAAGCGTTATTTCTGGGTTAGCGGAGTCTGTAACCTGAAGTGTATGTAACCCAAGGTTCCTCTGTATTAGGTGAAAGTGAGTATCAAATAATTCACATATGAAATCCCAGGGCCGTCCCTCTCCTTAGGCGGCAGGTTCTCTGGGGCAGCTGATCCCGGTGATCATCTTTTTGGCCCCCTTGCTCCTGATCTAGATATTCACTCATCTCTTCTTCCCTGGCGGGGAGGGGGATGCCATTTTCTGGTTTGCCTCAGGTGCCAAAATGCCTTGGGCCAGCACTCAAAACCCCCATGTTTAGAAGAAATTGATTGCAAAAAGGTACACCTTAGTCAAAACTGTATACAGTCAAACCTCGGTTGTTGAACGCAGGGGCGTAGCAAGGTAAATTGGTACCCGGGGGCAAAACATTTTTGTCACCCCCCCCCCCCAGGCATGCGAAGGTCAGGTGGTACCCGGTGCGAAAAAATTCTTGTCAACCCCCCATAGATCCCCCCCCCGGGAAAATTGTTTTACGTTATTTCATATTTTCTTACAAAGGAATAATAACAATAAATTTTCTGCACTGGGTACCACCTGACCTTCCTACGCCTCTGGGGGGGGGGTGACAAATTTTTTTTTGGCCCCGGGTACCAATTTACCTTTCTACGCCCCTGGTTGGGAACAGTAAGTGCTCCACTGAACTGAAATTTCAGCCTTCACGACATAGGAAAACAGCCATATAAACAGCTATTTTGGTGGAAGAGCGTCAAGATATTAACCGATATACATGAAATTTCATATATAGCTATATAATCCCTAGTATAGTAAGATAAGACATTTGGAGCAGGCATTTTTTTTTAAAGTTTTTTATGAACTGCCAGAGTAGGGCAGTAATTGTTCCTTGATAATTTGTCACCCCCTCCATTATGGAACATGGGGCGGACCACCCCCTTGCTACGCCCCTGATCTCATACTTTCAAATTTTCAATGTCATTTGTGTCATTGTACTCAGGTTTGTCTCTTTCCTTCTAATTAAGAGAGTCAGAAAATAGAAAATTCATTATGCAGAAAAAGGAAGCTGATAATAATCTCCATCTAACATTTCCCCCCCTGAAAAGATCAAGCTATATTATAATTCGGGAACTGGGATCTTCTCATTAACTGTTGCCAGTAAGAGTGACACCTATCTTTCTCAGGTTCTCCCTGCTTTTTGAGCTGGAACCTGAAGCACAACCCCCACAGGAAGGGACTCTCCTCCCTTGCACCCCTTCAAGTCATTTGCATAGATTTCCATCCCTGGCACATAATAACTCCCCCAATTTTATCCCTGTCATTCTGAAGCTGGGCTGCCTCTTGGTGATAATATCTGGGAGCCAAGATAACGAGTGTCATCCATCATGTTGCAGATTTGTTTGATTTGGCTGGTCTCGAGTTTCTTTGAGGGTAATTTTTAAGAGCTGTGCTCTTCTCTCTGAATTTCTAAGGGAAATGTTGCAGATCCACTAACTTCTTTTATGCCTCTCCTTCCAGAATCCAGCGGGCAGATTGTCATCACTCAGACACCAGCTTCGATACTGGCGAATCCTGGGGACAGAGTCACCATCCTGTGCAGGGCTTCCTCTTCTGTCGGTAGCTATATGAATTTATATGAGGTTAAACCAGGAAAGAAGCCCAAGCTACTGATTTATTATGCTTCAAACCGTTTCGGAGGGACCCCAGATCGCTTCAGCGGCAGCCAAAGCGGCAACGACTTCTCCTTCACCATCAACGGTGTCCATGCCGAGGATGTAGGGGAATATTACTGTGGCCAAAGCTACAGCTTTCCTCTCCACAGTGATACAATTCAGTACAAAAACCAGCTCAGTAGTCTGAAGACTTCAGGAAGAGATGGCTATCAGTGCTTTGCAGCAGCACCACTCAGTGGTAGAGCATTTTCTTTGCACTCAGGAGGTTCCAGATCAGATGCCTGGCATTTTCAGCTACAGGAGGAGAAGCAGGGAGCCCCTGTGTACAGGGACATACAAGGGGGGGCAGAGGGGGCAGGTCACCCCGGGTACCACTCTGGGGGTGGGGTTGACAAGATGGCCCGCTGCCTCCCCCCAGCTGTAGAGCAGCCGAGGGCACAGTCAGTATGGGCGCCACTCGCGCTGTGTCCATACAGGCTGCTTCTCACATGGCGACTGTGTGGGCTGCTGCGCATGCGCAGTCTGAATGGGATGCTGTGAGTGCACAGTCTGAACGGGATCCCGCCCGTGCGCAGTCCGTACGGACGTCGCGTGTGTGCTGCCAGGCGGTTTGCCAAACCCCAGGTGCCGGAGAGGGTTCCTCTGCCACTGCCTGTCTAAAACCTTTAGAAAGGACTATCAGACTTGGGGAGGTAAGGATCCCACCCGCAGAATCCAGTTCTTCTGTCAGGGACTGGACTGAGGAGAAATGGTGGAGACCGCCCCCCCGCCTCCTGCACTTCCCAGAGAAGAGGGAGACGGTATAGATTCACAACAGTGGTTTGCAGAAGGTCATAGTTCAGAGGTGGCAGAGGGGAGGAGGAGGAGGAGGAGGAGGAGGAGGAGGAGGAGAAGAAGAAGAAGAAGAAGAAGAAGAAGAAGAAGAAGAAGAGGAGGAGGAGGAGGAGGAGTTTGGATTTGATATCCCGCTTTTCACTACCTGAAGGAGTCTCAAAGTTACTACCATTCTCCTTTCCCTTCCTCCCCCACAACAAACACTCTGTGAGGTGAGTGGGGCTGAGAGACTTCAGAGAAGTGTGACTAGCCCAAGGTCACCCAGCAGCTGCATGTGGAGGAGCGGAGATGCAAACCCAGTTCACCAGATTACGACTCTTAACCACTACACCACACTGGCTCCGGGAAATATTGGTAGGGGAGCAGGAAGAAGAAGGAGCACCAGGAGAGAGAGAGCTGACAGACCCAGTGTCTTTAGAAAGCATTCACATTTTTTTTTAAAGAGCTCTTTTTGTCTACATATTTAAATGCTGTCCACTAATGTGATTAAAAGCTTTACTGTTGGTACTATTCCAGCTGACATTTCCAGCATGTCCCACAGAAATCTTCTGTGGACAGATGTTCGGATTGTGGCGTTTTCACTGCCTCTTTGACAGGCAGCAGAGCAGGTGTCGGTTTCTGAACCGAGACCCAGTCGTTGTCAAAGGTTGGGATGGGGGAGAAATTAGATTCAGTTCAGATTTAAAGGTGAATCTACCAGTTTCGCGCTTTCCAAAACTACATGAGATCCAAAACGCAACCATCCTTAAGAATTCATGCATACCTGAATCTTGCAATTTTGCAATGCAGTTCTCCCAGCAAACCATGTTTATGAAAATGCATATACAGTGGTACCACGGGTTAAGAACCTAATTCGTCCTGGAGGTCTGTTCTTAACCTGAAACTGTTCTTAACCTGAAGCACCACTTTAGCTAATGGGACCTCCGCTGCCGCTGCACCGCCAGAGCACGATTTCTGTTCTTATCCTGAAGCAAAGTTCTTAACCTGAAGCGTTATTTCTGGGTTAGCGGAGTCTGTAACCTGAAGCGTATGTAACCTGAGGTACCACTGTATTTTAAGCATCATCACTCCAGGCTATAAAAGTAGTCTGAAAGATAGCTTAGCAAACAAGCATTACAGTGGTACCTCGGGTTAAAAACTTAATTCGTTCCGGAGGTCCGTTCTTAACCTGGAAACTGTTCTTAACCTGAAGCACCACTTTAGCTAATGGGGCCTCCCGCTGCTGCCGCACCACCAGCATGCGATTTCTGTTCGTCATCCTGAGGTAAAGTTCATAACCTGAGGTACTATTTCTGGGTTAGCAGAGTCTGTAACCTGAAGCGTCTGTAACCTGAGGTACCACTGTATTAGGTGAAAGTGAGTATCAAATAATTCACATATGAAATCCCAGGGCCGTCCCTCTCCTTAGGCGGCAGGTTCCCTGGGGCAGCTGATCCTGATGATCATCTTTTTGGCCCCCTTGCTCCTGATCTCGATATTCACTCATCTCTTCTTTCCTGGCGGGGAGGGGGATGCCATTTTGTGGTTTGCCTCAGGTGCCAAAATGCCTTGGGCCAGCACTGCAAAACCCCCATGTTTAGGAGAAATTGATTGCAAAAAGGTGCACCTTAGTCAAAACTGTATACAGTCAAACCTCGGTTGTCGAACGCAGGGGCGTAGCAAGGTAAATTGGTACCCGGGGGCAACACATTTTTGTCACCACCCCCCCAGGCATGGGAAGGTCAAGTGGTACCCGGTGCGAAAAAATTCTTGTCAACCCCCCCATAGATTCCCCCCCCGAAAAATGGTTTTACGTTATTTCATATTTTCTTACAAAGGAATAATAACAAGTAATAATTAAAAATACTTTTATTTATATCCCACCCTCCCCGGCCGAAGTCGGGCTCAGGGTGGCTAACATCAGATACATAACATTGGTATAAAATCAAACAATAATTAAATTACCTCCTAAAAACATCTCAAAATCAAATTAAAGTCTAATTAGATGGCGTTCCACAGGGTTAGGGTTGGGAACAGTAAGTGTTCTCTGAACTGAAATTTCAGCGTTCATGGCATAGGAAAACAGCCAGGTGAACAGCTATTTTGGTGGAGGAGCGTCAAGATATTATCCAATATACATGAAATTTCATACATAGCTATATAATCCCTAGTATAGTAAGATAAGACATTTGGAGCAGGCATTTTAAAAAAAAAGTTTTGTATGAACCGCCCTAGTAGGGCAGTAATTGTTCCTTGATAATTTGTCACCCCCTCCATTATGGAACGTGGGGCGGCCCACCCCCTACGCCCCCCTTGCTACGCCCCTGATCTCATACTTTCAAATTTTCAGTGTCAATTGTGTCATTGTACTCAGGTTTGTCTCTTTCCTTCTAATTAATAGAGTCAGAAAATAGGAAATTCATTATGCAGAAAAAGGAAGCTGATAATAATCTCCATGTAACATTTTCTTTCTGAAAAGATCAAGCTATATTATAATTCAGGAACTGGGATCTTCTCATTAACTGTTGCCAGTAAGAGTGATACCTGTCTTTCTCAGGTTCTCACTGCTTTATGAGCTGGAACCTGAAGCACAACCCCCACAGGACAGGACTCTCCTCCCTTGCACCCCTTCAAGGCATTTGCATAGATTTCCATCCCTGGCACTTAATAACTCCCCCAATTTTATCCCCGTCATTCTGAAGCTGGGCTGCCTGGTGGTGAAAATATCTGGGAGCCAAGAAAGAGTGTCATCCATCATGTTGCAGATTTGCTTGATTTGGCTGGTCTCGAGTTTCTTTGAGGGTAACTTTCAAGAGCTGTGCTCTTCTCTCTGAATTTCCAAGGGAAATGTTGCAGATCCACTAACTTCTTTTATGCCTCTCCTTCCAGAATCCAGCGGGCAGATTGTCATCACTCAGACACCAGCTTCTTTACAGGCGAATCTTGGGGACAGAGTCACCATCCTGTGCAGGGCTTCCTCTTCGGTCGGTAGCAATATGAATTTATATGAGGTTAAACCAGGAAAGAAGCCCAAGCTACTGATTTATTATGCTTCAAACCGTTTCGGAGGGACCCCAGATCGCTTCAGCGGCAGCCAAAGCGGCAACGACTTCTCCTTCACTATCAACGGTGTCCGTGCCGAGGATGTAGGGGAATATTACTGTGGCCAAAGCTACAGCTTTCCTCTCCACAGTGATACAATTCAGTACAAAAACCAGCTCAGTAGTCTGAAGACTTCAGGAAGAGATGGCTATCAGTGCTTTGCAGCAGCACCACTCAGTGGTAGAACATTTGCTTTGCACTCAGGAGGTTCCACATCAGATGCCTGGCATTTTCAGCTACAGGAGGAGAAGCAGGGAGCCCCTGTGTACAGGGACATACAAAGGGGGGGCAGAGGGGGCAGGTCACCCCGGGTACCACTCTGGGGGTGGGGTTGACAAGATGGCCCGCTGCCTCCCCCCAGCTGTAGAGCGGCCGAGGACACGCGCACAGTCAGTATGGGCACCACTCGCGCTGTGTCCGTACAGGCTGCTTCTCGCATGGCGACTGTGTGGGCTGCTGCACATACGCAGTCTGTACGGGATGCTGTGAGTGCACAGTCCGAACGGGATCCCGCCCATGCGCAGTCCGTACGGACGTCGCGTGTGCTGCCGGGTGGTTTGCCCCGTCCCAGGTGCCGGAGAGGGTTCCTCTGCTACTGCCTGTCTAAAACCCTTAGAAAGCACTATCAGACTTGGGGAGGTAAGGATCCCACCCACAGAATCCAGTTCTTCTGTCAGGGACTGGACTGAGGAGAAATGGTGGAGACCGCCCCCCCCGCCTCCTGCACTTCCCAGAGAAGAGGGAGACGGTATAGATTCACAACAGTGGTTTGCAGAAGGTCATAGTTCAGAGGCGGCAGAGGGGAGGAAAAGAAGAAGAAGAAGAAGCAGAAGCAGAAGAAGAAGAAGAAGAAGAAGAAGCAGAAGAAGAAGACGAGGAGGAGGAGGAGGCGGAGGAGGCGCCGTTTGGATTT
The DNA here is from genome assembly GCF_009819535.1 of Lacerta agilis. Classification (NCBI taxonomy): domain Eukaryota; kingdom Metazoa; phylum Chordata; class Lepidosauria; order Squamata; family Lacertidae; genus Lacerta; species Lacerta agilis. The sequence continues at coordinate 42,198,465 of NC_046325.1, forward strand.
GATATCCCGCTTTTCACTACCCGAAGGAGTCTCGAAGCGGCTACCATTCTCCTTTCCCTCCCCCCCCTACAACAAACACTCTGTGAGGTGAGTGGGGCTGAGAGACTTCAGAGAAGTGTAACCAGCCCAAGGTCACCCAGCAGCTGCATGTGGAGGAGCGGAGACGCGAACCCGGTTCACCAGATTACGAGTCTACCGGTCTTAACCACTACACCACACTGGCTCTGGGAAATATTGGAAGGGGAGCAGGAAGAAGAAGGAGCACCAGGAGAGATATAGCTGACAGACCCGGTGTCTTTAGAAAGCATTCACATTTTTTAAAAAAGAGCTCTTTTATTGTGTACATATTTTAATGCTGTCCACTAATGTGATTAAACGCTTTACTGTTGGTACTATACCAGCTGACATTTCCAGCATGTCCCACAGAAATCTTCTGTGGACAGATGTTCGGATTGTGGTGTTTTCACTGCCTCTTAGACAGGCAGCGGTGCAGGTGTTGGTTTCTGAACCGAGACCCAGTCATTGTCAAAGGTTGGGATGGGGGAGAAATTAGATTCAGTTCAGATTTAAAGGTGAATCTACCAGTTTTGCGCTTTCCAAAACTACATGAGATCCAAAACGCAACCACCCTTAAGAATTCACGCATACCTGAATCTTGCAATTTTGCAATGCAGTTCTCCCACCAAACCATGTTTATGAAAATGCATATACAGTGGAACCTCGGGTAAAGAACTTAATTCATCCTGGAGGTCCGTTCTTAACCTGAACCTGTCCTTAACCTGAAGCACCACTTTAGCTAATGGGGCCTCCCGCTGCCACTGCGCCGCCAGAACACGATTTCTGTTCTCATCCTGAAGCAAAGTTCTTAACCTGAAGCGTTATTTCTGGGTTAGTGGAGTCTGTAACCTGAAGCGTATGTAACCCAAGGTTCCTCTGTATTAGGTGAAAGTGAGTATCAAATAATTCACATATGAAATCCCAGGGCCGTCCCTCTCCTTAGGCGGCAGGTTCTCTGGGGCAGCTGATCCCAGTGATCATCTTTTTGGCCCCCTTGCTCCTGATCTAGATATTCACTCATTTCTTCTTCCCTGGCGGGGAGGGGGATGCCATTTTCTGGTTTGCCTCAGGTGCCAAAATGCCTTGGGCCAGCACTGCAAAACCCCCATGTTTAGAAGAAATTGATTGCAAAAAGGTGCACCTTAGTCAAAACTGTATACAGTCAAACCTCGGTTGTTGAACGCAGGGGCGTAGCAAGGTAAATTGGTACCCGGGGGCAAAACATTTTTGTCACCCCCCCCCCCAGGCATGGGAAGGTCAGGTGGTACCCGGTGCGAAAAAATTCTTGTCGACCCCCCCACAGATCCCTCCCCGAAAAAATTGTTTTACGTTATTTCATATTTTCTTACAAAGGAATAATAACAAGTAATAATTTTAAAAAACTTTTATTTATATCCCACCCTCCCCGGCCAAAGTCAGGCTCAGGGTGGCTAACATCAGGTACATAACATTGGTATAAAATGAAACAATAATTAAATTACCTCCTAAAAACATCTCAAAATCAAATTAAAGTCTAATTAGATGGCGTTCCACAGGGTTAGGGTTGGGAACAGTAAGTGTTCTCTGAACTGAAATTTCAGCGTTCATGGCATAGGAAAACAGCCAAGTGAACAGCTATTTTGGTGGAGGAGGGTCAAGATATTAACCGATATGCATGAAATTTCATATATAGCTATATAATCCCTAGTATAGTAAGATAAGACCTTCGGAGCAGGCATTTAAAAAAATTTCACTAAAAAAATTAAAAAAAAATGCAATTCCCCCCCCCAAAGTTGTTCCTTGGTAATTTGTCACCCCCTCCATCATGGAACACAGGGTGGGCCGCCCCCTGGTCCCCCCTTGCTACGCCCCTGCCTAACCCTGTGGAAAGCCATCTAATTAGACTTTAATTTAAGATTATTATTATTACTTGTTATTATTCCTTTGTAAGAAAATATTAAATAATGTAAAACCATTTTGGCAGGGGGGATCAATGGGGGGGGTGACAATAAATTTTCTGCACTGGGTACCACCTGACCTCCCTACGCCTCGGGGGGGGGGGACAAAAAATTTTTTGGTCCCGGGGACCAATTTACCTTTCTACGCCCCTGGTTGGGAACAGTAAGTGCTCCACTGAACTGAAATTTCAGCCTTCACGACATAGGAAAACAGCCAAATAAACAGCTATTTTGGTGGAGGAGCGTCAAGATATTAACCAATATGCATGAAATTTCATACATAGCTATATAATCCCTAGTATAGTAAGATAAGACATTTGGAGCAGGCATTTAAAAAAAAGTTTTTTATGAACCGCCCTAGTAGGGCAGTAATTGCTCCTTGATAATTTGTCACCCCCTCCATTATGGAATGTGGGGCAGCCCGTCCCCTACGCCCCCCTTGCTACGCCCCTGATCTCATGTTTTCAAATTTTCAATGTCATTTGTGTCATTGTATTCAGGTTTGTCTCTTTCCTTCTAATTAATAGAGTCAGAAAATAGGAAATTCATTATGCAGAAAAAGGAAGCTGATAATAATCTCCATGTAACATTTTCTTTCTGAAAAGATCATGCTATATTATAATTCGGAAACTGGGATCTTCTCATTAACCGTTGCCAGTAAGAGTGACATCTATCTTTCTCAGGTTCCCCCTGCTTTAAGAGCTGTAACCTCAACCACAGACGTTTCTTGTGCCCTGAAGCACAACCCCCACAGGAAGGGACTCTCCTCCCTTGCACCCCTTCAAGGCATTTGCATAGATTTCCATCCCTGGCACTTAATAACTCCCCCCATTTTATCCCCGTCATTCTGAAGCTGGGCTGCCTCTTGGTGATAATATCTGGGAGCCAAGAAAGAGTGTCATCCATCATGTTGCAGATTTGCTTGATTTGGCTGGTCTCGAGTTTCTTTGAGGGTAATTTTTAAGAGCTGTGCTCTTCTCTCTGAATTTCTAAGGGAAATGTTGCAGATCCACTAACTTCTTTTATGCCTCTCCTTCCAGAATCCAGCGGGCAGATTGTCATCACTCAGACACCAGCTTCGATACAGGCGAATCTTGGGGACAGAGTCTCCATCCAGTGCAGGGCTTCCTCTTCTGTCAGTAGCTATATGAGTTTATATGAGTTTAAACCAGGACAGAAGCCCAAGCTACTGATTTATCAGGCTTCAAACCGTTTCGAAGGGATCCCAGATCGCTTCAGCGGCAGCCAAAGCGGCAACGACTTCTCCTTCACTATCAACGGTGTCAAAACCGAGGATGTAGGGGACTATTACTGTGGCCAAAGCTACAGCTATCCTCTCCACAGTGATACAATTCAGTACAAAAACCAGCTCAGTAGTCTGAAGACTTCAGGAAGAGATGCCTATCAGTGCTTTGCAGCAGCTCCACTCAGTGGTAGAACATTTGCTTTGCACTCAGGAGGTTCCAGATCAGATGCCTGGCATTTTCAGCTACAGGAGGAGAAGCAGGGAGCCCCTGTCTACAGGGGCATACAAAGGGGGGGGCAGAGGGGGCAGGTCACACCGGGTACCACTCTGGGGGTGGGGTTGACAAGATGGCCCGCTGCCTCCCCCCAGCTGTAGAGCGGCCGAGGGCACGCGCACAGTCAGTATGGGCGCCACTCGCGCTGTGTCCGTACAGGCTGCTTCTCGCATGGCGACTGTGTGGGCTGCTGCACATACGCAGTCTGTACGGGATGCTGTGAGTGCACAGTCCGAACGGGATCCCGCCCATGCGCAGTCCGTACGGACGTCGCGTGTGCTGCCGGGTGGTTTGCCCCGTCCCAGGTGCCGGAGAGGGTTCCTCTGCTACTGCCTGTCTAAAACCCTTAGAAAGCACTATCAGACTTGGGGAGGTAAGGATCCCACCCACAGAATCCAGTTCTTCTGTCAGGGACTGGACTGAGGAGAAATGGTGGAGACCGCCCCCCCCCGCCTCCTGCACTTCCCAGAGAAGAGGGAGACGGTATAGATTCACAACAGTGGTTTGCAGAAGGTCATAGTTCAGAGGCGGCAGAGGGGAGGAAAAGAAGAAGAAGAAGAAGAAGAAGAAGAAGAAGAAGAAGAAGAAGAAGAAGAAGAGGAGGAGGAGGAGGAGGAGGAGGCGCCGTTTGGATTTGATATCCCGCTTTTCACTACCCGAAGGAGTCTCGAAGCGGCTACCATTCTCCTTTCCCTCCCCCCCCTACAACAAACACTCTGTGAGGTGAGTGGGGCTGAGAGACTTCAGAGAAGTGTAACCAGCCCAAGGTCACCCAGCAGCTGCATGTGGAGGAGCGGAGACGCGAACCCGGTTCACCAGATTACGAGTCTACCGGTCTTAACCACTACACCACACTGGCTCTGGGAAATATTGGAAGGGGAGCAGGAAGAAGAAGGAGCACCAGGAGAGATATAGCTGACAGACCCGGTGTCTTTAGAAAGCATTCACATTTTTTAAAAAAGAGCTCTTTTATTGTGTACATATTTTAATGCTGTCCACTAATGTGATTAAACGCTTTACTGTTGGTACTATACCAGCTGACATTTCCAGCATGTCCCACAGAAATCTTCTGTGGACAGATGTTCGGATTGTGGTGTTTTCACTGCCTCTTAGACAGGCAGCGGTGCAGGTGTTGGTTTCTGAACCGAGACCCAGTCATTGTCAAAGGTTGGGATGGGGGAGAAATTAGATTCAGTTCAGATTTAAAGGTGAATCTACCAGTTTTGCGCTTTCCAAAACTACATGAGATCCAAAACGCAACCACCCTTAAGAATTCACGCATACCTGAATCTTGCAATTTTGCAATGCAGTTCTCCCACCAAACCATGTTTATGAAAATGCATATACAGTGGTACCTCGGGTAAAGAACTTAATTCATCCTGGAGGTCCGTTCTTAACCTGAACCTGTCCTTAACCTGAAGCACCACTTTAGCTAATGGGGCCTCCCGCTGCCACTGCGCCGCCAGAACACGATTTCTGTTCTCATCCTGAAGCAAAGTTCTTAACCTGAAGCGTTATTTCTGGGTTAGTGGAGTCTGTAACCTGAAGCGTATGTAACCCAAGGTTCCTCTGTATTAGGTGAAAGTGAGTATCAAATAATTCACATATGAAATCCCAGGGCCGTCCCTCTCCTTAGGCGGCAGGTTCTCTGGGGCAGCTGATCCCAGTGATCATCTTTTTGGCCCCCTTGCTCCTGATCTAGATATTCACTCATTTCTTCTTCCCTGGCGGGGAGGGGGATGCCATTTTCTGGTTTGCCTCAGGTGCCAAAATGCCTTGGGCCAGCACTGCAAAACCCCCATGTTTAGAAGAAATTGATTGCAAAAAGGTGCACCTTAGTCAAAACTGTATACAGTCAAACCTCGGTTGTTGAACGCAGGGGCGTAGCAAGGTAAATTGGTACCCGGGGGCAAAACATTTTTGTCACCCCCCCCCCAGGCATGCGAAGGTCAGGTGGTACCCGGTGCGAAAAAATTCTTGTCGACCCCCCCACAGATCCCTCCCCGAAAAAATTGTTTTACGTTATTTCATATTTTCTTACAAAGGAATAATAACAAGTAATAATTTTAAAAAACTTTTATTTATATCCCACCCTCCCCGGCCAAAGTCAGGCTCAGGGTGGCTAACATCAGGTACATAACATTGGTATAAAATGAAACAATAATTAAATTACCTCCTAAAAACATCTCAAAATCAAATTAAAGTCTAATTAGATGGCGTTCCACAGGGTTAGGGTTGGGAACAGTAAGTGTTCTCTGAACTGAAATTTCAGCGTTCATGGCATAGGAAAACAGCCAAGTGAACAGCTATTTTGGTGGAGGAGGGTCAAGATATTAACCGATATGCATGAAATTTCATATATAGCTATATAATCCCTAGTATAGTAAGATAAGACCTTCGGAGCAGGCATTTAAAAAAATTTCACTAAAAAAATTAAAAAAAAATGCAATTCCCCCCCCCAAAGTTGTTCCTTGGTAATTTGTCACCCCCTCCATCATGGAACACAGGGTGGGCCGCCCCCTGGTCCCCCCTTGCTACGCCCCTGCCTAACCCTGTGGAAAGCCATCTAATTAGACTTTAATTTAAGATTATTATTATTACTTGTTATTATTCCTTTGTAAGAAAATATTAAATAATGTAAAACCATTTTGGCAGGGGGGATCAATGGGGGGGGGTGACAATAAATTTTCTGCACTGGGTACCACCTGACCTCCCTACGCCTCGGGGGGGGGGGACAAAAAATTTTTTGGTCCCGGGGACCAATTTACCTTTCTACGCCCCTGGTTGGGAACAGTAAGTGCTCCACTGAACTGAAATTTCAGCCTTCACGACATAGGAAAACAGCCAAATAAACAGCTATTTTGGTGGAGGAGCGTCAAGATATTAACCAATATGCATGAAATTTCATACATAGCTATATAATCCCTAGTATAGTAAGATAAGACATTTGGAGCAGGCATTTAAAAAAAAGTTTTTTATGAACCGCCCTAGTAGGGCAGTAATTGCTCCTTGATAATTTGTCACCCCCTCCATTATGGAATGTGGGGCAGCCCGTCCCCTACGCCCCCCTTGCTACGCCCCTGATCTCATGTTTTCAAATTTTCAATGTCATTTGTGTCATTGTATTCAGGTTTGTCTCTTTCCTTCTAATTAATAGAGTCAGAAAATAGGAAATTCATTATGCAGAAAAAGGAAGCTGATAATAATCTCCATGTAACATTTTCTTTCTGAAAAGATCATGCTATATTATAATTCGGAAACTGGGATCTTCTCATTAACCGTTGCCAGTAAGAGTGACATCTATCTTTCTCAGGTTCCCCCTGCTTTAAGAGCTGTAACCTCAACCACAGACGTTTCTTGTGCCCTGAAGCACAACCCCCACAGGAAGGGACTCTCCTCCCTTGCACCCCTTCAAGGCATTTGCATAGATTTCCATCCCTGGCACTTAATAACTCCCCCCATTTTATCCCTGTCATTCTGAAGCTGGGCTGCCTCTTGGTGATAATATCTGGGAGCCAAGAAAGAGTGTCATCCATCATGTTGCAGATTTGCTTGATTTGGCTGGTCTCGAGTTTCTTTGAGGGTAATTTTTAAGAGCTGTGCTCTTCTCTCTGAATTTCTAAGGGAAATGTTGCAGATCCACTAACTTCTTTTATGCCTCTCCTTCCAGAATCCAGCGGGCAGATTGTCATCACTCAGACACCAGCTTCGATACAGGCGAATCTTGGGGACAGAGTCTCCATCCAGTGCAGGGCTTCCTCTTCTGTCAGTAGCTATATGAGTTTATATGAGTTTAAACCAGGACAGAAGCCCAAGCTACTGATTTATCAGGCTTCAAACCGTTTCGAAGGGATCCCAGATCGCTTCAGCGGCAGCCAAAGCGGCAACGACTTCTCCTTCACTATCAACGGTGTCAAAACCGAGGATGTAGGGGAATATTACTGTGGCCAATATGCCAGCACTCCTCTCCACAGTGATACACTTCAGTACAAAAACCAGCTTACTAGTCTGAAGACATCAGGAAGAGATGGCCATCAGTGCTTTGCAGCAGCACCACTCAGTGGTAGAACATTTTCTTTGCACTCAGGAGTTTCCAGATCAGATGCCTGGCATTTTCAGCTACAGGAGGAGAAGCAGGGAGGCCCTGTCTACAGGGACGTACAAAGGGGGGGGCAGAGGGGGCGGGTCGCCCCGGGTACCACTCTGGGGGTGGGGTTGACAAGATGGCCCGCTGCCTCCCCCCAGCTGTAGAGCGGCCGAGGGCACGCGCACAGTCAGTATGGGCGCCACTCGCGCTGTGTCCATACAGGCTGCTTCTCGCATGGCGACTGTGTGGGCTGCTGCGCATGCGCCGTCTGTACGGGATGCTGCGAGTGCACAGTCCGAACGGGATCCCGCCCATGCGCAGTCCGTACAGACGTCGCGTGTGTGCTGCCAGGCGGTTTGCCAAACCCCAGGTGCCGAAGAGGGTTCCTCTGCCACTGCCTGTCTAAAACCCTTAGAAAGCACTATCAGACTTGGGGAGGTAAGGATCCCACCGGCAGAATCCAGTTCTTCTGTCAGGGACTGGACTGAGGAGAAATTGTGGAGACCGCCCCCTGCCTCCTGCACTTCCCAGAGAAGAGGTAGATAGTATAGATTCACAACAGTGGTTTGCAGAAGGTCATAGTTCAGAGGCGGCAGAGGGGAGGAGAAGAAGAAGAAGAAGAAGAAGAAGAAGAAGAAGAAGAAGAGGAGGAGGAGGAGGAGGAGGAGGAGGAGGAGGAGGAGGAGGAGGAGAAGAAGAAGAAGAGTTTGGATTTGATATCCCATTTTATCACTACCCGAAGGAGTCTCAAAGCGGCTACCATTCTCCTTTCCCTTCCTCCCCCCCAACAAACACTCTGTGAGGTGAGTGGGGTTGAGAGACTTCAAAGACTGCTGCCGTGCGATTTCTGTTCGTCATCCTGAGGTAAAGTTCTTAACCTGAGGTACTATTTCTGGGTTAGCAGAGTCTGTAACCTGAAGCGTCTGTAACCTGAAGCGTATGTAACCTGAGGTACCACTGTATTAGGTGAAAGTGAGTATCAAATAATTCACATATGAAATCCCAGGGCCGTCCCTCTCCTTAGGCGGCAGGTTCCCTGGGGCAGCTGATCCCGATGACCATCTTTTTGGTCCCCTTGCTCCTGATCTAGATATTCACTCTTCTCTTCTTCCCTGGCGGGGAGAGGGATGCCATTTTCTGGTTTGCCTCAGGTGCCAAAATGCCTTGGGCCAGCACTGCAAAACTACAATGTTTAGAAGAAATTGATTGCAAAAATGTGCACCTTAGTCAAAACTGTATACAGTCAAACCTCGGTTGTCGAACATAATCCATTCCAGGAGCCCGTCCGGTTTCCAAAACGTTTGACAACCAAGGCGCAGCTTCTGATTGGCTGCAAGAGCTTCTTGCGCTCAAGCGGAAGCTGCGTCGTATGTTCGGCTTCCGAAAAACATTTGAAAACCGGAACACTTACTTCTGGGTTTTCGGCATTTGGGAGCTGAAATGTAGTATAACGGAGGTGTTCGGGAACCAAGGTTTGACTGTACGAAAATGCACAGTGGTACCTTGGTTCTTAAACTTAATCTGTTCCAGAAATCAGTTCCAAAACCAAAGTGTTCCAAAACCAAGGTGCAAATTTCAGAAAAATTGGTCATTAAATTGCCAAGATAATCTAATAGCCAATGTTTTAATGAACATATAGACGGCATGATTTGGTTTATGCTTTGTGGGCCTGAGATACACACACACACACACACACACACACACAGTCTCTCTCCCACACTTCCTTCCATTTGTTTCATTGAAAACCAGTCAGGAAATGCATGGATAATCATTTGTGCCACTCCTGTGTCATGGACTGGGCAGAGGAGGAATGGCGGAGACCGCCTCTCCAACCTGACCCTTCCAGAGAAGAAGAAGAGAGTTCAGAATTACAACAGGGGTTTGAGGGAGATCACAGCTCAGAGGCAGATGAAGGGAAAAGCTGGGAAATGGTGGGAGAGGAGGAGGAGGCAGAGCCGGAGCAGCTGGCTGACACGTTATCACTAGAAAGCATTCCAGAACCGCCGTCTCCCAGAACCTGGCGAGCATTAAAAGTAGGAGAGCAAAGAGCCTGGAGACAGCTGGCCCTAAGCGGCAACCGTAGAGGGGGTGGTGCTGTTGACAAATGAGGAAGTGGGAGAGAAGGGGGGTGGCGATTAACTCGGGACAACGCCATTATTCCAAGAGGTTGCATTCCCAAGTCTCTCTCTGTAAATATTGAATAAAAAGCAGATGGTAAGGACTTTTCCTTGTCATATCCGTTCTTGGCAACCTTCCGTGGGGGTTGGTTCTTCTACCGCCTGACATCATGTGGCTTGCTGGGTCTCTAGCACCCTACAGCTTTAGACTTCTGCCAGAGGCAGATTTAGGGGAGTGCAATTGGTTTTGGTCACACTCGGAACGGAGCCTTGAGGATGCCGAAGCGGGTACAGCAACTACGCTTTAGAATGGAGCAGGAGAGGCAGGGGTGCCAAATGTTGGCATCACACAGGGCATCACTGAAATTTAAGACAACCTCCCCCCCGGTCCACCACTGCTTCTGTGGTGTGGCCTGGGGCATGCCAATTATGCTTACCATTGTTGAAGATGTGCAAACTGTATTCTGTATGCTTTGACCATTCTTGGCATTCTTCTGGGCAACACAGATTAGGCTCTGGGAAGGCAGGTTTTAGCAATTGCCTCTTCTTCCTTTTGTTCTCAGCCTTGGCTGTTGTACAGTTTACCCCCTTTCCATGCCTGCTGCCCATTTCCACCTGAGTGGCAGAGGCAGGTCACAGATTGTCTCAAGGGCAAATGGAAGGTTACAAGAGCGTCCAATGACACACCTAGTGAGTTTCATCTGCCCTCCTATCTGATACAGGGGCGTAGAAAGGTAAATTGGTACTTGTGGGCAAAAAATTTTTTGTCACCCCCCCCAGAGGTGTAGGAAGGTCAGGTGGTACCCAGTGCGGAAAATTTCTTGTCACCCCCCCCATTGATCCCCCCCTGCAAAAATGGTTTTGCGTTATTTCATATTTTCTTACAAAGGAATAATAATAATAATAATAATAATAATAATAATAATAATAATAAACTTTTATTTATATCCCGCCATCCTCGGCCGAAGTCGGGCTCAGGGTGGCTAACATCAGACACATAACATTGGTATAAAATCAAACAATAATTAAATTACCTCCTGAAAAAAATCTCAAAATCAAATTCAAGTCTAATTAAATGGCTTTCCACAGGGTTAGGGTTGGGAACAGTAAGTGCTCAACTGAACTGAAATTTCAGCCTTCACGACATAGGAAAACAGCCAAGTAAACAGCTATTTTGGTGGAGGAGGGTCAAGATATTAACCAATATGCATAAAGTTTCATATATAGCTATATGCTATATAATCCCTAGTATAGTCAGATAAGACATTTGGAGCAGGCATTTTTTTTAAAAAAGTTTTTTTTTTTTTATGAACCGCCCTAGTAGGGCAGTAATTGTTCCTTGATAATTTGTCACCCCCTCCATTATGGAACATGGGGCGGACCACCCCCTATGCCCCCCTTGCTACGCCCCTGTTCTCATACTTTCAATTTTTCAATGTCATTTGTGTCATTGTACTCAGGTTTGTCTCTTTCCTTCTAATTAAGAGAGTCAGAAAATAGGAAATTCATTATGCAGAAAAAGGAAGCTGATAATAATCTCCATCTAACATTCCCCCCCCTGAAAAGATCAAGCTATATTATAATTCGGAAACTGGGATCTTCTCATTAACTGTTGCCAGTAAGAGTGACACCTATCTTTCTCAGGTTCTCCCTGCTTTATGAGCTGGAACCTGAAGCACAACCCCCACAGGAAGGGACTCTCCTCCCTTGCACCCCTTCAAGGCATTTGCATAGATTTCCATCCCTGGCACATAATAACTCTCCCAATTTTATCCCCTTCATTCTGAAGCTGGGCTGCCTCTTGGTGATAATATCTGGGAGCCAAGAAAGAGTGTCATCCATCATGTTGCAGATTTGCTTGATTTGGCTGGTCTCGAGTTTCTTTGAGGGTAACTTTCAAGAGCTGTGCTCTTCTCTCTGAATTTTTAAGAGAAATGTTGCAGATCCACTAACTCGTTTCATGCCTCTCCTTCCAGAATCCAGTGGGCAGATCATCACTCAGACACCGGCTTCTTTACAGGCAAGTCGTGGGGACAGTGTGACCATCCAGTGCAAAGCTGCCTCTTCTGTCGGCCGTTATATGGCCTTATATCAGTTTAAATCAGGTCAGAACCCCAAGCTACTGATTCATTCGGGCTCAACCCGTTTTGAAGGGACTCCAGATCGCTTCAGTGGCAGCTACAGCGGGAACGACTTCTCTTTCACTATAAACGGTGTCCATGCCGAGGACGAAGGGGTATATTTCTGTGGCCAACACAACACCACTCCTCTACACAGTGATACACTTCAGTACAAAAACCAGCTCAGTGGCCTAAGGCAGCAGGAAGGAATGGCAATGGGTGTTTTGCAGCAGCACCTTCCTTGTAGCTTGCTGAATGAGAGGGGGCTGTAACAGAGGATAGGAAAGGGGGTGAGGACCAATGGCTTTGCAGATCAACCAATAGGAAGACAGCCTGTGCCTGACTGCTCCAGGACATCACACCTCCTCCTCCTCCTCCTCCTCCTCCTCCTCCTCCTCCTCCTTCTTCTCTGAATTTATATATGTCTTTAGGACATATACATGACATATAATTTATATACTATATACTCAAGTATAAGCCGACCAGATATAAGCCGAGGCGCCTAATTTTACCACAAAAAACTGGGGAAACTTATTGACTTGAGTATAAGCTGAGGGTGGGAAATGCCAACAGCAGCAAAGGTGGAGGAGGAGGAAGGAGAAGCCCGAAATGAGATTAGACAAATTAATATACAACATTTTTGCGCCATTGCGGCCCTACAAAACAGTGGGTGCATGATTTTTTTGATGCAGTCTGTAGCCATGGACATGCTATGTGAGCTGAAAAAACTCAGCTTATACTCGAGTATATACGGTATGTCAGACAATGTCTGAGGCACAAGAAGATGGGTCATGTTTTTTATTCTGCTTTTGTCATAAAATTATTTGGGAAGGGAAAAAGAAGCAAGCAAAGCCATTTTAAAGAGGAAGGAAAAGAAAGAACATGGTAAATCGCCACAAAACTGGTCCAGGACTGTTCCAGATTACGTTGTTTTCCAACTAATTCATGAAAACTGAGGAAGCAAGTATATCTGAGTTGATATTGGTCATCATATTCCTGGCAGGCACTGTTGTTTTGTAGTCAGTACTAGAGTTTCCTGTGATTTCTGTTCAGTCTTACCTCAGACCTTGTCCTTCATGTTGAGCTTTTAGATCACAATATGCATGATGCCAGGACGCGGGTGGCGCTGTGGGTTAAACCACAGAGCCTAGGGCTTGCCGATCAGAAGGTCGGCGGTTAGAATCCCCGCGGCGGGGTGAGCTCCCGTTGCTTGGTCCCTGCTCCTGCCAACCTAGCAGTTTGAAAGCACATTAAAGTGCAAGTAGATAAATAGGTACTGCTCCAGCGGGAAGGTAAATGGCGTTTCTGTGCACTGCTCTGGTTCGCCAGAAGCGGCTTAGTCATGCTGGCCACATGACCCGGAAAAACTGTACACCAGCTCCCTCGGCCTGTAAAGCAAGATGAGCGCTGCAACCCCAGAGTCGTTTGCGACTTGACCTAATGGTCAGGGGTCCCTTTACCCTTTATCTTTATGCATGATACCATGATTTTAAATTGTAAATATACAGTCAGGGCATACTTGAGTCAAAGCAAGTCAACAGGCAACCTCACATCCAGATTATTTCCTGAGCTCTCCCAGTATTTCAAATAATTACATCTCATCCTTGTCACTTTTCTGTTCATGGACTATGCAAATGAGAGTCCAGGGGTGACTATCTTATATTCATGTCATTGGCATGAAGAACAATTCCCATCCTCTTGTGTGGCAACATGTGATGACACATGGCTTTGATTCTGTCCATGTCACATAACCAGGATATTTAGATTCTAGGCATATAGCTGCAAGCATTATTACTCCATATTCAAAAAATGATTTTTCATATATTTTTCTCATGCTGCCTACCAATGTGCTAGAAACCTCCATTGGCAGAACTTTAGAGACTGCCAGCTGACACCTCAACCATGTCTCATAGAAATCCCCTGTGGCCACCTGCTTCAGATCGCAGCGTTTTCGTTGCCACTTGGGCAGGTGTCAGTTTCTGAACTGATATTCAGTCCTCGTTGCACATCATCACGGCTGCATGTTGCCATGTCTTGACAGGGTGGCTTCCTTTCATTTCAACACACCACCTTTCCTCCAAAGAGTTCAGGCTAGCACACGTAATTCTCACTCTCCCTGTTGTATCTTCACAACAACCCTGTGAGGTCGGGCCGGGTGAGAGGGTGAGATTGTCTCAGGCTCAACCAGTGAACTCTTTAGCTGAATGGGATTCGGAGCCCAGTCCTCTAGCTCCTAGGCTGATATTGTAACTGCTACACTGCACTCCCTCCGGACATCATCATCATCATCATCATCATAAAATCATAGAATCCTAGAGTTAGAAGAGACCACAAGGGCCATACAGTCCAACCCCCTGCCAAGCAGGAAACACCATCAAAGCATTCCTTACAGATGGCTGTCAAGCCTCTGCTTAAAGACCTCCAAAGAAGGAGACTCCACCACACAAAATTCCACTGCCGAACAGCTCTCACTGTCAGGAAGTTCTTCCTAATGTTTAGGTGGAATCTTCTTTCTTGTAGTTTGAATCCACTGCTCCGTGTCCACATCTCTGGAGCAGCAGAAAACAACCTTTCTCCCTCCTCTATGTGACATCCTTTTATATATTTGAACATGGCTATCATATCACCCCTTAACCTTCTCTTCTCCAGGCTAAACATACCCAGCTCCCTAAGCCGTTCCTCATAAGGCATTGTTTCCAGGCATTTGACCATTTTGGTTGCCCTCTTTTGTTACCCCCTCCATTATGGAATAGGGGGCGGACCACCCCCTACGCCCCTGTTCTCATATTTTCAATTTTTCAATGTCATTTGTGTCATTGTACTCAGGTTTGTCTCTTTCCTTCTGATTAAGAGAGTCAGAAAGTAGGAAATTCATTATGCAGAAAAAGGAAGCTGATAATAATCTCCATGTAACATTTCCCCCCCTGAAAAGATCAAGCTATATTATAATTCGGGAATTGGGATCTTCTCATTAACTGTTGCCAGTAAGAGTGACACCTGTCTTTCTCAGGTTCTCCCTGTTTTATGAGCTGGAACCTGAAGCACAACCCCCACAGGAAGGGACTCTCCTCCCTTGCACCCCTTCAAGGCATTTGCATAGATTTCCATCCCTGGCACTTAATAACTCCCCCAATTTTATCCCCGTCATTCTGAAGCTGGGCTGCCTCTTGCTGATAATATCTGGGAGCCAAGAAAGAGTGTCATCCATCATGTTGCAGATTTGCTTGATTTGGCTGGTCTCGAGTTTCTTTGAGGGTAACTTTCAAGAGCTGTGCTCTTCTCTCTGAATTTCTAAGGGAAATGTTGCAGATCCACTAACTTCTTTTATGCCTCTCCTTCCAGAATCCAGTGGGCAGATCATCACTCAGACACCAGCTTCTTTACAGGCAAGTCGTGGGGGCAAAGCAACAATCCAGTGCACAGCTGCCTCTTCCGTCGGCCGTTATATGGCCTTATATCAGTTTAAATCAGGTCAGAACCCCAAGCTACTGATTCATTCGGGCTCAACCCGTTTTGAAGGGACTCCAGATCGCTTCAGTGGCAGCTACAGCGGCAACGACTTCTCTTTCACTATAAACGGTGTCCATGCCGAGGACGAAGGGGATTATTTCTGTGGCCAACACACCAGCCTTCCTCTCCACAGTGATACACTTCAGTACAAAAACCAGCTCAGTGGCCTAAGGCAGCAGGAAGGAATGGCAGTGGGTGTTTTCCAGCAGCACCTTCCCTGCAGCTTGCTGAATGAGAGGGGGCTGTAACAGAGGATAAGAAAGGGGGTGAGGACCAATGGCTTTGCAGATCAACCAATAGGAAGACAGCCTGGGCCTGACTGCTCCAGGACATCACACCTTTTCCTCAGACTATTATTATTATTATTATTATTATTATTATTATTATTATTATTATTATTAACTGTATTTATATATGTCTATAGGACACATACATGACATATAATTTATATATGTCAGATAATGTCTGAAGCACAAGAACCTGGGCCATATTTTTTATTCTGATTTTGTCATAAATTTATTCGTGAAGGGAAAAAGAAGCAAGCAAAGCCATTTTAAAGAGGAAGGAAAGGAAAGAACTTGGTAAATCGCCACAAGACTGTTCCAGGACTGTTCCAGATTATGTTGTTTTCCAACTAATTCATGAAAACTGAAGAAGCAAGTATATCTGAGTTGATATTGGTCATCATATTCCTGGCATGCACTGTTGTTTTGTACTCAGTACTAGAGTTTCCTGTGATTTCTGTTCAGTCTTACCTCAGACCTTGTCCTTCATGTTGAGCTTTTAGATCACAATATGCATGATGCCAGGACGCAAGTGGCACTGTGGGTTAAACCACAGAGCCTAGGGCTTGCTGATCAGAAGGTCGGCGGTTAGAATCCCCGCGACAGTGTGAGCTCCTGTTGCTCAGTCCCTGCTCCTGCCAACCCAGCAGTTCGAGAGCATATTAAAGTGCAAGTAGATAAATAGGTACCGCTCCAGCGGGAAGGTAAATGGCGTTTCTGTGCACTGCTCTGGTTCGCCAGAAGCGGATTAGTCATGCTGGCCACATGACCCGGAAAAACTGTACACCAGCTCCCTTGGCCTGTAAAGCGAGATGAGCGCTGCAACCCCAGAGTCATTTGCGACTGGACCTAATGGTCAGGGGTCCCTTTACCTTTACCTTTATGCATGATGCCATGATTCTAAATTGTAAATATACAGTCAGGGCACACTTGAGTCAAAGCAAGTCCACAGGCACCCTCACATCCAGATTATTTCCTGAGCTCCCACAGTATTTCAAATAATTACATCTCATCCTTGTCGCTTTTCTGTTCATGGACTTTGCAAAGGAGAGTCCAGGGGTGACTATCTTATATTCACGTCATTGGCATGAAGCACAATCCCCATCCTCTTGTGTGGCAACATGTGATGACACTTGGCTTTGATTCTGTCCATGTCACATAACCAGGATATTTAGATTCTAGACATATAGCTGCAAGCATTATTACTCCATATTCAAAAAATGATTTTTCATATATTTTTCTCATGCTGCCTACCAATGTGCTAGAAACCTCCATTGGCAGAACTTTAGAGACTGCCAGCTGACACCTCAACCATGTCTCATAGAAATCCCCTGTGGCCACCTGCTTCAGATCGCAGCGTTTTCGTTGCCACTTGGGCAGGTGTCAGTTTCTGAACTGATATTCAGTCCTCGTTGCACATCATCACGGCTGCATGTTGCCATGTCTTGACAGGGTGGCTTCCTTTCATTTCAACACACCACCTTTCCTCCAAAGAGTTCAGGCTAGCACACGTAATTCTCACTCTCCCTGTTGTATCTTCACAACAACCCTGTGAGGTCGGGCCGGGTGAGAGGGTGAGATTGTCTCAGGCTCAACCAGTGAACTCTTTAGCTGAATGGGATTCGGAGCCCAGTCCTCTAGCTCCTAGGCTGATATTGTAACTGCTACACTGCACTCCCTCCGGACATCATCATCATCATCATCATCATAAAATCATAGAATCCTAGAGTTAGAAGAGACCACAAGGGCCATACAGTCCAACCCCCTGCCAAGCAGGAAACACCATCAAAGCATTCCTTACAGATGGCTGTCAAGCCTCTGCTTAAAGACCTCCAAAGAAGGAGACTCCACCACACAAAATTCCACTGCCGAACAGCTCTCACTGTCAGGAAGTTCTTCCTAATGTTTAGGTGGAATCTTCTTTCTTGTAGTTTGAATCCACTGCTCCGTGTCCACATCTCTGGAGCAGCAGAAAACAACCTTTCTCCCTCCTCTATGTGACATCCTTTTATATATTTGAACATGGCTATCATATCACCCCTTAACCTTCTCTTCTCCAGGCTAAACATACCCAGCTCCCTAAGCCGTTCCTCATAAGGCATTGTTTCCAGGCATTTGACCATTTTGGTTGCCCTCTTTTGTTACCCCCTCCATTATGGAATAGGGGGCGGACCACCCCCTACGCCCCTGTTCTCATATTTTCAATTTTTCAATGTCATTTGTGTCATTGTACTCAGGTTTGTCTCTTTCCTTCTGATTAAGAGAGTCAGAAAGTAGGAAATTCATTATGCAGAAAAAGGAAGCTGATAATAATCTCCATGTAACATTTCCCCCCCTGAAAAGATCAAGCTATATTATAATTCGGGAATTGGGATCTTCTCATTAACTGTTGCCAGTAAGAGTGACACCTGTCTTTCTCAGGTTCTCCCTGTTTTATGAGCTGGAACCTGAAGCACAACCCCCACAGGAAGGGACTCTCCTCCCTTGCACCCCTTCAAGGCATTTGCATAGATTTCCATCCCTGGCACTTAATAACTCCCCCAATTTTATCCCCGTCATTCTGAAGCTGGGCTGCCTCTTGCTGATAATATCTGGGAGCCAAGAAAGAGTGTCATCCATCATGTTGCAGATTTGCTTGATTTGGCTGGTCTCGAGTTTCTTTGAGGGTAACTTTCAAGAGCTGTGCTCTTCTCTCTGAATTTCTAAGGGAAATGTTGCAGATCCACTAACTTCTTTTATGCCTCTCCTTCCAGAATCCAGTGGGCAGATCATCACTCAGACACCAGCTTCTTTACAGGCAAGTCGTGGGGGCAAAGCAACAATCCAGTGCACAGCTGCCTCTTCCGTCGGCCGTTATATGGCCTTATATCAGTTTAAATCAGGTCAGAACCCCAAGCTACTGATTCATTCGGGCTCAACCCGTTTTGAAGGGACTCCAGATCGCTTCAGTGGCAGCTACAGCGGGAACGACTTCTCTTTCACTGTGAACGGTGTCCATGCCGAAGACGAAGGGGTATATTACTGTGGCCAACACAACACCACTCCTCTCCACAGTGATACACTTCAGTACAAAAACCAGCTCAGTACAAAAACCACCTCCTGGCCTAAGGCAGCAGGAAGGAATGGCAGTGGGTGTTTTGCCGCAGCACTTCCCTTGCAGCTTGCTGAATGAGAGGGGGCTGTAACAGAGGATAAGAAAGGGGGTGAGGACCAATGGCTCTGCAGATCAACCAATAGGAAGACAGCCTGGGCCTGACTGCTCCAGGACATCACACCTTCTTCTTCTTCTTCTTCTTCTTCTTCTTCTTCTTCTTCTTCTTCTTCTTCTTCTTCTTCTTCTTCTTCTCCTCCTCCTCCTCCTCCTCCTCCTCCTCCTCCTCCTCCTCTGAATTTATATATGTCTATAGGACATATACATGACATATAATTTATATACCGTATATACTCAAGTTTAAGCTGACCCGAATACAAGCCGAGGCACCTAATTTTACCACAAAAAACTGGGGAAACTTATTGACTCGAGTATAAGCCGAGGGTGGGAAATGCCAACAGCAGCAAAGGTGGAGGAGGAGGAAGGAGCAGCCCGAAATGAGATTAGACAAATTAATATACAACATTTTTGTGCCATTGCGTCCCACAAAACAGTGGGTGTGTGATTTTTTGGTGCAGGCTGTAGCCATGGACATGCTATGGGAGCTGAAAAAACTCAGCTTATACTCGAGTATATACGGTATGTCAGACAATGTCTGAGGCACAAGAAGATTGGTCATGTTTTTTATTCTGATTTTGTCATAAATTTATTCGTGAAGGGAAAAGAAGCAAGCAAAGCCATTTTAAAGAGGAAGGAAAGGAAAGAACTTGGTAAATCACCACAAGACTGGTCCAGGACTGTTCCAGATTAGGTTGTTTTCCAACTAATTCATGAAAATTGAGGAAGCAAGTATATCTGAGTTGATATTGGTCATCATATTCCTGGCATGCATTGTTGTTTTGTACTCAGTACTAGAGTTTCCTGTAATTTCTGTTCAGTCTTACCTCAGACCTTGTCCTTCATGTTGAGCTTTTAGATCACAATATGCATGATGCCAGGACACGGGTGGCGCTGTGGGTTAAACCACAGAGCCTAGGGCTTGCCGATCAGAAAGTTGGCGGTTCGAAATCCCCGCGACGGGGTGAGCTCCTGTTGCTTGGTCCCAGCTCCTGCCAACCTAGCAGTTCGAAAGCACAAAGTGCAAGTAGATAAATAGGTACCACTCCGACGGGAAGGTAAATGGCGTTTCCGTGCGCTGCTCTGGTTCACCAGAAGTGGCTTAGTCATGCTGGCCACATGACCCGGAAAAACTGTACGCCTTGGCCAATAAAATGAGATGAGCGCCGCAACCCCAGAGTCATTTGCGACTGGACCTAATGGTCAGGGGTCCCTTTACCTTTACCTTTATGCATGATGCCATGATTCTAAATTGTAAATATACAGTCAGGGCACACTTGAGTCAAAGCAAGTCCACAGGCACCCTCACATCCAGATTATTTCCTGAGCTCCCACAGTATTTCAAATAATTACATCTCATCCTTGTCGCTTTTCTGTTCATGGACTTTGCAAAGGAGAGTCCAGGGGTGACTATCTTATATTCACTTCATTGGCATGAAGCACAATCCCCATCCTCTTGTGTGGCAACATGTGATGACACTTGGCTTTTATTCTGTCCGTGTCACATAACCAGGATATTTAGATTCTAGGCATATAGCTGCAAGCATTATTACTCCATATTAAAAAAAATGATTTTTCACATATTTTTCTCATGCTGCCTACCAATGTGCTAGAAACCTCCATTGGCAGAACTTTAGAGACTGCCAGCTGACAGCTCAACCATGTCTCATAGAAATCCCCTGTGGCCACCTGCTCGGATCGCAGCATTTTCGTTGCCACTTTGGCAGGTGACAAAGCAGCTGTCAGTTTCTGAACTGATATTCAGTCCTCGTTGCACATCATCACGGCTGCATGTTGCCGCATCTTGACAGGATGGCTTCCTTTCATTTCAACACACCACCTTTCCTCCAAAGAGTTCAGGCTAGCACACGTAATTCTCACTCTCCCCGTTGTATCTTCACAACAACCCTGTGAGGTTGGGCCAGGGTGAGAGGGTGAGATTGTCTCAGGCTCAACCAGTGAACTCTTTAGCTGAATGGGATTCGGAGCCCAGTCCTCTAGCTCCTAGGCTGATATTGTAACTGCTACACAGAAGAAGAGTTTGGATTTGATATCCCGCTTTATCACTACCCGAAGGAGTCTCAAAGCGGCTAACATTCTCCTTTCCCTTCCTCCCCCACAACAAACACTCTGTAAGGTGAGTGGGGCTGAGAGACTTCAGAGAAGTGTGACTAGCCCAAGGTCACCCAGCAGCTGCATATGGAGGAGCGGGGACGCGAACCCGGTTCCCCAGATTACGAGTCTACCGCTCTTAACCACTACACCACACTGCACTCTCTCCGGACATTATCATCATCATCACTTTTAATTTGTATACAGCCTTTCTTACAATACTCAAGGTGGTTTACAAGCTGAGGAAACGAAGAATGTACACCTTATAACAATCTAATACAATACAAAAATGTGATCATAAAACAAAGCTTTAAAATAAGCAATCTACATCAAATAAAGTAACGCTCAACAATCATTAGGATAGTATAGAATAATATCAGCATATAAAAATTAAACAGAAACCCACTCTTAACAATCACCATAAATTATTTCGAAACTGCGATCAATAAAACAACGGCAAGCCATGGTGCATAAAATAATACAATACAAATTGAGAAGCAGAGACTGGAGGGTGGGGCAAGGCAGGTGGAAGGAGGCCTTGCCTGATGGAATCTCTCCCCTCTTAGACCAAAAATTATCCATTAATGAAAGCAAGTATATATGAGGAGGTGAGATCTTCTCTTTGTTTCATTAAGTTTGCTTAAAATCTCCCTTTCTTTCCTTCTGCTTCATGCATTGCAACACCCACCCCAGACATTTCTTGTGCCCTGTAGCACAATCCCACAGGGAGGGGACGTTCATCCCTTGCACCCCTTCTGCTCATTTGCATAGATTTCCATCCTTGACACTTCATAACTCCCCCAGTTTTACCCCCGTTGTTCTGGAGGGGTTGTCTGGCAGTGAGAATATCCCGGAGGGAAAGGGAAAGGTTTCATGAACAGCAGCATCATGCTTCAGATTTGTTTGATTTGGCTGGCCTCGGGTTTCTTTGAGGGTAGGTTTTAAGGGAAGTGTTGTTCTTCCCGAGTTTCTCCGGGAAATGGGCATTCACGACCTTCTTTTCTCTCCTCCTAGAATCCAGGGGGCAGATTGTCATCACTCAGACACCAGCTTCCATACAGGCAAGTCCTGGGGACAGAGTCACCATCCTGTGCAGGGCTTCCTCTTCTGTCAGCAGCAATATGGACTTCTATCAGTTTAAACCAGGGCAGAAACCCAAGGTGCTGATTTATTCAGGTTCAAGCCGTTTCCAAGAGACTCCAGATCGTTTCAGTGGCAGCCACAGCAACACTGACTTCTCCTTCACTATCAACGGGGTCCATGCTGAGGACGAAGCAGAATACCACTGTTTACAACGCCAAAAGTTCCCTCTCCACAGTGATACAATTCAGTACAAAAACCAGCTCGGTGGCCTAAGACAGCAGGAAGGAATGGCAGTGGGTGTTTTGCAACAGCAGTGTTCAGTGGTTGTGGTTGTTCAGTCGTTCAGTTGTGTCCGACTCTTCATGACCCCATGGACCAGAGCACGCCAGGCACCCCTATCCTTCACTGCCTCCCGCAGTTTGGCCAAACTCATGTTAGTAGCTTCGAGAACACTGTCCAACCATCTCATCCTCTGTCATCCCCTTCTCCTTGTGCCCTCCATCTTTCCCAACATCAGGGTCTTTTCTAGGGAGTCTTCTCTTCTCATGAGGTGGCCAAAGTACTGGAGCCTCAGCTTCAGGATCTGTCCTTCTAGTCAGAAATCAGAGCTGATTTCTTTAAGGATGGATAGGTTTGATCTTCTTGCAGTCCATGGGACTCTCAAGAGTCTCCTCCAGCACCATAGTTCAAAAGCATCAATTCTTCGGCGATCAGCCTTCTTTATGGTCCAGCTCTCACTTCCGTACATTACTACTGGGAAAACCATAGCTTTAACTATATGGACCTTTGTCGGCAAGGTGATGTCTTTGCTTTTTAAGATGCTCAGTGTTCAGTGGTAGAGCATCTTTTTTGAAGTCAGAAGGTTCCAGGTTAAATCCCTGACATTTCCAGCTACAGCACAAGGAAATCTAAAATCCCAGAGAGTCCTCTCAGACTTGGAGTACATGGGCGGGGGGGGGGGGGGTGGTTTAAAAATCCCACCTGCCGGATCCAGTTCCTCACTCCTAACCTGGTTTGAAGAACATTTCTGGAGCACTTTATGTGCATGTTATGTGTTGACATTCAGGATTGCCTAATTGCCCTGATTCATATTCAGAAAGCTATTTTTCATCTACTGTATATATTGTTACGCTGCCCGCTAACATGGTTTTTTTTTTTTTTAAACTGTACTGATGGTACTTCTGAGCTTTCCAGCTGACATTTCAAGCATGTCCCACAGAAATCCCCTGTGGCTAGTTGTTCAGATTTCAGCGTGTTCACTGCCACTTTGACAGGTGGCAAGGCAGGTGTCAGTTTCCGATCTGATGCCCAATCATTGCCACAGGGCAGGAGGGGGCATGCATTAGATTTGGTTCATATTTAAAGGTGAACCTACCAGATTTGCACTTTCCCAAACTACATGAGAACCGAAACACAAGTATGCTTAAGAATCTGCACTTACCTGAATTTTCCATGAATTTCTCCCACCAAACCACATATACAAAAAGAGCATATGTTACGTGAAAATAGGCACCAAATCAACATACTAGTGAGAATAACACACAAAAGCACATTCTGGTTAGGGGAAATTGCCAGAAAAAGGGTGTGCATTAGTTAAAACTCTCTAACCGCTTTACCACACTGGCTCTCAGAATATTAGTTCAGCGACCGACATCTGCTTTGCCAATCTCAACTCAATGCCACAAACTGAATAACATTTGGGAGAGAAGGCCCAGTTGCACTCAGAGTATACAGCCGTACCTTGGTTGCCGAACGCCTTGGGACTCACACAGTTCGGCTCCCGAACGATCAAAAACTGGAAGTGAGTGTTCCGGTTTCCGAACGATTTCCGGAAGCCAAACGTCTGGCGCAGCTTCCGATTGGCTGCAGGAGCTTCCTGGAGCCAACCAGCCGCCGTGCTTTGGTTTCCAAACTTTTTGGAAGTCGAATGGATTTCCGGAACAGGTTCTGTTCGACTTCCAAGGTACGACTGTACTAGAAGACTGTATTGGCTGCACTTTAGAGATTGCCGGTTGACACCTCAACCACGTCCCATAGAAATCCCATGTGGCTGGTTGCTCAGACTGCAGGTTTTCATTGATACTTGGGCAGGTGGCAGAGCAGCTGTCATTTTCTGAGGTGATATCCAGTCCTTGTCACAGGTTACCATAGCTACCTGTTGCCATGTCTTGACAACACTTGCGTAGTTCCAACAGTCGCTCCAAACTACCACAGCTTCAGTGCCATCTTGAAGAGTTATCCAAGATGGATTTATTCCATTCTAATGCCCACACACCAAGTTTCCTCCAAAGAGACCAGGCTAGCATGCATAATTCTCTATCTCCCCATTATATCTTCAAAACAACCTTGCGTGGTCAGCCAAGGTGAGAGAGTGTGATTAGCCCAAACTCACCCAGTCCACTCCTTAGCTGAGTGGGATTTGAACCCTGGTCCCCCCACAACAACTGCCAACCTAGCAGTTCAAAAGCATGTGAAAGTGCAAGTAGATAAATAGGTACCGCTCTGGTGAGAAGGTAAACGGCATTTCTGTGCGCTGCTCTGGTTCGCCAGAAGCAGCTTAGTCATGCTGGCCACATGACCCGGAAGCTGTACACCGGCTCCCTCGGCCAGTAAAGCGAGATGAGCGCCGCAACCCCAGAGTCGTCCATGACTGGACCTAATGGTCAGGGGTCCCTTTACCTTTTACCTTTACCCCCAACACCCTAGGCTGATACTGTAACTGCTTCAAGCACAGAACTGCAGCTGGCCTGAAAATATATCGAGGCAATATATTATTTCTAGAAAGATGAATTATTTTGTAATTCAGCAGGTCAGATAGCACTGTCTTGTATTTCAGAAAGTGAGGTCTTCTCATTAACTGCTGTCTGTGGGTCAGCAATGGGGCAGTGTGCCTTTGGGGGTGAAGTCAAACTGTTGGAAGGTTGCAGTGCCTCGTGGTTCGCCCTGATTTAAGAGCTGTAACCTCAACCACAGACGTTTCTCGTGCCCTGAAGCACAACCCCCACAGGAAGGGACTCTCCTCCCTTGCACCCCTTCAAGTCATTTGCATAGATTTCCATCCCTGGCACTTAATAACTCCCCCAATTTTATCCCCGTCACTCTGAAGCTGGGCTGCCTCTTGGCGATAATATCTGGGAGCCAAGAAAGAGTGTCATCCATCATGTTGCAGATTTGTTTGATTTGGCTGGTCTCGGGTTTCTTTGAGGGTAACTTTTAAGAGATGTGTTCTTCCCTCTGAATTTTTAAGGGAAATGTTGCAGATCCACTAACTTGTTTTGTGCCTCTCCTTCCAGAATCCAGTGGGCAGATTGCCATCACTCAGACACCGGCTTCGATACAGGCAAGTCGTTGGGGCAGAGCAACAATCCAGTGCAAAGCTGCCTCTTCTGTCGACCGTTATATGGCCTTATATCAGTTTAAATCAGGTCAGAACCCCAAGCTACTGATTTATTATGGTTCAACCCGTTTCGAAGGGACTCCAGATCGCTTCAGTGGCAGCTACAACGGCAACGACTTCTCTTTCACTATAAACGGTGTCCATGCCGAGGACGAAGGGGTATATTTCTGTGGCCAATACTACAGCCTTCCTCTCCACAGTGATACACTTCAGTACAAAAACCAGCTCAGTAGCCTAAGACAGAAGGAAGAAATGGCAGCAGGTGTTCTGCAGTAGCAGCAGCTTTCTGTGGTAGAGCATCTTTTCCGAGGTCAGCAAAAGCAAGGAACCCCTGACAAATACCCTGTTGAGCCCTGTCAGACTGAGAGCAATATGGATCTCACCCGTTGAATCCAGTACCTCTCTCCTAACCCAGTCTGGAAAAGAGTTCTGGAGCACTCAATAGCTTGCATGTTATATGTTGATATTCGGGGTTGCATAATTGCCCCAATTCATATCGGGCGTCAGTTTCCGAACTGAGACTCAGTTTTTGTCACCGCTTGGGATGGGGGATAAATTAGATTCAGTTCATATCTAAAGGTGAATTTAGCACTTTTGCACTTTCCTGAACTATGTGAAAACAGTGACACAGCCAGAAATCCACGCTGAATTCCCCCATGCATTTCTCCCACCGAAACAAATCATATATTAGGGGGAAGTGAGAATAAAATTACCATAAAAGTGAAAATAACATGCAAAAATTCATTTTTTCCCCCAGGGAAAATTGCTAGCAAAATTGTGTACGTTAGTCAAAACTGTATACAAAAATATATTAATCGGGAGAAATTCACAACAAAAAGCAGAGGAATTTCCTTTTTTATATATAAAAAAGGAAGGTTCTCAAATTGCTTCAGAAGTCATCCTCCCCCCCTCTTCTTTCCCAACCTTATACTGTACTCAATGCTAATGTCTCGCAACAAATGTAACTGATTTGTAAGAACAAATGTACAACCTGAAAAGAGAGACAAGGCGTGTACTTTTGTAAACCGAGAAAATATTTAATAAAAATATTTATTTTTAAAAATTGCTTCAGAAGCGTGAATAACTGAATTCATGGTTGGAAAACTAAGAATCAAAGAGAGCAGAAACTGAAAATACCTTCCATTCCTAATCACAGGTCATCCTGTGGCCCATATTTTCAAAACTCTAATGACCACTCCAACAGATCAGTGGTTGGTACCATCTTGTTCATTAATCCAAGACGATTATTCAATTTTAGTGCGTACACACACGGGCACACGGACATCGGGGTGGTATATTGTCAGGCATGAACAAGCTGGCAGTAAATCACACCATGTGAGTTGGAGTTAACTCTTTATTAGCAAAAACCCAATCTGCACAGTCTTGGCGGAGTGTCAAGCCGAATGAGCACGGCCACCTATCCCTGGAAGGTCTTGCTCCCATGAAGCAGCTGATGAGACTGAAGGTCCCCAACTCCCCCCAGCTGTCTAAGTCTCCTCCTCTCCAGGGTTTTCCCCAAGCCACTGGAGACTGCTTGTGCACATAGCCAATCTCTCTTCCATCCTTTTCATGCCTCTCCCAGTTCTGGGAGACCGGAGGGAGGGGAGCTTGCAGCAGCAGGAGACACCTTGCCTTCTTCGCCAGCCTCACTCTTGGCCTCTTTCCTCCCATCCTTCTTCACTTTCTGCCTCTGATTCTGACTCTGGACTTCTGTCTGCCACAGACTCTCCCAGCTCACTCAGCCCTGTTACCACCTCCACATCTGACACCTCCTCTTTCCAGCCCTCTCCCTCTTCTCCCTCTGACCACTCATCATTGTCTCCTCCCTTGGTGCTTCCCCAGCTTACCTTGGTGTGATGCTGCATAATATTGGCATGGTCACGTACCCTTGGCAGTGTCTTGCGCCTGAACAAAACATGGGGTTGGGTTCGTGTTGTGTATTGATTCAATGATTTTTATATCTGTGTTACTATTGTCTGTATTCGCATTAGGGTAAAGTAACTGCCTTTCTGTTCCAGAAGGAACAGCTGCTATTGGTTCATTTAAGCTACTGTATTTGGATCCTCAGTCTTAACGGTTCCCACCAAAAGGCAGCTTTGTGATTGCTTGAGATTGTTCCCTCCAAAATGTATCCTTTCTAGCCAGTCTTCTGTCCCTATAAATGTAGCTTCCCTCTCCTCAGTCTCCATTCTTGTTTGCCTGAATAAAGAGTGTTACATGAAGAAGCTGTCTCCTGCCTGCTATGTCAGAAAGCTGAATCACTTTCTGAAATCACTAACCCCACGCTACAACAGTTCGATTCTAAGCCAAAGTAGACTGTGGGGTCATTGGGTTTCCTCCCGTTCAGCTTTAAAGAGCAGGTTTTGGTGGAGAAAGCTCTGGTGCAAAAACAAGCAAGCAAGCAAGCATGATAGGACACAGAGTTTTAAAGTGCACACCTGGGAAGAGCTGGGCAAAACGTAAGTGTAGATAAGACCTGAGTCTACATAGACTAATTGTTATGTTGTCAGCAATAAGAGTTGCAGTGTCACCATAATATGGTGTCAAAGGCAGGAATAACAGGACTCTGCTTTATCCTGAGTCAGACCATTGGGCCCATCTAGTTCAGTATCATCTGCACTGAGGGGCAGCAGCTCTCCGAAGCTTCAGTTGGGAGGTTCTCCCAGACATACGTGGAGGTGTAGGGCAGGTGCGTCTGAGGATGCGCTGAGCAATCTGTTGGGCGATCTGTTTTTCAGTGCCTATCATGGGCTTCAGGTTAAGCTGCCGATTGTCATATGGTAGATAGCGTAGAATGAAATTCCCTTCCTCGTTTCTCCTTACGGCATGAAATGCTGGATCAGCAGATAGACAAGCATACAAACACCTGCGCTTGTCTTGCTTGTAAATGGGTCTTGGCCATAGCGGTCAACTTTTCCCTTTTCTTGTGAGGAATCCTATTCGGAATAAGGGAATTTCCCTTAAAAAGGGGGGGAAAGTTGACAGCTATGGTCTTGACTCGAAGAAGAAGAAGAAGAAGAAGAAGAAGAAGAAGAAGAAGAAGAAGAAGAAGAGGAGTTTGGATTTGATATCCCGCTTTATCACTACCCAAAGGAGTCTCAAAGCGGCTAACATTCTCCTTTCCCTTCCTCCCCCACAACAAACACTCTGTGAGGTGAGTGGGGCTGAGAGACTTCAAAGAAGTACGACTAGCCCAAGGTCACCCAGCAGCTGCATGTGGAGGAGTGGGGAAGCGAACCCGGTTCCCCAGATTACGAGTCTACCACTCTTAACCACTACACCACACTGAAGGGAAGGGTGTTTGGTTGGGCTGGGTTGTTGTTGTTGTTGTTGTTGTTTGCATGGATCAAGGCCTCAGGACTGTGAAAAGACCCAGCGCCTCTGAAATACTAGGACAGGACAATAATGCAAGCGAAGACCACCAGGCACCCTTTGCTAGAAGTGTGAGTTTTGGAGAAGCAGAAGTAATAAAGTGTTTCCCAATGCAAATAATATGCTGGAAATGAGGCCCTCATTTGTCCCTCATTTGTTTTGCTCCACCCACATGCCATTCCTATCAGCTCTGGGCAGCGATGATAAATCCTTGGGTGCCAATCTGGGGCTTCATTGGCAAGGGCCTTCATCGCTAGGCAGTGAACACCATGCGCGTTTCAATGCTTTTCCCCATAAGTCTCTTTTTCTGGATCCAAGGTAAGAGGAACAGTTAAAATGGATTTGATTTTTTTTTAAATGGATCTGGTACTTGATATTTGTCAAAGATTTCTTGTTGGCCTTGATTTCTCTGAAAGACCATTCCATTGCTAACTATTATAACGTGGGGAGTCATATTGATTTTTCTCCCTGTTATCTAGATGCCAGAGGGGACGTTGTGGTGCTGACTCAGTCTCCAGAATCACTCTCCTTATCCATTGGAGATACGGCTACAATTAAATGCCAGACTGTTCTCAAGATCGATGACGATATCAACTGGTACCAGCAGAAACCAGGACAACCCCCAAAACTCCTCATCGCCGAAGAGCATAAGCGCCAAAGTGGGGTTTCAGATCGGTTTAGCAGCAGTGGCTACGATACAGATTTCACCTTCACCATTAGTAACTTCGAAGCAGATGATGCTGGAGACTATTACTGTCAGCAAAGCGACCGCGTTCCTCTGCACAGTGATTCGAAGCAATACATAAACCTTCCTCAGAGGGTTGCATCTGATATATCAGCCACTTGTTAAGCAGGGGGCAGGTAGACTCTTCTAAGCTCTGTCGCATGCGAGTGAAGCACAAAACTCTCTGAACAGTAACCTCTCCGGATGTCCTGGCAGCCAAGGAGGCGTGAATCCCTTGAGCAGCCTCCCCCCCCCACCGCCGCTCTACCTTTAAACATTTCACAGGGCACTTGTGAACTTTGAGAAGAGCACTGTTCTCACACCAAGGATCGCTGCCTGAGACCATGCACACATAAAGCAATGTACACAGGTTAATACATTGGCAGGGTTGTAATTTTATTATGAATGGACAGTAAGTAATTCAAATGGTTAAAACTTTACAATGGACATGTAGTACATTGATACACAATGGAACCGAGGAAGTCAATCTGTTTTGTCTTGTTTTTGTTGCTGTTTGTCTTATTCTTAGTATTGTTGGGAAATTAATAAAATGTCATGAAAGAGAGAGAGAGAGAGAGAGCACGCACACATGAGCACATTATTTTTATTTTTAAAAAGTTAATTGTCCAGCTCAATTTCAAGCATGTGTTGCATTCACCCCAATCTCTGAGGAGGGAGAGACTCCAGGAGTGTTAGCGCTAACTTCCTTGGAATGAAGGTCAAACAAGAATGCGGTGCCATTATGACATTGTCACGTACCAACCTTCCCAATATCCACGAGAGGTGCGAGATGCCAGGGGTCTCAGGTGTGCATTACCCAGGGCCTGTGTTATCTTTTGGACACATGAGGCACAGCAGAGACTGTGGTGTCTTTATCATTTATGGTTTATTTACACCTGAGCCTTGAAGGAAGAGAATCCCAGCATTAGATGCCAAGAGGGTCCTTTGCTCTCTCTCTCATAAGCACAGCAGGCTTGGGTCTTCAAACAGAGAAATGAGCCATGGTCTCTGTGTCTTTGTCCCAGCCAGCCCAAATAGTGTTTTCCTCCATCACCTTCTCCTTGCTAACACTGTAAAAACTAACTCTTCCCAGCTTACGTCATCCAAAACTGAAATCCCAAACCCTGCCCACTAACACGCAGCTGGAGGAGGCTTCACCCCTCCTTGACTGTCAGTCTTCACTCTCTTGATAGCTTTCTTGACTGGCCATCATCAACCTTTGTTCCTCCAATGACCCACACTCAGCTAGCTCTAGCCAAGCTGGCCTGACTCATTAGCATAAGATGGATCCGGGGGGGGGGGGGGTTCTGTGCTTGGCACAGTTTAGTCAAACCTTAATTCATTCTAACTTTGGCTAAATCCAAGAATCATAGGCGACTTGTGCCCACAAACTCGCACCCAAACCTATCACAATATATGGTTTTACAGAGAACCTCATTTCTAGAATGAAGTGGCCTCCAGGCAGGTGATGGGGAGGCCAAGGCCTCTTTCCTCCTTATGGAAGCACCATTGGCGATTCTCTCTATGGCAACATATCTGCACTCAACCGACTCTTTAGATATGTAAAGAAGGTGTCCAACAGACTGCCCATTGACGCAACAAAGAAACTGGTTTTACCACTTCAGTAGTTCCTTCTGTATAAGCTCAGAGGAAACCCAGTGCTTTTTTGTGCTTAAAATGAGGTGACAGCACTTATATATTAATAAAAATCTGTGGGTGCTAGCACAAAATAGCTGTGATTGAGAGCAATGTATATTTTTCCTACAGGTAAAGGACCCCTGGATGGTTAAGACCAGTCAAACTTGACTATGGGGTGCAGCGCTCAGCTCGCTTCAGGCTCTACAATTGGGGGGGGGGGTGCGCCTAGTTGTTGCTAAGCAACAACAGATACTATTGAGTGCACCAATCAGTAGGGTGGTCTCCACAGTTGGGATCAGCAAGACGTAATTGACTTCCCACAGAAATCAGGAGGCTGTCTGGGGGAGGAGGGAGGAGCATTTAATTTTGTGTTAAGTCACTTGTGAGGTTCTGATGTTTCTACAAACGATATTATGTGTATATGTAATAATAAGTTAAATGTGTAGGTAAGTATAATATTTGAATTAAAATAACATGGTGGGTGCAGAGGACACACAGAAAAATACATAGTGTGAAGTTTGAGCACCATGTGGCATAATGTGGCAATTAAACCCAGAAATAGGGTTGCCATGTTTTAGAAAGTGAAAATCCGAACACAAAGTTGTTGAGCTTTTTCAGGCAAAGTTGTTGAGCTGTGTGTGGTGGGTTTTTTGGGGGGGGGGGTGGAGGTGGTTGGGGGACAAAGTTGTTGAGCAAAATAAAAGACATTTTACAGCTATTTCCCCCTCATAAATTGTCAAAACCACCGATTCCGATATGGGTTGCCAAACATCTGGATTTCCACAGACATTTCAGCAATTTCCACCTGGATGCTATACCCGATAGCTGAATCCTGGCTATGTCCAGGAAATTCCAGATGCATGGAAGCCCTATCAGAAAACTGTCAAGTTTGAAGGCTGTTTCAAGTAAAGGCCACACTAAGGGCTTGTATATATAATATATTTTTGAATAATGTTTAATGGATTTTGTTGTATACATAGCACACTAGAACAGTAGAAAATAATCCCCCGCAAAGCTACCATAATATGAAAAACTTGTGATAAATGTCTCTTTCTCTTCTACTTTTTCACCCTACTATTTTTACATACATGCTTATGAGATCAGGATGACGTGCAGGTGATGGAGGCTGAAAATGACATTTCAAGGGAGGAAAAATGTACGTCGTCATGGAAGAAGGAGTAGTGATCAGTTTTATGATTGCCAGATTAATGAAGTTAGCGATTTCTGAATCGTTTTATCATTGTTATTGGCATGTGAAATAAAGAAAGCGTCCAGTTTTTGCTTTCCTTGTAGGGCAGTGATAAGATACCATATATAAGATACTGTTATATTCTGAAACACACCCTGTGGGTAATTTAAAATAATTGTGGGAGCATGAACATGGAGATTGAAGACTCTTCCACGTCATCTGTGTGGGACAAACCACCATTTCGTTCTCTCCCAGCAAGAAACAAGGAACTTAAAATTGATTCATAAAGGATTCAGATTTGGATCATGAATAAACTTGGACTGCCTCTTTATTTATAATTTAAAAGGCCAGAAAACAGGAAACTATGCAGAAACAGGAGCTGAAAACAATCTCCATGTAATATTTACTTTCTGGATTGACAGTGGTACCTCGGGTTACATACGCTTCGGGTTACATATGCTTCAGGTTACAGACTCCGCTAACCCAGAAATTACGCTTCAGGTTAAGAACTTTGCTTCAGGATAAGAACAGAAATTGTGCTCTGGTGGCGCAGTGGCAGCGGGAGGTCCCATTAGCTAAAGTGGTGCTTCAGGTTAAGAACGGACCTCCAGAACGAATTAAGTACGTAACCAGAGGTACCATTGTATTTGGTAATTTGAGAGAGCAAATCTTTGCATTAATTGGCTCCTTGGGTTCCTCCTGCTCCATGAACTGGAACTTCCACCACAGCTGGTGGTTCTGCCTTGAAACACAACCCTCGCAAGAAGTGACAGTCATCCCTTGCAACCCCGCTATTCATTTGCATATATTTCCATCCCTGGCGCTTGATAACTCTCCCAGTTTTACCCCTGTCATTCTGAAGCCGGGCTGCCTGGTGGCAATAGTATCTGGGAGTCCAGAGGAAAAGTTTCATAAACGGCACCATCATGTTACAGATTTGTTTCATTTGGCTCATCTTGAGTTTCTTTGAGGGTAAGTTACAAGAGGTGTGTTGTTCTCTCTGAGTTTCTAAGGCAAATGTCGTGGATTCACTATTGTACTTTATTCCTCTCCTTCCAGGATCCAGGGGACAGATTGTCATCACTCAGACACCAGCTTCCATACAGGCAAGTCCTGGAGACAGAGTGACCATCCTGTGCAAAGCTTCTTCTTCCATGAGTAATGACATGTCCTTATATCAGTTTAAACCCGGACAGAAACCCAAGCTAATTATTTATTATGCTACGAGCCGTTTTGAAGGGACCCCGGATCGCTTCAGTGGTACCTACAGTAACACTGACTTCTCGTTCACCATCAGCGGTGTCCATGCCGAGGACGAAGCAGATTATTACTGTGGCCAAGACTACAGCTTTCCTCTCCACAGTGATACACTTCAGTACAAAAACCAGCTCAGTAGCCTAAGACAGAAGGAAGAAATGGCAGCGGGTGTTCTGCATTTAGCACCCTCCTTTCAGCTTGCGGAATGGGAGGAGGTAGGAAGGAGAGTGGGAACTGGGCTGAGGGTCATTGGCACCTGCAGAAGGGCAGCTTGAATATGGCTAAGTGAGCCACATCGTGTCCAGAAATAGACCAATCCCATATGAGTTGAAAGAGGTCGTCATGGCTTCCAGTTCTCTCCACACTTCCAGAAATGCTTCCAAGTCATCACTCTCCCTTTTCTGCGCATGGACAGATTGAAGTCCACTGATGAGATTCGCCTCATTGACATGGGATGAAATCCCCATCCTCTCCTATGCTGACATTCGATGATGCTTGGTTTTAGTCCTGTCCGTGTGAAACAGCAGGATGTTTATTTAGGTTCTTTGTATATTGTTGCAAGTATCACTTCACTTTCAAAAAAAAACTATTACACACACACACACAAAAACACACACACGCTTCCTACTAACTGCCTGGAAACCCAGATTACTGGTACTCTTGAGATTTGCAGCTGACTCTTCGAGCATATGTCACAGGAATCCCCCGTGACAAACGGTTCAAATTGCTGCATTTTCACTGCCGCCTTTTCAGGGGGCAAAGCAGCTGTCAAGTTTTGAACTGTTACCCAGCCATTGTCACTGGTTGGGATGGGGAAGAGTTTAGGTTCAGTTCACACCCAAAAATGTATACCAGGGGGTCAGCAAACATTTTCA
This sequence comes from Lacerta agilis, assembly GCF_009819535.1. Classification (NCBI taxonomy): domain Eukaryota; kingdom Metazoa; phylum Chordata; class Lepidosauria; order Squamata; family Lacertidae; genus Lacerta; species Lacerta agilis. The sequence goes on from NC_046325.1 coordinate 42,232,952, forward strand.
GCCGTGGGCCGGTCCACTGTCCCTCAGACCTTGTGGGGGCCAGACTATATTTTTTTTTGGAGGAAATGAACGAATTCCTATGCCCCACAAATAACCCAGAGATGCGTTTTAAATAAAAGCACACATTCTACTCATGTAAAAACATGCTGATTCCCCGACCTTCCGCAGGCCGGATTGAGAAGGTGATTGGGCCAGATCTGGCAACTGGCCTTAGTTTGCCTACCCATGATGTATACAAAGGTGCATGTATTATGAGAAAGTGTGCATAAAACGTGAGGATGACGTACATTGCAATACATTATGGAAAACAGCTTGCCAAGAATGTGTTTATTATTCAAAGCTGTACAGTGGTAACGGGTTACAAACACCTTGGGTTACAAACACTTTGGGTTACAGACTCTGCTAACCTGGAAGTAGTACCTTGGGTTAACAATTTTACCTCAGGATGAGAACAGAAATCGTGCGCCGGCGGCTCAGCGACACCAGACTCCTTTGGGTAGTGATAAAGCAGAATATCAAATCCAAACTCCTCCTCCTCCTCCTCCTCCTCCTCCTCTTCTTCTTCTTCTTCTTCTTCTTCTTCTTCTTCTTCTTCTTCTTCTTCTTCTTCTTCTTCTTCTTCTTCCTCTCTCTCTCTCTCTCTCACACACACACACACACGCTGCTCTCTCCATTCTCCAACCTATGCCTATTCCTCTGCCCTTCTTCCGCACCTGACCAAACCCCACTCCTTGGTGAGAGCCATTTGACTGAGCTGGACCAACCAGCTCAAACCTCCTCACATGCTGAGTTTCTCAGGTAGTTTGGAGCAGCTGGAACAACTCGGGGCGTTTCAGGCATTGGGTAGGCATCGTTTTGGAGGGAGGGGAGGTTGTCGTCTCTGCCTGCCCCTCCGGAAAGTGGGATATCCTGTTAAAGGGATCCAGGTGAGATGCTTCTTTCTGGACGCCCAGGCGGGCACTAGGGCCACCCAGAAGGTTTATGACTCTTTGAGATAGGTAAAGAACTCCCTTTCTTCAGGTTGACCCCATATTATGTACTTCCAGCCAGGGGGCCAGAAGGGGTGCAGTCTACCCAATGCCTATGCCAAGCCTCTGACACCTGTTGTGGCCTGATTTGACCCAAAATAGAACTTGTTGTGCTTCGTTATTTATGGTTTAAGACAGTCTGTCGGGTGCAGGCAGCCTGGGCCACAGTGAGGAGACCAACAAATGCCTATAACCTCTTAATGCTTTGGCAAAATCAATTAAAAATCGCAAGCATAGTAAAACCTTCTAAAGGAATGACTCTCTTTACATTAATTGGCTCCCATGAGTTTCTCCTGCTGCATGAGCTGAAGGTGGCAGCTGCCAGTTTCTGAACTGACACTCAGCCGTTGCCACAGGTCCGCGTGGCATGATATCGCCAGCTCTTGACAAAACTCCCATAGTTTAATGTTATATCAGCTCAATACATTTTGGCACCCGAGGCGAACCACAAAGTGGTGCCCCCTCTGCTTGCTCTAGCTTTAGGGATATGCTACTGTTGCTGTGAACCAATGCATGATTCTAAAGTAAGTAAATATCCTTTTTAAACTTACTTTACAAGTTGTTGCCCGATCCTTTGTTAAGTGGGAGAAGAAAGGGACAGCCAACTTATCGGTACTTCATAGCTGGATTTGTTCAAAACAAGGTTTTACAGCCTAATTCCTGTGGTTTTCATTTTGCTGCCATGGATGGGATTTTGAAACTGTGTTCAACCCCCACACATGGGCACCTGGAGGGGCAAATGGCAATTTTTTTATCTTCTTCTTTCCATTAAAACCCATCCCACAGAAAGCCACTAAGGGGTTAATGTACCTGGGGGTATGGGGCTGGTTAGCTTTCCTAAGATCTGAGTCTGGTTTCTGTTTACTATCCTAAGCAATATTTTCTCCAAAAGTGTTTCATTATAAATATATTATCTTTTTATGTTGCAGTGTGTAATTTTTCTCTGTTCTGCTGTTCTTTTACATTTGCTTCAGCGAACTTGGGGTTATCTCTTGATTTCTAATTCAGAGAGCCGGAAGATGGGATATTTTTCATCCGGAAAACTGGAGCACAAAATCTCTTCCTATTACTATTCTTTTTGGACAGATCAAATCTTACAATTCAGGATGGGAGAACTTCTCAGGAATTGTTCTCCTTCAGATTGCTGCATATCTTCCTGAGCTTCCTTCTGTTTCGTGACCTGGAACCTCATCCACAAGCGTTTCTTCTGCCTTGAAGCACAACCAGGAAGCAACACTCATCCCTTGCACCCCTTCTCCTCATTTGCATAGATTTCCATGCTGAACACTTAATAACTACTCCACAGTTACCCCCTTCATTATGAAGCTGGACTGCTTGGTGGCGAAACCATCTGGGACACAGGAGAAAGAGTTTCATAAACAGCACCGTCATGTTACAGATTTCTTTGATTTGGCTCATCTTCTGTTTCTTGGATGGTAAGAGAAGAGGTGTTGTTCTTTCCGAGTTTCTCAGGCAAATGTTGTGGACTCACCCGTGTGCTTTATTCTTTCCCTTCCAGAATCCAGGGGGCAGATTGTCATCACTCAAACTCCAGCTTCCATACAGGCAAGTCCTGGGGACACAGTCACCATCCAGTGCAAAGCTTCCTCTTCTGTCAGTCAATATACAGCCTTGTATCAGGTTAAACCAGGACAGAAACCCAAGCTGCTGATTTATGACGGTTCAAACCGTTTTGGAGAGACCCCGGATCGCTTCAGTGGCGTCTACGGCACCACTGACTTCTCGTTCACTATCAGTGGCGTCCATGTCGAGGATAAAGCAGAATATTACTGTGGACAACGCCAAAGCTTTCCTCTCCACAGTGATACACTTCAGTACAAAAACCAGCTCGGTAGCCTAAGATACCAAGAAGAGACAGCAGCCTGTGTTTTGCAGCAGCAGCACTTAGTGGCAGAACATCTACTTTGCAGCCAGAAGGTTCCAGATTAGATGCCTGGCTTCTTCAGGTCCATACCTTCCAACAAAATAGGGATGTCCCATTCTAGAATGATGATTTTACTTTTTACACCCCACACATCTGACTGGGTTGCCCCAGCCACTCTGCGCAGCTTCCCACATATTTAAAAACATAATAAAACATTAAGCACATATATATATATATATATAAACTTCCCTTTACAGGATTGCCTTCAGACGGCTCAGGGGTTGGATCCATACCCTCCAACATTTCTGCAATGAAATGCGGGGATTCTTCGCTGGAGCTTCCCGCGCGCAGGACAGGGTCAACAGCACGCGGGGTACCAGTTGCTGGGGGATCTGTGGCCAGCGCCTCACATGCACCCTTGCACGGCCACCGGCCAAGCCTGCGGACGGGACGGCCAGTAATTCCGGAGCCCAGCTCACACCGCGCCGTGAAGAAAGTTGTCCGCCAGGCTGAATCTGAAGGATGCGTGAGTCGTTCGGATGAATAAGTGCCTCGTAGATGTATCTGCAAGCACTTGCGACCTCCTAAGTTATTCCCAAAAGTAAAGTATTCAAATAAAGGGCGGCCAAAACTGCGGCCAAATGAAGTGCTAATAAACGATAAAAAAATAAACCTAGATGAAATGAAGACAGACAACCATGGTTTCTTTGGATGGCTTTGGCTGACCCGCGTGGGCTGTTTCTTCTCTCTGTACCTTGCCACGCAACCCTCTCTCTGGGCTTGTCCGCTCTAAGACCATCTAAGCTAGCTAACCTTTTACCGAAAGATCTTCCGCGATCTAACCCTCTCTACCTCCTGCGCGTTCTTCTAACCTGTACGTAACTCTCAACTAACTCACCCACACGGGGAGCCACAGCCTTTTATTGACAACGAACAGACAACGTCATGATCAATAGTTTTACCAATCAGAACACTGTTGCTGCCCTTGAAAAGGGCGGGAAGCAGATTAACTGACCATTAACAAGTTTAAACCTTGGAGCCAAAAAGTCCCGGCGGAGCGATCCCAGCGGCAAGTCGCCTACTGGATCCTCCTTTCACTTTCACTTTATCGTGGAAGTATACATCAAATAGTGCATAAATAATCATAAACAAATATAAACGACCGTAGGGTCAAATGCACCCACGAAGTGTATTCCCACAATGAAAATAGGGACATCCTAAGGAAAAGTGGGACATTCCGGGATCAAATCAGAAACCTGGACGGCTTCTGTAAATCTGGGACTGTCCCTGGAAAATAGGGACACTTGGAGGTTCTGGTTGTGACATCTAGGGTTTCCTAAATTGCCCTAATGCAGATTTTGAAAACTAATTGTGCCTTTAAGAGTCCTAAAAGGAGCTATGGGAAGCATGAATAGCTCATGCCCACATTGCTTATTTCTCTTGGCATGGTGCTGTATATTATTGGCATGGTCACATGACCTGGGCAGTGTCTTGTGCCCAAACATGGGGTTGGGTGTGATTCTGAGCTAAACCTCTGTGGGGTACACAACCCTATCCCATACTCTTATTTATTTTTTTGCACATTGGGCTAGCATGCTCCCAAGCATTCTCCCGCAAGTGGGGCTGTCTGATTTGGGGTGGCCCAAAACAATTTAGGGTGCACACCCCTAGTTCTTGACTTGCCATCTAGGGCCCTCAGAGATTTAAAAAGCGTTGTGCAAAACCAACACTTTTGCACAATACTATGATCGAAGATAAAGATTCTCTTTGAGATGAAAAATTGTGACTCTCAAGAGGGACAATCTCCCCCCAAAAGAAGATATATGAGATTTTCTTATTGTGGACTACAGGGACATAGCAATAGCAGTTCTTTATTAAGTTTATTGGCCGAGCTCCTTTTAAAACCTTAAAGGAAGTAAGGAACTTGGAATAAGTAACCTACCACATTTTACCGTGTATAAGATGCCCCCATGTATAAGGCGACCCCTATTTTCTGAGCCCAAAATTAAGAAATAAATATTTTAAACATTCCGCATATAAGACTATCCCCAATTTTAAACTTATAATTTTTTTGGCGCTGTGGGTTAAACCACAGAGCCTAGGGCTTGCCGATCAGAAGGTTGGCGGTTCGAATCCCCGTGTTGGGGTGAGCTCCCGTTGCTCGGTCCCAGCTCCTGCCAACCTAGCAGTTCGAAAGCACGTCAAAGTGCAAGTAGATAAATAGGTACTGCTCCGGCGGGAAGGTAAACGGCGTTTCCGTGCGCTGCTCTGGTTCGCCAGAAGCGGCTTTGTCATGCTGGCCACATGACCCGGAAGCTGTACGCCGGCTCCGTCGGCCAGTAAAGCGAGATGAGCGCCGCAACCCCAGAGTCGTCCGCGACTGGACCTAATGGTCAGGGGTTTCCTTTACAATGAAAAAGTACAGTACTTTGTCCTTGTAATGTATAGAGATAGAGAACAGATAGCAGCATCTTATTTGCATAGCCCAGAAGTCTTTCAAGAGAACAGCTATGGGGGTGGGGTGGAATCAGCAAATGCAGTTAAAATTAAACTTTTTTTTAAAAAAAAATTGCTTGCCTTAGGGCTTATCCACCTTGTTAAGCAGGGGGCACATAGAGAAAAGCAGACTCTTCTTAGCTCTGTCACATATAAGTGAACCACAAAACTCTCTGAACAATAACTTCTCAGGATGTCATGGCAGCCGATGAAGCGCGGATTACTTGAGCAACCTCCCAGCACTTCAATGCCTTTTGAACGTTTCACTGGGGGAAATAGGGATGCTTGTGAATGGCACTGTTCACACGCCAAGGATCGCCACCTTAGATGGCGCGCACATTCACATGCTTTAAAAAATAAATAAAATAAAAGCAGCCAACAATCTTATACGCATTTACTCAGACCTCAGTCTCACAATTTGATGGGATACCAATAAAAAACCAGTTGAAATATATATATATATAAATACAAAAATCCAGTAGCACCTTAGAGAGCAACTAAGTTTGTTCTTGGTATATGCTTTCGTGTGCATGCACACTTCTTCAGATACACTAAAACAGGTGCTACTGGACAATTTATTTTATTTTATTTATTTATTTTATATATTTCGACTGTGTCAGACCAACACAGCTACCTACCTGAATCAATGAAAAACAGTTATTTGCAAACTAATCAGGCTCCCTACTGGAGAATTTCAAATTAAAATGAGTGCAACTTTCAGGATACATATATTTCTTAGGATTTCTTTCCCTGTTTATCTTCCCAGCTGAAAGAAAAATAGGGGGAAATGTACTTGGTATATATACTTAATTTCACACCTTACGGTGTAGCAGGTTGCAATACCATCTTTAATACTGGGAATTTAAAAATACATATATTGTTTTAATAAAACTAATGCGTTTTTATTCTAAGGCTGTGTCCTTATACAGACTTACCTGAGAGTACAGTTCTCTGTATGACCATACAAATGTACCGGACAGCTAAATCATACAAGATACACATCATATTCTCCAAGTAGGGAGGTAAGTTTGGATTATTATTATTTTTAAGTGTGTATATTTTATTTCCCCCACTGCCCTTGGTGTGCATTTTTCAGGGAAGACTATTTTCTCCCCATGCCATGAGTATTTCTGGAAATTTTACATTTGTTGGCCAAGCCCAGTGGTAAACATTACATGACTCCAAAGTGTACAGTTATTGTGCATGTTTGCAAGTTTCCTTCCATCCAGGTATACAGTACCTAGATTGTATCAGGCCAACACAAATCAGCCTAATACTCTCAACGTTCCTTCATGATACAATCAGTTGCAGAGTACTCAAAACCCATGCAAAGTTGATAACGTAAAACTGTGAGGCAAGTCTCAGAACAAGAGAACCATAATGGACAACTGAAGACTAAGGGGAAGGAGATCATGAAAGGAAGTCATCTATGCTATGTGCTGTTGATGAAATGAATCCACACAGGGACACTCACGCAAAAGACAAGTGGCTCATCTCTCTCATACAGAAACACGTCAGAATACTCACAAAGGCCTAGTTTGGGTGGCAAGTTAAACTATGGTTTGGTATTCTAAGAACAAGCCTTGAGTTCATAAGCTGACCCCCATCTCCTCTCCTTCAGCGTAGCTGTGAGGAGGGATTGAAAAATTGAAAAAATTGACTTCCAAATAATTATTGTAGGCATATAGGCACCCAACGGAAACAAGACAATTTTTTTCAGGGAACTAGCACACAACCTGCTTGAATATATAAATGAGGAGATTATCCTTATGGGAGACTTTAATCGCATTTGCACTTTTATATCCAAACTGAGACAAACTGTGGCGAGTCTTAGTTATGGTTCATTAAAGCAGCAAACCATGGTTTATAAAGTTGGCTTGTTTTCCTATAGTTTAGGCAAGCCACAGTTTAGGATTCAGACATAGCAATATACTGCAGTTCATTAAAAATGGAAGTGAAAGCTTTCGATCTCTTCCTCGCAGGTGTGCAAGAGGAGGATGGAGAATTGCATGTGCCTCAGGTTTAAACCGTGGTTTAATCCTAGGTAGATCTAGGGCCAGTGTGGTGTAGTGGTTAAGAGCGGTAGACTCGAAATCTGGTGAACCGGGTTCGCGTCCCCGCTCCTCCACATGCAGCTGCTGGGTGACCTTAGGCGAGTCACACTTCTCTGAAGTCTCTCAGCCCCACTCGCCTCACAGAGTGTTTGTTGTGAGGGAGGAAGGGAAAGGAGGATGTTAGCCACTTTGAGACTCCTTCGGGTAGTGATAAAGCGGGATATCAAATCCAAAACTCCTCCTGCTCCGCCTACTTGGTGTCTGTTCCCAAATGTGGTTGGACTACAACTCGCCTCATCCCTAGCTAGTTGGACCAGTGATTGGGAATGATGGGAGTTGTAGTCCAACCACATCTGGGGACCCAAGGTAGGCTTAGAGTGTATCTAGCAACAGCAGTTTACAGCCGCTCTGATCTTTGGCCAAAAAAAAAGGTCCATTCTTGTCATATTTCTTAAAATCATTTATTGTGGATGTACGCAGGAAAGTCCTAATGAGAATTTTGGCTATCGTAATAAAGAACAAGGACATATAAAGGACTCTGAAACTTGCTTGGTGCAGTCCTACTCATGTGTAATCAGAAGTAAATCCCATGAATTCCAGTGGGATTTCTCCCAGATAGCCATGTTTAGTTTTGCATCCTAAGTGGAGAAAATAGATGTTTTTCTTTGTTAAAAGACGAGGGAAGACCATGTTTCAGTTACAGGTAGGTGGCCGTGTTGGTCTGCCATAGTCAAAACAAAATAAAAAAAAAAATTCCTAAGCACCTTAGAGACCAACTAAGTTTGTTCTTGGTATGAGCTTTCGTGTGCATGCACACGAAAGCTCATACCAAGAACAAACTTAGTTGGTCTCTAAGGCACACGAAAGCTCATACCAAGAACAAACTTAGTTGGTCTCTAAGGTGCTTAGGAATTTTTTATTTTGTGTTGAGGCAAGACCATGTTATAGGCAGTCCTGTGCCTAGTGCCCCATTTTGGGAGCTCTGCAATGCTCTAAGGAGCAAATATTCTAAGTTCTGGTTTGCATAGCATTCTTTGAAAGCTTTCCTCCAGTGGTCACAGCTGGAAGAAACTTGTTGTTGTTTTTTTGTCAAGGGAGCAGGTCTTGCTAAAGCACTGTGTTACACTTTTGGTGCCGGGACCAAGCTAGAAATTAAGCGTAAGTCTCGTTTTCCCCTCTGCTGCTTTGGGGGTGCTGAGTGTGGGAAGCCTATGTTTTTAATGTGATTTTTGATGAGTGTGGGAAGGCAGTGAGACGAACCCTCTATGCACGATGGGGAACGGATAGCTGTGAATTGCAGTGTATTGCCGTGGAATTTAGAGTTGCTTGGGCAGTGAAAAATGTCAGCACATGGGCCAAGGGGGATCGGGGAAAAGAGTGTTCCTTATTGTTCTTTTCTCCCCCCCATCCCCCAACATGTTGGGGCTCTGCGTGAAAATAATGCTAGCGGAATTTCTAGCCAAAGTTGAATTGAAGATTAGAATGACTTCTGTAATAGGACTGAGTTGATATGAACTTGTGAAAGCACATACTTCACCTGACTCAGTTGGTGGAGCGTGAGCCTCTTCATCCCGGGGTGGTGGGTTCGAGCCCCACATTGGGCAAAAGATCACTGCATTGCAGGGGGTTGGACTAGATGACCCCCGTGGTCCCTTCCAACTCTACCAACTCGTCCATGATTCTACGAGTATGAGTATGAGAACACCACGGCTGAAATTCTGGACTCTACAGCGATACATTAATTTGCGAACCAGGTATTTCCAGGGAATGTCATGTTTTTTTCAAAGGGTATGAAGTGGGCCTCTTATCCCTGCGGAGATATCAATCTGGCGGCGCAATAATTTGAAAATGCACATTGCAACAGGTAAAACGTGCAAGTCCTTCAAGGAGCCGAGGACAAAATGCGGTCACGGTTAAAACCCACTGTAAGTTTAGACAGTGTTGTGTCATGTTTTACACAGTGCGTTTTACCTTATAGGAAAAAGCCCTATCTTTTATGGGATGGGGATTGTTTCACAAGAGCTTCAAATCAGCTTTAATTGTGCAGATTTGCTGGGATATGTTTGGAATCCTGTGCAGGTTTAATTTTCAGTTCAATGGGATTTGCTTCCAGGTAGGTGAGCTTAAGACTGCCACCTAAGTGACGAAAATAAACCTAGTTTTTCCTCTGTTAAACGGCTACGCTTACTGTTCCAGTTTGTAGGCACTTTAGGCAGAGACTGGTACCTCGTTTCCAGATCTCTAGGAGCGAAACCACTTTGCTTACCGGTAAAAAAACTTTGAAATCTTTCCTTCAGTGGCCACAGTTGGGAGGGACTTGGGTTTTTGCCGAGGGCATGAGCAATGGCAAACCACTGTGGTTCACTTTTGGTGGAGGGACCAAGTTAGAAATCGCACGTAAGTCTGTTTTCTCTCTCTGTTGCTTTGGGGGTACAGTGTGTCGGATATCTATATTTTCATTTCTGTTGAGTGTTGGCAAGCATCTGGGCATTGGGAGAAAAACTACACAAGCTGGGGAACTGGCGATTATGACAGAAAACTGAGTTAGGGTTTGGGATTGTATTTTTTCCTAACTGAAGCTGCTAAGAGCTCCGTTGGGTGGTCCGTATAAAAAAAAACTTCAGCGTGTGGGGAAATGCTGTGATTCACTCTCAGCAATGGGACCAAAAGAGAGATAAAAGGGTGTGCATTTTTTGGTTCCCTCTGCCTCTTTCCCCACAATGTCTTGAGCTCTCCGTGAAATTGATGCTAGCAGAATTTCTAGCCAAAGCTGCAGTAAAGATGGGAATAACATCTCTAACTGGTTTAATTTGGTATAAACTAAGTGATATCCAATGGAGAGCCAGTTTAAAGAAACAGTTTAAAAGTTTTCAGAACGTAGGGGGTCGTCCCAGAAGCTAAATTTGGTTGCCTCTGGACAAACCAATAACAGTTCAGACTTACTGTTTTTTTTAAAAAGTGCCAATTGCTGAAAACTTGGTGAAGAAACCAGATCACAGGCAGAGAAGTGCAGAAAAAAAGAACTGAATATTCAGTTGAAACAGATTTCTCCTTTCTGCACTTTACCAAGTTTTTTTTACACTGGGTGTTCAGCAGTTGTTAATAAAAACAGGTATCCTTCATAGAAAGCGCTTTACTGTATTTGAAATGAATTACAGTGGGGTGGGAAGGTTTTTTTTTTGCACTATCAAGCACTTGGAAACCAGCCCAGTTCATTTCAGGGGAATTTATTTCAATGTAAATAGGCACCATTTGGAATATTTTGGTACTCTTAAGTCCCAATGGATGGATGGGTGGTAAAAATTAGGTAACTCCTGGGCTTGACTGCATAGAACCAATCCTGCCATCATACTTATTTTGGGGAGAAATTCAATTAAACCTGCACAGGATTGGGTAATGTGGCCCCACTGCGTATCGATATAGCACACATTCATCTGAATGGATGGAAAGGAATCCCATGGGAGCAGTGAACAGTGATTTATGCACTTGATAAAGCAGCTAGAACACAACAGGTGATTTCTGGACTCATTAATTTGAGAATATATTAACTTGAGAATACAGGTATTTCTAGGTGAGGTCATATTTGTCTGTAGTTAAGTCTAACATTGTAACTAAGGTGCTAGAAATACCCTATCATTGATTTTCACGGGGATTTTAGTCTGACTGTTCTGCAAAAGCCTATGTTAGAAATTGATATAGATATAGCTCTATAGACTACCGTAATTGGAGGATCTTTGCCCAAATGGCACAGTAAAGCCCTTTTTTTCCTCTTTTGGCTCTGGCGTACCATGCATATTGATGGTGCTGTGCAAATATATCGATTGATCAACAAATGCATTGATAAATCAAAATCTGTTCTATCATAGATAAGTCAAGTGGAACCTAAAAATAAAAAATAAAAAAATAAGCAGGCATTTTGTCAATGCGCTCTGTCAAAGGCAACTGGGATTGAAGATGCTATTAACTTATAGCAGAGACAGAATTCTGCAACAAGAAAAAGAGTGAAATTTCAAGGTTATTTTCAAAGCGAATATAGTATTTCTTTTGCCCCTACCAATTTGATGGTGCAATACTTTGCACAGATCAGTTATAGCAAGTAAAATGAGATGTATGTCCTTTACGAAACTTAGAGCACAAGCTGATCATTGTTAAGACCACTGTATGCTTAGCACATGCTTAATTATTTGCCATTGAAATTAATAGGGGGGCTTCATATTTTACTGGTTTGGGCCATTATTAGTTATTTGGGCATTTCTGAAGTAATCCAGAAAGGAGAAACAATGTAAAAGATGGTAAAAACGTAAGTTTTATGATGGAATATAGAATTTAACTCTCCTGTGTGATTCATGTATGGGTGCTTAGAGAAGGGTTTAAACAGCATATTTCATCTACAGTGGTATCTCAGGTTACATACGCTTCAGGTTACAGACTCCGCTAACCCAGAAATAACGCTTCAGGTTAAGAACTTTGCTTCAGGATAAGAACAGAAATCGTGCTCTGGCGGTACAGTGGCAGTGGGAGGCCTCATTAGCTAAAGTGGTGCTTCGGGTTAAGAACAGTTTCAGGTTAAGAACGGACCTGCGGAACGAATTAAGTGCGTAACCAGAGGTACCACTGTATAGGATAGAAAATGTAAAAACCATGTACGAATAAGTAAAGAAATATCTGCACTTACACTCTAGCCAAATTTATAACAATGCACCACACGCCAATTACGAAAGCCAAAGTAATGCAGAACATTTCAAATTTTGCAGCTTTCTTTATGTGTTCTCCCCACGAGCTCAATTTCTCTGTCCCTGCTGCTCCACATTAGGACAGCACTGCATCCGGATATTAATATTGGCCTGTTCCTAACTTTACTCAGTAGGCTGAAAGATACTACTAGGGAAATGTTCGCTTTAAAAATGTGTAGATCAGTTCTGTGCACAGCTACTGTGTCTTGTCTGAGGGTGTGCTGAGCCCAAGTTTTACTTTCCTGCAGTACATGCACCGTCACGAACGCTGTAGGATTTTGAATTTCTTTGGTTTTCAGAACAACCGCGTGTCCATGTTTGCATGGCAATAAGACGTTCTCAGTTCAGCAGGGTTTATCACTTCCAGATAAGGCCACATAGGGTTGCAGTTTGAAGTTTTTTTCTGTACCTTTAACAGCTGTTTAATCTGCAGCAAGAATAAAAGCATTATACCTCCAGTCAGTTTCTGAATGTTGGGCTGCTCCAAAATGTGTGGGGGAAGTGATGATGATTTCAAATCTGAGCCTGAACGCTGTTTGCATTTCTGGTGTGATCAAGGTGGCCAACTAGGTGTGTCGTGAAACAGTAGCAAATACTTCACTTGCTTTATTGGGGTGTGGGTGTGTGTGTGAAGAAGTAGACCCAGTGCCAGCAGAGGTAGCACTGGTGTCTAAATTTTGTCCCGTTTGGGGGTCTCCTGGACCGGCAGGGAAACTCATGGATTTCCTTTGCCTCGAGCAATTACCTTCACAATTTTATTTGGACGGCGGCGCCATTTGCAGCAAAATGTCTTGAACTAGCATTGTGGTCTTTCAACGGCCCTGTGGTACACCTGAATGATGCAATATTCCGTGTTCTTGTTTGTTTATGCAGGCGGACAAGACGCCACGCCGTCGGCGTTCATTTTCCCGCCCTCTAAGGAGCAACTAAAAACGGATTCAGCCACCTCCGTGTGCCTGGTCAACACGTTCTACCCGAGCAACCTGAACGTGGTCTGGAAAGTGGATGGCACTACCGTCAGTGAGGGCGTCCAAACCAGCCCCCCATCGTCTGATACAGATAACACCTATAAGCTGAGCAGCACGCTGACGCTCCCGACATCAGATTTCAACGCCCACGAATTATACAGCTGTGAAGTGACACACAAAATGTTGTCCAGCCCTCTTGTGAAGAGTTTTAGGAGGTCTGAGTGTTCCGGATAGGGCCCCCCCCTATAGAGCAGGTTCTTCTTTATAGTCACCCCCCTGCACCAAGTTTACCATCCATATCAGAAATCCCCCTAGTATTATGACTGAAGGAAAGAAATCTTACATATCTCGTCTTGCATGTCCTTTCTCTGTGGTCTGTAACTTCTTCCATGTCCTTTTAAATCTTACTTGTATCACGTTAACCTTGGGAAAGAATATAAATGCATAAATAAACTCATTCTCTTGAAAAGCACGTTGTCTCCCTCCGCTTCTTGTTTTCAAGGTCGCAATCAATCGAAATCAAGCAAAATCAGATGAATTATAATACTTGATGGGGCCGGGGGGGGGGGGTCGAGGGGAGAGGGCAGGTTGCTGCCTGCTATCGATCCTAAGGTATAATGAATCAACTGTAAGGAATCGATATGACGGTAACCATATGCGTGGTTGGTAAAAGGTCTTAAAACTTCCACCTGCTCTGAAACGAGTTTTCAAGTCCCAGCAAATATGGCTGCCTGTGGTGTCACTACATCCCTTCATCCACTGAACGGGTGAGAATTTGTTGGTTGGTACCTTTGGTCGCCATGGTGCACAGTTACAGGGTACGTTTACAGTACCAACCCATATCCATTTATTTCAGTTAAATCCACATAATCCTGCAGCTTGCATTTTGACACACACACAAACACACATCCCTACAATGTCCGGGGTTCCCTGGAGGAGCGGGGATGACTCCGAGGTCTCCTCTGCACTATGTATTTCAAGTAGTTTCATAGCTCTGCTTCCCACATAGATTTCTGGGAAACAGGGGTGTAGCAAGGGGGGCAGGGGGGCGGTCCGACCCGGGTTCCATAATGGAGGGGGTGACAAATTATCAAGGAACATTTTTTTAAATTATTTTTGTTTAATGCCTGCTCCAACGGTCTTATCTTACTATACTAGGGATTATATAGCTATATATGGCATTTCATGCATATCGGTTAATATCTTGACCCTCCTCCACAAAAATAGCTGTTCACTTGGCTGTTTTCCTATGTCATGAAGGCTGAAATTTCAGTTCAGTGGAGCACTTACTGTTCCCAACCCTAACCCTGTGGAAAGCCATCTAATTAGACTTTAATTTGATTTTGAGATGTTTTTAGGAGGCAATTTAATTATTGTTTGATTTTATACCAATGTTATGTATCTGATGTTAGCCACCCTGAGCCCGACTTCGGCCGGGGAGGGTGGGATATAAATAAAAGGTTTTTTTTAATTATTCCTTTGTAAGAAAATATGAAATAACGTAAAACCATTTTTGCGGGGGGGGGGATCAATGGGGGGGTTGACAAGAAATTTTCCGCACTGGGTACCACCTGACCTTCTCATGCCTGGGAGGGGGGGTGACTTTTTTTTTGCCCCCGGGTACCAATTTACCTTGCTACGCCCCTGCTAGGAAATGTGGCTTGTTAAGGGTGCTGAGAGTTGTCAGGAGACCCCAATGTCCTTCACAAAACTACGGTTCTCAGAGTGGTTTGACAACCAGTCCTTCTTCCCAGTGAGCTCTGGGAACAGTAGCTCTGTGAGGGGAAGAGGGCTCTCTTAACAAATTTCAGAACCCTTTGTTGTTGTTGTTCAGTTGTTCAGTCATGTCTGACTCTTTGTGACCCCATGGACCAGAGCACACCAGGCACGCCTATCCTCCACTGCCTCTCGCAGTTTGGCCAAACTCATGTTGGTAGCTTCAAGAACACTGTCCAACCACCTCGTCCTCTGTCATCCCCTTCTTGTGCCCTCCATCTTTCCCAACATCAGGATCTTTTCTAGGGAGTCTTCTCTTCTCATGAGGTGGCCAAAGTACTGGACCCTCAACTTCAGGATCTGTCCTTCTAGTGAGCACTCAGGGCTGATTTCTTTAAGAATGGATAGGTTTGATCTTCTTGCAGTCCATGGGACTCTCAAGAGTCTCCTCCAGCACCATAATTCAAAAGCATCAATTCTTCGGCGATCAGCCTTCTTTATGGTCAGAACCCTTAACAAAGGACAATTCCTTGTCTCTAATGCTGTGTCCATAGTAGGGTGTTAATGCTTTATGTGGGTAGCTGCTTCTCTCTCTCTCTCTCTCTCTCTCTCTCTGTGTGTGTGTGTGTGTGCCTTTAAAATATATATGAAATAAAACATTTGCACAAAAGAGCAGAAAAATAATAATCATCACCATCATCAATGGTAATAAGTAACCCAGGCAATGATTTGGAGTCACATCCTTTCCTCCCCACCTAATGTATCTGCAAAGGCAAACTTTCTTTTTAATAAATGTGCTTTGTTCAACAGCAGTTCTGTGTGAAAGAGCTGTTTTAGAAATAAAATAGTCAATTCAATTCAATTTATTTATTGCATTATCCATGTGGCCGTAGCACATAGTAAAAGACCAGGCAGTGGCCTGGCACGATTATACAAAGAATACAACAGATACTGTTAAAATATTGGAGGTAAAATCGTGCTGGAAAATACAAATAAAATAAAAAGCAATAGCAGGGCGTGACGACAGAGTCCATGTCAGGAAGATACATAAGACTAAGGCTAAGGGAAGTTAGCCAAAAAGGTGGTCCTGAGTTTCATGAAATAATGCATGAAATACTTACCCCTTGATTTCACGTGGAGTGGCCATCTACATATTACAGGCCCTGAAACTCAGGACCACCTTTTTGGCTAACTTCCCTTAGAAATAAAATAAATCAACTGCAAACCTGCCTTCAGCTACAACTGGTGGAGAAAGGCACCCTGAATTGTTTCCTTTGGGTTATTGCTGGAAACATGATGGAAGGGTGTGCATGAAATGTCCGTGAAATGTCACTGCACACTAAAAAGAAATCTCCCACACAATGCATTCCTGAGGATCAGGAAAATCCTAATTTGGTGAAGAAAATGTGTGGGCTGCCGCTTGGATGAGGATGACATCTTGTGGATGCCACACACAAAAACTGAGGCCCAAGCAGCTTCAAATCCACAAGGTCAATGTGGACAAGCCCTAGATTTCTCTGGCACATGCGTTTTCTCGTTGGCCTCTCTGAATGTCGCCTTGCACTTGCAGTGCCTGGTTCTGCCCCACCCTTGTTCAGACAGACATTAACATTTTCACCCTTAGGGAGAAAACATCCTGAATTGGACAACACTCCTCTGTATCTGTTGGCTTTCCCCCAGGGATCAAGTTTCGAAGCTGATATTCCCCCTTTTCCTTTGTAAGCACCGGCAATCTGGTTCTACTCCGGTTAAAAATATATATTAGATATAATGTCTGGTTGTTGGATAGAGGTTATAATAGATGAAATATGAGAAGTCATTTGATGGGGGAAAGATAAAGTAGGAATATCGATTAATTGGGTTCAATATTATTATTGTTGTTGTTGTTGCTTTGTTTACATTTTTCTAAATATATAAGTGCATTTTAAAAGGGCGCTAGTTACCGAGGACGACAGCGGCACAATATTAGCCATAATTTTACTGTTTTTTATTGCCAAATGAAGAGACAAAATTGTGAAGAACATCAGGTCGGTTATAACTGCTTCTCCAGAGTGCCAGCTGAATAGAGTCTGTAGCTTTCATAATGACCGTTCCCCACATCAAAATGGGGTGCGCATTTTGCGTGGTCTCGAGTAGCCTCCTGGGATCATGGTGCAGCTCTTGGCAGTTGGGTCCGGCACCGCCTTCCCAGGTTGGATACCTGTGGTCTCCACCTACTCTAGCAGCCGCCCAATCCTGGCTGGGGAGGTGTTGCCGAGGGGATTGGCCAGGTAGAAGGAGGGATTAGTCAGTACACACAATAAGTTCTAAGTTTCCAAATGGTTCCCACTGAGCTATAGAGGGAAACTCACCCAAAGAAGTTTCATTTTAAAGAACAAGCATGTCTCTTAAAGAACCAGGCCACCCACACTACATGTTCTGTATAACCTCAGACACACTGTTGAAAAACACCTGGTAAAAATTATTAAACCACAAATTTAAAAATGTGTCTCTTCTGGGAGGGAGATAAGGAGCTGTGCTGATTCATGGAAGCCTCCTTCTGCTGCCATCGCTCCACTTCTTCCTTCTCCCCCTTTGTTCTTCCTGGGGGACTGGTTAAATATTTCTGGCACATTGAGTACACACTGATTCAGTTCTTCATGGCCACCTATGTTTTCATCTGGTTGGAATGAACGTTCCCCACATCAAATGGGGTGCGCGCTTTGCATGGTCGTGAGTAGCCCCTTTGGATCAGCTCCTGGCAGTTGGGTCTGGCACCACCTTCCCAGGTTGGATACCTGTGGACTCCACCCACTCAAGCAGCCACCCAATCCTGACTGGGGAGGTGTTGCCGGAGGAATGGCCAGATAGAAGGAGGGATTAGTCAGTACACACAATAGGAGTTGAGTCATACCTGGGAAGCGGCCATTGGATTCAGAGCTTCCCCACCCTCCACTCCCTCATTTGACATTTACTTTGCAGGTTAACCATTTTATTTCCACAGCCACACAGGCACGCAGGCGCTGCTATGTCAAGGTTGCTGTTGAAGGGCCGGAAAGGACTTTCCTTGCATTGGCAGGTTTCGCCTTTCCCGTAGCAATTCGTCACAACTTTGGCGGTTGCAGGCCTTGGGCAGAATCCTTTAGTCATCTACAAAATGGGGGGCGTGGGGCGGTGACCCCCGCCCCCATTGCGGCGGCAATAACAGGGTTCCCGTTAAAGGGGTCTCGGGGGGGGGCATTGGCCCATACACCAAGAGGTCGTCATTGCCCTCCCCCTCCAGTGGCAGCGAACAGGGGGGTGGGCTATCTGCTTGAAGATATGTTCTCCAGAGTTAGCCCACTCCCCACTCATTCTGGATAACCCTGATATTACCCAGAACCCCGGCTGGGGGGGGCGGGGAAGGATAAACGCCCAATGCCTGAGACAAGGTTTCCCTACATCTGAATATTAATAAAGTTGTGGCCAATTTAATCCCATAGAACGTTGTCACGTGTTGTTATTTCCCTCAGGGGCTGCCCCGGGGTTCGGGGGACGCAATAGGCAGGTTCCTTGCGGCATTTAATAAAGACCAAATGCAAAAGTTTCATTTGTTGAGTTGAAATTCTTGCTAGTTCATCTCCTTTATGACACTGAGTATCAGGAATCCACAAACAGGACTAAGGATGCAATCCTCATCTTAATTAGTTCTGGTTAATTAATTCCCCACAAACAGTGGCATATAAAACTGTTGGTATCACCACACCTTTAAAATTAAACATTTTATAATGTTGATGCATGGTCTTTCAAAGAAGCTGAACATTTGATAAATGAAAAATTTAGACTTCAGGCTAAACCGGACGCCTGAACCTAGTCTTTACTTTGCCTAAGAGTTACAATATTTTTTCCTGAAGAAGTGTGCATGCACACGAAAGCTCATACCAAGAACAAACTTAGTTGGTCTCTAAGGTGCTACTGGAAAGAATTTTTTATTTTATTTTGTTTTGAATATTTTTTCCTGATTCCCAATGATTTTTTTTGGGGGGGGGGATATTTTCTATAGGTCCATGAGTTTAATATTTTCTTTTCTGACAGCAAATTTTTTAATTCCTTTTGCAATGCTGTGTGTGTGTGTGGTGTGACACCACACACAGTGTCCTCATTATGGTGGTGACAGCCATAGTTCTCATTTCTCATCTCTCTATTTCTCCTATTCTGATTCATGTGAAGCAATGCAAGTGTAGAACTGGTGCCTGGAATCTGTTATAGACTGGATGAGGATCAATAAAGGGAAACTTAGGCCCCCGTCTGCACTATGCGTTTAAAGCAGTTTCATACCTCTTTAAACATCATGGGAACTGTAGGCTTAAGGGGGTTAAGGGCCCTGAGAGTTGTTAGGAGGGCCATAGTCCTCTCACAGGGCTACAATTCTCTCTCTTTTTTTCTTTTTCTTGATCATGCTTTACTGAGGAAACTGAACAAAACCATATATAATTTAAGGAGAAATAAACAAACAGGCCTTGTACATAGCAGGAAGACATTCAGCAAAAAAAAAACGTACTACAGGAAAACTCCCTCAGAAGTACAGGCCAATCAGAGCATGTGCCACCTCAGTGAAGATCATGCTACTCAGCCTGGTTGCTAAGCGACACCATCACCACCCACGAGTACCGGTAGCTGAGAACAAAATCAAGCCTTTACATTACAAACTGAATGATCCCTACCGTTGCACTTCCTATTGCTCCTAGGGAAGAAAGCTGGGAAATAAAGAAATAGCTTTTAAAAAAATAAAATTTGGAAAAGGGCTCAGTTCTCAAGACACAAGTAAGATCAGAAACTATGTTATTCATTTATTTCCCTCTTGTCCAGGATAAGAGGGTCCCCTGAATTTGGCAGCAAAATTGTCTGCCCACAGAATGACCTCTATATAAAGAATCTCTTTACAATTCTCAGAGCGGTCCAAAAATCAATGCCTCTTCACAGGGAACTCTGGGAACTGTAGCTCTGTGAGGAGAGAAGCTGTGACCGTTTTTAGGCGGCATGCCACAGCGTTAAATGTAAAATGTACATGGGGCCTTAATCCCAGCAAGATGGAGGTTCTGTGGGCAGTCAGATCTTCTACTCCTGCTCAGGGAGATGGTATTAAACATGTTCCTGACAGGACTGCACACCAACTGTAGGATCAGTCTAGAGGTCCTCTCAGAACATCCTTCCTCTAGATCTGGGCCATGTAACAGGTAGATCAACTTCCCAAAAGAAGCTCAACAACTTTAGTAGATCACTGCCAGTTTTTGTATAGTGTGAGTAGATCACTATTGAAAATTGGACATGCCTGTTCTAGATGATGTTGAACTATTAACACCCATTATCCCCATTTTGGCATTAAGCCTAGTAGTAATAGTATTGGTATCAGTATTATTAGTATTATTCTCTGACTGGATCTTTGGAAGTTCAGCAACACATCTGGAGCGCACCAGTTTGGGGAAGGTTGTCCTAAACCTGACTTTATCACCTGAGACCCAGGTAGCCTCTATGGCGAGGAGCGCCTTTCATCAGGTTAGACTGGTGCACTAACCTATTTTAGGCAAGGGTAGCCACAGTCATCCATGCTCTGATAACTGTCAGGACTGACTACTGCACAGTGTTGTATGTGGGGCTTCCTTTGAAGACTGCTTGGGAACTGCATCTGATTCGCAACACAGCGCTTGGCTGCTGTGACCAGTCACTGGGAAGATACCTTCTAGGTGCTTGAAGATCATCTGGTCTGTTTCTGAGCATAGTTCAATGGGCTGGTGCTTACCTTAAAAGCCCTATGCTGTTTGGTACCTGGGAACCTGAAGGAATACCTTCACCCTATTAAAAAAAAATGGTAAAGGACCACTGACATTTAAATCCAGTCACGAACAACTCTGGGGTTGCAGCGCTCATCTCGCTTTACTGCATGAGGGAGCTGATGTTTGTCTGCAGACAGTTTTTCCCGGTCATGTGGCCAGCAGGACTAAGCCCAGGGGCAGAACAAGGGGGCGGGCTGCCCTGGGTACCGCCCTGGGGGGGTGACACTCGGGACGGCGCCCCATCCCCGCGATTGGTGCCGCAGGCGCACGTGGGGCGCAGCAACTTTTAAGGCTGCAGCGCGTGAACAGCAGCACAGCATCTGTGCTGCTGTTCACGCGCTGTAGCCTTAAAACTTGCCGCACCACCGCATGGTCAGAAGGGGTGCCGCTGCTGGCCGCTCGCACCCGCCATCTTGGGTGGGCGTGAATGGCTGGCCCCCCTTCCGACCGTGCGGCTGCGTGGCAAGTTTTAAGGCTGCAGCGCGCGAATAGCAGCACAGCGTCTTGGGTGGACTGCGCATGGGATGCTGCACACGCGCCATAACATCACGCCGCATGTGTTGTGATGTCAGGGCATGCGCTAGGGAGTGGCGCCCTGCCCCCAGGGGGGTGCCCCCATGTTTGCTGCCCTGGGCGGCAAAGCGGCTCCCTACGCCCCTGACTAAGCCACTTCTGGCAAAACCAGAGCAGCACACGGAAATGCCGTTTACCTTCCCACCGGAGTGGTACCTATTTATCTACTTGCACTTTGACGTGCTTTCGAACTGCTAGGTTGGCAGGATCTGGGGCCGAGCAACGGGAGCTCACACCGTTGCGGGGATTCGAACCGCCGACCTTCCTATCGGCAAGCCCTAGGCTCACCCTATTAGCATGCCCATATATTGAGGTATGTTTCAGAAGATCTCTTCTGTGTGCTCCTACCAAATGAAGTCAGGTTGCAAGGGGCAGGGGGCTGACCCAAGCTTCCTTTGTGGTGGCAACCCCCCAGGCAGACTCACCTGGCATCAACATGCCCACATTTTTTTGGCTCCAGGCAAATTCATTTTTTAAAAAATTTCCCAGACCATAAAAGTTCTTGTTGTTTTTAAACTTTTCTTGTGGTCTTCAAAATATTTTGTTTCTATTGCGCTTCCATTTTGATTTTGAAAAAAGAGAGCATGTCTGAAAGGCGATTCATAGGTTTTAAAAATAAACAGTAATATTTCTGAGTCGTACTGCCTGACAAAGTAAGAGGCAGTCCATTGAAGATCTTAGGCATAGGAGAACCATTTTCTTCAATATCTTCCTTTCGCCTGAGCAAAAAAAAAGAATTGCTACTAACACATTATAATGCTTCAAGCTACGATCCTATGCCCACTTACTTGGGAGTATGTTACATTGCACTCAATGGGACTTAACTTCTGATAGCATTGTAGTGTTAGCTTTGCTTTTTCCGTGGGTAAATATGAAATAATGTTTGTGACATGCTTTGAACACCTAAAATGCTGCTTCTTCTTCTTCTGGTTGAGCAACCATCAGCTTCGGCCCTCCTTCCGAGATTGGGGTGCTGTTTGTGATGCCTCCAGGTGCGTTGCGGTTTCGGGGTTTCAGTTCCTCATAACAGGGTCCTGACTGATACTGTTGCCTTGGTGATCTCTAAATTGGCCGATGCGGCTGCTCCCTTGAGGCCTGTTTAGACTTTCGAAACAAGTCACGTTGAAACCGTAACCTGCAGAAAATGGTGGTTCTCTTATTCTCAGTATGGGACAGGTGTCACTGGACTTTTTGGCTCTCGCTACTGGCTGGATGAGAGAGAGCTCACCACACATTTTTCAGTTCATATATAACATTATGCTGTTATAGGTTTTTCCGAGATGCTGCATTCTGGTGTTTAAGGCTGTTCTTGCAAGGCAACACAAATATCCTTCCATTGCAGGCCAGGCAACCATTTTTATCACAATATTTCCCCCACTGCTTCAATTGCTAGTGCAGTTCAGCAAAATGGGTACTAAGATCAGATTTGTGAGTCTTTCAATGTATCGATTACCCTGAAGCCTGCTTAGATGTGACGACGGAGCGTTTAAATAGGGTCGCCATACTTCAATTGCTATGCGCCACAAATAACCCAGAGATGCATTTTAAATAAAAGGACACATTCTACTCATGTAAAAACACGCTGATTCCTGGACCGTCTGCGGGCCGGATTGAGAAGGCGATTGGGCTGGATCCAGCCTTAGTTTGCCTACCCATGGTCTTCAGGATGCAGATCTGGAGTTTCCACCTTCCCACAAGATTTCTTGTTCGTTTTGCATTATAGGCACCTGCCCATATGCTTGAATGGCCACCTTTTTGCAGACTGGTGTGAATGACAGCACATTGCAAGTGGCCCTGCTGTCTTTTTGCTCAGCAGTATGATGGCAAATAGTACAGAGGAGTAGACACCCTGCACCCAAAATAAGCTTTGGGGATATCGCTAACCTATACCATCACTTCCATGCCTAACTAGCATCACTGGATGTTTTCAGGAAGGGAGTCTGAACGACAGTGGAAAATAGTGCCTTGTTGAATGACCATCATCATGGCTTCTGCAAAAATAAATCCTGTCTCACTAATCTTTTAGATATATATATATATATATATATATGTTAGTGTTAATAAACATGTGGATAGAGTTGGTCCAGAAGGCATTTTGTATTTGCAACTTCCAAAATGCTTTCAATGTAGTTTGTTACCACGTACTCCAGACCTGAGGAAATTTAACAGTCGTCAAGGATAAGAGGACAGATCCGCTGGTGTACTGGCAGCTGGCTAAAGAATGGAAAGCAAGAGAGTAGCAAGAATGACAGTTCTTCTCACAAGAATTGATACACAGATGTGTGCTTATTTTAAACTTGTTCATAAATGATCTGGGGTAAGGGGTGAGCAGTGAGGCGACTCAAAAATATTCCAGTTGCTAAAACTAGAAGGATTGTGAGGAGCTCCAAAAGGACCTATCCAAACTCAATGACTGAGCATTAAAACATCAAATGCAAGGGATGAATATTGCGTTTTACAAAATCTGAAGTTCTGATATGCACTGATGGGGTCTGAGCTTGGGGATACTAACCAGGAAAGGGATAATGGGGTCTTAGTCAATAAAAATGCTGTCCTAGAGCAGGCACCCCCAACCTTTGGCCCTCCAGATGTTTTGGACTACAATTCCCATCATCCCTGACCACTGGTCCTGTTTGCTAGGGATCATGGGAGTTGTAGGCCAAAACATCTGGAGGGCCAAAGGTTGGGGATGCCTGTCCTAGAGTGTAGCACACAAAAGGCCTACTCTTCAACTTTAACAGCACGATCCTATGCATGTCAGTTCAGAAGTGAAGCTCATTGACTTCAATGGGGCTTACTCCCTGGTAAATATGTATAGCACACTATCTGAGAAAAGCTATGAAACTACGTCGCTATAAGACTGGTTCTCTTCAACCCTGCTAAGCCTGTATGGTTTTCTCCCAAAGCATCTCCTCCCATGAGCAGATAGATGCCAAGTTTTATTTCTTGATTTGTAGAGCTCTTTCTTCTCTGTACGCCAATAAAGGTTGATGGATTGATGGATTGATTGATGTTTAGGATTGCAGTTTGCTGCAAAAAGGGGGAAAAGACAAGAGCTTTCAAAGAACACATAATGGTTAGCTTTTTTTTTTTAGATAAAAAATGTTCTTTATTGAATTTTGATGATACAGAAAAAAAGAAAAAAACGTAAACAAATGGAAATAGACTACTATTTACACAAACACCATTTATTCCCCCCAACCCCATGACAACCTATCACCACTCCCCACAGCTTCCCTCCACCTTGACTTCCATATATTTTCAATTTGTTACAAAACATTGCAGTCTTTTGGGTTTCGTATTTTAATCTCTTTATGTTGTTGTTTAGTCGTTTAGTCTTGTCCGACTCTTTGTGACCCCATGGACCAGAGCATGCCAGGCACTCCTGTCTTCCACTGCCTCCCGCACATTGGCCAAACTCATGCTAGTCGCTTCAAGAACACTGTCCAACCATCTCATCCTCTGTCGTCTCCCTCTCCTTGTGCCCTCCATCTTTCCCAACATCAGGGTCTTTTCCAAGGAGTCTTCTCTTCTCATGATGTGGCCAAAGTATTGGAGCGTCAGCTTCAGGATCTGTCCTTCCAGTGAGCACTCAGGGCTGATTTCCTTCAGAATGGATAGTTTTGATCTTCTTACTCCTTTAATCTAAAATATCAGCATATTCCTTTTTGAACAGTGTTTATCCATATATTCTTCGAAGCATTGCCATTCTTGCCTAAGTTTTTGATTTGACTGCATTCTTATGTATGCTGCTAGCTTTGCCATTTCCATAAATTCACTTAATTTATGTAACCAGACGTCTTTTGTGGGCATTGTCTCATTCTCCCATTTGCTGGCAAACACAATCCTGGCAACTGCTGTAGCTTATAGGAAAATTCCTTTCTTTTTTCTGGGGTGCATCTTTCCCCAGTAGACCTAAGAGAAATGCCTCTAGTTTCTTTTGCATAGACACTTTTAGCATTTTTTAAAGTTCTTCATGAATCGTACCCCAATAAATCTTAGATTTTTCGCAAGGCATGGAAAAAATGTTCATTCTACTTTCCTGCATTTCCAGCAAAGGTTGGATTTCTGTCTGTCAATTTGGGCAAGCTTAGATAGTGCTGGGTACCACCTGAAAAACATCTTCTTAAAATTCTCTTTTGTCACATAACAAGCGGTGAACCTAATGTCTATACGCCAAAGTCTTCCCAACCTTTTAAAATACTTCATAGTACCCAGTAATATACAGTCATACCTCGTGTTACGAATGCTTCAGGATGCGTACAACATGGGTTACGAACGCGCTGAACCCGGAAATAACGGAACACCTTACTTCCTGGTTCAGCAGTTCGCGCATGTGCAGACGTGTCAAATGACATCACGCACATGCGCAGAAGCGCCGAATCACGTCGCGCACATGCGCAGACGCAGCGCTTCAAGTTAAGCACATCACGGGTTACGAACGGGGCTCTGGAACGGATCCCGTTCGTAACCAGAGGTACCACTGTAGCTGCTTCTGGGGAATCATATTATGTTGGCTGTGCACATACTATACCTTTTAAAGCACATTCCAAGCACGTTGTTTTCCTCAGAGAACTGTGGGCGCTGAAGTTTAGCCCTCACAGCGTTACAATTCCCAGCATCCCTTTACAGACGGAAGTACAGAGTGGGAGCTGGTGGTTCTCTCTTCTCCTCAGTAACATCTCTGACTAGAACCACAACAAAATGGTTCCCTGGCCTACAGTGAAAGGAGATGTGTTTTGTTTTGCTTTGCTTTGCTTCCCTGGGTGAATAATTGGATAGCCTTACACACCAGAATGTCACAGTCCAGAAAAACTATAACTTTAACGTTCAGGGTTATAGTGGACATTTATCTGAATCGAAGATGTGTGGCGATCCCCCTCTCTCATCCACCCATCCAGGGCTGAGACCATCAAAGTCCAGTGACACCTGTCCTTTACTGAGAATAAGCCAACTTTCTTAAGAGTGCACCAACATTTTCTGCAGGTTACGGTTTCGTCCTGACGTGTTTCGAAAGTATAAACAGATGTCGAGGGAGTGGGCCCATCGGCCAGTTTTAGCGATCTCCGAGGCAACAGTATCAGCCGGGGCCCCATTTTGAGGAACCGAAACCCCCGAGCTGCAATGCACCTGGAGGCATCGCAAGCAGCACCCAAGGCTGTGCCACGTAAGAGGTGTTTTCCGTCTCGGAAGAGGAGCTGAGCCTGACTGCTTGACAACAAACGTTGAACCAGAAGAAGAAACAGTAGCGTTAGCGTCTCAGGTGTTCAGAGCGTGTCACGAACATGATCTCCCAAGTGTCTTTATCCATAGAAAGATGAAGCTAATAGTGCGAGCCTTTCCATGTCTACTCAGAAGTAAGTCCCCTAGAGTCCAGTGGACAGAAAGAGGACTGAAGCCTGAATTACGGCAATGTGAGTGTAACAATTCTTTGCAGCCCAGGAAGACCGGAAGTGGTACTTATCCTGCCTAAAATTCCTAATGGGTTGTCTATTACTAATCTGGCAGCATCATGATAGGTAGAAAAAGAAAAAAACCCTGCCCAGGTGACTATCAGGTATACAAGTAAATGCATAAAAAAACACTTTATTTAAGGTCTGTAACATATTGAGCACTAAGATCCCAAAGACATTCATAAAACGATAATAAAAAGCTATATATCTGTTATGTACTGAGTTGAATAGGATCCAAACTGCAGCAGGCTGATTGGTCCTAGAACAATAGGATTGAGATTGCAGCAGTCTGACTGGTCCCAGAACAATAGGATTGAGATTGCAGCAGTCTGACTGGTCCCAGAACAATAGGATTGAGATTGCAGCAGTCTGATTGGTCCCAGAACAATAGGATTGAGATTGCAGCAGTCTGATTGGTCCGCAGGAGCCACCCAATCCAGCTCCAGGTGGAAGTGAATCTGCACTCTGATTGGCATACAGGAGTATCCCGGAATTAGCCAATCACGTGGGGCCCATTGTGTAAATAGTGTATATAAAGCAAACGTTTTGGGGGAACTACAGTCCTCACTACTATGAGCTGAATAAAGAGCATGAAATTCACACTCGACTCCGAGTATCTTTCACTGGCGACGAAGGTGGGATCCCGCTGAGCTGACTGCAACACACAGCACCGCAGCAACGCCACCTGCCGCACAGCTGCCTCGCACCGTGTATCCAGGCTTCAGCTCCGGGTCCCAAGGAACTCAAGATGGCAACAGACAGCAGCTTCTCGCCGTTCAACCCAGCATCAGGAGACTGGGAAGGATATGCCACCCGTTTCACCTTTCTTCTAGAAGCTAAAGGGGTCACCAACGATGCCAAGAAGAGGGCGATATTCTTCAGCGTCTGCGGAGAGGAGACATTCGAAATCGCCCGGGCTCTCCTTGCGCCTGATGATGTCGCTACCGTTCCTTACAAAACAATAGTGGAACGGCTGAAGGGGCACTTCTCGCCACAGCCCTCGGTGGTGGCTCGTCGAAATGCCTTCTATGCAAAGCGGCAAGCCCCTGGGGAAACCATAACGGGGTTTGTGACCTCCCTCCGCCAAGCCGCTCGGTTCTGCAACTTCTCAGAGTTGGAGAACATGCTGCGTGACCGCCTCGTCGGTGGCCTGAGGGACGAGAAGCTGCAACGACGCCTCTATGCCAAGAAGGACCTAACGTTCCAGGTCGTTCTGGAGGAGGCCCTGGCAACAGAAGCCGCCGAGAGGTCGATGCAAGAGGCACGGCCGAGCGTGCCGTCCCAACCAAGGGTCCACCAGGAGGACCCCATCGACGATTCAGGATCAGACAGGGAGGAGGTGCACAGAGTACAGCAGCGCACTCAAGCCGTGCACACACCACAGCTGCCTCGACCAGAAGGAGGGAACTGCGCAAGCTGCGGGGAGAATCACGAGAGGAGGACCTGCCGTTTCCGCAATGCCGAATGCAGGCAGTGCAGAAAATCAGGCCACATCGCCCGGGTGTGTCGGGGCCGGCCCACCCGACGCCAGGCATCAGATGACCGCCCCAAGAGCCCCAGGTCCCGGGGCCCAACGCACCAAGGCAACTCGACGGAGACCACGGACTACCAGGTATACCAGTTGCCCCACCCCAACATAGAGAAAATTTATGTAGAGGTACAGATAGAGGGGGCCCCGTGCCGCATGGAGCTGGACACAGGTTCAACCCTATCCATAATCTCGGCACGGACTTTAAGGAAACTGTGCCCTAGTGGGGGTCCCAAACTCAGGCCGGCCCCATTCACCCTCCGGGACTTCCAGAAACGTAAGGTCCCCACAATGGGGGTGGGGACCTTCAGGGTGCAATATCGAGGGCGGACGCGGCAACTGGACTTGCTCGTGGTCAAGGGCTCCTATGTTAGCTTACTGGGATTGGCATGGTTTGGACCACTGGGGCTAGCCGTCACCGGGGTGAACCGCACTAGCTTACAAATGGATGTGGACGCCATATGCAAGGAGTTTCCGGCGGTTTTCGATGGGAAATTGGGACAGTATACGGGCCCCCCTGTTGCCCTACAGCTGGACCCCACAGTACGACCTGTCAGGCTCAAGGCCCGCCGGGTCCCGTTCGCCCTGAAACCCCGTATAGACGAGGAATTGGACCGGCTCGTGGAGCAAGGAGTGCTGGAGCCTGTACCTAATGCCACCTGGGAAACCCCGATCGTCACACCCGTCAAGCCTAATGGTTCAGTCCGCATCTGCGCAGACTACAAATGTACCATAAACAAGGCCCTCATGGCCCACGCATACCCAGTGCCAGTGGTCAGCCATGTCCTCGCCACCCTGGCTGGGTCAAAATTTTTTGGCAAGCTGGACTTGGCCCAAGCCTATCAACAGCTGCCAGTAGATGAAGCCACAGCAGAGGCACAGACGATTGTGACGCACAGGGGAGCGTTCAAGGTAAAGCGGCTGCAATTCGGTGTCAGCGTGGCACCAGGCATATTCCAGAATCTAATGGACTCGCTGCTTAAAGGGATTCCTGGCGTCACCCCCTTCTTCGATGATGTGTTGATTGCCGGGCCCACGGCAGAGGAGTTTGAGGACCGCCTTCGCACCGTTCTGCACCGTTTCCAGACGGCGGGTCTCAAGGTGAAGCGGGAAAAGTGTCTACTAGGAGTGCCTCAGGTGGACTTTCTGGGATTTATGGTGGATGCAGAAGGAGTCCACCCGACTGGGGACAAGGTACGGGCCATTTGTGATGCCCCAGCGCCCAAGGGCAAGACTGAACTTCAGGCCTTCTTGGGGCTATTGAACTTTTACCATGCCTTCCTTCCCCATAAGGCAGCAGTAGCAGAGCCCCTACACAGACTCCTGGACAAGCGGGCCCCTTGGGTGTGGGGCCAGCGCCAGGAGGCCGCATTCCAGGCAGTCAAGGACTTGCTCGTCTCAAACTCGGTCTTGGCACACTTCGACGAGAGGCTGCCGGTGGTGCTAGCATGCGACGCCTCACCCTACGGCATTGGCGCTGTCCTTGGACACCAACTCCCAGATGGAAGAGAGGTGCCAGTGGCATACTTTTCCCAGACACTCACCGCAGCCGAGCGGAACTACTCGCAAATCGACAAGGAAGGTCTGGCAATCGTGAAGGGCGTAAAAAAATTCCATGATTTCTTGTACGGGCGGCCCTTTACCGTGGTGACTGATCACAAGCCGTTGCTTGGTTTGTTTGCCCCCGAAAAGCAGACCCCCCAAGTGCTGTCTCCTCGTGTCCTCAGGTGGTCAATTTTCCTTGCCGGCTACCAGTATGTACTGATTCACCGCCCTGGGAAAGCGATGGGCCACGCAGATGCTCTCAGCAGGCTACCACTACCAGAAACAGGCCCCGACCCAGCACCCGCACAAGAGGTTATGAGCCTGGAGCTGCTTCCCGACCGCCCTATTCAGGCACAAGAAGTTGCACACCATTCCAAGAAAGATAGGGTCATCTCCCGGGTCCTGGACTGGGTGTGGAGGGGATGGCCCAGCAGCAGCCCCGGGCCAGAATTCGCTGGCTACACAACCCGTAAACATGAACTGTCGGCCCACAAGGGGTGCCTGTTATGGGGAAGCAGGGTCGTCGTTCCTGAGCCCCTTCGCAAAAGGGTCCTTGCAGCCCTTCACGAGACACACCCAGGGGTAGTGAGAATGAAGGCCCTCGCCAGGAGTTATGTATGGTGGCCAGGGATCGACGGAGAGATAGAGACCTGGGTCAAACACTGCCAGGCCTGCCAAGAATCCCGCCCAGATCCCCCAAGGTCCCCAGTGCAGTCCTGGGAGTCCGCCCGAGCACCATGGTCACGGCTGCACATGGACTTCGCGGGCCCCTTCCAGGGGAAAACATTCTTCATAGTGGTGGACTCCTACACCAAATGGCTGGAAGTCGCACTGGTACCATCCACTTCTACGTCTGCAGCCATCAAGGTACTACGCAGGCTGTTTGCAACCCATGGACTCCCTGACACTCTCGTCTCAGACAACGGAACCAGAGCCACGACAGAGCGAGCTGGTTGCGCCAGACCAAACAGCCCCATCACAACCAGCAGCCTCGGAACACGAGCCAGAACCAGAACTCCTGACCAGGGAACAGCCTAGGCCGCAACGCACACGTAGGCGACCAGCGTACCTTGAGGACTATGGATGCAACCTCCCAGGCAGGACTGGAACTTAGAGGGGAGGGGTGTTATGTACTGAGTTGAATAGGATCCAAACTGCAGCAGGCTGATTGGTCCTAGAACAATAGGATTGAGATTGCAGCAGTCTGACTGGTCCCAGAACAATAGGATTGAGATTGCAGCAGTCTGACTGGTCCCAGAACAATAGGATTGAGATTGCAGCAGTCTGATTGGTCCCAGAACAATAGGATTGAGATTGCAGCAGTCTGATTGGTCCGCAGGAGCCACCCAATCCAGCTCCAGGTGGAAGTGAATCTGCACTCTGATTGGCATACAGGAGTATCCCGGAATTAGCCAATCACGTGGGGCCCATTGTGTAAATAGTGTATATAAAGCAAACGTTTTGGGGGAACTACAGTCCTCACTACTATGAGCTGAATAAAGAGCATGAAATTCACACTCGACTCCGAGTATCTTTCAATATCCAAACATAAATTGTGTGTGTGTGTGATAAAGGATTATATTATATTATAATTATAAATTATGTAATTATAAAAGAATACTCATGATACTTACAAAACACCATTCTATAGAAAAGAGAATGAGTAAATGCATGTTGAGGTAGAAGGGGAATGGAGTCACAACGTCAAACCTTGTTGTTGTTTTGTACCTACAATGCATGTTCAGTGTAAGGACTATGCACATGGTGCAATAAACACGCCTATTCTGGGGTCAGATTTCGCTGCTGTAATCTCCCTCTCCATTATGCACGTTCACGGAAAGTATGATGAACGCATGAGCAGTCTCAGGAACACAGGAAGCTGTCAGGCCAGTGGTCCACCTGTCACGGGGACATTGCCAATCTGCTCGACGTTCTCCTCTAAATCACTGCCTTCCCACACTTTCCCCTCCACATTTTCTCAGGCCCTCTCCTTTTCCAAAGTATTCCTGGTATGAGAAAAATTGGATGGTAATGTGTGGGAAGGCAGTGATTTGGAGAACGGCACCAGAGAATTAATGGAGGAAAAGAAAAGTTTCTATCCAGCAGGGCCAGCCCAAGATTTTGTGGCGCCTGAGGCCATCAACACTCTCCTGCCCCAGATCCAGCCACTACCAGATGGGGTTTGTTATGTACTGAGTTGAATAGGATCCAAACTGCAGCAGTCTGATTGGTCCTAGAACAATAGGATTGAGATTGCAGCAGTCTGATAGGTCCCAGAACAATAGGATTGAGATTGCAGCAGTCTGATTGGTCCGCAGGAGCCACCCAATCCAGCTCCAGGTGGAAGTGAATCCACACTCCAATTGGCATACAGGAGTATCCCGGAATTAGCCAATCACGTGGGGCCCATTGTGTAAATAGTGTATATAAAGCAAACGTTTTGGGGGAACTGGATTCCTCACTACTATGAGCTGAATAAAGAGAATGAAATTCACACTTGACTCCGAGTATATTTCAGGGTTTGAGGAGCATGCTGCCCAAGGCGGGTGTCCTTATTGGTGGCCAGCCATACTAGGGCAGCAAGCTAGCTTAGGGGCTGCAGGGCAGACTATGTGTATCTGAAGAAGTGTGCATGCGCACGAAAGCTCATACCAAGAACAAACTTTGTTCGTTGTTCAGTTGTGTCCGACTCTTCGTGACCCCATGGACCAGAGCACGCCAGGCACGCCTATCCTTCACTGCCTCTCGCAGTTTGGCCACACTCATGTTAGTAGCTTCGAGAACACTGTCCAACCATCTCATCCTCTGTCGTCCCCTTCTCCTTGTGCCCTCCATCTTTCCCAACATCAGGGTCTTTTCCAGGGAGTCTTCTCTTCTCATGAGGTGGCCAAAGTACTGGAGCCTCAACTTCAGGATCTGTCCTTCTAGTGAGCACTCAGGGCTGATTTCTTTAAGAATGGATAGGTTTGATCTTCTTGCAGTCCATGGGACTCTCAAGAGTCTCCTCCAGCACCAGAACAAACTTAGTTGGTCTCTAAGGTGCTACTGGAAGGAATTTTTTTTTAAAAAAATTATTTTGTTATGTGGAACACCGTTCCAGTCACTTTCCATCCCTCATAATTTGCTGCCTGAGGCAACTGCCTCAGATTGCCTCATGGTAGGGCCGGCTCTGCTATCCACATTCAATAACAGCATAGATGAGCCTTAAGTGTAAGGTTTCATTGGCCCAGCCAAAGCAAAACACTTCAAGTCTCAGAGATTTAAATGGGAAAGATATAGGCTGAAATCCTGTACAGTACTCGCTTACCTGGGAGTAAGCTCCATTAAATTCAAGGCGCTTTCTTCTTTGTAGACATACATAGGACTACACTCTTAAAATATTTAATCCCCCACTCTAAAATCAATGCAACTTAGATGACTGCTTAGATCAACAATATTTAGAAAATAAACCTATTCACATCTGTTCATCAGTAAACCCCTTGTAAATATCATTTATGTCTGTTTGGGGAATTGTGTCTGTGTGTATGCAAGAAATGATTGCAATAAGTTGTGCCATACTCTATAATGAAGAGAAACACTTCCATTAATAAAAAAAAAACCCAGAAGGATTCAGTATGGCAAAACTTATCAATCTGTTCTTTTGCAGCAGTTCTCAGATTTGTGATCTGAACATATTTCAGAACAAAATAAAAAATAAAAAAAAATCCTTCCAGTAGCACCTTAGAGACCAACTGAGTTTGTTCTTGGCATGAGCTTTCGTGTGCATGCACACTTCTTCAGATACTTCAGATATTTCAGAAGCAATGCTTTTGAGGAGTAAGGCTTACGATTGTCAAGAGAAGGGGAGAATTAAACAAGTAATACTTTGATTTAGTCTTGTGTACACTAGGGATGGACAAAGAAACCAGTTTTGGTTCTCTGTTTCTCATTTTTCAAATCTTAATTTAAGTGTTGCACATTTATATAGCAATTTGTGAATTTTAGTTAAAAGAATCCTTATGAAAATTCACCAGCGTTTCAGTGGAAATTTCTCCTAAGAAACACATTTTTGTATGCACAAATACAAAAGCAAGCAATTTTCATTAATATATTGCATTTACCGGTATTTATGTTATTTTCACTAGTATGCATTTTTATGCATGTTGTTGTTGTTGTTCAGTCGTTCAGTCGTGTCTGACTCTTCGTGACCCCATGGACCAGAGCACGCCAGGCATGCCTATCTTTCACTGCCTCCCGCAGTTTGGCCAAACTCATGCTAGTCACTTCGAGAACACTGTCCAACCATCTCGTCCTCTGTCGTCCCCTTCTCCTTGTGCCCTCCATCTTTCCCAACATCAGGGTCTTTTCTAGGGAGTCTTCTCTTCTCATGAGGTGGCCAAAGTACTGGAACTTCAGGATTTAAGTGTTGTCCTTCCAGAGAGTACTCAGGGCTGATTTCTTTAAGGATGGATAAGTTTGATCTTTTTGCAGTCCATATATGTATTTCTGCACACATTACTTGGCTTGAGATTTGCACTGCAAAATTTTGAGAAGTACAAATCTCGAAGGATAGTTGTGCTTCAGTTCACATCTTGTTTCAGACAGTGCTGTTTACGTAGATAGACCTTTCAGTGCGAACAGACTCAATCTTCTCCTCCACCCCTAGCATGAAAGCGCCCTCCCTGCAGATGTTCGTGCTTGTGTGTTAGGAGAATATGAACCTCTTTTGAACCTCCTTTGAAAACCCACCATTTTCCAAACCTGTTTCGTGCCTTGTGGTCTTTGGTGGCAATCAATCCTGGGTTTCTCTGTTGATGCAAAGCAGGTGGCCATACAACTATACTGGAAAACAGACAGAAGGAGATCTTTGCTGGGTATGCTATATTTCTGGTTTGCTTTGCAGTGGATTCTGTTCACTTTGGAGCAACTGCCTTCAGTTCAGGAAAATAAATTGTAAAAAGGTAAAGGACCCCTGGACGGTTAAGGCGACTATGGGGTGTGGCTCTCATCTCGCTTTTCAAACCGAGGGAGCTGGCATTTGTCCACAGACAGCTTTCCGGGTCATGAAAGTTAACTTGCCTATTGCAGTTGCCTTACTGCAGTGTCCAAAAATGCTTCCCCCCCCCCCAACGAAGTAAAAGGTTCACCTTGTCTGGAACAACTGCAGGAGCTCAATATGGGAGGAAAGGTATGGATAGATAACACTTTCCATTATTGCTATTCCACTACCATAATCCCGTTTCAGCATTTATTAATTATTATTTTATATTGCAAACTTTTATTTTATTTTTTATTTTTTTAATAAATCTCTCTCCTTGGTACAATATGGGTGGATCAAACACACAAATCCAGGTTTGCAGTCAGTTGTGTGCCTTCGGTACTTCACTTTACATTCCTTTTTGCGCTCTTCGCGAAGCATTCCATCAGCATCTCAAATTCCTCGGCGCAAGCATCCATCCTCAGGTCCCCGTGGCCTGTCGTCCTGGAGGCAACGCACTTGCCGTACGCGGAGGCCGGCTCCCCACAACCCGCCAGCAACTCGGGGAAGCGCTGCAGCCTCTCCCGGACGTGACCCCAGACTCCTCGGCTGGACATGGCGGAGGCCACCAACCCTCCGGCTGCTACTGGGCGGCCGCCTGTTTCAGCATTTATCAGGAAACACAATGTATTTTTGAAGCACCACAGAGAGTGCTGGCACTGTCAGTTTCAGTGTATATCAAATACAGAAAACGACTGATGTTGCTCCCTGCCCATTTTTTTTCTTTCTTTCTAGAACTTTGTATTGCTATTAAACATTTGCCTTCTGCTCCTTGGGGTTCTGTCTTGTAAAACAATGCGTAGAAGGACAGTGGCTGGCCTTGTTTGTTCATCATGCATTTAGTACTATTCCTGCACAACATACTTTGCAGTTCTTGTTTAACTGATCTGTACAATAATCTTTGAATTATGGTGCTGGAGGAGACTCTTGAGAGTCCCATGGACTGCAAGAAGATCAAACCTATCCATTCTTAAAGAAATCAGCCCTGAGTGCTCACTGGAAGGACAGATCCTGAAGTTGAGGCTCCAGTACTTTGGCCACCTCATGAGAAGAGAAGACTCCCTGGAAAAGACCCTGATGTTGGGAAAGATGGAGGGCACAAGGAGAAGGGGGCGACAGAGGATGAGATGGTTGGACAGTGTTCTCGAAGCTACTGGCATGAGTTTGGCCAAACTGCGGGAGGCAGTGAAGGATAGGCGTGCCTGGCGTGCTCTGGTCCATGGGGTCACGAAGAGTCGGACACAACTGAACAACAACAACAACAATCTTGCAAAGCTGCTCATTACTACCACGTTGTTAATCCTCACTGATGTGCAATCCACGGATGGCATGAACCTTGGCAACAGATGCTTTGTCCCACTGAGGCCAATGGCGCTAAGCTACTCTGAATGCAAATACCATAGTTTAAGCCAGGCACGGGGACTCTGTGGCCCTCTAATGCTGATGGACTACAACTCCCAGGAGCACAGCTAGGGACTAGGGATGATGGGAGGTGTAGTTCAACAACATCTGGAGGGCTAACGGTTCCCCATACCTGCTGCGGCCTAGCAAGATCTGGCAGACACGATATTGACTACCCTGTAAGAGAAGGTTACTGCAGTCTTATTGGTATATGAAGCACACAGGGATACCAGGAGTCTATCCATTCAGCTGCCTTCCCTGTGGGTTTCTCGTGACTCAGCACTGCAAGAGTACGTATCCGAGCACAATTCAAAGTGCTGGTGCTGACCCCCTAAATGGCCTCACCCTGTATACCTGAAGGAACATATCCACTCCCATCGTTCAGCACTGAGATCCAGCACCGAGGGCCTTCTGGAGGTTCCCTCACTGTGAGATGTGAAGCTGCAGGGAACCAGGCGGAGGGCCTTCTCGGTAGTGGCACCTGCCCTGTGGAACGCCCACCCATCAGATGTTAAACAGATAAACAACTATATGACTTTTTGCTGTGTTTCAGAAGGCTTTTGATGTTTTATCGTGTTTTTATGTGTGTTGGAAGTCGCCCAGAGTGGCTGGGACAACCCAGCCAGATGGGCAGGGTATTTTATTATTATTAATTATTATTATTATTAGGTTCAGCTTCTAGGAAATTAATGATAAAAAGTGCATCTTCCAACTTGCTATATGGCAGTATTCCTTTATGTTCTTTATCTTTGGCTTATTTCATTCATTTTTTAGAGAGCGCATTTTCACACAGGTTAAATTTATGGTTCTTGTTATCCTCTTGTAAAACATCTTTCTGGAAGCATCATTTACACACACACACACACACACACACACACACACACACACACAGTATGTTCAAAACTGGAAATGAAGCCACACACTTTGTTCTGAGGAAGTGGGGAGTTTGTGTGCAGGAGGCCCATTGTAGTCAAGCAGTGTGGTAACCAAAGCTTAGCCAGCTCACAGAACAGATTACATACCACCCACAAGCAACAAAATTAAAAATAGTTTTATCACCCTGCAAGGTACAGAGAGTTTGCTAGCGGCAGTAGCCTTGTCAGACGTTGAAAAGATAAAACGAAACTCCACTCTTTGCTCAGAGAACGTAATTTCATAAGTCTGCGGAACGTAGGCTTCTCTGAAGATACCAGTCATCTTGGTGACAACCACATACACACAATTACCTTTCAACATAAATTCAAATGAAAAACTGTGTTGTGTTTTTCAAAAGCATTATTCCTTTGCATTCATGGGAATCCAGATTAGCGAGCTTTGGGAACAGCAGGACCAGCTGTGAGTTTTCATTTCAAACAGGAGCTACTCTCTCCTTTTCCTTAAAACGAGAATGTGGAGAATGAAATGATCTGAACTGCTGCAGGCTTTTGGACTGGATTACATTAGCTTGGAGCTCCCTCTTGTGGTCTTTTGAGATTACCATAGGGTCAGCAGCCAGGCTGAGATAACCCAGGGGAACCCAGGCCCAAATCGAACCTATTTGTGGAGGGATCTGCGCTTTGTTCGAGTGGATCTTGAGTTGCATTGAGCGGGGCATCAAGAGGTGAGGCAGGTGTGAACAAGAAAGAAAGACCACAAAAAGTGTCTGGGACATTCGCAGGGAAACCAAAATACTTGTTTACAAAGCTATTGTACTACCAACCTTCCTGTATGCTTGTGAAACATGGGCCACTTATAAACGCCATCTCCGACTCCTCGAAAGATTCCATCAACGGTGTCTCCAAAATTTTTAACACATCACTTGGGAAGACAAGCGAACTAATACCAGTGTACTGGAAGAAGCAAAGCTCACCAGTGTCGAAGTGATGATTCTTCAACATCAGCTTCGTTGGTCTGGTCATGTTGTTCGGATGCCTGATTATCGTCTTCCAAAGCAACTAATCTAATTTCCGAACTTAAAAATGGAAAGCGTAATGCTGGTGGTCAACAAGAGGTTTAAAGACTCTCTCAAGGCAATTTTTTTAAAAAATGTAGTATAAACACAAACAATTGGGACACACTGGCCTGCGAGCGCTCCAATTGGAGAACAGCCTTTACCAAAGGTGTAATGGGCTTTGAAGACACTCAAACTCAGGACGCAAGGGAGAATTGCGTTAAGAGGAAGGCACGCTCGGCAAATCCACACCGCGATCAACTCTCGCCCAGAAACCTATGTCCCCACTGTGGAAGGATGTGTGGATCCAGAATTGGCCTCCACAGTCACTTACGGACTCATTGTTAAAACTGTGCTTATGGAAGACAATCTTACTCGGCTAAAAGTGATCGCCAAAGAAGAAATAATAATAATAATAATAATAATAATAATAATAATAATAATAATATTTGTGGGACGAAGTAGAGGGATGCCTTTTCTGCTATGCCACTCCTCCTTATTGCCCCCTGAAGTAGCAGTTGAAAAAATAAACCTACGCTGCCAATACTCGTAGTAAACCAGTATACAGTAAGCAGCATATAAACGGCACACAGAAATCTACCAGGCATTCACTGGTGGTATAAGCCAAACCTTATTCGTATTTAAACATTCAGTACAAAAGGTATCAAAATTTCTAAATAAAGTCTGAACAGACAAGTACAAAAGTCAATACTTACAATTTACATGTTACATCTCATCTTAACTGAAGATTAAATGTCGTAGTTAAGATTGAGATGTAACATGTAAATTGTTAAGTATTGACTTTTGTGAATCTATGAAAATACAGTAAACCCTGGGAATGAATTTACTGAAGAAGCCCGAAACTGTCCATGGGCGAAACAGGGGACAAAAGCCGGCACCCTGTCTAACATTTGTGCGTAACATCTTCGATATTTCATCTGACTGGACTTACCTTCATCAATATCCACCGGAGCCTGGCTAAAGGAACTTTAAAGACTGAAAATTTCCTGTTGCATTAACTTGAATGAGTTTTCTGTTTGTGGCTTCTTTATTCGATTTTTCACATTGTCCTCTCTATTCTTGGATTACTAATATAGGATTCGGAACGTGGAATGGTCTGGTAGATTTCTGCGCGCCGTTTATGTGCTGCTTGCTGTATACTGGTTTACCCTGAAGTAGCAGGGCACAGGATTGGATCCTGTTAAGCGTCAGGATCCAATCTTGCATGGTGCCGGTCCACCTCTACTGACTGCGTTTCTAAAACAGGGTTTTAACAAACCCATAGCCCTGTCCTTGAATTGCTTCAGGGGCCAATCTGGGGCAGAGCAGCACAAAGGGGCACTTTGACCCAATCCAGGTGCGATGGCCTGGGAGTCGGGCTTGTAACCAGAGGAGTCTCAGTCTGCGCCGGATCCTCTGCCTCAGACATCATCTGAACCAAGTCTGGGGCCCGATTCTGAAGAGACCCAGTCTGCACAGGTTCCCCTGCAACAAGCCCAGCTGGGCCTAGTCAGGGGCCTGAGTCTGTCCTGGCTCCAGATGTGTAGATAGATAGATAGATAATACTTTATTCGGCTATAAGCCCACAAGGTAAAACAAATCAATAAATAAAACAGCATTTTACATTCTAAAATATCAACTAAAATATTTCAACGCATAATCTCCTTCGCGTTACTTACAATCTCTAGATGTACCGTATTATGGCCTTAAAGATAAGGATGGAGCATAGAGTTTACTAGATTTTTAATAGTCATGCAGCATTCCATGAAATCTTTTATATGAAAGAACTGAAATCAGGAATCTGGCAACCTGTAATGTTCTATAAGAGTCTATGTCCTGGAGTAGATAAGCTAGATGCAATTCAGGTGGTTTAGCAACAATTTCCAGAATGATTGAACTCAGAATCCTTGATCGGGGAACAATGTATAAAGGGCAATTAAACAAGATATGGTAAAGGGATTCTATTGATTTGTTATCACATGCGCATAAAACAGAGGTTTTACCGTTAGAAAATCTATTGCTCAGAACATTTGAGGGGAACACATTAAATCTGGCTCTAGCAAATGCGAATCTGTGCGACGCAACCGATAAGGTAGACAGATATCGAGGTATCTGGGACATAGGTGTAATGCCCAGAGAGATGTGGAGAACAATTCATTGCCGTCAGCTGGGTCATCACGGGACAGCTGCTCCACTACCGGCTGGGTCAGGAGAGGCCGAGGCGGCCCCTGGGTCTAGTAACCCACCGGCGTCTCCCGAGCTGCAGAGACTCAGGTCTGAGAGGAGGAGAGAGCTGAGTACTCGCAGGAGGAGTGCTCGCCTTCGGGCGAGACAGAGTGGAGTCTCGTCGGGGGATTGGGACCAGCCATTACCCCGTCAGAGATAAAAGGCTGCCGGACCCCGCCCCAGGTTGCGGGAGCAACATTGCTGTTTGCCAGATTCTGCCTGTGATCCTGTTCCTGACCTTGCCTGGTTTCCTGCCCTGTTCCCTGCCTTGACTCTTTTGGACTGACTCCACGCTGACTCTTCGAACTCCGGACCGGACCAGTGCTGTCAAGTATCCCGTTTTCCCCGGGAATCTCCCTTATTTCAAGCAGTTTCCCGCTGCTATCCCTTATTTTTTATATCCCTTTAATTTCCCGTTTTTTTCAAAGGAAGCAGCTCCTATCCCTCCCCCTGCTGGCCAGGGACTGGGAAGACCTCGCCTCCTTGCAGCCTCAAAGCAAGCGGGAGCCATTTCCTGCGCTTATAGGCGTCGTAGCCCACGGGCAGCGTTTCCAAAATACAGTAAGCCTACTGCGTGCGTTCACACCCGTGCCGCCCACTTTTGCTTCTGGCTCCGCCCACCACTGCCATGTGACTGTCCCCGGGATAGGTGAGGCTGCTGATCCCTTATTTTCAAATAGGAAACTTGACAGCTATGGACCGGATCTGGACTTCGCTTCCCGGATTACCCCTGGGCCCAGCACACCAGGGACCAAAGGGCAGGTCAGGAAGTCGTTTAAGAACAAACACGAACACACAAATGGCTGGGCGTTACAGCTCTTTTATTTCAGTGCCTAAAACAAAAACGACAAGTCGTACATTTCTGACACGGTTAGCATGCAAAGCACTTAAGAGATGAGACACAACACGGTTTTTTGTTTTTTTAAAAAAAGTGCCTTGCTCTTGCTACATTAATACAATCCTTCCAGTAAGGCTCGTTCTTTGGGTGCGTTTCGAGGCAGCGTTCTGTGAAAATGCCGTCATGCAAAGGGAGGACCAGGAACTCTTTGGAACTCCGACTGGGCCCAAACATTGTTAAACTGGACATTAACCCAGAGCATGTTCACCTGTACAGATGGCTAGGCAGCCTCGAATTTCAGCCATCCATTATTGGGGAAGTGGAGGGGGGGCTGAAACTATTTCCAAAGTATATTATATTATTATTTCATATATTATTTTAAAAGTATGATTTATTATTTTTTGCATGGAATGGGCGCCATGGCTGATCCCATGCCACACAAATTCCACGGAGGCCAACTGCACAAATTATCAGCAAATTATCGAGACTAAACATTCTCTGTTAAAAACAGTTATGGTAAAAATCATTGAAAGGCATAAATTATAGAACCGAAAGAGATTCCAATAAGGCATCTGTGAGTACCAACTGGGAACAACCCTTCTGCGTCAATGCATTTTTTTTTTTGGGGGGGGTTATGCAAATCCCACAAATTGCAATTTCTACCCCCCCCCCGCCAGACACACTCCGAGCAACCAGATGGTTCAAGTACTGTATAAAATTTCCTTTTTGGTAAAATGTTTTTTGTATAAAAACCGAAGTGGAAAAAAAAGTTTAAAATGCTCAAAATGATTGATCACATTTTGTTTTTTAAAAAAACGATTTACATGAAAAAAGTTAAAAAATATAATTTAAAACAACATTCACTTCCATTATCAGTGAGATCTGCTGGACCTTTGGTTACGTTCACCAAGATCCCGACAGACAGGCTTTAAGGCAAGATGTCAAATTGGCACCAAAGTGATAAAACTATATGCAATGGGCTGAAGGCAGAGTAGATTTGGGGGGGGGGGTCTGGGTGGCGGTCAGTGGACTGGCTTTTCCCGGACACTTACAGAACCATCTTCCATGCCAAAGTAAACCCGCTCCGCCATGTCGATAAACAGGCCCGTTTCCACCACTCCTAGAACAGAAAAGCAAAATCACGTCTGAATGGAACATTAATAGCCAGTGAAAATACTGGACTTGTAAATATTACAGTAGCCAAAGATGGAAAGTTTAATAACCTGAGAGGACGACAGGTGGAAGCCAGCTGTCAGGTGTGGAGTAAAATAAGTGTGAAATGATTTATTAGAGAGATACAAGAGAGTCGGGATAAACAAGTGAATGTTAAAACGATGAAATAGTGAGAATATGGACTTCCGCCGAGATCGCCATTGCTGGCAGTCGTGGGTTGCCTCGGCTGCGAGGCGACCCTGGCCTCTTCGGGGGTTGGGAGTTCCGCTACCGCGCAGCGGGCTCCGGTAAGCCGCGGGAGGAGCGTCCCGCGGTCAGGGCACTCCAGCTGGCCCTAAATGCGCTGCCCCCTTCTCTCGCCCCCTTTGTAAAAGGGGGTGCGGGAGTGAAGGGGCAACGGCGCTGGGCTGTGGAGGCTATGCCCCAACCGAGAGGTGAAGTGGCGGCTGCTGCCGGCAAGGAGCGATTTCGTTCTTTCTGGATCTGATTCTAAAGAAGAACCCCGCAAGCTGTAAGTACGGGGAGGATTTGAACCTAAATTTGACATCTGGCTTTTCGGGAGGAATGCTAAAAGGAAGCCCATTCCTCTCCCCTGTCGATCGGAAGAAATAACAACGTTTCTAACTGCTACTGTGTTAACTGATACATTGTTTCATTAGAGCCTTGCTCTGAATGGGAAAATCCCCGCGGGGGGAGAACTAAGAGAGCTAAGATAAGGGAGGTATATCTTCTTTAAAGTTTTTGGATTATAATTGCGGCACCCTGATTAAGGGGGAAAATGGCGGCTGAAATTACTGATCTGAAGATGGAAAAGTACTGAACTTTGTCATTTCCTGCCTACTTCTACCATGCTTGGTTTCGTTTTTAAGTTGTTGTTGGATCCGGGTACAACCCTAGGACAAAAGACTTTCTTACTGAAGTTAGAATTTCTGAATCGGAAATTGGAACTGTGGAACCAAAGTATTGATGGAGAGTTTGTTGGAACGGAGAAGATTTTTAAAGACTGGGACAATCTGGAAGAAAATACTGCAAGGGAACTTGAGGGAATGCTGGAAAAGCAAGAGACAGTGACAGCGCAACTCCATGAAAGGGAAAGACCCTTTGGGGGTGGGAGACCCAGGGTCGGACTGAAATATGTTAAATCCGATTCTTGGGGTGTGAGCCCAGGAATGAAGGGAAAAAGACGATGGGAATTACAATTAAATAAAGACTGCAATCTGGAAATGGAGACGCTTGAAGGTGATGTGTGGTATTTCCGGAGGATCCCTGCAAGGAACAAGGAGGATGGTACTTTTGGACAAAAAGAAAAAGAGGACATTTTGGGCGAGGAAACTGGAAAAGACTGGGGAGAGGATTGGTGGTTGAGCCCGGGTTGGTTTTGGAAAATGGGTAGAAGAGGGGTAGGATAAAGGTTTTGTAAAAACTTGATAGGATGGCTCACCATGGTACCCCGAAGTCAGCGTGTTTAGCATTTTATGAATTTGTTATGTGAAGAAATACCTGATCTGTATAGGTACAGCAGCAGTTTCAGTAAAATAAGGAGGAAAGATTTGATATAAGAAGTTATTTTATACGATGAAGTTATTTTTTGGTATTAAGAATTTACATGATACGAAGTTATATATATTAAGAAATAATGGTTAGATAGTTTGAAAATTAAAGATTTAAATTTTTAGAATAAGAATGTTATTAAAGTAAATTGGAATTGGAAACATAGGAGAGAAATGGGGGAAGTCCCCCAAATTAGATTAGAAACAAGATATTAAGAATTGATGTTCCTGTTTAGGTGTAGGTATGTATGTAGGTTTGTATTTTTTTTTATTATTTTTTTTACTTTCATCTCTCTCTTTTTCTTCTCTTTTTCTTCTTTTTTTCTCTTCTTTGTTCTTATTGTATTTGTGGTTGTTATGATGTGTTATGTCTTTTTTGTTTATTTGGAAAATCAATAAATTCTTTCTAAAAAAAAAGAAATAGTGAGAATATGG
Source organism: Lacerta agilis (assembly GCF_009819535.1). NCBI lineage: Eukaryota > Metazoa > Chordata > Lepidosauria > Squamata > Lacertidae > Lacerta > Lacerta agilis. Next base: position 42,277,293 of record NC_046325.1, read on the forward strand.
ATAATGTCAGGATTTGTTTATATGTTTGGAATATACCGTATATTTTTTAAGTTATGTTTTGATTTATTTTTGATGTGTTTTATGGATTTGTATTTTTAAGTTAAGTTCAATAAAGATTGTTATTTAAAAGGGGGAAAAAATTAAATAAAAGAAGAAGAAGAAGAAAATACTGGACTTGTAAGATCACCATCACCATCGTCATTTTTTTATTTGTATGCTGCCTTTCCAGTTAAAAACAATGCTCAAGGCGGCTTACGACATGACAAGATTTACCTAATTGCAAAAGTCATAAATAAATAAACCACATCAAAAAAATACACAACGAAATGGGGAAAAAATTTCCCGCATAAATCAAAATCTAAAACTAAGAATACGGAATTAATATCAGTTTAAAACGACATACCCGGTAGCTAAAAAATAACTACAGCAATTTAAACAAAAAACAAAACAAAACGAAGCCCTCTCTGCCCAGCAGCAGTAGTCCTTTATAAAGCCCATTAGGCTCCGCCCTAAGCCAGATGGTGAGTGGCAGGATTGGGGCCCTCAGGCGCTGAGCAGGGGAGTCCTCCTGGGTGGCATAGGTGCAAATCATAGGTTTGTAATTTCATCCCACTGGCGGCAGAATGAATTTCTGACCTGTGCTGGATCTGGCCCAATCGCCTTCTCAATCCGGCCCATGGACAGTCCAGGGATCAGAATGTTTTTACATGAGTAGAATGTGTGCTTTTATTTAAAATGCATCTCTGGGTTATTTGTGGGGCAGAGGAATTCGTTCATTCCCCCCCCCCCAAAAAAAATACAGTCCGGCCCCCCACAAGGTCTGAAGGACTGTGGACCGGCCCCCTGCTGAAAAAAGTTTGCTGACCCCTGAACTGAGATAACCACATACTGTATAGAGCAATCTACACCAATGGCGCCACCTGCTGTCTAACTGTTGCAAATACAGCATTAACGCCTCCATGAAGCTTTCGGTAAAAGAAATATTTTCTAAGAATTCATATTTATCCCTGTACTAGGACGATGTACGGTCAAGGGCAAAATATAAGTTCCAAAGCACTTAATTCTGCTCTAGTGTTATTCAGGCATTGGCATATATTTCCCCTCATTTATCAAGAAGAACACTGGACTAATTAATAACTTTTTAGATTTTTTAGTTCCACAGTTGTACAGCTGTTAATATGCCAGATACAATGGATTTAAAAACAACAACAAACCCTCATGAAATATGCTTTTTTTGCAAGACTACCTACCTGGAATCATCTTGATTGCCACATTCGCTTCACGCCAGTTATGGACTTTATCAAATTTCCAGTCCAGTATGAAGTTTCCATTGTCAGTCACAACAGGGCCCTAGCAGCGAAGAGAATAGGTAGAGATTCGCTTGTTAAGAAACAAAAATCAAAATGGGTGAAACAGAACCAAGACAAACCCCAACTTCCAAGTGAAAAACTTAAGCAATTCTAAAACTGAATCATCATATATGGAATTATGGACTGCTGGACTGAAGGAAGAAAATTCCACAATATTCACATGTGATGTTGTTGTTCAGTCGTTCAGTTGTGTCCGACTCTTTGTGACCCCATGGACCAGAGCACACCAGTCACCCCATCCTCCACTGCCTCACGCAGTTTGGCGAAACTCATGCCAGTTGCTTCGAAAACACTGTCCAACCATCTCGTCCTCTGTCGTCCCCTTCTCCTTGTACCCTCCATCTTTCCCATCACCAGGGTCTTTTCCAGGGAGCCTTATCTTCTCATGAGGTAGCCAAAGTACTGGAGCCTCAACTTCAGGATCTGCCCTTCCAGTGAGCACTCAGGGCTGATTTCTTTAAGGATGGATAAGTTTGATCTTTTTGCAGTCCATGGGACTCTCAAGAGTCTCCTCCAGCACCATAATTCAAAAGCATCAATTATTCGGCGATCAGCCTTCTTTATGGTCCAGCTCTCACTTCCATACATTACTACTGAGGAAACCATAGCTTTAACTATAGGGACCTTTGTCGGCAAGGTGATGTCTCTGCTTTTTAAGATGCTGTCTAGGTTTGTCATTGCTTTCCTCCCAAGAAGCAGACGTCTTTTAGTTTCGTGACTGCTGTCACCATCTGCAGTGATCATGGAGCCCAAGAAAGTAAAATCTCTCACTGCCTCTATTTCTTCCCCTTCTATTTGCCAGGAGGTGATGGGACCAGTGGCCATGACCTTAGTTTTTTTTTATGGTGACTCCCTAATTTACTGCATATCAAAGCACAAATGGGGGCGAATGTGTGTTATATACCCCCTGAATGCATACTGCCAAACAGATTCAACAGTGTGATGATACCTGGAATCGGACAATGAATGATACTCAGTAAAGGATATTGCAAGTCACCTCATCTCAAAAAGGATATTGTTAAGAGTTCGGAGGCGTTCAAACATGGGCAACCAAAATGAACAAGGTGGTTAAGCAACTACCGTGAGGTAAGGATACAGCATTTGGGGCTTTTTAAAGTTTAGGATGCAACATGAGAAAAGGGTATAAAATGATGGGAAGCACTGAGAAAATGAATAGGGAAACGTTTTCCTTCCTCTCCCATAAACTTTGCCAACCAATTCGCTAACCTATTTTTAGCTGAACACACTTAAGAGCAGGTAAACTCTACATATACATCTCAGCAGAAAAAAGCATCCGATTTATTTTTCAAACGTCCCATTTCTTCATTCATTTAAGGGATGTTCAGTGGTTGCTCATGAAGAATCAGCCAAACGCAGCACTTCTAAGCTAAGTTCTTTATTGTGCAAACTATATACAGTGCAACAAAAGTTTCAACGTCCATCTCCTAACTACGCAGAGTCCAGGAACGACCCCTTCCTGTTCTTCTTCCACCAAAAAAGCCGCAGGATTCTGAACCCCCGCCTGCCTCTCCCACGTCCTTCCTGTCTGTCCCTCAAGAGTGTGAGAACCTGACCCCGTTCCTAGCGATCTCCACGATGCTGAGGCTCTGCGATCCTGTCAGAGCCCCTGCACCGCCTTCCTGCTTCTGACTCCCCCTCCCCACTGGAGGAATGGTAGCTTCCGGCAGAGGAGGGGGAGGACGAGCTATGGAAATGCACAGGGGGTTCCCTATACTGCAGACGTTCCTGGGATGCTACCACTCGCGGGGAGGGGGTTTCCCTGACAATTCACATTACAGTTGTTCTCTTGAGAGGATATTAGAACTGCTCAAAGCTACAGCAATGGTACACTTAATTTTTACGGAGGCTATGAAGCCAACGACTCCCAATTTCCCACAAGCCTTTGCAGGTTTTAATAAAAAACAAACCCACCCATAGTTCGTATCACGAGACGTTTTAGCACTTTCTCAAGGTATGAAAAGGGAAATGGGTGGCGCTGTGGGTTAAACCACAGAGCCTCTTGGGCTTGCTGATCAGAAGGTTGGCGGTTCGAATCCCCGCGATGGGGTGAGCTCCCGTTGCTCGGTCCAAGCTCCTGCCAACCTAGCAATTTGAAATCACGTCAAAGTGCAAGCAGATAAATAGGAACTGCTCCGGCTCACCCTGCTCCGGAAGGTAAATGGCGGGAAGGTAAAAACACGCTGATTCCAATCGCCTTCTCAAATCCGGCCCATGGACGGTCTGGGAATCAGTGTGTTTTTACATGAGTAGAATGTGTCCTTTTATTCAAAATGCATCTCTGGGTTATTTGTGGGGGGTAGGAGTTAGTTCATTATTTTCCTCTAAATATAGTCCGGCCCACCACATGGTCTGAGGGACGGTGGACTGGCCCACGGCTGAAAAAGGTTTGCTGACCCCTGGTCTATAGCTTTGTAATAAATACAAAGCAAGCATAGAAAAGGCTGACAGGAGATTTTTTTTTTACAGTCAGAGCTGCATGTATGCTGCGATTACAAGGAAATGCAGAAGATGGTATTAGGGGCACAAAGCTCATTTCCCAGCGAATCACTGTTTTCAATTAAAAAAACAAGTTTCTAGTCCTTGTGGCTGGAAATGTATGCCTGTTGAAAGGAGCCGTATCTGTGCCTGAATAATATTTCTAGTAGGTGGAGGAAGGGTGTCAGAACCCAGCTTAGATCGTTATATCCTTTGCCCACAGCTAGCAAAAAAAACAAAAAAAACCTTGTCAGAATTGCAGCAAGCAGTTACATAAATAGGGAGTGATTTATACATGTAATAGAATTCAATTTATCTTCTCCAATCGCAGGATTTAGATTGCGTGGGTGCAAGATTTTTAAAAAGTTAAGCACAGCATTACTTATAGGGTAACCATCCTAAAAGGTGATCAAAGGGAAAAATTACACAGGCCCAAACTGAAATAAATTCTATACCTTCTAGAAGGGGCATTTTTGCTCGGCAGTTAATACTTACCGCCTTATTCACAGCCATCCTCAGCTCTGCGACGCCCCCAAACCTCTTGGCCAGAGCTCTGGAAACTGGAATATAGGCCATTGGGATGACTTCAATAGGGATACCTTTCTTCCACTGCTCTCCGAGGCTTTCAGACTTTTTCCTACAGGGACATTGTTTAAATGTATTTTAATATTGTGTTGGAAGCCGCCCCGAGTGGCTGGGGAGACCCAGGCAGATGGGCGGGGTACAAATAATAAATTATTATTATTATTATTAAGCAAAACCGGAATTAACACATTGTACAAATGCACCCTTCTTTTGCAGATGGTTGCAGACGAAGAGCTCCCTGAGAAGAGGGACTGGTTGATGAACCACTCTGGGTTATTGTAGCTCTGTGAAGGGAATAGGGGTCTCTCAACAACTCTCAGCAACCTTAAACTACAGTACCCAGGGTTCCATTTTTTTATGGTGTGTGTGTGTGTGTGTAGCCATGACTGCTTAAAGTGGTATGACACCGCTTTAAAAGTACAGTGCACAAGGGACAGGAGACAGTGTCCCTATAATATTTAATGGGACGGTATACAAAAGGGTAGGCGTCACGACACCAACACCCCCGATTCCAATATGTTACCGAACGGGCTTTATTGATAAACTTGCGGGAGGTCCTCCCCTTGCAATGGTCGATTGGGTGAGACAGTCTTTCAGGTATGTTAGGGACGCGGGTGGTGCTGTGGTCTAAACCACAGAGCCTAGGGCTTGCCGATCAGAAGGTCGGCGGTTCGAATCCCCGCGACGGGGTGAGCTCCCGTTGCTCGGTCCCAGATCCTGCCAACCTAGCAGTCAAAGTGCAAGTAGATAAATAGGTACCACTCCAGCAGGAAGGGAAACGCTGTTTTCCGTGCGCTGCTCTGGTTCGCCAGAAGCGGCTTAGTCATGCTGGCCACAAGCCCTGGAAGCTGTACCCTGGCTCTCTCGGCCAATAAAGCGAGATGAGCGCCACAACCCCAGAGTCGGACACAACTGTACCTAATGGTCAGGGGTCCCTTTACCTTTAGGACTGAATATAGCTCTCTCTGTCTCTTCTGGAAAAAGCACCAAACAGCCACCTGCATATTTTACCTATAATCAGCAATGACAACGAAGCTTTTTGCATAGCCAGCGACTATCTTCTCCTGCGTCAGGCAGCCCCTGCAGGAGGAAAAGAGAGCAGAACACAAACCCAGTTGCCCAGACTGATCAGAAGTCAACTAAGGATTTAGCAACTGAAGGCTTAGGAAGGAAGTCTATCTATAGAATCTTGGAGCCCTAGATATCAATGCAGTTATTTAACCAGGCCAGTGGAGGCTGGTCAGTTTAGGACAACTGGGGCACTGTCCCATCGCAAAATCCCCAAATATAACCCCCACCTAGCCAAGAAAACCGCACTATTTCCTGCTCTCCCTGAGAACTCCCTAGTCTTTCATTGTAACTGCTGTAGCTATTTCTGTCAATCAGCTCTTTCCACTGCTCAGCCAACCCTGAGCCAAAACTGCCGCTGTGGCCTGAAGGTCTCTCTCAACTCACCTCCAGGCAGAAAAACACATTCCCATAGCAAACGCCAGGGCACCCACCCACCCCCAAGGCATTTTTGCTGTTTGTTCGTTCATTTTTAAAATCTCCATCTGCATCTGTATAGGCAATCCGGCCAATCTGGGCACAGAAGTTAGCAGGCATCCCAGATAAACACTCCCAAAATGTCTGGGACTTCTGAGGCCTTGGCAATTTGGCAAGCCGATTAGAATTATTTTTTTCTGTTCTGGGAATGCCCAGCCCTGCTTCTGTGCAAATCAGCCTCCTGCAGTTTTCCAGCAAACTGGTATTCTAGCGTTTCCGTTTTCTGAAAAGCAGGCTGTCAGGGGACTGCCCTCGGCCCCGCGGGAAGTGTCTTCGATATATAGAGAGCCCTGACACCTCCACAGCAGCGATACCTCTCCAAGCATGCAGATCGACTCCTCCTCCGGCGGGGAGGGACAGGGAACTAGCAGTCTGGAGAGGCAGCAGCTTGGGGGTGTTGCTGGGAGCCCCAGCGCGTCCCGCGACATTCGCTCAGAGGGGAGCACGCCTCTTCCATCGCCCCAGTTGCGCGGGGGGGGTCAAAAGGAGACAGGGGAGGAGGCGCCTGGGTATGCCGAAATTCCTTTGTTGGGGTCGTAGCCGGAAACCGGCACTCCCGGATTCTGCTATCGACTGATACAGTCATGTTTTCCAGCTCTCTGCTTTGTAAATAGCTTAGCACAATTAAACTGTTAAAAGACAAGTTCGGACTCATGCCTGCTTACTCGTGAGCAACCCAAGGCACACCTGACGCAGACCTAGAAATAAATAAGCTGGGGGAGGGGAAGGATTGCTTTACATAGCCTTGCCTGGTCACCAGACTACCAGCTACCGGGTCCACCAGTTTCCAACGAGCAGGCTTTCCACCCTTATTCTCAGCACTTTCGCCTGCAAGTAAAATAATCAGGCATTATTTCTCACCCTCCTCCTTTGATAAGATTGAGGTCCAAGTCGACTTCATCGGCACCATCGATGGCAACATTCAACTTCAGGAAAGAAAATAGACTTTTTTTAAAAAAATGATTTGTATTAATTTTTCTGTTTTGCAATTTCAGATAAACATTTTACATCCTTAAGGTATCAATGACTTCCCTCCTTCTCTTTCCACGGTTCATTTTGTGTGTCTTATATCTCTGCATGCAGGGCCGGCGTGTCCATTAAGGTGAACTAGGCAATTGCCTAGGGTGCCAAAATGGAGGGGGCGCTGGCCAGGCTTGGGCGGGGGGTAGGATGGGCTAGCAGAAGCTTCTCCGCTATAGCGGAGAGGTGCTGCTTGCCCCCTACACCACCCCCCACCTCCCGCTAAAGCAGGCTTTGGCGGGGGGGGGGGGGGGCGCCAGAAGGTGGTCTCGCCTAGGGCGCCAGAAGCCCTAGCACCGGTCCTGTCTGCATGTTTTACAAAAACTATACCAATCGGTTTTCCATTATTACGTCCATCAAAAATCATTTGCACTGTTGAATTTATCTTAATGCTGCACATAGTTATTTTCCATATATTCAATAAACGTTTTCCAATCTTCTTTAAACGTATGTTCTTCTTGTCCTCTTATTCTATATGCCAGGGGTGGCCAACTCCCAAGAGACTGCGATCTACTCACAGAGTTAAAAACTGGCAGTGATCTTGACTTAAGCCTAAGTCAAGTTTACAACTAGGTATTATGATTTATGATTAACTTGGATTGGTTATGATTTATTTATTTAAGTAGTGAATATTGATATTTTATTAATAGATAGCATGAATGAATGAAGATGTATGATTTGTTTTGTTCCATTTTCTTTTTGATGCATTATGGTTATGTGTGTGTGTGATGTTTGTTTTGTTGTGCATTGTTTTTAACGTATGAATGTTATAATTCTCAATAAAGATTTATTTTTAAAATTAAAAAATAAATTAAAAATAAAAACTGGCAGTGATCTACCCCTTTTTTGGGGTTCAGGTTGTCAAAGTTGTTGAGATTTTTTTAGGAAGGAGGAAGGCCAATTTTGTGGGGGGTTCGGGTCAAAGTTGTTTAGTTTTTTCAGGGAGGAGGTAAAATGTTGAGCTTTTTTTAAGGGGGAAACAGTTGTTCAGCTTCTTTGGGGGGAAGCCAATGACCTACCAGTGATCTACCACAGACATCCAGTGATCTACTGGTAGATCACGATCTACCTGTTGGACATGCCTGCTATATGCTAAGTCTGAAAGTTGTGCATATTCTGTCAACTTAAGTTGCCAGTCTTCTTTGGTTGGGACCTCGCTCGTTTTCCATTTTGGGGCTAACAAAACATGGGCCGCAGTAGTGGCATACATAAAAAACCTTTAGAAAAGAGATTTAGGGTTACCAGGCGTCCCCGTTTCCTGGGGACATTCCCTGGATTTACAAATCAGTCCCCATACAAAACCCATTGAGGTTGAAAAGTGTCCCCCGATTCATTGAAAAAAAAAATCTGGTAACCTTAGGAGTGTTTACCGCCCCCATTTTGGACACCATACAAACCTATAAATAACAATTCAGCATAAAAAACCCCCCAAAAAACCACCACCCAATAAAGAACAGCAATAGCTGCGTTATGTTGGGGCAACAATATCCAAAAACACTATTAAAACCCGGAATTAAGTGTTCCAGTTTTCGAACGTTTTCGGAAGCCGAACGTTCAACGCAGCTTCTGCTCGAGTGCAGGAAGCACCTGCAGCCAATTGGAAGCTGCGCCTTGGCTTTTCAACGGTTTCAGGAGTCAAACGGACTTCTGGAATGGGTTAAGTTTGAGAACCAAGGTTCCACTGTACTGAGAAAACTAAGACAGAGCAGTGTTGCGTGGGAACTGAGCAGTTGCTGAAGAGCACAAGAAAAAGCCAAATATTTTACCTCAGGGTGTCGATCCAAGTCACTTAAGGTTAGGCCGTTCTGCAGAATCAACTGTCGTGCCTGAACGGAAAGTAAATGACAAAATCGTTTCCCAGATTTTATAGGGGAGGAATCAGAATCATTTCGACATTTTTATTGGCAGCTGTAATACAAATTAGTGGTTCAGAAACTGCACTACAGTGGTACCTCGGGTTACGTCCTTAATTCGTTCCGGGTTGCAGTACGTAACCCGAAAAATCGCTTCTGCGCATGCACAGACCGTGAAAATGCTTCTGCGCATGCGCAAATTGCACACGCTTCAGGTTGTGCTTCCCGGTTAGCGGAGTTCGTAACCCGAAAAGCATGCAACCCAAAGCGTACGTAACCCGAGGTACGACTGTATAATCGTGAATGTTAATCTGTCAGGAGCATGTTATTTTGATCCAACGAAAGCGGGTTTTCAACCAAGAAAAGACTAATTTCTCCCACAATGAAGGAGTGTTAAAGCCTTTGCACCCTCAAGTTCTCATCTTCATTAACAAGCCAGGCAGATATAAAATCCATCATCTTCTGCGAGATGTCGGAATGGCCCTCTCAGAAGCAACACAAACTTAATAGCAGAGCACATGCGTTGCGTGCAAAATGTCCCAGATTTAATCTGCCGTAACTTTGCCTGAAACCCTGGAGAGAGGCTGCCATACTGAGCTAGACAGACTAATGGTCTGACTCGGAACGCCCATTTAGTATTTCAACAGACTGTGAAAGATAACTCGCATTAAAAGCGTTGCTCAAGGTTCACAGTCAATGCAACTGAATGCAACGGCTGCAATCCTAACCCTGTGTGGGTGGCCTGATCCCCTCCGCAAGCAAGATCATGTTCCATTGAGGATTAGAAAAGGCCGGGATTTCTTGAAATGATTTGCTGGACTCCCGATATTAATGCACTGGGGCATGCACACCTGTAACTCTGCATGCCAACAGTATATTTTGAGTGATGTAAGCAACAGTTGGAGATGAGCACATCTTTTTTTGACAGCTATGCCATATTCAACAAAAGCAACCTGGGCACCACCTAATCCAGGCATGGCCAAACTCGGCCCTCCAGATGTTTTGGGACTACAACTCCCATCATCCCTAGCTAACAGGACCAGTGGTCAGGGATGATGGGGATTGTAGTCCCAAAACATCTGGAGGGTGTGGGGTGCTACCTGTTGCTCCTAGCAACCCCAGCCCCAGGAAACACTCTCGTAAAAATCAAGGCCTAATGCAGCTGAAAGGTATTTTTACAGGCTACCTTTTCCCAGTAAGAAATTGTTTAATGTTGTTGGGAGAACCAAATATTGTCAGTTGATTCTTAACAACTACAGCCATATACCCCACAAACCAAGAAAGCCGAAAGGAGGGAAGGGGAGAAAAATGGGTCGAGGAATTAGGAAAGTGCAGAAGTACAATGAAGCTGAGGTAGAAAAGAAAATGTTAACAATTAATTGTGGAATATAAATGTTTTTAAAAGTGTTGAGGAGGAAAGAATTGTGGTATAAATTAGATTTGGAAGATGAGAGGAAAACTGAGAATTGTGTGTTATTTTGAAGTCGACAGGGGGGGGGAATTCGGGGAAGTCAATTTAAAAAATGAATTTGTGGGAAGTTTGAATATCTGGCCCAGGAAATGATTTTAGTATAGTATAAGGTTAAATGTGGAATGATTTTATGTACTCCTGTGAGAGGGGGCTTTGGATACTTTGCTCCCCTCGGTGGGAGAGGGGGGAGTATGAAAAGTTTAACCATGTAATGATTTGTGGAAAATCTTATAAATTCTTAATAAAAAAAGAAAGAAAGCCTGCTCTGTACTAGATACACAGCCACACCTCAAAACTGACTTTTCCAGTGTTTAGACACCTTGCAGGTCTCACCCATCAGATTACCTTGTTTCAACAGGATAACGAAGCATGTAAATGCATGCTAGATCTTTTGAATGAATAGAGCTTGGGTATTTACTCAAACCCCACCTTCCAGTCCCAAAAGGAACACCTAAGGTGGCCATGCAAACATGCTACTTACACATGGAAATGAACATTATTATGGGAATGAACATTATTATGTTGCCCAGCTGAATGCATAGCCTTACTGCACCAACGGTCTAATGATCTGGAAATTCAGACTCCAGACACGAAGGCAATTCGGTGTTAGTTGCTAAGAAACGAACAGTTGCTAGGCTGTGACCTCAGGTGAGTTCAGCACACAGTTCAAAAATGGTCAGGGCCGCAAGTAGCACGGCTGTCGTGTTCGAAGCTCTAATCTCGGGAGGGGCATTAAGATGTAGCATCCTTTGCGTCCGGCATACCAAAAACAATTAATGGGAGAAAAGAAACAAAGCAAATGAGCGATGCCTTTCCAGTGTGCTGCCTTGACGACTGACAAATACAACTCACTGTTGGAAGACTGTTTCCCCGTGGTCGAGACACCACAAGGGGTATTGTTAATACCTCTGCAATGGCGTATAGATTTTCGTAAGGAAGTCAGAAGTGGAGTCCTAACGGGATACGGGTGCACACGAGATCAGTTCAGAAAGCTGTCCTACAAATAACCTTAATTCAGCTGCTTACATACTGGAAAACAGCCTCTTGGCTGTTGAGTGATGCAAACAGAAGATCTGGCTCTTTAAAAAATGGAGGTGTTAAGGGGAAGATTTTACCTGGAAAGATGAAGGTATACAGACTATGTTGAGATTTTCTTGCTTCACTCTCTCAGCTGTGGGGAGGAAATACATACTCAGACCAGAAAGAGTCATGCACCCACATTAAAATATTCCTGCTTAAACTAGTTAATTCGTTTATTTTTCAGTTACAATCGTACCTTGGTTTTCGAACAGCTTAGCTCTCGAACGTCGCAAACCCAGAGAAGTGACTGTTCCGGTTTGCGAACTACTTTTGGAAGTCGAACGGACTTCCGGAACGGACCCCGTTCAACTTCCAAGGCATGACTGTATTGTGCTTCATTCTGCTTGCAAAAGGAAGGAGGAAGGAAATGCCCATTGCTGGTGCAGTTTATGGTTTCTGCCAAATGGAGGAAAATTTCCACTTTCAATCTCTGATGAAAAGTCTAATTACACGTTTCATTTCTGCGCAGCAGAAGAAGCAAAAGGTATATCCAGTTAGCAGCACATTAGTAAAGGTAAAGGGACTAATTAGCTAATGCCGCCAAATTTAGTGAACATACCAGTTTTTACAGCTCCTGGGTAAAGGTAAAGGGACCCCTGACCATCAGGTCCAGTCGTGTCCGACTCTGGGGTTGCGGCGCTCACCTCATGTTACTGGCCGAGGGAGCCGGCGTACAGCTTCCGGGTCATGTGGCCAGCATGACTAAGCCGCTTCTGGCGAACCAGAGCAGCCCACGGAAACGCCATTTATCTTCCCGCCAGAGCGCTACCTATTTATCTACTTGCACTTTGACGTGCTTTCGAACTGCTAGGTAGGCAGGAGCTGGGACCGAGCAACGGGAGCTCACCCCGTCACGGGGATTCGAACCACCGACCTTCTGATCAGCAAGCCCTAGGCCCTGTGGTTTAACCCACAGCGCCACCCGCGTCCCTTTGATGGAGGATAGCCAGTAACAAATCAAAAGAAAATTTCTGAGCATTCTGGTTAGAAGCTATCATGGAAAAGCTAGCATCGCTGCTCTTCTGAAGATGGCCCTTTTCCCACCCATGAGCTTTGTCATTTGGTGTTAACATTCATCACTACTCAGCTAAAGCAGCGGTTGAGACTCTTCCAACCAGGGCTACTGGGGAACCGCACTCTCAAGGACAGAACAACACAAAAGAAAACCCAGATTTCAAGGCCACATACTCTTCCCTGTCCCACATACATGTTATACTTCCATTTGAACTGGAGAGAAGCTCCGGAGATACTTCTGCCAATCAGCTCTCTGTACTGCTCAGCCAATCCCAATCCAGAGGTATTGCTTTATTTCAAGGAACTGAATCTGCCAGAGGAGGTTCGTTCCGTGCATGAATTAGGACTGCCGGCCATTTAGCCCCAATTTTGCAGGTTCCTGCTCCCTTCCTGTTGTCATGAGGGCAATACAAGGGCACTGCATTCATTTGGGGGGACGGGACAATGGCTGCAGCATTTTGAGCCCTCCAACCTCTCAGAATCGTACATCTGTTCCAAGCATGCCTGAGCAGTTTCCTTGAAGGCTACATCTCTTCAGCTCTTAGCATGTTCTGTTAACCAGAGACACACCAGGAAGCGTACCATATCATAAGATTCAACTGGCTTCTATCCAGGAGCACAACCCAGAGGCCTCAGCAGACCACACAAGAGATTTGATTCAAGTCACAACCGTGCAACAGCTTCACATGAAAACGCTACGGATAACCGTGCTAAAGAGGAGAGTGGGCTGTTACGACGTGATACTGTAGCTCGAGGCACCTTTGGAAATTAAAATTCTGACTAACTTTTCAAGATCGCAGTCAGAGAAAACTTTTGAAAGTTTAACATAATCATCCTGGAATCTTATTCATAGTTGGGACCTTAATCCTTTGCACTTATTGGTCCTTAAGTAGAAACTGTGTCGGGGGAACTCTATATTTCAGCTGTGTATCATTTATGTAAACTCATCATCACCTTTTTGAAAATTCAAATCCTCTAAGGTAAAGGTAAAGGGACCCCTGACCATTAGGTCCAGTCGTGTCTGACTCTGGGGTTGCGGCGCTCATCTCGCTTTACTGGCTGAGGGAGCCGGCGTACAGCTTCCGGGTCATGTGGCCAGCATGATTAAGCCGCTTCTGGCGAACCAGAGCAGCACACGGAAACACCATTTACATTCCCACTGGAGGGGTACCTATTTATCTACTTGCACTTTGACGTGCTTTCAAACTGCTAGGTGGGCAGGAGCTGGGACCGAGCAACGGGAGCTCACCCCGCCGCAGGGATTTGAACCGCCAACTTCTGATCAGCAAGCCCTAGGCTCTGTGGTTAACCCACAGCGCCACCTGGGTCCTCTAAATTAACAACATACAGCAGCCTTTGCAACCTGGCTGGGGCTGACAATTGTTGTAATCCAAAACATCTGAAGGACGCTAGGCTGCTCTAGCTTTGTGTATGGAGCTATCTCACTAGATAATCACATATCTCACCTATCATCCACCCCAGCCGGTAAAGGTGTCCTGATGCATGGCTGATGGAAGTTGTGTTCCCAATTTTATCCCCTACATGAAACCGCTGGGTGGGGCTATCCGAAATTTTGGTGTAGTGTCTGCTATATGCTGATGACACTCGGCTCTTTTTCTCCTTTACAGGTGAGGCAGTGGAAGTGCTGGACTGTTGTCGTGCCTCAATAATGGACTGGATGAGAGCCAAAAAACTGAAGCTCCATCCAGATTAGACTGAGGCACTGTTAGTGGGCAATTCCCTAGACTGGATAGGTGGGAAGTGGCCTGCTCTTGATAGGGTTACACGCCCTCTGAAGGAACAGGTACGTAGCTTGGGGAAACTTCTGGATCCTTTGCTGTTGAGCACTCTCCCCAGAGAGACTCACCTGGCGCCTTCATTACATCTTTAGGTGCAAGTCAAAAATATTTTTCTATAACCAGGCTTTTGTCTGATCAACATTCTACGGCCTTTTAAATGTGCTTGTGGGAGAGGAGTTGTTGGTTTATTTTATTAAGCATTTTGTGCTCTTATGTTGTGTTTTTGTGTTGTGATCTTTAGATGAAGGGCAGTATACAAATTTAATAAATAACTCAAGCCTCTGGAGATCACCAGACTGAAGAAAACTGTGTTACACGCATATAAACACATGAAAACCACCAAGTAACTGTATGTTTTGGGCCTACATGTGTTTTAATCCATGGAGTCACTGAACAAAGATTATGTCCAAGATAGAGATACCCCAACCCTTGGCCTGACACAGACTCCACACACCGGGCTAGCTGTTTGGCAGGTAGAACTAGGTACACTTGTTTAGAACAGACTCTAGAAGTTTAAAAAAGTGAAACATAATTTCTGACAAAAAGAATAGTGGAAATCCATACCCAATTTCTGCACAGCGTGAACAATTGTAGACCCACTTCCAATTCCAAGGACTTGATTATTCTAAAGAAAAAGGACGGAAATATTTTGTTGTCATTTAGTCAACTTAGAAACCCCGTGGCTTGATTTTACTAGAGAGTATTTAGCATATGCAAAAAGTGGCAACTTTTAGAAAACTTGATAATCTATGGCACAGGTGTGAACCTTGTACCCTTCCAGGCACGGTTGGACTCCCAACTCCCATCAAACCAAGTGGCAGAGCGACATACAGAGGGCCGGAGGTTCCCAATCCTTGAACCATGGTATTAGTTTCAAGGAGACAGAAAGACATCCCATGTAAGATAGGGCCAAGTTAAATAAGACACACTTTGATTTAAGAGCTAAAAAGCACCCTTCTATGTTAAAAACTAAACAGATGGAAAAAAGTATGAAGTCATATTTATTAATTTCCTTACATTAAAAACTAACATGTACAGTTAAATAATGTACTGTACTTCACCATTGTATTTAATACAGAATTCTGCTACTTATCTGATGACTGTCTGTATGGTATATATTTTGAATTACAGTACCTGTTTCAAGTGTGTATTTAACAACATTATGAAATACCTGAAAGAGTAACCCATGAAGTTCAGCGGAACTTAGCAAACAGGCATTGCAAAAGTTCCCAGCTGTGAACAAACAAAACTTTTGAGTGCTTTACTGCTTTTGGTCCAAGCCAAACATACAATTCCTGGGATATTAACAAGATTGAGATCAAGCAAATGCCCTCAGTCACTGCATTCTTCTAAGCACCTTCTAAAACACTCTTGTTTACACAGATGCTTAGAAAGTCGAGGTGCATTTTAATCCATTTTAGCACTTTAACTTTTGTACTCTTTAAAGCGTGGTTACGGATTTTTCTCTGTTTTCTTGCTGCATCTTTACATAAACTGCTTTGAGGGTTTTGTTTGTTTGATTTGTTCCAATAAATAATAGAATCAAAGAATTGTAGAGTTGGAGGGGACCCCCCACGGTCATCTAGTCGAACCCAGTGCAATGCAGGAATATTTTCCTCCAACGTGGGGCTTAGAGTCTTGGGCTCTACAAACTGAACTAAACAGAATCATAATGAAGTGGCGAATAAATTTTGTGAAATACAAGGGCATGCATATGACCCTCAAGAGTCCCTTCCAACTCAACAATTCTACAGGATTAAATTCTAAGCATTCTGGGATGAAACTTTTGAGAGTTACAGGTGGGTAGCCGTGTTGGTCTGCCATAGTCAAAACAAAATAAAATAAAAAATTCTTTCCAGTAGCACCTTAGAGACCAACTAAGTTTGTTCTTGGTATGAGCTTTCTGAAGAAGTGTGCATGCACACGAAAGCTCATACCAAGAACAAACTTAGTTGGTCTCTAAGGTGCTACTGGAAAGAATTTTTTTATTTTGTTTTGTTTTGACTTTTGAGAGTGTTATCTCTCTCTCTCTCTACACCTACACACACACTTCGCAGTAGTCCTACAACCGCTGTCCTCCATAATCACAGCCTAGGAAATGTGCACAAAATCCACACCCCCAACCTTTTAGATGGGAATCCTACATTTCTGGTGGAAGCAAACGCGCCCGGCTCCCCCAGCTTGCTATTAACCTCGGGAACTTTGCAAAAGCAAAAAACAAAAAGGAGATTTCCCCAACCTGCACGTGGTTGTTCACCGCAGCCCAGGCGGCCAGCTTCTTCGCCTCCTCGGTCATCGTGTTGCTTTTGCTGCTGCTGCAAAGCTGGGCGCGTTCGTGCACGTGCCGCGTCCCCTCCGCCACAAGCCTCCGGCAGAGAAGGGCGGCGCACTCCCCCCGGTTCCGCATTGCCTGCCTGCCTGCCTGCCCTCCGCCCCGCCCCACCAGCGCGGCTGCCCCCTTCCTTTCAGCTCCGCCTGCCTCTGCCCGCCGGCCCCATCGAAGCCACCTCGGGGCTGGCTGCTCCGGGGGTGAGGGAAGCCGGCCTCTCTCTCCCTCCTCACCTGAGAGCCTCCGCCTCCCAGCGGCCGCATGGGGCTTGTAGTGCCGCCGCGACGCGGAGAGCCTGCGCCAGGCGGCCGGGGAACTACAGCACCCACAATGCACCCCGGCGCGCGAGGGCCTCACGTTAAGAACAGGAGAACAGCCTGCTGCATCAGGTCGGAAGCCCGTCTAGTCCAGTATCCTGACCTTGCAGTAGCTGAATATTATATTATATTATATTATATTATATTATATTATATTATATTATATTATATTATATTATATTATATTATATTATATTATATTAATGTCATGTCATGTCATGTCATGTCATGTCATGTCATAATTTAATTTAATTTAATTTAAAGTTATATGCTGCCTTTCATTACACTGACAATTTTGCACCTCCTGGCAATAGCAAAATAGTAGGGGGGTAGATGGGGTTTTTTTTTTTTGACAGTTTAGCCTTAATCCTAGAAACACCCCTCCCATGACAACGCCGGTATGATTCAGACTCGCTAGATTGAAGTTTTGTGATGGTTATTAAGGGTTGTTGTTTTTTATTTGTTTTAATTTATTTGTTATTTATTATTTTACATCTCGGGGCAGTTTTCCAACGGAACTTTCCTTATACAGAGGCTGTTCCTACCTAGATCTGAGTTGCTGGCAGCTAAGCAGACGAAAGCAGAACAAGGCGACCTGTGGAAACTTAAGAATGCAGGACTTGAGTTTATACATTCGACAGCGGTGGAATACTAAGGAGGTATAGAGCCGACTGTGCAACTCGAGGCAGCAGTTGATGGGTTTTTAGGTTGGTTTTTTTTTACTGCCTCACTCCCGCAACATATATAACACTCTAAAAGTTTTTTTTTAATTCTTTCTTGTCAAATACAATGGGGAGAAAGGTTATTGCTCTACCCCATTCCCTGCAATCCTTCCTCCCCCCCACACGCCAATTGCAGGAAAT
This sequence comes from Lacerta agilis, assembly GCF_009819535.1. Taxonomy (NCBI): domain Eukaryota; kingdom Metazoa; phylum Chordata; class Lepidosauria; order Squamata; family Lacertidae; genus Lacerta; species Lacerta agilis. The sequence continues at coordinate 42,295,035 of NC_046325.1, forward strand.
GTTCCATTGTCTTATCAAAAATGTGAATACAGCCCCCGAAGTTGTAGTCACCCCCATTAATTTTTTTATTTAATAAAATTCCTCGGTTGTAATATCTATATTTATATACATCTCAAAACGATTTACAAAAAAAAACTCCCAATAAAAATCTTGGGGGGGGGGGAATCAGCAATTTTTTTGTGTTCAGTCGTTCAGTCGTGTCCGACTCTTCGTGACCCCATGGACCAGAGCACGCCAGGCACGCCTATCCTTCACTGCCTCCCGCAGTTTGGCCAAACTCATGTTAGTAGCTTCGAGAATACTGTCCAACCATCTCATCCTCTGTCGTCCCCTTCTCCTTGTGCCCTCAATCTTTCCCAACATCAGGGTCTTTTCTAAGGAGTCTTCTCTTCTCATGAGGTGGCCAAAGTACTGGAGCCTCAACTTCAGGATCTGTCCTTCTAGTGAGCACTCAGGGCCGATTTCCTTGAGAATGGATAGGTTTGATCTTCTTGCAGTCCATGGGACTCTCAAGAGTCTCCTCCAGCACCATAATTCAAAAGCATCAATTCCTCTCCCCCATGCTTTTTAATATCTATATGAAGCCGCTGGGAGAGATCATCAGGGGGTTTGGGCTGGGTGTTCATCAGTATGCGGATGATACCCAGCTCTACCTCTCTTTTAAATCAGAACCAGTGAAGGCCGTGAAGGTCCTGTGTGAGTGCCTGGAGGCGGTTGGAGGATGGATGGCGGCTAACAGATTGAGGTTGAATCCTGACAAGACAGAAGTACTGTTTTTGGGGGACAGGAGGAGGGCAGGTGTGGAGGATTCCCTGGTCCTGAATGGGGTAACTGTGCCCCTGAAGGACCAGGTGCGCAGCCTGGGAGTCATTTTGGACTCACAGCTGTCCATGGAAGCGCAGGTTAATTCTGTATCCAGGGCAGCTGTCTACCAGCTCCACCTGGTACGCAGGCTGAGACCCTACCTGCCCGCGGACTGTCTCACCAAAGTGGTGCATGCTCTGGTTATCTCCTGCTTGGACTACTGCAATGCGCTCTATGTGGGGCTACCTTTGAAGGTGACCCGGAAACTGCAATTAATCCAAAATGCGGCAGCTAGACTGGTGACTGGGAGTGGCCGCCGAGACCACATAACACCGGTCCTGAGAGATCTGCATTGGCTCCCAGTACGTTTCCGAGCACAATTCAAAGTGTTGGTGCTGACCTTTAAAGCCCTAAATGGCCTCGGTCCTGTATACCTGAAGGAGCGTCTCCACCCCCATCATTCAGCCCGGACACTGAGATCCAGCGCCGAGGGCCTTCTGTCGGTTCCCTCACTGCGAGAAGCAAAACTACAGGGAACCAGGCAGAGGGCCTTCTCGGTAGTGGCGCCCGCCCTGTGGAACGCCCTCCCATCACAGGTCAGGGAAATAAACAACTACCTGACATTCAGAAAAAACCTGAAGGCAGCCCTTTTTAGGGAAGTTTTTAATGTTTGATATTTTTGTATTTGGTTTCTGTTGGAAGCCGCCCAGAGTGGCTGGGGAAATCCAGCCAGATGGGCGGGGTACAAATAATAAATATTATTATTATTATTATTATTATTCGGCGATCAGCCTTCTTGATGGTCCAGCTCTCACTTCCGTACATTACTACTGGAAAAACCATAGCTTTAACTATACGGACCTTTGTCGGCAAGGTGATGTCTTTGCTTTTTAAGATGCTGTCTAGGTTTGTCATTGCTTTTCTCCCAAGAAGCAGGCGTCTTCTAATTTCGTGACTGCTGTCACCATCTGCAGTGATCATGGAACCCAAGAAAGTGAAATCTCTCACTGCCTCCATTTCTTCCCCTTCTATTTGCCAGGAGGTGATGGGACCAGTGGCCATGATCTTAGTTTTGTTGATGTTGAGCTTCAGACCATATTTTGCGCTTTCCTCTTTCACCCTCATTAAAAGGTTCTTCAATTCCTCCTCACTTTCTGCCATCAAGGTTGTATCATCAGCATATCTGAGGTTGTTGATATTTTTTCCGGCAATCTTAATTCCGGTTTGGGATTCATCCAGCCCAGCCTTTCGCATGATGAATTCTGCATATAAGTTAAATAAGCAGGGGGACAATATACAGCCTTGTCGTACTCCTTTCCCAATTTTGAACCAATCAGTTATTCCACATCCAGTTCTAACTGTAGCTTCTTGTCCCACATACAGATTTCTCAGGAGATGGATGAGGTGATCAGGCACTCCCATTTCTTTAAGAACTTGCCATAGTTTGCTGTGGTCGACACAGTCAAATGCTTTTGCGTAGTCAATGAAGCAGAAGTAGATGTTTTTCTGGAACTCTCTAGCTTTCTCCATAATCCAGCGCATGTTTGCAATTTGGTCTCTGGTTCCTCTGCCCCTTCGAAATCCAGCTTGCACTTCTGGGAGTTCTCGGTCCACGTACTGCTTAAGCCTGCCTTGTAGAATTTTAAGCATAACCTTGCTAGCGTGTGAAATGAGTGCAATTGTGCGGTAGTTAGAGCATTCTTTGGCACTGCCCTTCTTTGGGATTGGGATGTAAACTGATCTTCTCCAATCCTCTGGCCACCGCTGAGTTTTCCAAACTTGTTGGCATATTGAGTGTAGCACCTTAACAGCATCATCTTTTAGGATTTTAAATAGTTCAGCTGGAATATCATCACTTCCACTGGCCTTGTTGTTAGCAAGGCTTTCTAAGGCCCATTTGACTTCACTCTCCAGGATGTCTGGCTCAAGGTCAGCAACCACACTACCTGGGGTGTATGAGACCTCTATATCTTTCTGGTATAGTTCCTCTGTGTATTCTTGCCACCTCTTCTTGATGTCTTCTGCTTCTGTTAGGTCCTTTCCACTTTTGTCCTTAATTGTGGTAATCTTTGTACGAAATGTTCCTTTCATATCTCCAATTTTCTTGAACAGATCTCTGGTTTTTCCCATTCTGTTAGTTTCCTCTATTTCTTTGCATTGTTCGTTTAGAAAGGCCCTCTTGTCTCTCCTTGCTATTCTTTGGAAATCTGCATTCAATTTCCTGTATCTTTCACTATCTCCCTCGCATTTTGCTTGCCTTCTCTCCCCCGCTATTTTTAAGGCCTCATTGGACAGCCACTTTGCTTTCTTGCATTTCTTTTTCATTGGGATGGTTTTCGTTGCTGCCTCCTGTATAATGTTACGAGCCTCCATCCACAGTTCTTCAGGCACTCTATCCACCAAATCTAAGTCCTTAAACCTGTTTTTCACTTCAACTGTGTATTCATAAGGAATTTGATTTAGATTGTATCTTACTGGCCCAGTGGTTTTTCCTACTTTCTTCAGTTTAAGCTGGAATTTTGCTATAAGAAGCTGATGATCAGAGCCACAGTCAGCTCCAGGTCTTGTTTTTGCTGAGTGTATAGAGCTTCTCCATCTTTGGCTGCAGAGAATATAATCAATCTGATTTCGATGTTGCCCATCTGGTGATGTCCATGTGTAGAGTCGTCTCTTGTGTTGTTGGAAAAGAGTGTTTGTGATGACCAGCTTGTTCTCTTGACAGAACTCTATTAGCCTTTGCCCTGCTTCATTTTGAACTCCAAGGCCAAACTTGCCAGTTGTTCCTTTTATCTCTTGACTCCCTACTTTAGCATTCCAATCCCCTATAATGAGAAGAACATCCTTCTTTGGTGTCATTTCTATAAGGTGTTGTAAGTCTTCATAGAATTGGTCAATTTCAGTTTCTTCAGCACTGGAAGTTGGTGCATAAACTTGGATTACTGTGATGTTAAAAGGACTGCCTTGGATTCGTATCGAGATCAATCTATCATTTTTGAAATTGCATCCCAGTACAGCTTTCGCCACTCTTTTGTTGACTATGAGAGCCACTCCATTTCTTTTACGGGATTCCTGCCCGCAGTAGTAGATATGATAGTCATCTGAACTGAATTCGCCCATTCCCGTCCATTTTAGTTCACTGATGCCTAGGATGTCAATGTTTATTCTTGCCATCTCATTTTTGACCACATCCAGCTTACCAAGGTTCATGGTTCTTACATTCCAGGTTCCTATGCAATACTTTTCTTTACAGCATTGGACTTTCCTTTCGCTTCCTTTCGAATCAGCAATACCGGTACTTTAAAACATACACAAGTTAAAATACTAAAACGGATTAAAATTACAGTACCTAAGTATCTGGGCGTGCTTGCCTAAACAGGATTGTTTTCAGTAAGACTTGATCTCAATAGGCAGGGAGTTCCAAAGTGTAGGCCACCACCAAATTGTGCATTCAGGGAGTCCCCAAAGCCTGGCCTAATTATAAAACAGGGCACTTAATTTTTATATCTTTGCTGCTGGGATTAATGTTCATGTAATGTAGCACCTTATCATTGTTATTATTTATTATATATTCTGAGCTGCTGCCTTGGGCGCGTGCGAAAGAAGCATTCAGATTCCACACGGCACATTCGCGATGCTTTTACCCTTTGCAAAAACCAGCATGGCTAAGCGCTCTACTGCGGCGGCCCCTTTAAGACGCGAACTCCCTTGACGCCCTCTGCACTGGGGAGCGTGGTCCACATTCAGAATCGGCCACGTAGGAAGCATTGGCGTAGCCCAATCAGGAAGGGGCGGGAAAAAAGCAGCAGCCAGTCTCTGAGCTCCACCAACCGCCACCGCAGTCCAATCAGAGAGCGCAAACCCAATAGCAGAGGGGGCGGGGAGGGCAGGTTACTTAAACCAACCATTGGGAAACATGGGAAAGTGAGCTCTTTTAATTGGCGGGGGAGATTTGTGGTGTCGTCCCTGCCATTGGCTCGGATTGAACCGTGTTGACAAAACATCGCGCGTCGCTTCTCCTTTTTCCGGTTTGGGGGCGGGAACAAAATGCGTCCAGACCTCCGATTGGACGAGCGCGCAAAAACGATAGCTTTCCTCACTAATGAAACCGAAGGCTGCGGGGTTGGGGGGAAAGCGAGCTCGGTTTCTGTAAAACAAAGCGCGCTGGTAACGTGGCCGAGGAAGAGGCGGGGATTGGTTAAAGGCGGGCTCGCGGGTAGTGTGTATGTGTGTGTAGGCAAGTTGAGTTGCGTCGCTCGAGCTCGCGCGTGCGCAGTGGCGAGCTCCGACTTCTGTGGTAAAACCGACCGAGCCCTTCTCGGCGGTGGGTCTGGCTTCCTATCCCCGAAGCATAACGGTGTTGCTGAGGCGACCGGAGCGGGGAGGGCCGCTCCATGCCAGGGCCGCGAGGCCCGAGCGCTCGGCCTCTTCCTGCCGCCGCCGCCGCCGCCCTGGTGCTCCTGTGGCTGCTGCCGCTCTGCGTCCCCGTGAGGGGGGCGGCAGCAGCGGCGTTTCTGGATGAGGACAGCCGGCCAGGACTAGGGCTCGGCGGGGCTGCCGCCGCTGCGCTCCCGTTGGCGGCCGACGTGACGGTGGAGGACGATGAGACCGGCGGCGAAGTGGCTCAGGCGGCGGCCTTCACCTCCGGGGAGCAGGAGGATGAAGGGGCGGAAACGCCCGCTCGGGGCGGCAGCTGCAGGTGAGGCGCCGGAGTGGGTCGGGGACCTTGGCAGAGGCCTGGATCCGGTTGCCTTGCTTCCGCGATCCCTTCTCCATTGCTAGCCACGGACCAGTCTCCTGTTGTTGTTGTTGTTGTTGTTGTCAATCATCTCGCTCTTGTCCCAAGCGCCCTTCATGATGCAGGAATCCAGCTAGAAGAGAGGCTTTATAATGTCTTGGTTTTTTTTTTTTTTAAACCACCTCCCCTTCTCTTCCTCCAAGAATTATTATTATTATTTATTATAATTTATTAAATTTGTACGCAGCCCTTCATCCGCAGACCTCAGGGCGGTTCACAGCATAACAATAAAACACGAAATGCATAAGAACAACAAAAGGAAGCAAGAACCCCCCCCTGCCCCTCCCACACTTGGTTCTTCTGCAACCCTGCCCCCCAACCTCGTTTTTGTGTTCCTGCAGTTAACACACCATTGAGGTGGGCTAAGTGTGGAATGGGCTGGCCTGAGGTATTCATCTCAGTTACCCTTCCCTGGTTTGAAACTGGCCTGACTCTCCAGAAATCCAGTCACCCTGAGTATAAGAACAACCTGCTGCTACTCCACCATCCTTTTTATTATTTATTTGTTTTTAAGTTTTAAAACGACACATGAAAACCCCACCATCCTGTTCTCACTGCGCTGCAACTTGATAGGGTTTGGGGGCTTCATCGCCCCTCTTCTGTTGGTGGCCGTTTCTGTGTGCAAACCAGACTGCTGGAAAGTCACAGGTGGGCGTTTATTTGGCCCTTGATCAGTGGGATAGGTGCTTGGGGTTGCATGCCCGGTGGGTGTGGCCTGAGGTGAGGGTGAGCGTGTCTTGGACATGTACACAATTGCTCATACACACACACAAACCTGGTTTTTCCTTGCTGGGGTGGAGACTAGCAGGCCTATGGCCTCTCCAGCAGGAAAAGAAGTGCCCTTTGAATGCACTTTCCTTATTGCAGTCACACAAAATTTTGGCAGTTGGGGCAGCTTGGGTCCCTGCATGGGCTGTTACTTGCCCACATGCTGTGTTCAGGGATAGATATAATTTTCTCTAAGTATTGTAATCTCGAAGGGTGGTATTTTTCATCTTTCAGATTACCTACCTACCTCTGTGTGTGTTAGGAGACAAAGCTGCCTTCTTATGTCGACCTATTTGCAGAGATGCAAAAGTCTGTGTGATGCCTTACAGCATTCAATTCCTTCCTGTTTCTGAGAGCTTTATGTATAGTTTAGTGAGATTGTTCCTTCCTGCTCTGTATTGGTACATTCCTTATGTTCTGTGTTATATTTGGCAAACTATACATTTGATCACACCAGTAACAAAGTGTTAAGTGAATGGTTTCCCAGTAGATCCATTGAGGGTGATGAGTATGTTGAAGTTACAGGTAGGTAGCCGTGTTGGTCTGCCATAGTCAAAACAAAATAGAAAATAGAAAATTCCTTCCAGCAGCACCTTAGAGACCAACTAAGTTTGTTCTTGGTATGAGCTTTCGTGTGCATGCACACGAAAGCTCATACCAAGAACAAACTTAGTTGGTCTCTAAGGTACTACTGGAAGGTATTTTTTATTTTGAGTATGTTGAAGTTGAAGATAATATTATGTTAGGCATCACTTAGCCCAAAGGCAGATTTTGGAAAGTCCATGCTTGTGCTGAAACCTCCAGAGGCATTAAAATGTTTAAACCGTGATCACAGTCCTCTGTGACTGTAATTTTTGCTTGCCTCTGGTAGTGGTGTGATTTGAAGAATCTTGTGTATGCAAGCCACTGCACAGCCACTAAAAAGTCCTTATAGCTCATTCCTATGCAGACTTACTTTTGAAGAAACTACCATTAAATAGTCATCCCTCTGCTTTCAATACACCTCTCTGTCTCAGAATATTATTCATACAATCTGGCATTCGCATCTGCTTCTTTTGATCTGCTTGAATTCTTTGTCTTAAGTTCAGTACTGTATGTCCAAGAATCAAATTTACCCTTTTCCCATCCCAAAGCTCTCATTTCCTTATATTTGTACAACATCACCATCTACACCATTGAACACCCACAAAGCACTCTTTTTCTTTTCACACCTTTGAAAGTGAAAGACAGGACAGTGGGACAGACTGAAAAGCAGATGTGGCGAAAGCAATAGGGTGATTGAGAGAGGTTTAAGGGGACAAGGGGAAATGAGTGTTCTGGAGGCCTGACACATACATCCTGCCCCCAGTGCAATAATTGATTTTAAGGTACTTGAGATGTCTCAACCCAGGGGCCTCCGCCTCCTATGCATTAGCTTCTGTACCCCCAGCATGAACTCTGGGTCAGAGGCATCCCCTGGGCTTCTGAGCATGGTGACTCTGCTGGCTCCACAAGCCAGCTAAGGCTAGAGATATGACATTTTTATAAAATCTGAAGCCGCAGAAAAAGTGGTTTGTGAAAAATCAAAGTACCGGTACTGTACAAACAATACTTGCTGGTCAGACTTACCGGTAATCTTATTTTATGGCTTTAACAGCATTAAAATTATTTATAACTTAGCACATAAAACTGTACCATATTCATGAAAATTACAAAACAATCCTGTTGGCAAAACCATTGGTGCTGCCCACCACCTCCTGCCCCTTGCTGCTGCTCGGCTCCTGGCACTCATCACTGCCAGGCGCTCACTGTTGCTGGGTGCTTGCTGCCTCCCACTCCTCGGCCCTGTCTGCAGTGGCACACTCCTCAACTCACCCCGGGCTGTCCTGAAGAGGGCAAGGAGGAGGAAGATGACCCAGGGGGTGAGTAGCGGAGTGAACCACCACCCATAAGTGCTCTGCTGCAGCTGCTGCGATTGAGGAGAAGGAGGCAGCAAGTGTCCAGCAGTGGTGAGCAGTAAGCCCCTGGCAGTGGTGACTGCTGGGTGCTGAGCAGGAAGTGGCTGCGGGGGGCACCATCTCCACCTGTGTGGGGGGAGGCATGATGGTGTGGTGGGTGGTGGCTGCTGTTGGGAGTGAGGCAGTGGGAGATGCAGCCCCCAACCAACCTCACTTGTATTGCCGCTAGTTTCTCCTCCTTTCAGGGTGACGCCCCACATCAGCTTGCTTCATGGAATCCTGTGCATGTTTACTCATAAATATTATATCCTTTGTTTAGTGGAGCTTACTCTTGGGTAAGTAAGCATAGGATTGCAGCCTCAACCATATGAAAGGCTTAGGCTGCAACCCTGTACACATACAGTAAACCTTTTTGAATGCAATGGGACTTACTTCTGAGTAGATATGTATATAATGCTGTTTTGCAGCAGGATGATTGTGCTCTAGTCATCTGAGGTGAAAGGCTGACTATAAGGGAGGGGGCAGGTCAGTATCTCTTAATTGCATGAGAGGTCATAGAAAGAGGGCAGGCTGGAATTTATAATAAATGAAGGCCCTGTATAGTCCACTCATGAAGATGGCAGTACCCTCTAGGTGCAGAAATGCACACTGGATATGTGTGATGTGTTTAAATATTTATAAACGGCACTTACATAAGAAATACAAGGTGGTATACAAATAGTAAAAATATAATGGTACAGTGATAATATTAGAAAAAATGTCTGAAAACTGGTTGGTAACAAATGTCAAATGTCTTATAATGACATCCAAGTAGGCAAATATCTGCAAGTATTTGGAATCAGTAAATAAGATTATATATTCTCAAATCAGAAATACTTTGCTCACCCTGTTTGTTAACATCTGAGATGTGTACAGTCATGCCTTGTTACTCAAACGTTTTGGCTCCCGAACACCGCAAACCCGGAAGTGAGTGTTTCGGTTTGTGAACGTTTTTTGCAAGCCGAATGTCCGGCGCGGCTTCCGATTGAGTGCAGGAAGCTCCTGCAGCCAATCGGAAGCCACACCTTGGTTTTTGAATGTTTTCAGAAGTCGAATGGACTTCTGGAACAGATTCCATTCAAGAACCAAGGTACAACTGTACACAATACACAGTTTCGTAATTTTTTAGTATTATGGGGTCATGGTATAGAATCGCTATAATACAGCTATTAATGTGTTCCCGCTTCCTATATCTGTTTGACATTCTTTATATGAAACCAGTGTGCAATATATAGCAGTAATTAACTCCTGCTTGAGGTAGTTATTTCTGTTCTGAATAAACATGGCATCAGCCTTGTACATGATAAGGCTGGACTTGTCTTGTGACTATATAATTGTTCAAAAAAAAAAAGCACTACCTTTTGGCTCTGGAAAGAATTGTTTGTGTAAAGGTATGGCTTATGAAGACTATGAACACTGGAGTTCAGGGATATAATTAAGAGTTATCTTTAAAAATAAGAAACTTTGTTTAAAACTAAAATTTAGCTGAGACGAAACTCTGCTTGTGAGTTGGGCTCATTTGTTGAAGTGATGTCATGCAGCAGTGAGATTCAGGACGTGCTTTGCGTAAGGTACAATGCAACTGCTTAACAAATGTGAGGATCTGGATCTACTGTAGTTCCACTCACATTTGTACTGTACAGTGAAAGTGCAGTATATCCTACTTTGGCTGTAGCCCTGCTACTAATCTTGCTGTGCCTTTGCTCTTGTCCTCGCTCCCCAGGGGTTGAAAAGACAATAGATTATTCCAGTGCCAATACAGATAGGTGGCAAATGGGGAATGAAATGTTTACTTATTATTTGACCATTTAAGAATTGCTTCCTGTGAAATGTCCTAAGGCAATTTAACAAGAAAAACAATTTCTGATCCAGTGCTTGTGCAGGCTAGGATAAAAATCTCAATTTAAAAATCTTGTTAGAAGAAGGTCTGCAATAGCTGCTGAAAAGTCAGTAGAGACAGCAGCTGCCTGATATGCAACAGAAGAGAGTTCCAAAGGGTAGGTGTTGCCACATTAAACACCCCAAGTTCTACATGGTACATAGAATAAACCTCCTGATGTAAGAGTATCTGTAGGAGGTCTGGTAGCTAATTGGCAGCCAGCGGAGTTCTTTCAGCAGCAGCAGAACATGATGGCAATAGCTTCCCCAGTGAACAGTTGAACTGCTGCTTCCAGGCAAGCTTTGGAGGGAGCACCACATGAAGCATATTGTAGTGTCCAGGTTATTACAGTCCAGAAATGACCCAGCCAAAGCTGAAAAGGGCACTCCAAGGCGCTCTCATCACCTGGGACTCTGGTGATAGAAATGAAACCATGGGAACCCCCAGACTACCAACCTGCTCCTTCAGTGGGAGTACGACCCCATCTGAAGCAGGGACATGACCAATTATCAAGAATAGATTAAGAAACTGCTCGCCCACAGCTCCTATGTCTTGCCAGGATTCAAACTGCATTGGCCTTCATCTAGCCATCAGACTTCAGAAACTGACCCAGGTCTTGCACAGCTCCTCTCCTTGTTACAGAAAAATGGAAATCTAATGATTCCTCCCAATGGTTTTATTTAGGTACTAAATTGGCACCCCACAGCACAACTGTTAGGGGGCTGAATACCTATTCTATTACACCAACCCTGAAGATAGGGTTGAAATCATGGTAAAACTGTGCCCTCGGTGCCCATTGCAGAGCTGGTTCATCAAGATACCATGGGCAGTGGCTCAGCTATCATAATAATTTTATTTGTATGCTCCCTTTCCATGGTTAAAACCAGGCTTACAACATGACAATAGTTACCTAACTGCAAACATAACAAAAGCCACAGGCAGTAGATAAAACACATTAAAAAGTAGACAACCAAACTGAAACAATTTCCACATAAATCATAAGAAGATATAAAGATACAAAAATTAATATCAACAACAACACCCTCCCCTCCCCTCAGCAAAACACTCTAAAACAGCCCAAGAGTGTCCAACAGCTTTTGTAGCTGGAGTCAGTCCCAGGTTAGGTGGGGAAAGGCTAGCAAGACAGGGAGCAGATCTTCAAGGACTCGCAGCCAAGATGACATAATAGGGTCACATTCCTGCTGTCGTCCTGATAAAGGACATCTCTCAGAGAGACCAAACCTGATACAGTTCCATAACTAGACTTAAATTGGTCTGGGTAATCTGTTTCATCCAAGAGTGCTTGTAACTTTCCTGCCATGACCCTCTTCATTATCTTCCCCTCAAATTGGGTGTTTATGACTGGGCAATAGTTGCCACAAAGCAACGGCTCCAAGGTCGGTTTTTTCAGTAGTAGTCATATTGCTGTCTGTCCAAGATGCCTGAGACCAGTCCCTCACACAAGAATACATTGATCCCACATAGGACCCAACTAGTCATCACCAGCATGTTTTAATAAGCCAAGAGGGGATGGGTCAAGGGAGCGCATGGATGGGCACATCACCAGGCTGCAGGAAGTGAAAATGATCCCACATGTGTTATACCTCTATTAAGAGTGGGTCAAACTATTTTTGATTCTTATTTCTTGTTGTTGGGGTTGATGTTGGTTTCCTGTCACAAGTTGGCATTAAGTGGTTCTGGGGTCTTAAAAACACGAACCCTGGAATAGTGTAATTTCTAGTTCTGACCTGTGGATGTGTCTTCCATGTACAGATCATTAATAATCATAAGCACTTTGGATGGACGGATTGCTGCTCTAGACCCAGAGAACAGTGGTAGAAAGCAGTGGGATCTGGATGTGGGATCAGGTTCTCTTGTCTCATCTAGCCTCAGTAAACCAGAGGTAAGATAAATACATTGTTGCATGTTTCTAAAATGTTAGTTTGTTTATTACTAGTTTAATATCTTTTTTGTTTTCATTTAAGTTAAGATTTGTAAAAAGCTCTTTTGACTCTTGCATCTGTTGTAAGGACTCTTAAACCGGAAAAAAACGTTATCAACTTCACTAGTATTTACCTGGATATCAGTGTTCTAATTTTTAAAACTACTCTTTTCCACGCAAATGTGTCCATATAAACTCTTATATTAAATACATGCATTTTTTTCTGGTACCAAACACAAAATGTGGGGATATTATGGATTTGATCCTGTCCTAATCTGACTCTTTTATTTTCTATCCAATAAATTTATTACAAAAATACATGGAAGTAAGCACCAGTGAATTGTGTTGGACTTACTTCTGTGTAAGACTGTGAGGAACTCCAGGAGAGAGAGCCTGTTCCATCAATTCCTAAAGTTGACATGGGGAGGGGATATTATTTGTTGACTCTGGTACTTTAAATTGTAAATCTATTGGGTTTCTTGGCCAAAAGGCAGCGTCTAAATGAATAAAGAATACTTCTCTTCCTTATCATAGAATGCCATTGTGGCAATCCCTTCAGTTGCTTTTGCAAATCTTCCCTTTTCTGACCATTACTAGAACAAATAGAACAAATTAATGGCAGCATTAAAAAGGTCAAAGTGTTTTTACCTGTGCCTCTCTAGGGACCTGAACATTAAGAGACGGTCAGGACTGAAAGTCACACTGGTTGACAATCCTCCAATAAGCTAGATAGTAACTTAATTTTGAGTAGCATTGAGAGTCCATAACCCTATGGAAGAAAATATATTTAGGCTGCATTCCTATACCCATTTGACAGCAAAGAAACAGTCAAAATATGTACTCCTAAAACACTTCATGTCTTCGAGGGAGGCTCACTTGGCGCCTTCCTTACATCTTTAGGCACCAGAGGAAAACATTCCTCTTCTCCCAGGCCTTTGGCTAATGAAACAATCTATTGCCTTTTAAACTGGGGAGTGGGGTGTTATTCTTGTGGAGAAGCTGGTAAAATGTGGACTGGACGAGATAACTCTTAGGTGGATTTGTAGCTGGTTGACTGCCAAACCCAAAGAGTGCTCCGTAATGGTTCCTTATCATCCTGGGGAAAATGTGACACATGGGGTACTGCAGGGACCCATTGTTGTTCAACACCTTTATAAATGACACTGATGAAGGTATTGAGAGGATGCTCGTCAAATTTGCAGATGGCACCAAACTGGGAGGGGGTAGTCAATGCCACTGAAGACAGAATCAGGATTCAATATGACCATAATAGATTGGAGAACTGCTCTCAAACTAACAAAACAAATTTAAATAGGGACAAATATAGGTTCTGCACATAGGGAAGAAGAATCTTCTGCACAAATGTAACATGGAGGACACCTGGCTTGCCAGTAGACATGTGAAAAGGATCTAGGGGTCTTAGTAGACAACAAGCTTAAAACAAGTTAACAGTGTGATGCAGCAGCAACAACAAGAACCCAACAAAACAAAACTAATGCTATTCTAGGCTGCATCAACAGACGTATTGTGTATTGAACAAGGGAAGTAATAGTCCCGCTCTATTCTGCCATGGTCAGACCACACCTGGAGCACTGTGTCCAGTTCTGGGCAGCACTATTTTAGAAGGATATTGACAAACTAGAATGTGTGCAAAGGAGATAAACCAAAATGATCAAGGATCTGGAAATCAAGCCTTATGAGGCACGGTTGAGGGAAAAGAGGAGACTGAGCAGAGATAAGATAGTCATCAAATATCTAAAGGGCTATCACATGGAGGATGGAACATACTTGTTTTCTCCTGCTCTTGAGGCTAGCTAGGTTAGGGGGCTGTGACTGGCCGAATGTCGCCTATGATCTTCATGAGTGTGTGGGGATTTGAATGCTGATCTGCCAGGTTCTACTCTGACACACTAACCACTACACCACACTGCCTTCCTGGAGTCCTTATGCTGTGGGGCAGCTATGTAAATTTAGTAGGTAAATAAATATGGGGAAAGCAAAATCTCACTTAGAGAAGCACCTGAAATATTTTTCTTGAAGCTTGAATTTGTTTTGTATTTTATTTGATGTTTTAATGTATTGTAAACTGCTTTGAGATTTAATAATACATTCGCTGCAGTAAAGGCACCTAGACATTCCATTGTAGCGACTGTAACCTAGGTTGAAGGCACCATTTGCCGATCAGCTTATATATCAGTGTTTCTGGCGCTGATTTTGGCCTCTTCCAGCAATTGTTCCCTAGGGGAGAGAGTTGTTAACAGTGTCTAAAGCAGGGGTAGTCAAGGTGGTGCCCTCTTGAAGTTGCTGGACTACAGTTTCCATCATCCCTCTAAACTGGCCATGCTGCTTGGGACTGATGGGAGTTGGCTACCCCAGTCTAAAGGAACTGGGAAGTTCCATCTATCTTAGATAGTGGTGTGAGTGACTTCCATTTTAAAATCTCTGCTTAAACTGCCATCTACGTTCTTGGATGTTCAGATTTTTTAAAACCCCCAAAAACAAATATTTATCATTGCGCATGCACAAAGAATTCTCTGAGTATGTAGAACAGCTTTCTTATTTTGGGGCAGCCTCATTTCATATCAAAGCAGAAAGGCACTTGACTAAACCTGAATTAAATATAAGACGGAACTATAATGATTTCTGTTCAGTGAAGTTGAACAAATGATGACTTAAACTGACAGTTCACAAGGCATGTGTAAGTACCTTGTGTTACCCTACATCCTTTGTATCAAGATAATTGGACATGACTGCCTGGATGACTCATTCTTGCATTAGATGAGATAATGCTTTAAGCAAAAAGGAAGAGGGGGTGATGTCATTTCTTTACCTAACTTACATGCCTTTGCTGATTCTTACTGCCTCCCATGAAATCCCTTTCTACTTCCGCATGATAGTACACATTATTTGAACCTCTTCCTAACTCCACTGGGAGCCCATGCTCCCAATCTTTCTGGAGCATGTGGTGATCTCATCACTTGACTTATGCATACATCAACCAGAAGAGTCTGGTTTTAACTTCACTTTACTTCTTGAACTCTGAATTGTCTCCACTGGCATTGATTTCTGCTAGCACAATCCTTCCTCAAGACCTTTGAGCCCTCCAATTTATAGTCTGGGTTTTCAGCTGGGAGATTCCAGATGAACTTTTAAAATTATACATGGCAGGAATATCCCTACGTATTTACAATGTTCTAAAGCAGTATAACCAAAAATGGAATTCTGTAGATGAAACCAAGAAAGAAGAAGCTAAGGAGTTTCAGTTGGGATATGCCCATCTTGCACTATTTATAGAGTTTATGCCTAAAAGCAGTCAAGGACACACAGATTATACATACTCCATGTTAGGCTGCCTATGCATAGCGTGCACATAAAGACAGCAGTCTGCTTATAGTTTCCACTGCAGATCTTGTTCAAAGCTTCCTGTAGCACTCAGTAACAGGAAGTGCACCTGTATGGTATTCTGGGATGGCAGATACAAAACAGCTGTACAGATATTACAGTTAAGATTATATAAATAGAAATTAGTGAAAAATCACATTATGCATGAGAACGAAGAACCAACCATTTCTCCTACACTGCTTCTTTAGAAGATCTTGGTTTTCCCCCTTATAAACTTTGTCTAGTGCTGGAATGTTGATTTAGTTGGTTAATGTACACCTGCTGATTCATTGGTTTGTGGCCAAAAATACCAAATAAGTAAATCACCTGATACCTAGTTTGCAAAGGTACAGAAGATAAGTGGTCAGAACAACCCTAACTCCTGCTACCTTAGATTTTGAAAACTTAACCCTGTCTTGCCCACAGAGTACTCTGGTGAATTTGGTCACTTTTCTGTATAGTCATTTGCATTTATTTATAATCTACAAATTTAACTGTAATTAGGGTTCGCTCTTCCTGTCCACTGTCTACATTTCAGCCTGTTAATTCACTTAGGCTTGTTTTTTTGCAGCGCTGCACTTATGTTTGCAGGGAAGGAAGTGAGAGATGAGTGATTCCTTCAAGGAAAAGGCAGGCTGGTCATTTGCCTTTCAAAAGCCGCATGATATGACATTGGACTGCTGTTCCTAAGAAAATCTTTAGAGATTCTTCTTAAGCTGCCTCGAGTCCCTTCAGCGGGGAGAGGTGACATATAAATAAATATTCCCTCCTCCTCTGGGTGCTTCTGCAAAATGAATGTTGACAGAGAGGCTCACCTAGCACCTATTTCTAGTTTTACTTTGGGTTTATTCTGCTGCTTTTTTATTTGTTATGTTTTAAATTTTATGTTTGCTTTATCTGTTTGCTGAATAGTGTTAACTGTTACTGAAACTGCCTAAAGAACACTTGTTGAGTGGTATGTAAATAAATATTGAGAATAACTATGCATATAAAAGCTGTTGCAGATTCCAGTACACAACACACAAACTGGCATTTCCATCCATGCCAAGCTAAAGGTGGAGGAAGTAGCTAAAAATGAATATTCACTTTTTACAGTAGACATGTAAAATGTATAGTAGACATTTGCAGTAGACTTGTAAAAGACAAACTATGAGGATGAAGCTACAAGTATTATTGCATTGTGCCCCACATTTGATAAAAAATAAGTTTGTGTCCTGGTTGCCATTATATGTATTTATGTTCTAATGCTTTGTAGGTATTTGGGAATAAGATGATAATTCCCTCCTTGGATGGAGACCTTTTTCAATGGGATCGTGACAGAGAAAGCATGGAAGCCGTCCCTTTCACTGTGGAATCTCTTCTCGAATCATCATACAAATTTGGAGATGATGTTGTCCTGGTTGGAGGAAAGTCCTTGACAACATATGGGCTGAGCTCATATTCAGGAAAGGTAAAAAGGTTCTTACTGATGATAGGCTTTTTCTTACATATTTGCAAGAGAGCACATCAAAATACATCATGCGCTCAGCGCCAGATAGCACTGACCCATTTTACTTCTGGCTATCAGCTGCATACTCTAATAGAAGCTGTATGTATATGGAAATTTACCAATTTCCCAGAAAGACACTCTCACTTAGCCCAGATGGAGCAAGGTAAGCTTCACTGAAATCGATGAAGAAGAAGAGGAAGAGTTTGGATTTGATATCCCGCTTTATCACTACCCTAAGGAGTCTCAAAGCGGCTAACATTCTCCTTTCCCTTCCTCCCCCACAACAAACACTCTGTGAGGTGAGTGGGGCTGAGAGACTTCAGAGAAGTGTGACTAGCCCAAGGTCACCCAGCAGCTGCATGTGGAGGAGCGAAGATGCGAACCCGGTTCACCAGATTACGAGTCTACCACTCTTAACCATTACACTGGCTCTTATGCACTTGCTTAGTTACTGCTTAAAGATGATTGATTATATAATTCCTTATGGAATAACCCTTATGGAACCAGGGTTATTGTAGTAGCATTTCTTGTGGGGTTTCACATTTGTTTGCATGTGTGCAAGTGAGAAAGGAAGACAAAGAGCCAGCGCTTCAACCAGCAAGCCTCTTGGCAAGAGTCAGAAGGAGAGAAGAATCCTCTCCCCTGAACTCCCACTAGGGTATTTTATTAACCAAAGGAAAACACGTCACAGAATTCTAACCATCCAGTCAGATAAAACCAGCACACCTCAAGAAGTCTCCATGTGGTTGAGATCATGTTAACAAAGACCCATAAAAGAACCCAAGAAACTTCCTTGCATTCCCACACATCAAAGGGACAGGATAGATGGCCAGGAACAGGAAGTCATGAAACAGAAGGTAGCAGGGAGGTAGGATTTAGCATCTTAACCCCAGAACCAAGTTGTTTACCAACTCCTGGGTAGGATCAAAGATGCTATCTAAGTACAAAGAAATGCCTGGCAATTGAGGCTGCAGCATTTGGTTTGCCCTTGTGGCAAGATTCTTGCTTCATGGTAAAACGTGACTGCCAGGTTAGAAAACATGGATGCAACATTTTCTTGCCCTTGTGCTTCCCTAGTATCATACCAGGCAGGACTCCCACCAGAATCTTCTGAGCAGGAGAGGAGGGCTTGAGTGGCTGGATCTTGCTCGGGGATCTTGCACAAGGATGTGGAGCTTAGCGGTTTCTGTGTATCACGGCTCACTCCACTCAGCAGGAGTTGAGGGAGAAGGCAAGAGGAGGTGGGAAAGCCAGCTTACGCCTGCTCCTTTTGCTGGCAGATGTCTGGATCCAACTTTTTTCATATTTCACATAAGGCCTCAGTTTTAATCTCACATACTAGGTGGATTTAGGCAAGCTATTCTCTCTCTGAATTTCAGCGCTATGTGTAATATAGAGTAATAACATTGGCCCACCTTGCAAGTTTTCTAAGGCTTGCAGAAGTTGGCTTATTTTTACAAATTTCTGTTCTGCTTCCAAGCTGTATTATTATTATTATTATTATTATTATTATTATTATTACTAAAACTCTTTACAACCCTTTAATTCAATAGGCCACCAGGGGGCAGGGTGGTTGTTCACATTTATTACCTGCCTTTCATCCTGGGGCCTCAGGACAGGTTACAACAATTTAAAATACAACATTAAAAGCTGCTTAAAATGACCTACAGCCAGAAAAATAGAGTGACTCCTTAAAATTGACATCACTGGTTTCAAAGGCAAGGGAAAAGAGGTATGTCCTCTGCATTCATCGAAAACTGTACAGTGAAGTTGCCAGACACACCACTGTCGAGAGGGTTCTCCACAAGCTTGGGGCTGCCACAGAGAATGCAGTCTCCTAGACTACAACCACCCACTGCCAATCTTAACAGCCAAGAGGGTCTGTAGGGAAGGAGGCAGTTTTTCAATTATTTCGGGCCTAAATTATTTCGGGCTTTAAAAAGGTAGCTTGAGCACCTTGAATTGTGCTGGCAACCAATGCAGCTGTTTTAAAACAGGATTATGTGCAATCTAAAGGAACCCCAGCCAGTAATTGGCTGTTGCAGTTTGGACCAATTGAAATTTCTGAGTTGCCTTCAAGGGCAGCCCCATATAGAAGCACATTGCACATCCAGTACAATAGAAACCCAATGATAGCATTAAAATAGTAGGCCTCTCCAACTTCCGTGCATTAAAAACATAGCAGCAATAATTACCTGTGTGATGGGCATAGCATGTTTTTAATGCTAAGTATTATTTTAGTGAATTTTTATATTAGTTAGCGACTTTTCCTCAGTATCGTTGTGTGTATGGAATCCATTTTTACATCTCTGGGTACAAATGTAATGGGAAGGTGAAAGCAAAATGTAGTGGAGTCACACTTTTCACATGATTAGTAAATAGAAGGATATACTGAAAAAACTATGTCTGATCCTTTAAGACTTCTCTTTCTTGTCCAGGTGAAGTACATATGTTCTGCAATGGGCTGCCGTCGCTGGGATGAAGACGAGATGGAACAGGAAGATATTCTTCTTTTACATCGAACTCAGAAAACTGTTCGTGCTGTTGGGCCCCGCAGCGGCAATGAGAAGTACGGACACGCATAGTATATGAGATTTGTAAATAGTTTCTGCAGCAGAAGGTGCATTGTCAGATTGTTTCAGTTTGAAGAGTTCATGTTCCTTCTTACTCCAACAATTTAGAAGGCCGGAATCTGACATGTCTAGTTTTTATGAAGATGCTTGAATTTGCACTCTCTTTCCTTTACCCAGAAGACATTGAGCTCTGATAGATTTTACTATTTTCACAACAATGTAGTAACTAGGAAAAGGTTTGCCCAGTGTCCTGATGTATTTTGCAGATACTGGGTGTGATGGTTGTGTTTGCCCTTCGCAATAACCACCCTCTGCTCACTCAGAGAGATATTTACAAGTCTTTATTTACCTATGTGCAGACAGGACTGTGTAATTCATGCATCCGAATAATCAGATCCGGGGAGTAGTCTTCTTCGGCTCTTTCTCCAGCATAAGAGGCGGGGAAACTTCAAAGGACGCCTCTGATCCCTGCGTTTTAGCTCTCTCCTTTCCTGTGCTGACGGGACAGGCACAGCTTCTCCGTCAGTGCCTGAGCTTGCTGAGCGGTGCTGAGGCTCTGCTTCAGCATCGGAGAGCCTTGTCACCTCCTGGCTTCCCCCTGCCTGTTCTCCCGTCACTTCCTGACCATTGCCCTCTAGCTGTCCTGGCTCAGACTCTCCTCCTCCCCCTGCCTCAAGCTCATTCCCCGTCTGTTCCATCACACTGGGCTGGGAGGAACTGGAGGGATATGCTGCCTAAATGCATGCCCTAAGGCAGGGGTAGGGAACTGAATCTTGATGATGATGTCAGGTGACTGACACTTGTCAAAGTTCAAGGGAGGTTGCTGTAACTATTCACATTATAGCAAGTTGGTGAACAAAGCATTTTCCCCTCTGCAGAGAAGCTGTTTGTTTTCAAACGTGCTTTGGCCTTGGGCTTGCCGATCGGAAGGTCAGCGGTTCGAATCCCCGCGACGGGGTGAGCTCCTATTGTTCGGTTCCAGCTCCTGCCAACCTAGCAGTTCGAAAGCACGTCAAAGTGCAAGTAGATAAATAAGTATCGTTCCGGCGGGAAGTTAAACGGCATTTCCGTGCACTGCTCTGGTTTTGCCAGAAGCAGCTTTGTCATGGTGGCCACATGACCCGGAAGCTGTACACCGGCTCCCTCGGCCAGTAAAGCGAGATGAGCGCCGCAACCCCAGAGTCGTTCGCAACTGGACTTAACTGTCAGGGGTCCTTTACCTTTACCTTTAACTGTACCTTTGGCGCAAAAGTACTGCTTTTCCCTTCTTCCTTTATCAACTTTTCCAGTCTGGAAAAGATGTGTGTGAAGTCAAAAGCTTGTGTACTATGTTAGACGACAATGTGCTTTATTACTACAATGCAAAATAGGCTTACATTACTTTAGAAATACCATGTTGTCTCCTTTTACATATTTTAAAAACTAGATTGATTTGCAGTAACAGTCATCATCATCTCTCTTTTTTTTTTTTAACTTAAAGGTGGAATTTCAGTGTTGGTCACTTTGAACTGCGCTATGTTCCAGACACCGAAAAGAGAATGGGATTTCTTGAAGGCAATTTAAAACCAAATCTAAACAAAGAAGATTCCAAAATAATTTCAGATGTGGAAGAGCAGGAGGCTGTAATGAAGGATACAGTGATAAAGGTCTCAGTAGCCGACTGGAAGGTGATGGCATTTAATAAGCAGGGAGGACATCTGGAATGGGAATACCAGGTACTAAAGATAGTAACATTTTGACACTTTCTAGAAATTTTACAGCATTGCCAAAAATAACTTGCATCTTTCTGGAATTTGAGGCTTTTAAAAAAATGTTTTTCTTTTGTAATATGTTCACTTTTTGAGTTCACGAAAAGCTGTGTTCTTAAAAGATTTGGTATTACAGAGAAAATGGATTGAACTGATTTTCAAATATTCATACTTTTATCTGCAGTTTTGCACGCCTGTTGCTTCTGCCTGGCTGGTTAAGGATGGCAAGGTAATTCCAATTAGCCTCTTCGATGACACAAGCTACACCTCCAATAGTGATGTCTTAGAAGATGAAGAAGACATAGTGGAAGCTGCTCGAGGAGCTACAGAGTCCAGTGTCTATTTAGGTACAGCACCAGCTTTCAACACAAGACATAATCTTTGCATTGTCCAAACCTTAGTAGACAGATTCTTGATTTTTCTTTTCTTTTTAGGTGGGTATAATTAATTTAAGCGTTTCAGCGAAAGCCAAAGAACAACATGGTAGAAATCTAAATTATTGTGTGTTTTGCTTTGGCAGTGGAATTTTTTTTGCATCAGTGCATTATTCTTGACACAAAAGCCATGCATCAATATGAACAGTGCATTTTCATCCTGATCCTGTGCATATTTACTCAGAAGTAAATTCTGTTTACTTCAGTGGTATCTCATTTCTAGTAAGTGTTGGGGGTGAGGTACGACCTTAGCTTCTAATTGCAGCTGGAGTTACTAAGCAATGTAAAGTACTGTCCCATTACATACACAAATAGTACGATTTTAACTAAATCCACAAATAGAGAGTAGTTTGATTAGAATAGGCCTTTTCTCTGTTGTCAGTGAATTGCTGATAAGACTTAATGTTTGCCGTAGACTTGAAGTTGTATAAAGTATCTGTCCTTCACTGGCTCTTATTTTCCAGAGTTCCCCCTACTCCTACAGTGGGTGGCTTTCATTCTTTCTGGTGAATTGTGGTTTGTGGGTTATCCCTTTTCAGAAATATTTGTCTGTGCTTCCAACCTTCCACTACTATGTGCACATTCCTGAAAATCAATAAATGAGACTGCTAGATTTTGTTGTAAATAACTTCTTGACCATCATTTGGCCTTGGGCTGAAGCATGGAATATTGCAGTAGTCGTTACTTGTATTTTAAAGTTTTTATCTCTGGCTTTTCTTTTAATTAATTAACCAATACTCAGAGCTCATGAGTCATGAAGTTGTGAGCTCACCGATTGTCCTTCTTTGGAAGAGGATGACATCCTGAATAGGGTGGTTCCTTCCAGTTGGATTTTTGGGGGAGTTAACAACTAAGGCAAGTGGAATCTCCAGAGATTGCTTCAGTTTTATACTTCTGCAGATTTTCTTGCTTAAAAGCTGCATAGAGCAAGAATGTTAAATAGTTGCTGGGTTATGAAAAGATTCCATTTCTTAATTAGTTTAATGCACAGTACATGTTTCAGATTCCTAGGTAGGTAGATGTAATAATATCATCTTACAATCTTTTGCATTGCTCTAGAATTCACGGCTTAGGCATTTGTATTCTCTTCCTCTCTATTCTTAAAGGTGCACACAAATAAAATAATTCCTTAGATAAATAATGATCTGTGGTTTATTATGCAGGAATGTACAAGGGCCAGCTGTATCTTCAGTCATCAGTCAGAATTTCTGATAAGTTCCCAACCAACCCTAAAGCTTTGGAGTCCAGAAATGATAATGCTGTTATCCCATTGCCTGTAATCAAGTGGAAACCATTGATTCGTAAGTGATGTTCCTAGGATTATCTTTTTTTTCAGATTGGAAGGTGATAGGCCATAATACTGACAGAGAGTTTTATTACTGTTTTCAAACGTATATCTTGAACATAGTTGACTTGAGATGTCTGATACTGATGGTGGGGTGTCACGAAACTGCACTCCGAGTGGATTTAAGTGTTTCGTTGAAACCAATTCAAAGCTTTACATCAAGTGTGGGAACCTTTGGCCCTCCAGACATTGCTCTACTACGACAACTCCCATCAGCCCCAGCAAGCTTGGCCAATGGCCAAGAATAATGGGAGTTGTAGTCCAGCAACATCTAGAGGTTCACATGCTCCCCACTCTTGCTTTACATATAAGCTACATTTGTCAGAATACTTGTAAATATTTTAAGACACGACACACCATGGCATATTATTTTCTAACCTTGTTTATGTTTTGAGTGGTGGGAGGGAACGAAAGCACCGAAAAAGTACTGGGAATTTATTTATTTGTTAATTCATTCTAAGGATAGCCATCTGAAACAAGTTAATTGCAACTTTAATTTTTTTATATTAGACTGATCATTACTGATTCATTACTGATTACTGATCATTCCGAAGTGCCAGTTTAGCTGGCATTATATTTATTCATTTGTTTACTAATTCTAGTACATAAAGCATTTCTAAAAATGGAAGATTTTCCATGGAAAAGCTAAAAAAAAATTAAAAAAATTCTTCCAATAGCACCTTGGAGACCAACTAAGTATGAGCTTTTGTGTGCATGCACACTTCTTCAGATAGAAGAACTATCACTGCTTATTGAGTTTTCCAGCTGTGGCGTTTTAACAATTGTCCAGGTGCACATTTCCCCCCCAACAATAGAAGAACTTGAAATTTATAGAACAGGGGTAAGGAACCTCCAGCCTGCAGGCCAATATTTGTCTGCCAGGGGATCCAAATTTGGCCTGCAAGGCCCCCCCCCCAAAAGAAAACCCCAGCTACACCCACCTGTCAATCAGTCAGCTGACTGGTGGGGTTCAGTCCTGCTTGGTGCTGCTTCACTAGTATTTTCCCAGTGGGGAATGTGCTAGCAAAGTGGACTGTCTCTCTCCACCATCAGGTCACCTTTCCAGGGTGGGTAGGACCACCCACTTGTCTGTTACCTGTCAGTCATGATATGGTACCTGTCTAAGTTGGTCCTCAGTGTGGGGGGAGATGAAGATCTGGCCCACCAGGCCAAAAAGGCTCCTCACCCCTGCTCTAGATGATGGTAGCCATTTCTAGAAGTGCTATTTAGGATTTCCGAAAGGTTTTATGCATGCAGGAATGCTCATTCAAATGTAATGTGTGAAACAGACTCGCTCTGAAAATTATGTTTTGTTTCTAGATTCTCCTTCTAGAACTCCTGTGCTGGTGGGATCAGATGAGTTTGATAAATGTCTCAGCAATGACAAGTTTTCTCACGAAGAATACAGTAATGGTGCCCTTTCCGTACTGCAGTATCCCTATGGTGTGTGTGAGCTATGCTTTGTTTTCATCCATGGTTTTGATTAGAGATGTAAAATTTCTGGAAATTTTGAAGCTCAGAAAACTGTTTTTTCCCCCCAGGAGGAAATGGAAATTTTCGGAAAAATTGAAAAAATGCTGCATTAGCACTTCTTTTTTTCTTTCCAGATTGAAAGTCATTCTGTTACTTTAGAAACATAAAATATAACTATGGACAATTTTAATGGGCATAAAATTATCACAACTAGCATATTAAAAATACAGTGTATTTTATTATTACAAACATAATTTACTTTTAAAATAATATTTATTTGTATTTGTAACAAATGGAGCAACAATCTCCTGACCTGTTTACTAGTTTATGTGGAAGGGGAAAAAACTCCATAAAATAATTTTTAAAAATCCAGAAGTAACAATTATTCATATTTCCTCTCCACAGTATTTAAAAAAAACATTCTCATAAAAAGAACTGAAGAAGGAAGTGGGACTAAGTTTCGATGAATGGGCATGAAATTTAATCAGAATCATTTTCTGAGCTGTAATTAAGTATATACTTTCAGGCCTTTTTTGTTGCTCTATATTTTCTTCCAGTGCTTTGAGGCCTAGTGAAGAGGAACAGAACCAATGCATACCACACTGAAACCTTTTTCTTTTCTGGTGACAACAGCACCTCCTAAAGGAAGAAACATATCTTGTTCCTGTATTGGAGAGTTCAGTTTGTAACCTAGCACTTGCTTGTCCTCACATAAATTAGAATAATCTGATACCATACATATTTTTTAGAAATGATTTATAAAATATTTGAACCCCTTATCTTAAAATATTTTATTCATCATGTTAAAATAAAACATTCCATAATCTATTTTTTATTTTTCCAATTTTTCAGAAAAAAACAAAAAAGGCTTCCAGTTTTTTTCCGGGCCTTCACATCTCTAGTTTTGATGGGTGAAACCCCTAGCTCCTTTTTATACTTACAGTAACAAAACCTAGTTAAAATAAATCATGGTATCTGTGGAACCCTAATTGTTAGCCTCTAAATAAATTGAGATGGCTGTCTTCTGAATACTGGAAGAGTTTCTCTGCCCTATAGAGGACCTCAGCCCAAGGAGGCTTTCTGCATCGTTCTTGAAGAGCAGCCTCCATGCTGCATTGCAAAACCCATCTCGAAAGGAAGGAGACCCACGAGGAAAGTTCAATCCCTGGTATCTCCAGTTAGGGCTGGGAGAGACCTGAAATCCTGGAAAGTCTATGCCATTTCGCATAGACCAAGTGTGGGGAACCATTAGCCCTCCAGATGTTGCAGAACTACAATTCCCATCATGCTAACTGGTTGTAGCTCAGAAACATACAGAGGGCCAAAGATTCCCCACACTTGATGTAGACTGTACTGAGCCAGATGGACCAATGGTTTGACTTGCTAGCTTTCTATGAGATTTCAAAAATGTTATAGTATGGTATAGAGTCACTGTTCAGAGGACAAAATATCAAAATTCTCACTAGATTTGCCTAAAGTTGGCCATATTCTTTAGGTTCTAGCCACTTCTTTAGGTTCTTTGGCCGCCACATGGGTTTTTCACTGGTCAACAACATTTGAAAGGGGAAATTTTATTTATCGAAAGATTAGTACTACCTGATGGTTTTTAGATTTACAAAAGCATTCTTATACCCTTTGTTCATTTTTTTTAAAAAATACAGATAACGGATATTTTTTGCCCTACTACACTCGAGAGAGGCACAGACGAAGCACCCAGATCACCGTGAGATTTGCTGACATGAACTATCCACAAAACACCCGCAAAAAAGATCCAGTTCTACTTCTGCACTGGTGGAAAGAAATCATTAGCACCATCGTATTATGCATTGCGGCCACAACTTTTATTGTGCGTAGACTTTTCCATCCGCATGTTCGCAGCCGAGTAAGTAGAGTGAATCGATTCTTGGAAGTGTAACTGCATGTTTTCCCTTTTGAGGCTTTTCGTGTTTGAGATTACATTTATTCAAGTAATGAAATGCAGCTCTTACGAACTTGATACAGTGGTACCTCGGGTTACGTACCCGATCCGTTCCGGGGTGCTGTTCACACCCCTAAAAGTACGTAACCTGAGCGTCCATTTTGCGCATGCACAAATTGTGATATTGCGTTTCTGCGCATGCGCAGACCGCGCGGGCATGCGTAGAAGCATCCGCGTGCCGAAAAGCACTTCCAGGTTACCGGAGTACATAACCCGAAAATTCGTAAGCCGAAGCGGGCGTAACCCGAGGTACAATTGTACAAGCTTGCTTGAGTTTCATGTAAATCAATAGGTTGTCATAAGAACTGACTACTAGATCATCTCAGGCACTTGTCCTGATCATTACTTTTAATAGAAATTTATACAACCAGGTAGTTATATCTAGAGCAAGAACTTCCCTTTGAAGCTGTGCTTTGAAGCTTCCACGTTGCAGTTGAGTTGCAATGATCATGTTTTCGCAGTTCTAGATGCAGTGAACTTTTTAATCTTCCTCTTTTCTAATTATCTGACAAACGGTTGTACAGCATCTAGAGTTTGAGGCAGTTTATAAATGATAAAATGTTATTCCAGGTGTAAAGCACGTGGCGATTGCCATGTGCAGTTACGATTACCCAAGATGTGAATGATGACACCACTTCCTCGGTGCCTATCCCATCTTGCAGCTTAGGTATTTTTAATTATTTAAAGGTTTTCAAGGCTTCAACGATCCTCTGCTGTGTCACTCCAGAGTGGAAAAGCTCATCTAGTATTAGAAGGGTGTGGAAAAATGTTGTTGGCAAACTATTGCTCTGTCCTCAAAGCAACTCCCTGCCATGTCATGCAGGGAGTTACTGTTACCAAAAACAACCTCCAAATGTTAGCTTATGAAAATCATGTCCTTTCTCTCCCCCAACCCCCAATTTTTGTGTGTGGTGACCGGGATGTAGCACTACCTTTTACATTTTATTCTTCCATCCTTGTCAATAAAGTTAGTATTGAGCTGCCTCAATTATAAACAATCTGTTCCTATCTCAGCAGCGGAAGGAGTCCGAAACTCAGTGTCAGACAGACAGTAAATATGAACCTGCTATTGGACAGGTTAAAGATAACAGCTGTGGTGACTTTCAGAACTCTGGATATGTGTCAAGGTAAAAGCAATTATTTTCTATCCCTCTCTTCTGTGCGCCATTCAGAGTGTAATGGACTTGCATTCTTTCTGAGTCCCTCTTTCCAAAAGCAATTCTCCTTCTCCATAAAACTCAACAAGCCATCCCTCAAACTCAGGGGAGCTTTAAAAGGAGCCTCCTACATGGCACAAGGTACAGTTTTTAAGAGGAAATAAGTGGGGAAAGTGTATGTTCTCTGTTGTGGCTCTGAAATGTGGGGTGGGTGCTGTTAGAGGCATACTTACTTAAAAGATGCCATTTGCGTGGAAAGTGTTTCCTTAAATAAATAAAAAAATATGCTCTAGTTGCCAAAAGATGTTACATTGGAGTACAATGTGGTAGGTTGTAGCTCAGTGATAAGAGCACATGCATCTTCTGCAGAAGGCCCCAGATTCAATCCCTGGTATCCCCAGTTAGGGCTGGGGAGGACTCCTGTATGACACCCTGGAGAGGTGCTCCGAGTCATTGTTAACAGGTAAAGGTGAAGGACCCCTGGATGGTTAAGTCCACTCAAATGTGACTATGGGGTGCGGTGCTCATCTCGCTTCAACAATACCCAACTGGACATACTAATGGTCTGATAAGGTGTAAGGAATCTTCCTATGTTTTAAGAGGAGTATTTGGCTGAATGTACTTAAACCACTATGGATGCGGGTGGCGCTGTGGGTTAAACTACAGAGCCTAGGGCTTGCTGATCAGAAGTTGGCGGTTCAAATCCCTGCGACGGGGTGAGCTCCCGTTGCTCGGTCCCAGCTCCTGCCCACCTAGCAGTTCGAAAGCACGTCAAAGTGCAAGTAGATAAATAGGTACCACTCTGGCGGGAAGGTAAACGGCGTTTCCGTGCGCTGCTCTGGTTTTCCAGAAGCGGCTTTGTCATGCTGGCCACATGACCCGGAAGCTGTACGCCGGCTCCCTCGGCCAGTAATGCGAGATGAGCGGCGCAACCCCAGAGTTGGACATGACTGGACCTAATGGTCAGGGGTCCCTTACATTTACCTTTACTTAAACTACCGTTGTGTGCAAAAGTAAACCAAAATACGTCTCTAGTACAGTGGTACCTCTACTTATGGACGCGATCCATTCCGGGGTGCCGTCCGTAAGTAGAGCGCCGCTTCTGCGTGTGCGCGTGACGCGATACGAGTGCCTCTGTGCATGCACGAAGTGTGCAGATCGTTCCTGCGCATGCGCAAAGTGGCGAACCCGTAAGTTAACTATTCCAGGTTTGCCGCATTCGTAACCTGAAAAAACGCAACGTGAAGCAAACGCAACTCGGGGTATGACTGTATTTTAGATGAACTGCTGATCATCATCATCATAATCAGATCTTAATCACAAGCATTTTTCCTTCTTTCTTTTGCAGATATCTAACCGACTTTGAGCCAATTCAGTGTCTAGGTCGTGGAGGATTTGGAGTAGTGTTTGAAGCCAGAAATAAAGTGGATGACTGCAATTATGCTATTAAAAGAATTCGTCTTCCAAATAGGTGAGTAAATGTCTTTTTATTATCTAGTTTCCTTTATGTGATGCATCTCTAGGTGGCACTGTGGTCCACATGTCAGTCCTACTTGGTCTCATCCTAGGACATGTCTTGCATACCAAAAGAGTTCCCGGGGCATTGTTGAACATTTTCTTAGGTACTTTTTCTCATCCCAACAAAGCAGAAAAAACTGTGTTAATAATAAGTTGCTGCACTTACCTGTTGATTACAAAGTGTACCTCTAGTGTGGTGTCCACACACCAGAGCATGAGACTCAAAGCAGAATTTTTTCTTTTCTAAATTAAAATAACCATGACAGTTAAAAGTTGTCTCAGTTCATCACCCACAGAGAACTGACTTCTTATTTATTTGACATCATTACTCTTTCAATTTTAGGGAATTGGCTCGTGAGAAGGTGATGCGTGAAGTAAAAGCATTAGCAAAACTTGAGCATCCTTGTATTGTTCGGTATTTCAATGCATGGCTGGAAGCGCCACCTGAAAGCTGGCAGGAAAGAATGGACAAACTCTGGCTAAAAGATGAAAGGTATCACTTTCAGTTCCTGGAAAGTCTCGGGAAAGTATTATACTTCCCTGGAAAGTATTGTACTCCCAGCTGCAAGAAATGAGAAAGCTCTATATTTCTGCACTGCAACTTCTAGTTTGTATAAAAATTGTGTATTGTTCTATGAGTCCTTGTTTAGCGGTCTCTACTGGATTTGTTTTGCACTAGCTTTTAAAACAGAGCATGCATGTACTTGGACATCATCTTACTGCTTTGTTTCAGAACTTCTGTTTTTTTTCTTTATGGGCTTTATGCAAGTACACATACAGGACCTGCATCTGCACAGGAAACAGGACATGGTCTCAGGCAAATGATGGAACCACCCTGTAGAAGCTAAGCAGGCTTGGGTCTGGCTGGTGCCTGGGTGGGAGATATACCTGAGAACCTCCACTTTGAAATTCACGATGGAAGAAAAGTGAGATGTTAATACAATAATCAGACACTTCTAGAGCTTAAAAAGGTGGGAGAAAGTACACCCCCTCTCTTTAAGAGAAGTTTTGAAGGAGCATCATGGAGAATTTTCTCTCGAGCTTTTGTGGGCTCCCCCCCCCCCCGTACTGTAGTTATTTCTTAGGCCTTCAGTAGCCATGAGAACTGCCTGGCCTTGCATGTGCTATGACACCTTTTAAAACTCTCATTGCTGTGGGATGAAGGTCTCCAATCCCCAGGAACAAAAAGCCTTCTTGGGAGAGGAGCAGAAGGTGGTATTGTGCATTTTCTGCTTCAACGTTTACTAAGCAGGCTTGATGAAATAGTACTCTGCACTTTGTTACTTTGTGGGAATGGGCTTTAAAAGCCTGTAATGTGCTGTTTGCCAACCATCTTCTGGCTTTTGGATAGGGATTGTCTCCTGACCCTGATGCTGGCATTTCTGCTTTCTGAGGTTTGAGGCCTTCAGGTTCTGAGACTTCTTTAGTACAACCTTCATCGCAGCCTGGATTCTCAAATGGGATTCCATCTGCATCATTGACCCTTGTAATCTCCGTGCATTGTTTGGGCTTGAAGGAATATTGTAAAAACCATGCAGTCAAAGCCAAGGGACTTAGCTGTGACCTAGACAACTGACAGTGGCTTGGACACTGACTCAGAGGGAGAGGGGCAAACTGAGTCAGTTGCACAACGCACTATCTGAGCCTGAGCGCAGATGGAATGACAAGAAGAACAATCAGTGATGTGGTTTTCCAGAACATTTGGTGGTAGGAGTGCAACCTCACAGGAAAGTATCAAAAGCGTTCAGGGGGACATTCCTTGTTACACTGTCCATAGGTAAAAAGGTAAAACACTGATGGTTGAAAAAACAACGGCGAAAAAAATATTTGATGGTAGGTGGTGACAGTTTTCTTTATGTTAGTTTAACTTGTTTATACTTCTATTTTGAGAAAGAAAATCCAAAGCTGTCCTGATACTGTTCTTTAGGTAATGCATTTTAAAATGACCAAAAGTTTTGTAATGTTCTGTTCTCCTTTTTTTTTTTTTAATTAAGTACTGATTGGCCACTCAGTTCTCCCAGCCCAATGGAAGTGCCGTCATTTAAAATTAGAACTGAGCCGTTCTCTGCAAAGGAACACATTGAAGTTATTGCCACATCTGTAGAAAGGAAGACCTTGCTTTCTGTTGGGATACCTTGTGGCCAATCGGATTCATCAGAGAGCCAGTTCTCCCCTTTGGAATTCTCTGCCATTGATAACGGAGACTTGAGCCAGTTGGCAGATCCTGTGTCAAACATGCAAGACAGCTTCCTTGCCGACTGTGATATGGAGGGTAGTACTGTTGATGAAAATGATCCTGGACACTCCTTTGAACTTTGTCTTCCAGCCATGCCAGCAGTGAGAGTGAGGGAGAGGACCTCTTCGTCTATTGTCTTTGAAGACTCTGGTTGTGATAATACTTCTAGTAAAGAAAGCAACACGGATGACTCACTTGACGATAGCCACTGTGAGGATAAAGCAACAAGCCCAAAAGGATCCAGTAACAGGAAGTCATCCTCAGCAAGCCCTTTATCTGTTTCTCCACCAAGACCAACGTCCTTAAGTTTAGACTTCTCGAAGAACTCTGCACAAAAAGCCATGCCTACCACTCCAAAAGTGTACCTTTACATTCAGATGCAGCTCTGTAGGAAAGAAAACCTCAAAGACTGGATGAACAGAAGATGTACGATAGAGGAGAGAGACAGGACAGATTGCCTGCTGATCTTTCTACAGATAGCTGAAGCTGTTCAGTTTCTGCATGGGAAAGGGTTAATGCATCGGGACCTCAAGGTTTGTACCAAACAACAACAACACCATGACTATAAACTTTCAGTTCCTTAGCACAAGCTAGTTAGGAGTCTGCATGTGGATGCTTGGGAACCCCATGAATTGTGTTCGTTGCTCTTTGCCCTTTAGCAGAGTATCAAATGAGGGATTAGTGTGGCTGACCCAGCGTCCAAACTGGGAACTATAACACAATGCTCCCACAGGAGTTGCTACATCTTCCTTGTGCAACTTCACTGTTTGATTTAAGATGCAGCTTTTCAAGGAACTGACATGACATTAAGAAACCATT
This sequence comes from Lacerta agilis, assembly GCF_009819535.1. Lineage (NCBI taxonomy): Eukaryota > Metazoa > Chordata > Lepidosauria > Squamata > Lacertidae > Lacerta > Lacerta agilis. Next base: position 42,327,350 of record NC_046325.1, read on the forward strand.
CTATTTGAAATGTACTTGATAGGATCTTAAGCAGTTGGTTACATCAATTCAGATTTCTTTCTCCATATGATTATTTCTTCTTGGGCATTCTACCTGCGTCAGAACATCCTACTTGTTCATTAGTTGTAGATGCGTGTTACACACACATGCGGATTAAGCTTTCAGTTGTTCCCCTTTGTATATCTCCGCATGCCCCTTCACCCTCTAGCATGTCTATAAACTGAAAAGAATCTGAGAAGGAGTATTTTCGAGGCAGTCTGATTTAAGAGGGAGCTTAGTCAAATTCAGAGTCGACCCATTCAACGCATTCCTTACTTAGTGGGCCTTCTCAGAGTAGAACTAAGTTGACTACAATCCCAAAATTTGTAATAACATGTTCCCCCATTTTATTGGGCACTAGAATGTTTATTTCTGTGAATGGCTTGTGCACTTACTAAGGCCTTAATCTAGTACTTGGGGAAAATACTAAGAATGTGTAAGGGTGATGATGAATACACCATGTCCTTGGTTTCTGTCCATTGGTCATGTGCCACTTTCAATGCAGCAGGTGCCAGAAGGTCCCTTGTGGCCAAGAAGCAAACCAAGGCAAAACACTTCTACCAAAAACACTGCAGCTTAAGAGTTGAGAGCATTGTTGATTCCTTTGGTTTCTGCAGCCTTTCCTCTTGCCTCCAAGGAACATTGCCCTCCGCTGAAGAGAAGGCTATGCAGTCTCAGAGGGATCAGCAATGGCTTTGGCAACTCAGATAACTTTTCCCCCTGATCTCCCCCATGCAGCTTCTTAATGTGAACCACCTTGGGGGTTGACATAAGGCAGAATGGTGGCGGATATGCTTTCAAAAGAGGGGGGGAAAGCTCCTTCAAAGAATTGGTTGCACTTCTGTGAGCTTTAGCGCAGGTACAATCTGGCCTATGAAACCAAGGAGTTTCAGTCACAGAGCAAACTGCAAGCAGGAGGAAGAGGGAGAAATGTGTGTGCTTCTCACATCACTTCCTCATCAAAATACTACCCTTGTTTGGCATAATGCGGCCACTGTGGGACACTCTGCCGCTGCTTTACACCAGTAAAGTGTGCCACCACTGCTTGTATTTTATTTTGAAGCTGTTGTCCTGCAGCAAAGCCAACAGAATCTTCAGGATGGCTTTTAGATCAGCACATGCGGGTTTGACATTTTGGGTAAACAAAGGCCATCTTCCACAAATGTTGTAGGGCTCAGCAGATTAGGAAAATGTATTGAAACAATTGAACAGCAACTACTAGATGTGGACAGTAAGCTAGGTCTTACTTAATATATTGACTTTGTCCTCCACGTGCTCACTGGATCTGTTTTTCTTCTAGCCCTCCAACATATTCTTCACAATGGATGACATAGTAAAAGTTGGGGATTTGGGGCTCGTGACGGAAATGGACCAAGACGAAGAAGACAACTCTGTTCTAACACCAATGCCAGCTTATGACAGGCACACGGGGCAAGTTGGGACCAAGCTCTACATGAGCCCAGAACAGGTGCGCTCTGTGCCTTGGTTTTAATCAGCAGAGCTAAATGCCACTTTAATTTTTAAAATCTAGATGCTAGAGCAGCTTATTGACTATAAATATGAACTGTGAACCAGGAAGCTGTTTTTTTTCTAAATCTAGTCTCGGGTACAAGCTGACTAAGTGACATTGGACAAACAACTCTTTTTTTCCCAGTCTCAGCACTCCTCTACAATATGGGAATAGGGACCTCCGGGTATAAGGCGGTAAATAAATTGAATAAATAATAATAATAATAATAATAATAATAATAATAATAATAATAATATTTCTGATCCATGTTACAAGGTTGTAGTGAGGAATGCTGAGAGTGTGTGTGGTGTGTGTGTAACTTTATATTATATTTATATTATATTAGCTTTCATTACATTCATTGGTGGCTGGTTTTTAAAAATCCTGTACACAGGAGAATCATATAACTTCAACTTTTTGTAGGTGTAGAACAATGTTTTAAAATATTTCTGGGTGTCATTACGTTTTTTCAGACAGTTGTTGTTGCTTAGTCGTGTCCAACTCTTCATGACCCCATGGACCTGAGCACGCCAGACACTCCTGTCTTCCACTGCCTCCCGCAGTTTGGCCAAACTCATGTTGGTAGCTTCGAGAACACTGTCCAGCCATCTCGTTCTCTGTCGTCCCCTTCTCCTTGTGCCCTCCATCTTCCCCAACATCAGGGTCTTTTCCAGGGAGTCTTCTCTTCTCATGAGGTGGCCTAAGTATTGGAGCCTCAGCTGCAGGATCTGTCCTTCCAGTGAGCACTTTAGACAGTATAGGGTGTCAAAGAACAGATATTTGCAAGTGTGGCCTGCAATAAAATGTTGCAGTGTGAAGTGCTCCTGTTTACTGTCCTGCCAGCCATGCCCTCTTACATGATATTCCATCCCGTCCCTGCTATCCGTTCACCCTTCAAGAGACTCATAGTGGTTGCTCTGTCCTCATTGGTCTGTTTTGAACTGGAGTCCGTTAGGGTTCTTTCTAAAGATGCTTCATAACTGCAGCTTCATGGTACCCCTGAACATCCCAATAACTACCTCTTCTCAGTTGGTGCCACTTGGGTTATAGTTTATTAGAGGGAGGAGTTATTGTTGTGAACAACATTTTATTCAAAAATACACACCATTCATGGGTTGGTGTATATGTTTCCCACATTCTTCAACTTTGTTGCATGTATTAGTTGGCTGCTGTTATGAAGTAGATTTTTTAGTTACAGGCATAGTAAGTCTATACCATTTTCAGGCTCTTCAAGTAATTGTGGTGTCGTACAATCAAATTATTATCCATTAATGTTTATTAAAACCAGCTAAAAATGATTAGATCTCGGCTGATACACAGTTCGCTCCAGTTCTGTATATTTTGTTGGGTTTGGGCAGAGACAGGTGTAGGAAGGAATAACTGTGGCTTATATGAGTCCAAAAGATCCAATTCCCTGACCACCACTTTTTTTTTGTCTTGAATTCTCTAGGTCTATGGAAACGCTTATTCACACAAAGTGGATATCTTTTCTTTGGGGCTGATCTTGTTTGAGCTCCTTTACCCTTTCAGCACTCAAATGGAGAGAGTCACGGTAGGTACCTCCTGCTGGAAGCTATCCTTCTCTCTTCCCGGTGAGAAAGTAGATTTTAGCTTAGCAATAAGATAAAAGTTGGGTGTGCAGGATACTACAGAATCATTGGCATGGAGTTGTGGGTTCATAATATCGCTGGAGAAGCAAACTAAATACAGCTCGGGTGTTCTGGAGACACCGTAGGCAGGGACACCTGTAAAAGTATGTTGCTATGTAGATTGCAGACTACCCCAAGTGCTCAAACTGAGCTCAAGTTGGGGCTGGTTTTCATATCATTTTTTGAAAGCTTGTGCAATATAAAGGGAATGATGGTTGCAATACCTATTTGGGGAAGCTTTCTTGCATCAGAGGCAAGATGTGACCTTTCATAATTATCCTTACGGTACATTTTAAATGTACTGTAAATTCTGGCGTATAAGACTACTTTTTAATCCAGGAAAATCTCAAAAGTTGGGGGTCGTCTTATACGCCGGGTGGAGAATCTGTGGTCGAGTATATCTCAAACTCTATATTTTAGCTGGAAAAGTTGGGGGTCGTCTTATACGCCCAGTTGTCTTATACCCCGGAATATACGCTATGTGTAATGATCTCTCCACCATTACCACCCCAAAATAAGGAGCCTTTGCTCTGGTAATTGCTGGTCTTGATTTTGTAAATTCTTCTTTTTAAAATATGTTCGTCCACTGAAGGGAAACCCCAAATGTTACATATAAAAAGGATTCGAGCTTCCATGGAACCTGAAATGTGTACTAAACCCAAAAGCATTAAATTGGGGTGGGGGGGGGGAGAGACTGGATCCCGCACAGTGCCTGCTCCCCCCTCCTTCATTAAACAGCTCTCCTGGGCTGGCTATCCATAGAATTGTACAGTTAGGGGGGGCACCCTAGGGTTAATCTGGTCCAACTCCCTATAATGCAGGAATCTGAACTACAGCATCCATGGCAGTTACTGTGACCACCTAATGGCAGTCAGATGAACTGCAAAGTGTGATGACACCTTACATTTTTATGTATCTAGGAAGACATAAAATAACTGGAGTATTTTAATACAACTATGCAGATAGAGATGTTCATGATTTCTATAATTTCTCCCTACTGTGAAATATTTGCTATTTCAGTAGCAGGGCAGACCCTTTTGTACACCGAATTACAAAATTGCAACTGACAGGCCCTACTCTGATGGTTTTCAATCTAAAACCCAATGTGTGATGGGATAAATAACAGAGGTAGTGCTATAATGATAATGATGATGATGATGATATAATTAATAAATGTATTACTTATACCCCACCCACCTGGCTGGGCCTCCCCACCCACTCTGGGAGGCATCCAACAGGATATTAAAAACACAATAAACATCAAACATTAAAAACTTCCCTAAACAGGGCTGTCTTCAGGTGTCTTCTAAAAGTCAGATAGTTGTTTATTTCCTTGACATCTGGTGGGAGGGCGTTCCACAGGGCGGGCGCCACTACCAAGAAGGCCCTTTGCCTGGTTCCCTGCAACTTCACTTCTCGCAGGGAGGGAACCGCCAGAAGGCCCTTGGCACTGCTTGAAATGCGTGGCAGCTTACGTAGTTTAGGATCTGCATGATTCTGTGCACTCTGGAAAATGTGATTTCTGCTTTTGTTACCTAAAGAATTGCAGTTCAGGGCTTAAAGCTAAAGCAAGTGTATGAACAATGTTTCAAATGACAATACAAAGGCTTTAAAAAAAAATTCTTGTTACAGACACTGAGTGAAGTAAGGAACTTGACATTCCCTCCACTTTTCATTCAGAAATATCCACAGGAGGTGAGTTTTAATATAACTTGTGGTCTGGTTGTGTGGTTTATTTTGTGTGGGTTATAGTTTTAAGCTGTGGAATTTTTTTTTATCTTGGGGGATAACATTTTAACAAGCTGAAATAAATAATGGTGGTGCATAACTTCATTAGAAAATTCACATGGACTTACTTTGATTTCAAAGTACTTACCTGGCAGGGGAGACACCTTGATCAAAGGGGAACATTTTTTATCATGATGTAAATAGATGTTAATGAAAGAAGCCCATAAGATAATTAATGTTGAAAGGGATTCCATTGCATCTTATTTGTGCTTCATTTCTGGTTTATGCTTGCTCTCCTAACACTAGTACTGTATGTCGTTAAATCATTCATTTAAGACTGGCACCACATTAAAAGAAATGTATTTTGCCCACCCTTTTATTTGCTATGCACAAGCAATCCAGTCCTTTTAATGACCGATTAAGTATTCCCAGTCACATGCTTATGTAGTCAAAACTGCACCAGCCACACACAAGAGAGGAATTATCAGTAGACTCAGGTTGACCTTAAGGTACAAAACCTCTGCAGGAAAAAAGTAAGTGGGCATATAATAAAATATTTTTAAATGCTGCCTATAGAAATAAGTGGAGAAATCCACGATATTAATTTAACTGGGGCTAGGCACCACTGTGTCCACAAAACACTCAAATAACCCAAAAATTAGAAGCATGAGCTCTCCTTAATATTAATTAAATCAGTTTGTATGAGTTCCACAAGCAGTTTTCTATTTTAGCTTCAGAGATAGAAATATCAGATACCTCCCTACCGTTCTGTTGGGCAAAAACTTGGGTTAATAATTCATTTCATTGATAAAATTCTTCATTAAAAAAAATCTCTTAGAGTTTTGTAAAGGAAAAAAGTCTTAAGTCCTTCAAGAGAAGTAAGTAATAAGTAAAATATGTATTTAATCACTGGAATTTTAAAATAAAAGATTGGGGTTACAATGAGCCCAAATTGCTTCTCAAATGCAGTGCAAAGAGAGTCTTTGCATTTCTTTTGTAGCTGGGAGGCAGACTAGAGCTGGGCACTGAGGATAACTGAAAGCACCACCACTGCCTGAAATCTCACATATTTCCCCTATTTTCCATTTAGTATGCAATGGTAAAGCACATGCTGTCTCCAAGCCCCACGGAAAGACCAGAGGCTGCAGACATCATCGAAAACCCTTTATTTGAAGACGTCGAGTTCCCAGCAACGCCAGTTCTCAGGCAAAGGTCACGGACAATGAGTACATCCGGAATGAAGCATTCAAGATAGCTGAGTAAACAAGATGGCACAATTATTATGAGCACACTGGACAGATCTCCGAGTGGTCTCCCGGCAGGATAATCCAGCATCAAGCAGTGTCACCGGAATATTCCTGCTCAGAGCTTTATTTTCTCATTTCAGTTTTATGCACAAAATTATCATGGGATGAAGCTAATAGTTTCTGTTTAACGCTTTTCAGACGACTTTCACACCATAACTTGGCCTACCTTAGCTGCGATACACCCTTTGGTGTTTGGATCGTGTTAATATTTTCTAGGGAATTTGGAAAAGATGCCTGTGATGTAAATAGAATTAAATTCTGTATTTTTATAGAACCAAGTGGTCTCTCTAACTCTGATATCTAGGTCCTGATTACATTCATTTAAGACATGAAGACCTTTAAAACAAGCTTAAAATATTTAAAAAAAACCCTCTATATTTTGTCCCTGGAGGATAAAGTAAGAGTCGTTTTACTATTGGTAGCCAGTTCTAGAGCAAATTGTGATTTGTTTCTACACAGTAGAAGTTATTGAAAAGTGTTTAGATGAAGATGGAAGAAGATTTAGTAATAAAAAATCTGGTTGAACCTGGGTTCAAATTACAACAATAACAAATTAAGCATTTATTCATTTTTTGTATTTCCTGGATGTAGCATCCACTGTAATCTTGCGGGCTTGTAGTAATCATTCTGACACATTTCTTTACTAGGATGTTATTGCTTAATAGCACCCTTTTCTCACTGTAAATATGTTAATTTTATTTATAAAATGGCAAGATCAATCCATTTGGGTTGGCGGTGTACAGTATGCACTTGGAACAATTGTTAGGTGCATTTAATTACTGTGACTTCTTTCAAGTCTGATTTAATAAAGTCTTTTTTTATTTAGATGCAGTTGTTTTCCCCCCTTAAATAATAACCAGTGTAACTCCTTTTGCCGTTTTCCATTGGCTGCAATCGAAAGAGCCATGCATCTTTGCCAAATATTTCTCAGTCTCACAGATGGATCACATCCCTCACATTGTACCTAACTCTGGATGGTTAACCAACCCATACTTAACCTCTTTTTTGCAGGCTGCAATAGGAAAAAGAACTGAAAACACCCCGTAGCACACATGACCTTTTGGATCCTAGACAGTATATTCTGATTTCTGCTGCCATTTACGAAGTATAATGCAATTTATATAGTCTCTGCTGAACATCAACATGCCTACTAAGACCAGGGGGTTGACCAGAAAGGTCTTGATTTTGTGGTTAATCCTAGACCATCGATTCTCAAAGTTTACTGCAGTTGTCCCTTCAGAGGTTTAAGAAGGACACTAGTGAGGAACAAAAACAGACAAAAGGAATATCAGCCCTACCTAGCCATTGATTCAAGTGGTGATTCAAGCTGGAGACAGCATCGGAAATAGCGGTGGAGAAACCGAGCCAAAGGGAATAACGGCAGTCGTGGCAAAGGCCGTTGCAGACAACCTGCCAGAATGGCCGTGTCTTATATAGAAAGCTAAAACCCAGGTCTGTAGCTTAATGGATCTAACTCGTGCTCTGCTACATTTGGCACTGAAAGGGCTTGAATCCAGCCCCGGCTAGAATAATCAATGGCTTCTTTTGTTGGCATATTCTAGCTATTTCCCCTTGTAGCTATTCGCCTGCTGCACAAGAAAAAAAACTTCACCATGCTTACGTTTTGCAATACAAGTTCAGCCCAAAATCCGTTTTATATCTAGGGTTCCCATACTGGATGGTGAAGGATTCCAGTGACCCTCCTCCTACCTGCACGCGCGAAGACTTGCAGAGGTTGCAGCAGGGGGCGCGACCGTCGTGTCTGCCCTTGTTATTCAGAGCCGCAGAACACGGATCTCCTTTCCCCTTGCACTCTGGGGTCTTGAGCCGTCTTTGTGAACGTAACTATCGAAACGATATCCTCGACCATGTCCACTTGAGACCTGCGCCTGCAGGCCAGCAGTTTCTTCAGAGCGCGCTGAAAGTCCCGGTTGAGGAAAGCGTAGAGCATTGGGTTGATTGTGGAATTGCAATAGCCCAGCCAGGTGATGATCTTGAAGGTGCCGACAAGAACTTTGCTGGTGGAATTTGACCCTTTGGTGGCTAACCATACGTTGAGGACAAAATACGGCAGCCAACACAGTATGAAGACGGAAATGAGGATGCTGATTGTGCAAGTTGCCTTGTTTTCCAGCTGCAAGCTGTTCTGGCGTTTACTCTGTGGGTGGTAGTGAAGGTCCAGGGTCTGAGACACGATCCGGGAGGCCTTGAGCCTCGATGCGCGGTAGATGAAGAAGTACATGCTGCACATGATGGCGAAGGGGATGAAGAAGGCCAGAGCTGAAGCTACGATGGCAAAAACCCAGTTGGTGACAAAGACGCACTCTCTGCTGGCGTCAAAATCCACGCCGGGTATCTCATTCCAGCCTTTCATGACGGGCAAGAAGGAAATCAGGGAAGAATATATCCAGACAGCGCAGGTCATTAGGATGCACCTGCGAATGAAAAGAAAAGGATACTTGGAACATCTGCTGCTACAACCCTCTTGCTGTAACTGGTGTGCAGGTGGCTGAAGGTGAGCCCATGCTTCGGGCCACGTTGCGGATGGAAAATGAGGAAAGGATCAGGATTTTAGATGCATGCTTCTGCTCCAGGATTGCCAAAAAGAAAATATGTTGCTTTATCGTCATTAGAATACTTGTCATATTCAGACTGATTTCAAGGATGTTCACATTATCTTAGTAAAGTTGTCGCTGTCTTTACTTATCCTATACAGGCGTCCCCCCCACTTAGATGGGGGTCGTGTTCTGGGCCCCTGCACACATAAGCGGAAATCTTGAGTGGGGAGCACCCTCTAAAAAGCCTCTAAACTCGCATTCCCCTCCCCCCCCGGCTTTCCCACTCTCCACATAACACTTTTCAACTAGCCTGAAGGCCATGCAGAAAAAGTGACTGCTTCTGTCGTCTCACCCCGCACATTGCTTGCTAGGCAGGGAGGCTGAGCAGCGTAAACTAAAGCCCTGCGGCGCTTCTGGTCTCTTTGGGGCTTCCTCCACCCTCACTGAGGTCCTCTTTGGGCTCCGGGGGAGGAGGGGTCGTCTCCTTGCGAGCCACAAAGACTGCAGCTTTCCCAGCATTTCCTGGTTTGCATCTATATATTTCCTGCACATAGACGCGGTTGCACACGAGTCAGTTTTGCGTGAGTATAGCAGAAGGGAGACTGAGGCTTAGTAGTTTGTCTGAAGCCACCTGTTTGTTACTCGGAAGAGAAAAGATTCGAAGCGCAAACCTCTTGGGATGCGGATCGCTCAGTAGCTTTAGGATTCAATTTTTATGGAATGTTTTTGAACCAGTTAAGTAATATGCAGCCTTTTCTCAACTACAGAACCCTTTTAAGATCCCATGGCTGGCCATACAAGTTTTCAGCTGGCAATGAAGGTAATACTGTATATACTTGAGTATAAGCCTAGTTTTTCAGCACATTTTCTGTGCTGAAAAAGCTGCCCTCGGCTTATACTCAAGTGAGGCGGGCAGTGGGGGTGGCGAGAAAGAAGCCCTTTCCACTCGAGCCGCCGCTGCCACCCGCTTACCCCAGTCAACCATTCCTTAAGTGTAAAAGAACGGCGGTTCTTGTTCCATTCCTGAACTGCTCACATAAATGCAAACTTTAGACCCCAGAAAGCAGCCTATCAGTTAAGGAAGTATTAAAACCCCACAGGTGCTCACTTTCCCTGGCTCCTGCTTAAACAGGACAGGACCCCAGCCTTCTCTGTATAACACAAGGGAACATTGCGCTGTGGGTTAAACCACAGAGCCCTAGGGCTTGCTGATCAGAAGAATGGCGGTTCGAAACCCCGCGATGGGGTGAGCTCCACAGCGGCAAAGGAGGAAGAGGAAGGAGCAGCCCGAAGGGTTGCTTTCGGGCTGCTTGTTCCTCCTCCTCCACAGCAGCAAAGGTGAACCGGCTTATACTTGAGTCAATAAGCTTTCTCGGGTTTTTGTAGGGAAATTAGGTGCCTCGGCTTATATTCAGGTCGGCTTCTACTCGAGTATATAGGTATATATGCAATTCACTTTCAGACATAAGACTGCACGTTGTTGTTTGTTGTTGTTGTTATTAATCCCATGAGGAATCCTGAAGCTATTTACAATATCATACATAAAACAGTTACATATATGTATATTTGATGACAGCTTATATTTTGAGGCCGAAAGGTATTGATGAAATGGCTCTTAGGTTTTCACTTCCTCCTGAGTTGGAAGAGCAACAATGGCATTTTCATTTCTCAATCCTTAAAACCTGCACATCAGGTTTTGCCACGGAACCTTTGACCGTGTTCCAAAGAGGCTTCGGCAGCTCTGCTCCAACAAGGGGGACGAAACATACTTGCCTTTGCCGCGACATCCTCTTTGAATAGCGATAGGGTGTTACGACAGAGCAGTATCTGTCTAGGCTGATGAAACACAAGGTGACGATGGAAGCCGTGCAGAACATGACGTCAAATGAGATCCAGACTTTGCAGAACTCTCTCCCGAACATCCACATGCCGGTCACTTCATAAACGATGCTGAAATAATAATAATTTATTATTTATACCCTGCCCATCTGGATGGGTTTCCCCAGCCACTCTGACCGGCTCCCAACAGAATATTAAAAACACGATAAAACATCAAACACTAAAAACCTCCCTAAACAGGGCTGCCTTCAGGTGTCTTCTGAAAGTCAAAACAAAATAAATCCTTCCAGTAGCACCTTAGAGACCAACTAAGTTTGTTCTTGGTATGAGCTTTCGTGTGCATGCACACTTCTTCAGATAGTTGTTTACAGTCGTACCTTGGATCTCGAACGCCTTAGCTTCCGAACAAATCAACTCCTTAACAATGAAACCTGGAAGTGAGTGTTCCGGTTTTTGAACGATTTTTGGAAGCTGAACATCCGACGGGGCTTCCGCGGCTTCCGATTGGCTGCAGGAGCTTCCTACAGCCAATCTGAAGCCATGCTTTGGTTTTCGAATGTTTTGGAAACCAAACGGACTTCCGGAACGGATTCCTTTAGACTTCCAAGTTACGACTGAATTTCCTTGACATCTGATGGGAGGGCGTTCCACAGAGAGGGCACCACTATCAAGAAGGCCCTCTGCCTGGTTCCCTGCAACCTCACCTCGCATGGAGGGAACGCCAAAAGGCCCTCGGAGCTGGACCTCAGTCGGCTGAACGATGGAGGTGGAGACACTCCAGGAATACTAGCATCAGGGCTCTACAATCAGTTAAATGTTGAGGGTTTGTTTTTTTTTTTAAGACAATGATTTTCAAGCTTTCCATCTCCAGGGAAAACATTCCACCATGGTTTGTCTGCAAAGAAATGACTTGCATGCCAGCTGTGGATTCTGAAATATGGTCAATGACACCCAGGGACGTGGCCAGATTTATTGTTGACCTTGCATGAACTGGAGGCATTCTAGAAGATGCCCAGCCCTTTCCTGATGCTGGTTGATGATAATAAATAATAATAAATAAATAATTTTTTTATTTATACCCCGCCCTTCCCAGCCAAAAAAAACGGGCTCAGGGCGGCTAACACCAATTAAAATCACAGCAAAAAAACATAAACACAATCAATTTAAAATAACAGATTAAAATACAAATTTAAAAATTCAATATTAAAACTGCAGTCTCATTTTCAAATAACCCACCAATAAAAGAATGAAGCATAAATATTAAACAGAAATGCATTTCCAGCTGATTTCTAACCATCTGTTCTATGTTTTCACTATCAATGGCACAGGGAATAGCAACGTGCAACTAGATTAAACCCCAAACCCCAGGAAGTTGCTTACCTTTGTCAGATTTCTTACCTAAATGGCATCACCAGGCAAGCCACAAGAAAATCTGCCATTGCTAAGGACATGATAAACATATAGGTGACTGTCCGGAGCCTCTTCTCCATCAAGGGGCAGATAAACACCACTGTATTTCCCAAAAGAGTCGCCAAATCTATAAAAGCGAGTATCAGTCCGATTGCCACCTGCTGGAATCCAATGCCTGCTTCTGTCTGATTGGTTCCTGCTTTTACCAAGGACAAGGTGGCTGAACAGATATTGGATAGCAAAGAGATATTTATATCCATCTCTTTTAGTTGGGCTTAAAGCTGAAGAAACCAAGGGCATCGAAGCCAAGTCTGTGAAAAGAGGGCGGGGGGGAGGGATTTTAGTCACTAACAGGTGATTCAATACATTGAGCAACTTGCCGTTATAGGAATAGGAATAATTTACTATTGGCCAAGTACATTTTCCAACATAGCGTATTTTTCGCTCCATAGGGCGCACCGGACCATAGGGTACACCTCGTTTTTAGAGGAGGAAACAAAGGAAAAAAATATTTTTCTGGTTTTCCTCTTCTAAAAGCCCTGTTGTTGTTTTTTGAGGATCAGCTAAAAGTTTTGCAGCTTTTTTTCAAAGGGGGAAAAGCAAAGCTTTTGCAAAGGGGGAAAAGCAAAGAGGAAAAGCCCCATTTTTATGGGGCTCAACTCACATTTCTGCAGCTTCTAAAGGAAAGGGAGCCTTTTCTACAGTTTCCAGACAGATAATCTAATCAGCCAGTCACATGTCGCTGGGGAAACAAACAACCTCCCTCTGCAGCACATTCAACAATGGAGGGCAGGGCTGAAAGGGAGCCGGGACTCTTATCTCTCTCCCGATCTCTTGCTGATCAGCTGCTGAGCAGGGTCCTTTCAACACCCCCTTTTCTCTTTGTAAAATAAAAAGCATGATCCTCTTTTGGCCCCTGGGCAATTCAGCTCCAGGGACAACCATTCACTCCATAAGACGCACAGATATTTCCCCTTACATTTTAGGAGGAAAAAAGTGCGTCTTATGGAGCGAAAAATACGGTACTTGGAATTTGTTTCGGCTACATTGCAATGTAAACATACAGACACTGTTCCCCTCACAATACAAAGAAGCAAAGAAACCCCACCCCTAATTTACCTCCCCTTCAGCTATACAACTACGAATTTAACAATTTAATGGCACAAGGGAAAAAACTATTCTTGTGCCTGGCCGATTTTGTATATGAAGTCCTGTAGCGACGTCCAGATGGAAGTAAATCAAGCAGATGATGGCCGGGATGTAAAGGATCTGCTACAATTCTCTCTGCTTTCTTCCTAACTCGGGTAGCATAAATTGTCTCTATTGAAGGCACGCTAACACCAATTACCCTTTCATAGAAAGGGGGACACGGGTGGCACTGTGGTCTAAACCACTGAGCCTCTTGGGCTTGCCGATCAGGAGGTCGGCAGTTCGAATCCCCACGACGGGGTGAGCTCCCATTGCTTTGTCCCAGCTCCTGCCAACCTTGCAGTTCGAAAGCACACAAAAAATGCAAGTAGCTAAATAACTGCTGTGGCAGGAAGGTAAACGGCGTTTCCGTGTGCTGCTCTGGTTTCGCCAGAAGCGGCTCAGTCATGCTGGCCACATGACCCGGAAAAACTGTCTGCGGACAAACACCAGCTCCCTGGGCCTGTAAAGCGAGACAAGTGCCGCAACTCCAGAGTCATCTGCGACTGGACTTAACAGTCAGGAGTCCTTTACCTTTACCTTTTTGTTCATAGAAATCTATTCATTTGACCAAACTGCAGGAGGCAGTGGAACACAGGAGTGCCTGGCATGCTCTGGTCCATGGGATCACAAAGATTTGGGCACAACTAAACAACAACATTCATAGTGTGCACAGGATAACGGATGGAAGACTTTTGTGGTGAATGAGCCGCTTCATTCATTAGTTAAAGGTGCAAGCTAGCGTTTAAAGGTGCCGGTAAGGAAGGCCAAATAAAAAGCTTCAAATGACAGCAATCAGTCAACAGTATGTGGCACACCTCCTCAGTAGGAACTGGTCACGATGAGCAAGGAAACCCCTGTTTTCCCATTTTGTTGCTATTGTAATGGGTAAGGCGCTGTGGTCTAAACCACAGAACCTAGGGCGTGCTGATCAGAAGGTCAGCGGTTCGAATCCCCACGACGGGGTGAGCTCCCGTTGCTCAGTCCCTGCTCCTGGCCACCTGGCAGTTTGAAAGCACGTCAAAGTGCAAGTAGATAAATAGGTACCGCTCTGGCGGGAAGGTAAACGGCGTTTCTGTGCGCTGCTCTGGTTCACCAGCAGCAGCTTAGTCATGCTGGCCACATGACCCGGAAGCTATACGCCGGCTCCCTCAGCCAATAAAGCGAGATGAGCGCCACAGCCCCAGTCGTCTGCGACTGGACTTAACGGTCAGGGGTCCCTTTACCTTTACCTTTAAGGAGATGATGCTAGAATACTGCTGTCTCTGAGTCTCTGATGCCTATGGCACCATGAATGTTCCACTTTGAGGACAGCATCACCAGAGTGGGGAGAGCACTGAATAATACTTGAAAATAATAATGGAACCAAATTCCCCCCCCCCCAAAAAAATCCCCAATTTGGCTATCAAAATGGGTGTTTCTAGGCAGTAGATGGTTGATTATCCTTCAGATCAGGGGAGCGTGGAGGATTGACTCCCATGATTTGGATGGAAGAGAAAGACACAATTCTGTCCTTAGAATGAAATACTGCTGGCTACATTAGTGACAGAGAGCGATGCAAAAAAAATAAAATAAATTACCACCCACCAAACCTGCTGGACTTTTTTGTTGTTCTTTTCTGACTCATATGGAAGCCTTTGAAGTTGCATATTTGCAAAACTTCCATATACCGGTACTTTAGAAGCGGTCAAAATGCCCAATATTTTTGGATATTTGATTAAAAAATGCACAGCTCTGGTCATCTTCTGTTTTTCAGTACATAAATCAAAACAACGTATACACAAATTTCTGTAATGTACAATGTTCCTGTTACAAACTGGCTTCCTCCTTTGCCATTAAGCTGTATGGAAAAAAATCAGACGGAATTTGAAAGAAAAAAAATGCACATCAACAATTCACTTCCAGATAAAATCAGCACTGGGTGCAGCAACACAGTGACAATGAAGGAAGCTTCATGCAAAGATACTCACCTTCCCCTTGTCTTTCTTTGGTGATGATGGTATTACATTTTATAAAAACTGATTTCAGCACTAGGCTATTCTCTGGCTTGCTGGGGAAAAAAACCGGAGTCTCTTTCAGCGAGTGTGCATGATTAATCCACCTCCTCTGCAACAGAGTTGGTTATAATCTGATATTTCTCCCAGCGCTCATTTGAAAAAAGGATGGGAAAAAAGCTTCCACTGCCTACACTTCCTATGCTGGCAACTGAATCGAAGAGATGAAGAGTTGGGAGGTATAAATACCAGCATCTTTTTCAAGTGACTCACATCGGATCATCTCAAGAGGGCCTGCTTCCCTCAAAGGTACGAGCCAGTGTGGTGTAGTGGTTAAGAGTGGTAGACTCGTAATCTGGGGAACCGGGTTCGCGTCTCCGCTCCTCCACATGCAGCTGCTGGGTGACCTTGGGCTAGTCACACTTCTCTGAAGTCTCTCAGCCCCACTCACCTCACAGAGTGTTTGTTGTGGGGGAGGAAGGGAAAGGAGAATGTTAGCCGCTTTGAGACTCCTTCGGGTAGTGATAAAGCGGGATATCAAATCCAAACTCTTCTTCTTCTTCTCTTGCCACAAAAGGTTTCCCTGAATTCAAATGCACAAACGCTGTCTTTCTGTCAACATTGGAAGTTTAGTTTGAAACAACGGCTCGTACTTTTAATAGACCATACAGGTAAAACTCGAAAAATTAAAATATCGTGGAAAGGTTCATTTCTTTCAGTAATTCAACTTAAAAGGTGAAACTAATACATGAGATAGTCTCATGACATGCAAAGCGAGATATGTCAAGCCTTTGCTTGTTATAATTGTGATGATTATGGCGTACAGCTGATGAGAACCCCAAATTAACAATCTCAACTTTGGGGTTTTCATCAGCTGTGTGCCATAATCATCACAATTATAACAAGCAAAGACTTGACATATCTCGCTTTGCATGTCATGAGTCTATCTCATATGTTAAACTCCAGTAGCTAATGAAAACAATTGCTTACATAAATGGACTTTCCCACGATATTCTGATTTTTCGAGTTTCACCTGTATATCTAAAAAGAATGGGAAGAGAGGAGAATTAGGAATTTCACGTGCTGGCTTTCTGCTACTGAGTCCGAAGATCTCTCCTGAAGGCCGTATCCTGTCCACTCCGATAGAAACTGGAGTCAGACCTGGAGCGAGCAAGAATGGGGTCTCCTCCCCATCACTTGTAGCCTGGGGTGTCTGGGCATTTGGTGGAGGAGCTGTTGATGGGAAGGAATGAACCCCTTTTCTCTGCTGCACCTTCCCAAATGCCCCTGTTCCTCTAGAAATTCAAGGAAATTAGGAGGAAAAGCTGCACACTGCACTGTTAGTATATAGCTTGTAGTTTGGCCCTTGAATATAGACCACCTGGTGCTCTACTTCCATAAGGAGGGGGCATGATTTTGGGTTTTTTTGGGAGGGGGATGAAAAATATAAAGAAAAAATGTGTCCACTTACTGAGACACTCCTTGCAAATTGGGAAAATATGAGAAAATAATAAATAATAATAATAATAAAAAAATTTATTTATACCCCGCCCTTCCCAGCCAAAAAAAAAAAAAAAAAAAAACGGGCTCAGGGCAGCTAACACCAATTAAAATCACAGCAAAAAACATAAACACAATCAATTTAAAATAACAGATTAAAATACAAATTTAAAAATTCTATATTAAAACTGCAGTCTCAATTTCAATAACCCACCAATAAAAGAATGAAGCATAAATATTAAACAGAAACCAACCCAAAGGCCAGGTGGAACAGCTCCGTCTTGCAGTCGGGGCCAATACTGAGAAGGCCCTGGCCCTAGTTGAGGCCAACCTAGCATCTTCATATTTGGCGCCTTTAATGTCTGTTTCTTATAACAAATTTAAACTAAACCCACTACTAGGAAATAAGTTGCTGATGCTCCAGTCCTTTGCAGTTATCTAGAAGCAAGACCCACTGAAAACAATCGATAATTTAGAATCAGAAAACTACCTACTTTCATCCTGTTACTGGAAACCCTACTAGTATAAAATCAAGCCCAACATTCCTTTTTTATCATTTACATAACTGTTCTCTTCCCTATTTAACAGACTGTTCTCCATCTGGCTTATCCTCACACTCATTTGCTCTGGCAATGGATTTGCCTGTCCTCTTCATTTTTTTATTTTTTAAAAAGATCCCGTTTGTGGCCATTTCCCAACTGAATTGCAACGCCATCCTTTGTTGTGGCACCTGGCCAATTGCCATTGATGCCCCTGGGCAGCTGAATGGTCCATGAGACGGTTTGTAAACTGAGTGCGCAGGGATCTTTTACTTTAAAATACGGTTGTCATGGCTCGTTCAGGGATAGACTGCAACCACATATGTAAAGATCAGTACAGAGAAAGAAATCAAGGACATGTTGCCCGCAAAGCCGTCAGAAACGATAGGATGCAGAAATTTTCATTGGGGAATTCAAACAGAATACTTTTAGCTGCAATTGTATGGCCTCCCTGGGATGATGTCCCATGGATCAGAGGATCTATCAGATCACACCTCATAGAAACACCTGGTGCTCTTGCTGAACCAGCATCACTTCACTGACATCAAAAGGCCATGGCAGCAAAGGGAAAACCAGTTATTTCATGTGAAGACAGACTGTAGCCTCCAGGGGATTGAGAAGAAGAGACCAATAGCGGGTTCAACGGTCAAGAAAGTGGTTTCTGCATGTATTGTAATGGAAGAAGAAGAAGAGTTTGGATTCGATATCCCGCTTTATCACTACCCGAAGGAGTCTCAAAGCAGCTAACATTCTCCTTTCCCTTCCTCCCCCACAACAAACACTCTGTGAGGTGAGTGGGGCTGGGAGACTTCAGAGAAGTGTGACTAGCCCAAGGTCACCCAGCAGCTGCATGTGGAGGAGCGGAGACGCGAACCCGGTTCACCAGATTATGAGTCTACCGCTCTTAACCACTACACCACACTGGCTGGGGCTCATCAACCTGGGAAGGTGACTCATGTAGGAGAAGGAAAGCTCGATTCTAAACCTCCACTGCCTTGTGGGACATCTTCAGGACAAGAAAAGGCTCAGGAGTAAACCTGACACAAATCCAGAATGGAGTCCCTAAGATGGTTGATGGCGCCTTGTAGGCCTCCTTCAGGCCTTGTTGCCAAGCTGGTGCCAAAGTATTGCTCTGCTTTCCTTTGGACCACATTGATGAGGCCAAGGGTCAGCAGGGCAGGTCTTGCTTGTATGGGTGGCCCAAGACCTCCATACGCAGCGGTTTGACTTCACCCCTGGAGGCGCACTCCATTGTCTCTGAAGACGGACAGATGGCAACAACAACAATAAATAAATGGAGGAGAACATGAGCGTTCCTCCACACTCACTCCTGCCTTGCCAGGAAGAACTCAACAGGACTTTCAGTTCCTTCCCCAGTAAGATTTGTTATTTATTTCTACCCTGCTTTTCAATGAATTTTCAAAAACCGCTTAAATGAAATATGTTGTTGTTGTTTAGTCATTTAGTCGTGTCCGACTCTTCGTGACCCCATGGACCAGAGCACGGCAGGCACTCCTGTCTTCCACTGCCTCCCGCAGTTTGGTCAGACTCATGTTAGTAGTTTCGAGAACACTGTCCAACCATCTCGTCTCCTGTTGTCCCCTTCTCCTTGTGCCCTCAATCTTTCCCAACATCAGGGTCTTTTCCAGGGAGTCTTCTCTTCTCATGAGGTGGCCAAAGTATTGGAGCCTCAGCTTCAGGATCTGTCCTTCCAGTGAGTACTCAGAGCTGATTTCCTTCAGAATGGATAGGTTTGATCTTCTTGCAGTCCATGGGACTCTCAAGAGTCTCCTCCAGCACCATAATTCAAAAGCTTCAATTCTTCGGCAACCAGCCTTCTTAATACAGTGGTACCTCTGGTTATGTACTTAATTCGTTCCGGAGGTCCGTTCTTAACCTGAAACTGTTCTTAACCTGAAGCACCACTTTAGCTAATGGGACCTCCTGCTGCCGCTGTGCCGCCAGAGCACGATTTCTGTTCTTAACCTGAAGCGTTATTTCTGGGTTAGCAGAGTATGTAACCTGAAGCGTATGTAACCCGAGGTACCACTGTGTAGCCAATAAAATACATTTTAAAAATGGAATTAGCTGCTTGCCAAAAATATTGTGTATGTTGTTGGCAAGGGGTGAACAGAGTGGGGGAAGCCAGTATGATATACTCCAGATATTGTGGACTTTAGCTCCCATCAGTCCTAACCAAGGATGATGGGAATTGTAGTCCAACAAAGCCTGGAAGATGACATGTCGGCGACGTTTGCATTTAAGGAAAGCAGGGCTTGGAAACGAGCGAGACAGAAACAAACCCCACCTGCTCCTTAGAGATAATATTGGAGACTTGGGTTTGTTTGGTTGAGCTGCATGAACTCTATGTAGAACAGGGGGTGGCTCACCTGCCACCTTCCAGGTATTGTTGGACTACAACTCCCATCATATAGCGGGCCACTCTCCGGGAATGATGGGAAATGGGGAGCCAACATTACTTGGAAATCTGCAAGTTAGCTCCCCCTGATGTGGAAGGAAGACCAAGAGAACTAAAGGAAGAAAGCTGTTAGCTTGGCACAGAGCTTTCGTAAACTGTAGCACAATAATTTAAAGGCCACTTTGAAGCAGCAGGAGCAGAAATATGGGCATGGTGGAGGAGAAGAACCTTCACCGAACCAAGAATAGCAGAAATGCCAGTATGTCTGAGGAATAATAGCATGAACTCGAAAGAGATGCAACAGGAAATTGAACTAGAGCAGGCAAGACAGGATATTTGGAGCAAAAGAAATCTAATAGACAGGACGGCTTCCAAACCTGGTTTCTCTCAAGGTTCATAATTTTAAAAGATGAAAGCTGAGAGCATCTGGCATTGCAGAATGAACCAGACAGCTGAAACCATGATGGGGTTTTAAAAGGCAAAACATTTCCCCCCTCTTTCATTCCTGTATTGCAGGGAATTGAACCAGATGATTCTTGGGGTGCCTCCCAACACTGCACTTCTATGATTTCTGAAGGGTGGTCTCTTCCTAAACATTGCTTGACATAGCTCCATCCTAAGCACATTTCTGCAAGAAGTAGCATCAAAAAAACATAGTGGGACTCCCATCCTGGTAAACGTGGCAAGATCGGCGGCTGCCGTGTTGCTGCAATTTCGTTGTTGGCGAAGTTAAATCACGGAGTTCTTTTGTGACGTTGGAACTGATTATGGCTGAATGCTGACATCTGAAAATAGTCCCATGTTTAAAAGATGGTAAAACGAATGGCCTGAACGTTCTCCCCTGCTGAGATTGCGGCAATACTGAAAACAGACCTGGCCTTCCTAGTATAGTTGCGGCTTCTGTTGTCCTTCCCTTTCCTTGCCAGGCAGAATGATTTATCCCTCTCCCCCTGCGAGAGAGCTTTGAACCTTTGTCACACCACAGAGTTCCCTTCACAAATTCGAGACTGAGTGATGGTCGGCCATAGTTGCCAGGTCCAAAGATGCTTTTTTTAAAAAAAGCGGTTGGATAATTGCCTCTTGAGGCTTCAGTACTTTGGCCACCTCATGAAAAGAGAAGACTCCCTGGAAAAGACCCTGATGTTGGGAAAGATGGAGGGCACAAGGAGAAGGGAACGACAGAGGATGAGATGGTTGGACAGTGTTCTCGAAGCGACTGGCATGAGTTTGGCCAAACTGCGGGAGGCAGTGGAGGATAGGGGTGCCTGGTGTGCTCTGGTCCATGCGGTCATGAAGAGTCGGACATGACGGAACAACTGAACAACAACAAAATTGCCTCTTTTAGTGGCCCTGGGAAGACTCCCTCACAGGGGGAAGCGTTCACCTTGCAGAGCCCATTGCCCAGCCCTTCCCGGCTCGCTTTTATGAGCCAGGATGGGCAAGGAGACAGGTTTCACTCGTCCAAGAAGACTGTCCACATCCTCGGAGGTAGTTGTATGAATCTTTGCTCTTCACAAAAAACACCTCAAGGCCAAAGGACCAAACCATGCGAGATACCACAAATCCATGGCTGTCTCCTCCACAAATAAAAAAATAATAAAAAATTACACTGGGCTGCATTGTGACTGTGGGGGGACTGTGGGGGGCAGTTTAACCCTTTCACCCCATTCAATTTTTCCAGTGAAGGCTGCTGCCAAAACAGCTACTATTTGCGTTGTTAAGGACTGTGCATTCAGAATGGTACACAAACACTTTCTCTAAACGGCCAAATAGCAGCGGGGGGGGGGGGGACTGTGTGGCAGCAAGCTCTTGCCCCAATGATCTGTTCCTGATCCAAATGGCTCCCGCTCTGCAATTGCTAAATCTGAAAGAGATGGGAATTTCAGTCTGTGCCCAATGAGCCTCTGTTAATTCCCTGTCTTAGCATCACTTGCAGAAGTGGCTGCTTATTACATGGAAAATGCCTTAATAACTTGGAAAGGCACCTTTGTAATTCCTTTAAACAAGGTATTTGGCTTTCTCCTCCCAATTAAGACCACTGAGGAGGCAGATTTGTGTATGAGATGCAGCCCAAGGCTTACGCAATATGGATTATACAGTGAACTGCAAAAAGATCAAACTTATCCATCCTTAAAGAAACCAGCCCTGAGTGCTCACTGGAAGGACAGATCTTGAAGCTGAGGCTCCAGTACTTTGGCCACCTCATGAGAAGAGAAGACTCCCTGGAAAAGACCCTGATGTTGGGAAAGATGGAGGGCACAAGGAGAAGGGGACGACAGAGGATGAGATGGTTGGACAGTGTTCTCGAAGCTACTAACATGAGTTTGGGCAAACTGCGGGAGGCAGTGGAGGATAGGAGTGCCTGGCGTGCTCTGGTCCATGGGGTCACGAAGAGTCAGACACGACTGAACGACTGAACAACAACAACCTCTGGTTACGAAATTACCGTAATTCGTTCCGGAGGTCTGTTCTTAAGCTGAAACCGTTCTTATCCTGAGGCGCTCTTTTGCTAATGGGGCCTCCGGCATGTGATTTCCGTTTGCATCCTGGGGCAAAGTTTGCAACCAGGAGCATCTACGTCCAGGTTAGCGGAGCTCATAACCCGAAGCATTTGTAACCAGAAGCGTTTGTAACCCGAGGTACCAATGTATTGAAATTATCCTCTCCGAACACTCTTAGTATTGTAGTTATAAAGCATGGAAACAGCACCACCTGCAGGAAGGAAGGCAGCATATGCAATTCTAGAAATGGTACACCTGGTTTGGCTCCTCTGTGACTCAGTTTGTTGCTAGACACGGGCAGCAGGAAAGGCTGGGATTTTGGAAGGCCGAGAGGGAGCATTTGGAATAGGGTCAGGTCCTTCTGTTTGCAATCTAAGATGAATGTAAAGGCCTGATCCCTCCACCCCACCCTAGCTAAGAATTCTCAAAACTTACAATAAAAAAATTATCCAGTAGCACCTTGTTGTTGTTGTTCAGTCGTGTCCGACTCTTCATGACCCCATGGACCAGAGCATGCCAGGCACTCCTGTCTTCCACTGCCTCCCACAGTTTGGTCAGACTTCACGTTGGTAGCTCCGAGAACACTGTCCAACCATCTCATCCTCTGTCGTCCCCTTCTCCTTGTGCCCTCCGTCTTTCCCAACACCAGGGTCTTTTCTAGGGAGCCTTCTCTTCTCATGAGGTGGCCAAAGTACTGGAGCCTCAGCTTCAGGATCTGTCCTTCCAGTGAGCACTCAGGGCTGATTTCTTTAAGGATGGGTAAGTTTGATCTTTTTGCAGTCCACGGGACTCTCAAGAGTCTCCTCCAGCACCATAATTCAAAAGCACCAATTCTTCGGCCATCAGTCTTCTTTATGGTCCTCTTCTTTGTTCTTGGTATAAGCTTTCGTGTGCGTGCACATATACCAAGAACAAACTTAGTTTGTCTCTGAGGTGCTACTGGACAATTTTCTTATATATTTCGACTGTGTCAGACCAACACGGCTACCTAGCTGAATCTAATTCTCAAAACTGCTCAGGGTGCTTATTCCAAACGGATTTCGAGAGTCCAACATGCAAGGCTCAGAGAACTCCTAGAAGCATGCTGAATGGGGGGGGCTTATTATTATTATTATTATTATTATTATTATTATTATTATTAATGGTGGTGGTAGTAGTAGTATTACCACACCTTTTTCTCTGACCAGGACTCAAGGTGACTTACAGCTAAAAATAAAAACAGAACAATTTCATTTTTTAAAACCCAAGCCAGCCACGAAGAACCATTCAGGTGGCCAAACACAGTCTTAGGCAAAATGAGTGCAGCAAGCCATCCCAGTTTGTTTTGTCCATTTGTTGTTTATTTAAAAGGCACAATGACCTGAACAATTCTATCTTTGATTATTGATTCTAAGATATATGCATTGCACAGTGGCACTGTCCATTTCAATACACCGTTCAAATTAGGGCTCTGGTTTTACTTTGGTAAAGCAGGTATATCATATCCCTGCTATGATATACACAAATGTATAAATGCACTAAATATAAACAACTGTCTCTGGTATATAACATGTCTTCAGTCCTCCAAGGCCCCAGGCCCAAATGTCCATGGCTGGTGTCCTGTGTTGCTTGCAGAACTATAACCAGAAAGAAAAAAAATTAAAATAAATATATCTAAGGTGCATTTCAGGGATGGATACTTCCAGAAGCTAAAACAATACCTTCCATAATGGGAATAAATGCAGAGCTCTATGCAGGAAAGAGAGGGAGTTCTTCTTCACCTATTACATGATTAACTTATGGAACCCACTGCCACAAGATGTGACATCACTGGCGTAAAGGTAAAGGAACCCCTTACCATTAGGTCCAGGCGCATGGGCGTACCCAGCGAGGGGCAGGGGGGGCATCTGCCCCCCCGAAGCAAAACAAATTAAATGGTTATAAAGTGATGAAATGAAACAAAATTAGGTAGGGCGATGGCGAATAATCAGTTGTTTACCGCACTGAAATGGTGTAAAAACCGAGAAGTATCTAGAGCCACCTAGCGACTGGTAGAGGAATCTATGTCAGCCAGCCAGTGGGATTCAAGGGAGGGAGAGATCTCTAGCTGGAAGAGGGAATCTTCTAGAGGGGTCTAGTGAGTTCCGCATCACTATATAAACTGAGCCGCCCGCCGCTAGTTGATCAGTATTTTAGTTGAATGCAAGGCGTTAGTTAGCATTCACTGTTGATTTTTACTAAGTGTTTCTTTGAAACAACCAATTTCGAATTTATTCCCGTTTATTAGTTTACCTTCTTATTTACATTTGGAAGACATCGAGGCTGCCTAAATGCATATAAGAAACTGGTTCCAAAAAGGTAAGTTAAGTAATTTCTGTAGAAAATAAATTTTTTAATTAAAACACGGCTACTGTTGAACGATCTTTCAGTACCCTTCGAAGGGTAAAGACCTGGCTCAGAAGTACAATGGGAGAGGACAGACTGACTGGGTTGTGTTTGATGAGTGTCCATCGGAAATTCTTCAAGGAAAATCAGGACTGGATTGAAACGAAAGTTCAAGTTTTCTTCTAACCCAAGAAAAATGATATTAGTATAAGACATGTAACTAGAATAAATTTTTTAAAAATTTCAAGCAAATAATAACTACCGTAATAAAGCACTGCTATAATTATATGTAATTTTCTTAAAATTTTGGTTTCATTCGCCTTTTCCGTGCTGAAATTTCACAACCTGAATGACCATGGCTTGCCCCCCCCCTAGTTTTGATCCTGGGTACACCCCTGACCAGGCGTAGAGGGCTTCCAAACAGTATTCGACAAATTGGTGCTAGCTAAATAGAGCCAGGGACTGATGGATCCGTCTCTTTCTGTGTCACTTTAGCATATGGAATAGATGGGCATTTGTTCGAACCAGCAAAGCATAAATGCTTAAATATATAAATGCTGTATCTCCTCACAATCAAATCCAACAGACTGAAGTGCCAAGAACTGCTGAGACCTCTTTTGATCCAGCAATAGTTTAAATGATCTTAGTACAGCTGGATTATTTCCAGGTAAGAAATCCTCATTATCTTCTGTGCACGTTCCACTACAAAATTCTCCTATTCAAGCTTCACTTGGATGCAGAGATGGATGGATCTGTCCACTTCTGTTTCTTTCCATTTCTAATTTTTCCAGCCTTAAGTGCTGTATTTTGCATGTTACTTTCACTGATATGTGCATTTTTAGATGCAGTTTCACAGATTCCCCTCCCCCCCCATTTTATTGTTTGGAGAACTGCATTGCAAAATTTGGAGACGTGCGGATTTCAAAAGCTAACTGCATTTCAGTTCATATAGTGCGAACTGGGCTGTGTGCGGTGATTTGACGTTCTGACTTTGGGACTTCAAAGCACCCAATCACATTATTGTGGTGCCAGATGACTGACAGGTGGATAGCCCTGCCCAACCTGCAGAGCCAAAAAAGGTTTCCCACCCCGATCTACAATATCACAACTGTTTTACCACTTCTAGAATTCTTTGCGTGATTTAGGGTTGGCACAGAGAGAAAGCAGGGCTCTTGTGTCTTTAAACAGGCAGAAATTCGACACATTAGCCTTTTTCTAGTATGGAAATAATTATAGAAAAAGCTTCGCCTGGTGACACTCTGTCTGATGTTTTATTACTTGGTTGTGGCCACTGATTAGTTGGGAGGTAGCCATTCACCCTGCTTGCAAAAGAGGACATAAATTTGCACAAGACACAAAGAACATGAGAATTTTATGCAAGTTTGTGCCCTCTTTTGTAGGTAGAGCAGATAGCCAAAGCCACACAACCATAGACTGGATTATTGTTGGCAATGGCACCCCTGATACCACGGGGTCCAGTTTAGAACATACCATAATAACTATTGCTGTACACTTTCAAGGTGCTGTGTTCACTGCTATTGGTGTTTGAGAGGGCATCTGGTGAGTGAAATGGGATACGGGCTTGACTGTTGAGCAGAAAGATGACACAGGGTTCCGAGTCTTCCAGTTCAGCTTCTTCAAGAAAATATTGTAGTTGTCCATGTATTCTGATACCCAGGGGTTCCTGTATTGGGAGGAGGGAGGAGAGAGGAGAGAGAAAGAGAGAGGGAGAGTCATGGCAGGATAAAATGGAGAATCCCGGGAGGGTGCCCTCTTAAATTTAGAAGCCATGTGCCAAAGTCAGATAACTCTGTAGCCTTCGGCTCAGTTGCACTGTTGCTCGTGGTTGACTTATGGTCTGTGTGTGTGGTTTGGGAGTTGCACGGTCAGGGAAAGAACAATGATGTCCAGGGTTGTAAAGACGGCGGAGAGAATAATTGGGTGCCCTCTTCCCACCTTGGATCAAATCTATGCCTCCAGGTGCCATAAGAAAGCTGCAGAGATAGTGCAGGATAGTGCACACCCCGGAAACGATCTCTTTCAGCTTTTGCCTTCTGGAAGAAGGTACAGGGTTATAAAGACCAGGACTAGCTGCCTGAGAAACAGTTTCTATCCAAAAGCGATTTTGGTTTCAAACGCAGTGTAAGGCAGTCTCCCGAGGGATGCGGGTGGCGCTGTGGGTTAAACCACAGAGCCTAGGACTTGCTGATCAGAAGGTCGGAGGTTTGAATCCCTGCAGTGACGGGGTGAGCTCCCGTTGCTCGGTCCCAGCTCCTGCCCACCTAGCAGTTCGAAAGCACGACAAAGTGCAAGTAGATAAATAGGTACCGCTCCGGCGGGAAGGTAAACGGCATTTCCTTGTGCTGCTCTGGTTCGCCAGAAGCGGCTTTGTCATGCTGGCCACATGACCCGGAAGCTGTACGTCGGCTCCCTCGGCCAGTAACACGAGGTGAGTGCCGCAACCCCAGAGTCGGACATGACTGGACCTAATGGTCAGGGGTCCCTTTACCTTTAAGGCAGTCTCTAAGGGAGTATCTGCATTTAGTTGTGGGGCATCAGAGTTTTAAGGGGGCAAACCAGGTAGGGTATTAAAGTTTAGGAGGTTAATTATGCATAGGCAAGATGGGGAATGAGTCGACAGGCTTTTTCAAGATAGTAGGCTTGTCGGTTTTTGCATGCCTGATGTAGATTTTTCAGTTTCGTTGTTCTGTATGGGACAATGACAATAAAGATTATCGTATCGTATCATATCGTGTCGTGGGAATCCCATTGCATGAAGGAAAAAGGATCCAGCACCTGCAACTTCTGGAAGTGAGCTATTTAATTTCTGCAGCCTTTTGGTGGAGTTTTAAGGCCAAATTGGTGGACTAGTTCAGACGGATTCTGGCAACACGGTGTTGAGAATGCCTCTTTCAGACATACGGTGTTAGCCCTTGTGGGTGCAATGATTTGAGTTTGGAAGGACAAACGGCCACCATTCGTTATGCAGTGGTTTGAAGAATTTACTGCATTTTAAAGGACAGCGGTACCTCGGTTCTCAAACGTAATCCGTTCCGGAAGACCGTTTGACTTCCGAAACGTTCGAAAACCGAGGCCCAAAGGGCTGGCTACAGGTTCTATTGAGAAAATTGAAAAACACGCAGCGGAAGCCTTTCGACTTCTGAGGCGCGTTTGAAAAAGGAAGCATTTACTTCCAGGTTTTCGGTGAAACGTTTGGCTTCCGAGATGCTAAAAAACCGAGGTACCACTGTCCTTTAAAATGCAGAAAAATGCAGAGTGTAAATGTTACTGTTCTGTTCCTTCCCTTAGGTCCGTCCCCCCATAAAGTAAATACAAAGCAAAGACTCTTACTCAGTGTAGTAGCCATCGTCAAAGACAAGATTGGAGAAATTCCTATTTGCGCTACAAAATCCACTTCGGAGTCTGGGCCAGGGTAGGTAATCTCTTTGGTAAGTACTTGGTTCGGTCCTGGGATAAACTTCTGTGAAAAGAGAGAATATTCAGCCACCAAGTGCCGTTTGTGTGGGAATGATTAGGAACGTGGATGAGGATATATTGTCAGATATATCCTATCCCAGCTTGTGTTAGCAAGCTCCAAACTTAGCAGAGTTTCATTCCCTTTTAAAACACACACAGCAGACGCGCTTGCACAGGCTTGCTAAAGCCTAAAATAATATATATGTATATTCCTGGTATAAGTCCCCTATATCCCTCTTAAAAGACTGCACACGACACAATGTATCTTAAATGAATAAAAAGAGTTTACTCACATACGGTACATCCTGAGTTACAAAGCGTTTCTCAGAAGGCAGGCTTGCTCAGTAAAAGGTATTTACTTTTTTTTTTTTTAATAAGAATTTATTGGGTTTTAACAATAAAAATACACAAAAAACAAATACAAACACAACATAAACTACACAAAATAGACACAAACAAAACAATTATTTACTTATCCTGATCTTCTTTATAATCCTAAACTTGGGACTTCCTCGCATCCTCTCTTTTGTGTTCATTTCTAATCTTCTTTAGTAACTTTGTAACATTGTAAAATCTACTTTCTTACATCTAATCTTAATTTAACAATCATAATCAAAATATCTTAAATTTTAAATCTTATTCTTATCCAATAAAACATCAGGTTCCACATCTTAACTTCTTTTATCCTCTCTTCACTTAACTTTGTTATGCTGTAACCTGTACTTTTTCTGATTCCAATTTCAGATATATAAAAATATCGCATCTTAACAAATACCTAAATATTTCTTCCATTCTCATTAACCGTTTTCCCTCTGGTGTCGGAGAGTAAAAGGTATTTACATGTGGTTGCTACTTCCATAGGGAAAAGTAGCTCTCTTTGTTCTCTTGGCTGAGAGCCAGGAGAACATGGTTGTTGCTCTTTGGGTAGACGAGGAGAAAATGGTGACTGGTCTAGAGATCTTGTTCCCAGGTGAGACCACACCCACTTCTGGTTACAGAGGAAGTTAACTCAGTCCAGGTAGCAGGAAGTTATGCCTGGAGGTGAGTTACCTTCATGTCCACTCTAGCAATGTTGTGTTTTGACTGCTCTGTGTTTACATCCCACAGTTTGCACAGTGTGTATGTCTTCTGCTGCCACTAGGAGTTTTATACATCATCTTGTATTTCTTTGGGAATATTTACCAAAATATCCTCAAGCGGTTGTGTGTGTTTAATTTAACTCAACCGACCTGGCTGAAACACAGTAGATCCGATGTGTGATTTCTTAATTTCACGAAGTTGCATTTGAGTAGCTCGCTGCGTTTCCAAGAGAAACTGTTGATAGTCACTCCAGTTCTGGCCCTGTTCTGGGCAGATGCAAGGAGAATGTTCCTGACCTGGAGAAGGGGCAAGTCCACATTTGTAAGACAGGCACTGCAAAATTAGTTGTTGTTCACTCATGCAAAAAAGGCAGACTATATTGCATGTTAGTCCCCAAATAATCAGTCATACTCAGAGGAAAGGTTTAGCTTCCCAGGAGGACTTCATTTCTATGGACTCAGCTACATTATTCAAAAAAATAATGCTTTGAATGCGTTATAAACATGCAACACCAGATGGAGCCAGAGAGCAAACAATTTTTCTATGTGATTTATACATAGGTTTTTCCCCCTTTTGTTACAGCAATTTAATTTCTTACTTATTTATAGTATTTTCCCCCCTGTGTAGATCCACCCTATATATCTCACTTACCCTATCCTATATGCAAGAAACATATTTAAACTATGGAATTCGCTACTACAGTAGTACCTCTGGTTATGAACTTAATTCGTTCCGGAGGGCCGTTCTTAACCTGAAACCGTTCTTAACCTGAGGTACCACTTTAGCTAATGGGGCCTCCCGCTGCCGCCATCGCGCGATTTCTGTTCTCATCCTGAGGTAAAGTTCTTAACCCAAGGTACTACTTCCGGGTTAGCGGAGTATGTAACCCAAAGTGTTTGGAACCTGAGGTACCATTGTATAAGATAGGGTTACCAGACGTCCCTGTTTCCCGGGGACAGTCCTCGGATTTACGAATAAGTCCCCGGACGAATTGCACCCCCGGAATGTCTCCGGATTTCATCTAATGTCTGGAAACAATGCCTTATGAGGAACGGCTTAGGGAGCTGGGTATGTTTAGCCTGGAGAAGAGAAGGTTAAGGGGTGATATGATAGCCATGTTCAAATATATAAAAGGATGTCATATAGAGGAGGGTGAAAGGTTGTTTTCTGCTGCTCCAGAGAAGCGGACACGGAGCAATGGATTCAAACTATAAGAAAGAAGATTCCACCTAAACATTAGGAAGAACTTCCTGACAGTGAGAGCTGTTCGACAGTGGAATTTGCTGCCAAGGAGTGTGGTGGAGTCTCCTTCTTTGGAGGTCTTTAAGCAGAGGCTTGACAGCCATCTGTCAGGAATGCTTTGATGGTGTTTCCTGCTTGGCAGGGGGTTGGACTGGATGGCCCTTGTGGTCTCTTCCAACTCTATGATTCTATGATTCAAGTAGGAATGGGATTGGGGCTGCTCCAATGGGAACGGAGGCATCACGCTGGCTGAGTGATTCACCACCGCTGCTCTCGGCCCTCCTCCTTCGCCTTCCATGCCTGACCCACCGCACACCGCTCTCCCACCACCGCCACCACCAAATAACCAACAATTCAGGGGCTGCCCAGGCTCATGGAGAAAGGAGATAGATGCCTCGGAAGAAGGGGAAATGTGGTGGTTGAGGTCAAGGTAGCGGCCACCCCTCTGCCACTGCCATCGCTGCAGCATCAACATCCCGAATGTGTAGTATTTATTTGTTTGTTTGTTTAAAGTGTCCCCAGATTCATTGGGAAAAAAATCTGGTAACCTAAGCATAGCTGTCAACTTTTCCCTTTTCTCGTGAGAAATCCTATTCGGAATAAGGGAATTTCTCTTTTAAAAAAGGGGAAAAGTTGACAGCCATGAACCTTAGTATAAGATGTATGCACGGCTACCAACTTCGACAGGTTGAAAACAGAATTAGACAAATTTATGGAGGCTATAAATATATTGTGTTGTTTCCCCCCCCCTTAACAATTAAAATTATTATTTTTAATTTAAAAAGGTTTTCCTTAAAAATATGAAGCGGTATAGAAATGAAATTAATAATATAATACATAATGATATTGTTCTCCCAGAGACTGAGTGATATTGCTAAACAAGAGGACATAGCCCTTGTGAAACCAGGGGTGTTCCTGGGGGAGCAGATTTATCAGGTTACACCAGCTCCATATCTCGCGGAAATCCACTATGTGGAATACCGTAGATTCCTCACAGCGGCTAGATTAAATCTAGCTCGAATCTGCGGTATTGTGGGGAAGATATAGGGGAGTCCCATACGCCCAGAGAACTTGTCATTGTGCCCTGGGAGAGGTAGAGTCCACTGAACACATTCTCCTGAGCTGCCCTTTCTATACAGATTTCAGGCAAAATCTTATAGCCCCACTGTTATCCCAACTTAGCTCTCTATCCAGAGAAAGACAGGTTTTATATTTGTTGAATAATGTTCCGGGGAAAACAGCTCCCTTGGTGGCCAAATTTCTTTTTCTAGCTCTTAAGACTAAGATGGATTGCATTGACATGGGTTTATCTGTATAGCTTCATGTTAGTGCTGGCTATGTTTTATTCTAAAGTTCCTCTAGATGTTTTAGATGTTTTAATTCTGACTGGCGGTCGAATAAAGAATGATGATGATAATGATATTGTCTCCAGTATTGCAGGCAGTCACCGGAGATCATGAATGTGAGAATGCATGCTATAGTGCTCAGGTTGTGCTTGGTGCCTTCACATAAGCAGCTTGCTGGCCACTGTGGGAACAGTCTGGACGTGGCTTTGGCTGGCTCTCGCAGTGACCTCTTTAAGTTTTTAAGACTCACATGGCAAACAACTGCAGGACTCTTTACCTGGTGGAATACATGCATCTGCCTGCTGAGCTAGTCTTTCCGCTTCCATCTTCTGTTCTGCACTTTGCTGGGGAAGAAAGCGGCAGACATGCCGGTCTTCTTGGACCTGCTGAAATGGTGGTGGAGGCGCTTGGTCTATGTTCAGCCTCCGGCCCATGTCCATAGGATAAGGTGGTTGAACTTCTTGGCAGGCAAGTGGCTCAACGTATTTCACAGGTTCAGGCTCAACAGGTGTATGGAACTCCTTGGCCTTCAGCTGGGCTTCCAGTTTCAGCATCTGCACAAAAGAATTCACGCAAGTCGTGGATCTGGCTGGGTGGGAAGATTCATTAGAAACTTCCTGCAAACACAGTGCTCAGTGTCCACCATTTCTCTGGTGAAAATAGGCATGCCCCTATCTGACTGGGTTGCCCCAGCCACTCTGGGTGGCTTCCAACATATATGAAAACATAACAAAACATTTAAAAGCTTCCCTATACAGTGGTACCTCGGTTTACAAACTTAATCCGTTCCTGAAGTCCATTCTTAAACCAAATCCGTTCTTAAACCGAGGCACGCTTTTCCTAATGAGGCCTCCCACTGACGGTGCCCTTCCACCGTTCGGCTTCCATTCATAGACTGAGGTAAGGTTCACAAACCAGGACACTACTTCTGGTTTTGCGGAGTTCGTAAACTGAATAGTACATAAACAGGACTGTTCGTAAACCAAGGTACCATTGTACAGGGCTGCCTTCAGATGTCTTCCAAAGGTTGTATAGTTACATAACTCAATACCCTCCAACATTTCTCTGATGAAAATAGGGAGGTGGCACTGTGGGTTAAACCACAGAGTCTAGGGCTTGTCGATCAGAAAGTCGGCGGTTCGAATCCCTGCCATGGGGTCAGCTCCCGTTGCTCGGTCCCTGCTCCTGCCCACCTAGCAGTTCAAAAGCACGTCAAAGTGCAAGTAGATAAATAGGTAATGCTCCAGCGGGAAGGTAAACGGCGTTTCTGTGCGCTGCTCTGGTTCACCAGAAGCGGCTTAGTCATGCTGGACACATGACCCGGAAGCTGTCTGTAGACAAACGCCGGCTCCCTCGGCCTATAGAGCGAGATGAGCGCCGCAACCCCAGAGTCGGACACGACTGGACCTGATGGTCAGGGGTCCCTTTACCTTTACTTTAAGGGAAAGCAGGACATTCTGGGATCAAATCAGAAACGGGGACAACTTCTGCAAATGCAGGACTGTCATTGGAAAACACTTGGAGGGTCCATGTCAATAGTGATTGATTATACAAGACATCAGTTTTGGGCACTGAAAAATATTATTGAGCAGGGTGAGGAGTCTGTGGCTCTCCAGATATTTGGCTCCCATCATCCCTAGGAGGTATGCCCAATGATCAGGGAGGGTAATAGTCCAGCCCCCTGCTATTTGGCCATTCAGCTAGAGATACGGGATCTCTAAAATTCAGAAAAGCCTGGCTAAAATGTTACAGGTTGTGACTGAAAAGACACACACAGAGAAAGTAAGCTGCTCAAGATGCTGTGAACAGGCAGATCACCCCATTCCTTTGCCGACCTGCACAACGCTGAAAATGCAATGGATTGCCAATGGCATCTGGGTGCTCTGAGTGAAGAATGGACTGTGGTCATTCCATAGAGAAGGGCTAAAGTGGAAGCAACTCCAGATATCATAATAGGGAGATGGACTTGTTTCTACTTTCCCATTTTGCTGGACACCTTCCTCGCTGCTTATATAGAGAACGTTCTTCCTGCTGCTGCTCTGATAAAGGGCTGTTCAAACTTGAAATGGACCAGAATCAGGGGTCAGCAAACTTTTTCAGCAGGGGGCCTGTCCACTGTCCCTCAGACCTTGTGGGGGGCTGGACTATATTTTGAAAAAAATATATGAACGAATCCTTATGCCCCACAAATAACCCAGAGATGGATTTTAAATAAAAGGACACATTCTACTCATGTAGAAACACGCTGATTCCCGGACCGTCCGTGGGCCAGATTTAGAAGGCGATTGGGCTGGATCCAGCCCCTGGGCCTTAGTTTGCCTACCCATGGACCAGGTGCTTTTATTGAGGGTCATTTGACTCATTTGGGTTTTCCCTCATTATGAGACAGGGAGCAATGCTTCATGTGGCTGTACAAACCCATTGTATGTTCTTAGCAGCAGTGGCGTAGCAAGGGAGGGGTGTAGGGGCGGGGCGCCCTGGGTTCCAGGGGAGGGGGGGCAACACTCCCTGGCCCCTCCCACCACTCCCCGCTGCCCGGCACCCCGTCTGTGCTGCTGCCGCGGCGACCGAGCAAACCGCAGAGCGAGCGGCAGCTCTGTCTGTAAAGCAACACAGATGGAGTAGCCCACAAGCCACCGCCCACCTGGTCGGTGCGGGAGCAATGGTGCCAGGACGGATGGACTGCACATGCGTGGCATTTCCGTGCATGCGCAGCCCACCCCTGATGTGCGTTGTGATGTCGTGGCGCCCCACCCCCAGAGGGGTGCCTCTGTGCCGCCGCCCCGCGTGGCGCGGAGGCTTCCTCCGCCACTGCTTAGGAGAAAAGGTTGGCTGTAAGGAAAGACCTTCGCATGAAAACGGTTGAGAAGAACGTTGCCTACCTGTGCGGCATCCATTGTTGGCACCTGGTAGTGATAGTCGTCATAGTGTATGTAGTCCTTAGTGTACAAGGTGTTGTACATATCCTTGTTCACAGGTGGCTGAGCATTGGGGGAGAAGGGGGGGAGAAAAGGATCGTTCAAATTATTACGGTTTCCATTGTCAGGGCGCTCACTAAAGCTGCAGAATGGAGAGATGTTCTAAGTTCTTCCGTGACACACAAACTCTCCTCCCTAAACACTTTGCAAAGAGATAGAATAGAATTTATTTATGGGGTCATTCTGAAAAGGTGTGTGTGTGTGTGTGTGTGTGATGGGCTGCCTATGCTGCACTTTCAGGAGGGACACGGTTGGCGCTGTGTTCTAAACCACAGAGCCTAGGGTTTGCCGATCAGAAGGTTGGCGGTTCGAATCCCCACGACGGGGTGAGCTCCCGTTGCTCGGTCCCTGCTCCTGCCCACCTAGCAGTTCAAAAGCATGTCAAAGTGCAAGTAGATAAATAGGTACTGCTCCGGCGGGAAGGTAAACGGCGTTTCCGTGCGCTGCTCTGGTTCGCCAGAAGCAGCTTAGTCATGCTGGCCACATGACCTGGAAGCTGTCTGCGGACAAACGCCGGCTCCCTCAGCATATAGAGTGAGATGAGCGCGCCGCAACCCCAGAGTCGTCTGCGACTGGACCTAACGGTCAGGGGTACCTTTAACTTTACCTTTATGCTGCACTTTCAGAGAGTCAATGCAATGTGGGTACACCTGGAGTAGGTATGGCATCAAAACAATTAATTCACAACCATTCTATTTCTGGATGTACCCTACTGATTGGAAGCTGCAATTTAGGTATATCTATTTTGCTGCAGATTTTTAATTGCAAAAGCGTTTCTTAAGAGCCCGCTGGATCAGGCCAATGGCCCATCTAGTCCAGCGTCCCGTTCTCACAGTGGCCAAGCAGATGCCTGTGTTAAACCCACAAGCACGATCCGAGCACATGAGCCCTCTGCCCTCCTGTGGCATCTAGCAACTGGCATTCAGAAGCATGACAGCTCCCTCGGCCTATAGAGCGAGATGAGCACCGCAACCCCAGAGTCGGACACGACTGGACCTAATGGTCAGGGCCCCCTTTACCTTTTTAAGGTGCTACTGGAAGGAATTCTTTTATTTTTTTATTTTGTTTCGAGCATAAGATTACTGAGCCATTTCCCCCTTAGTATTCACCTATTCCCCCCTGCTATAGCATTGAGCTACCCTACCTCCTATAATCAAAAGTTGGTGTACAGGAGTGTGCAATGCAACAAGTGCAAGAAAGCAGGAATTTTGGTGAAATCTAAGGGGAGTGTGTGTGTCATTTTTTGCACGTGGGAAAAAATGTGAGAGTGCCTCCCAGTGCTGTCAAGTATCCAGTTTTCCCCAGGATTCTCCCTTATTTTAAGCAGTTTCCCACTGCTCTCCCTTATTTTTTATTTCCCTTAAATTCCCCGTTTTTAATGGAAGCAGCTCCTCCCCTGCTGGCCAGGGACTGGGTGGGAAGACCTCGCCTACTTGGAGAGAAAAGCCTCAGCCCTCAAAGCAAGTGGGAGCCGTTTCCCGTGCTTACAGGGGGGTGTATTCCTCCCCCTGCATCAGCCCCTATCTGTTGCCGCCAATAGGGTTAGCTGGCGGGCGGAGCCTGGCTGCCTTTGAGCAGCTGCTGCTTCCTGTCCTGTTTTGATGGGATCAGACAAGAAGATGATGGGGCTCCATTGCGCGGAGCACATGGCTGCCCTCCTCTATGCTCCGCTCCGAGCCCGAGCCCTCTTGGAGTTTACATTGCTGCTCCGCCCAATTTTGCTTCTGGCTCCGCCCACCACTGACATGTGACTGTCCCTGGGATAGGTGAGACTGCTGATCCCTTATTTTCAAATCCGAAACTTGACAGCTATGGTGCCTCCCCACCCCACCCCCCACCTTGGACATCTGCAGCATCATGGCAAATTGGGTAGAAACAATCCATGAGAGTGATTCCCCTGTTTTAAATGTGCCTAGCAAGAATTTTACCTTTAATCTCCCTAAAGTAGGTTTTGAAAATTTTGCATGTTTTAGCATCATAGAATCATAGAGTTGGAAGGGACCCCAAGAATCACTCGCTGCAATGCAGGAATATGCACCTGTCCCATATGGAGATTGAAACTTCAACCTTGGCGCCATGGTCTAAAACCACCAATTTATGCCTTACCTTGGAAAGGGCAATTCTTTGCATTATGTCCGTCATGTTGCACTGGTTCTCTGGAACAAAGAAAAATGGCAAATGAGGGATTTCCACCCACTGTTGTAAGATTTTAAAAAGGTAACGGCAAAGGATCCTTGACAGTTAAGTCCAGTCACAGACGACTCGGGTTGTGGCACTCATCTCGCCTTTCAGGCCAAGAGAACCAGCGTTTGTCCGCAGACAGTTTTTCCGGGTCATGTGGCCAGCATAATAATAATAATAATAATAATAATAATAATAATAATAATAATTTATTATTTATACCCCCGCCCATCTGGTTGGGTCTCCCCGGCCACTCTGGGCGGCCTCCAACAAATACTAAAATACAATACAAGACGCATGTCTAAGACGCTTCTGGCAAACCAGAGCAGCACATGGAAATGCTGTTTATCTTCCCGCCGGAGCGGTACCTATTTATCTACTTGCACTTTGACGGGCTTTTGAACTGCTAGGTGGGTAGAAGCTGGGACAGAGCAACGGGAGCTCACCCCGTCGCGGGGATTCGAACCGCCGACCTTCCGATCGGCAAGCCCAAGAGGCTCAGTGGTTTAGACCAGTGTTCCCCAACCTTGGGCCTCCAGCTGTTTTTGGCCTACAACTCCCATCATCCCTGCCCACTGGCCTTGCTAGCTAAGGATGATGGGAGTTGTAGTCCAAAAACAGCTGGAAGCCCAAGGTTGGGGAAAACTGGTTTAGACCACAGCGCCACCCGCGTCCCTTCTTGGTGTCTGCTACCCTCAACTGAAAAGCCCTTTCAGAATTCCTCCTGGGCCAAACACTTGCACGCCTTCTGTGGCCAGGTGAGCTTTGGCACCACGAAGAATTTGACTAAGGTAGAGCGTACAGCTTCAGAAGTGATTGTGATGGGGAGTCAACACCAGTGACTTCGCACTATAGCTAAGAGGGCTTTGGGGACACTTCAGCACCTTGTTTGCTAGCCGGCCCTCACACACTAAGGAAGCGAAAGAGCCGTTACCTCTGAGCTGGGGTCTTGACTGCTGCTGTTCTGGCATTGCGGTGGTATTGTTTGACCGGGCTTTGCTAGGCCAAGAGTATAAGGCTGGACTCTTTCTGGAGAGGCAGAAGAATGTTCACCCATTATGAGGTATTGGAGCTCTTAGCAGGTTGCAAAGCAACCTGATGCCACGGAAACAAAATGGCCCTGCCTCTTTCCTCCTCCATGTTTCCTCAGCATCCGGCCAGAAGAGACACCACCCAATGACAAAAGTCAAAAATTCTCCTCCTGGTAGTATTTGAAGGAATAGGCGAGGCTTAGTTTTGAGAGGCTTAGTTTTATGGTCTGAAGCTCAACATCAAAAAAACCTAAGATCATGGCCACTGGTCCCATCACCTCCTGGCAAATAGAAGGGGAAGAAATGGAGGCAGTGAGAGATTTTTCTTTCTTGGGCTCCATGATCACTGCAGATGGTGACAGCAGTCCAACTCTTCGTGACCCCATGGACCAGAGCACACCAGGCACCCCTATCCTCCACTGCCTCCCTCAGTTTGGCCAAACTCATACCAGTTGCTTCGAGAACACTGTCCAACCACCTCGTCCTCTGTCGTCCCCTTCTCCTTGTGC
This sequence comes from Lacerta agilis, assembly GCF_009819535.1. Taxonomy (NCBI): domain Eukaryota; kingdom Metazoa; phylum Chordata; class Lepidosauria; order Squamata; family Lacertidae; genus Lacerta; species Lacerta agilis. Next base: position 42,365,739 of record NC_046325.1, read on the forward strand.
CCTCCATCTTTCCCAACATCAGGGACTTTTCCAGAGAGTCTTCTCTTCTTATGAGGTGGCCAAAGTACTGGAGCCTCAACTTCAGGATCTGTCCTTCCAGTGAGCACTCAGGGCTGATTTCTTTAAGGATGGATAGATTTGATCTTCTTGCAGTCCATGGGACTCTCAAGAGTCTCCTCCAGCACCACAATTCAAAAGCATCAATTCTTCGGCGATCAGTCTTCTTTATGGTCCAGCTCTCACTTCCATACATTACTACTGGGAAAACCATAGCTTTAACTATATGGACCTTTGTCAGCAAGGTGATGTCTCTGCTTTTTAAGATGCTGTCTAGGTTTGTCATTGCTTTCCTCCCAAGAAGCAGGCGTCTTTTAGTTTCGTGACTGCTGTCACCATTTGCAGTGATCAAGGAGCCCAAGAAAGTAAAATCTCTCACTGCCTCCATTTCTTCCCCTTCTATTTGCCAAGAGGTGATGGGACCAGTGGCCATGATCTTAGTTTGTTGGATGTTGAGCTTCAGACCATATATATACTGTTTGGAACCCCCCAAACAGTTCAAGCTTGTAAAACAAATAATTCCTTTATGGCTTTATCAGAAGCTCACGTTGGGTGGCATTCAACTAAGTTTTACTCAGAGTAAACCTGTTAAAATTCTTAACCACATTAAGGGGTCTACTCTGAGTAACATTTCCCCCCTGACTAATACCTGGAGTGTATTAGCTTTATCCTACACAATATATCCCATACTTTCAATCTTTAATTCGTGAAACTCCATGCTGTTTACTGGGAAGCAAATTTCACTGGTGCCAGCAGAACTTACTCCCAAGTGAAAATTCAGCACTGCGGAACTTCAATGAATGACATTTTGCAGTGTTCTTTACTTAATATCACTGTTCTAACAATAAAGTAGTATTTTTTTCCTGACGTAAATTAAATCTGGGATCCTGCCGGTTGCTTAGGATTGCCCAAAACAACAGGAGAAAGATCTCAGCTCACATTAAAGGGATTACAATCTACTTCCTTCCTAATCTGGCTAAGGCCCATGATGGGAAACCCCCCAGGCCTGGGATTTAAGCGTGTGCTCAATTAATTAGGAACCAACCCCTTGCCGTAAACCAAAAACACCCTATAAGGAAGCAGGTTCTTCCTGACCCCAAGAGTACTACTTAAATTCCCACGTCAACAAAACAGAATTTTCCTCCTTTCTTTGTAGAATTCCTTGAATACCAGTTGTTAAAATGTGATTGGTGTTACGGACTCCAACCGAAAACTCCTCCAGGCAACCACAGCTAGATGTTTGTTAGAGGAGTTGCAGGAAGGAGGCCATATAAGGTGCCATCCGACCATCTTAGGGACTTGCCTCCAGATTTGTGTAGGATTTATTCCTCACCCTTTTCTTCTCCTGAAGATGTTCCACAAGGCAGCGGAGGCTGGGGGTCAGAGTTTTCCTTCTCCTAGACGAGTTACCTTCTCAGGTTGACAAGCCCCATCAGCCCCTCACATCCCTCTACAGCACATGCAGAAACCGATAACATACAAACAGACACATTTCATATAACCTTGCATACAAATTGGCTTAAGTGGGTTGAACCACGGAGCCTAGGGCTTGCTGATCAGAAGGTCGCCGGTTCGAATCCCTGCGACGGGGTGAGCTCCCATTGCTCGGTCCCAGCTCCTGCCAACCTAGCAGTTTGAAAGCACACCAGTGCAAGTAGATAAATAGGTACCGCTCTGGTGGGAAGGTAAATGGTGTTTCCGTGCACTGCTCTGGTTCGCCAGAAGCGGCTTAGTCTTGCTGGCCACATGACCCGGAAGCTGTACACCGGCTCCCTCAGTCAGTATAGCGAGATGAGCGCCACAACCCCAGAGTCGTCCATGACTGGACCTAATGGTCAGGGGTCCCTTTACCCTTTACCTTTACCCATTTCTGTGTAGAGCTGAACATCACCAGACAACAAAGTTGGGGGCACACAGCCCACTAGGTACAACAAATACATAAATGCAAGTATGAAAGCTGTTGTCGTTATTATTTTAGTATACGTTACCCGCCCTTTGTCTTAAGGTCCTAGTGCGGGTTACAACAATCTAAAATACATCATTAAAACAGTTTACAAAGCTTACAATAGAAGGAAAAACACAATCACAGAAGTAGGGTGGGTCCACAAAAATGTGAAGAGGTACATCTTCAGTATCTGCTGAAAACTGAAGGGTTACACAGTAAAAACAACAACAGACAGTCATGGTAACTGTACCTCAGATAAAATACAAAACCGTGTATATCACTGGAAGAAATGTATTAATATGAAGCTAAACTGACAATATCGTCATACAAAAAGCACGAAAGTTTCTGTTTCAGTGTATCTGAAGAAGTGTGCATGCACACGAAAGCTCATACCAAGAACAAACTCAGTTGGTCTCTAAGGTGCTACTGGAAAGAATTTTCTATTTTGTTTCAATAATAATAATAATTTATTTGTACCCCGCCCATCTGGCTGGGTCTCCTCAGCCACTCTGGGCGGCTTCCAACAAATGTTAAAAATACATTAAAATACCACAGATTAAAAACTTCCCTTGTTCCGGGTCCTTCCCCTGCATTTTCAGCTTTTGACTTATTTTTTCCCCAGCCTGCGGATTTTAAAATGTCACGCACACATACAAACAAACACCTGGAGGTTGAAATAAAGAAGCCCAAATTGAAAATCTGGGAAAGGACCTGGGATATTTTTTGAAGAGCCTTAATCTGGAAGGCTGTTCCCCAACCCATGGCTACAGCTCAAGTAACTTTGCCCAGGCATCCATCTTGTCTTCCCATACTTCTTTTTATTATTATTAAAAAACAAACAAACTGCTTTTACTGCTGTTTCAGTTGCTGCAGTAGCAAAAAATAAGGACAAATATATTTGCTTTTTGAGACTGAAGACAACTTGAAGACATTAGAGGTGTTAAAAACCCTCTCCACCAACTTTCTGTAAACAAGTTTCCTTCCAGATGGAAATAATGGCTTGTTATCCTAATGGTTTTTTTAAAAAAATGCTGAAAGCTAAAAAAAGAGGGCAAGCAATACCCCTATTCTGAGCAATAAGACCATACAACACACGTAATCTGTGGAGTGATCTCTACTTGTGTTAACAGGGCACCCAGGGAGAAGAATCCGAGAAGAGAAAATCTGTTTAAGTGTCGACAGATTATTTGGGCAGCACAAGGTCAAACCCCGATTACGAATTTAGTAACAGAAACTCTTAGGGATGCGCTCAGTGTGATGGATTGTGTCCTTTTTTCTTTTTCACTGGCAAATGTATACAGGTGAAACTCGAAAAATTAGAATATCGTGGAAAAGTCCATTTATGTAAGCCATTGTTTTCATTAGCTACTGGAGTTTAATTTATGAGATAGGCTCATGACATGCAAAGCGAGATATGTCAAGCCTTTGCTTGTTATAATTGTGATGATTTTGGCATACAGCTGATGAAAACCCCCAAAGTTGAGATTGTTAATTTGGGGGTTCTCATCAGCTGTACGCCATAATCATCACAATTATAACAAGCAAAGGCTTGACATATCTCGCTTAGCATGTCAGGAGTCTATCTCATGTATTAGTTTCACGAAATTTCATGAAATTTCAGTGGCAAACACTCCTACCAGATAGGCATTAGTTTCAAATGGAGGAATGCACTGCCTCATTTTGAGCAAAGCTGTATAATTACTTGATTATGTTCAATATTAATATCAAAGGTGTTATTTAAGAGTGATTGTAAAGCAAACATAAACGTTTATTTAGAAAAGCTACGTGAAAACTTAAAAAATATTTAATTGGGGGGGGGGTGCTTTTCACACCTATTAGTGGCCTCTTCCCCTCCTCATTATCTTGGAGAGGAAACATATTCTCTTGAAAACGTTTTCAGTCACTCAGTCTAAGGTAAACATACCTGTGGCCCAGTGCTTCTTCGTATCAAATATCCAAGGCTTTGTTAAGAGTCTAAAGACTTGAGGTATCCATTCCACCGCGGTTAACTTCTGAGGTGACGAAGGCTCAGAGATGTGATCTCACGTCATCTCTCAGAAGACACGAGAAAGGATCTGGGATGCACAAAAAAGCAAGCACACCAAATTCAACATTGGCTTCTCTTTTGCAGCTCCCACACACACCTCATTCGTCCACCTTCCTCCTTTTCTTCTGCTTCTTCTCCCCGAGAATCTTGGGGAGCCTAATCGTGATTTTTGTCCCTGCTTCAGGTGTTTTGTTTTCCAAGCAGAAATGTTCGGAGGATGGTGATAATGGAACAAACTTCACAAAGTAGACCTAACAGGATGCAACCTCAGCCACTTCCGGAATGGCTTATGAATGAATAGACACGGCATAAAAGGAGGAAAGTGGATATTGGAAGGAAGGAGAAATGGGTATCAGTGTAATATGGATGGAGGCCAACGTGCCTTGGTCAACTGGATCACAGCAAACAGAACAAATCAGACAATGCCCCTTCCGCCCTTAGAAGGAGGGGGGGTTGCAGTAATCACGGCCCCTGCACATGCTCAGGGGATGCTGCCATCCCCTGGCACTATTGCCCGATCTCTGGGCACGGTGCCCTGCCCGACTGGCTGACTGGCTCGGTCGGCAAGGGCGTGCCCACTGCATTTAAGTGGGCCCGCGGCCAGAGCTCGGCCTCTTCTCTTCACTGCCCAGCTGACCCGGTTTTTCCCCTGCCCACCCACCCTTTAGGCTGAGTTTTCTCCTTGACCTTGCTATGGACCGCGGTTGGTCGCCATTGAGGGGCCTGGTAGGAATTTTCCCACTTGGCAAATTGGCTCCGCCTGGTGGTTTTTGCCTACCTCGTAGCAATTCGTCACAACTTTGGTTTTGGCGGTTAGGCATTGGATTATCTCGGGAAGGTTAGAAGGTGGGGGGGGGGAGGTTGGGCCATCACCTCCCCCAAATGCTGAAGGGTGCTTCGCTAAAGGAGTCCGGGGGGCGTGTCCGTGTCCAGAGCCGTGGAAGGTGAGGGCCTAAGGCACGCCCCATATCGGTGATCACAGGGTTTGATCCTAGCTGATGTGCAGCAGCAGGGCTCACCCATCTGTGGTTATCCCTTCCCGGACTGCCAGTGCGACGTACTGGAGTCAGATATAGCTAGTTAGGTCCAATGCCTAATGCCAATACCACTCAACATCCGTTACCAATAAAGTTGTGGCCTTTTCTTGCCCATTTAACCTTTTTCATGGTGTCTTGTGTCTTATTTATCACGGGAGGGGACGGGATATAGACATGCAAGCTGTATCTCTGCAGTCGTAATGGAAGATCAGTCTGCAGGGACTCTCTTATTTTATTGAGCAGAGCTCTACAAGGGCAGACACACAGAATCTACATAATTTTTCTCATCACCGTTACTTTGGTCTGACTGATTCTGCTTCTGATGAAGAGATCTGCTTCCACCCCGTTCATTTCAGCTCAACCAGCCACAATTCAGTGCCCTGCGACTAGATATGAGAAACTGGCTGGATTTACTAAAAAGTGGTTAGCTTACTTGATCAACACCATACTGATTAAGGCCAGAAAAAGGTAAAGGGACCCCTGACCATTAGGTCCAGTCGCGGACGACTCTGGGGTTGCGGCGCTCATCTCGCTTTACTGGCCAAGGGAGCCGGCATACAGCTTCCAGGTCATGTGCCCAGCATGACACAGCCACTTCTGGCGAACCAGAACAGCGCATGGAAACGCTGTTTACCTTCCCGCTGGAGCAGTATCTATTTATCTACTTGCACTTTGATGTGCTTTCAGACTGCTAGGTTGGCAGGAGCTGGGACCGAGCAACGGGAGCTCACCCCATCGCGGGGATTCGAACCGCCGACTTTCTGATCGGCAAGCCCTAGGCTCTGTGGTTTAGACCACAGCGTCACCCGCATCCCAAGGCCAGAAAAGCCCTCCTCTAATTCACTGTCCTTTTTGTGGGGGGCAAATGTGGTGGTGCTTCCTGGGGGTATAACTTTCTTGCAAAGGATTTGCAAAGGGCCTGTTTGAATCTGTTTGTTATACATTGAGCCTGTAACTTATGCACATTTAACTTGCATGCATTCAGCGAAATAAATAAATAGGGGCAGAAAGGGGGTGGGCATCTGGGGGGAAAGAGTTTAGCAATCCCACCCACTATTGAACACAATGCGTTTTGACTATACGCAAGTTGGGCTTTGGGTGCGATCCCCATAACATAACCCCCATGTAAGTTGCGAGCTTACACCTGCAGGGGCGTGGCACCCAGTGGAGGGGCAGCCGCGGTGGCACCCCTCCGGGATCGTGGTGCCGGGGGCGGTGGGCTCCCCCTGCGCCCATCTTCCTCCGCCAGTGGCTATAACTTCATAAGATTGCTTCTGGCTAGTCACTGTCTCTTAGCCCCAACCTCTTCATCCCCTGTAATTGAATAATAATGGTGGCCTCCTTTACAGGCCTGTTTAAGAATTATTGAGATAAAGTATGAGAAGCACTTCAAACGCACTCTATAATTATAAAGTGGCATTGCAGTTATTAGGGTCGTGACATCAAATAGAACTGGAACAGAGGTGTGTTACACAGCATGCAGATGTTTAGCAAATGGAGATTTATTTGACAGCTAGCTACCCTAAGGCAGCATACCAAATCATGATGATTGACCTCTTTTTACAGGAGAACTGAGGCACACATGTATCTGGGCCTATTTGCTCTACTCTGGTCCTATAGAGCAGTGGTGGCCAACTCCCAAGAGACTGTGATCTACTCACAGAGTTAAAAACTGGCAGTGATCTACCCCCTTTTTTGGGGTTCAGGTCAAAGAAGTTGCTGGGCTTTTTTTAGGAAGGAGGAAGGCCCATTTTGGGGGGGTTGGGTCAAAGTTGTTGAGTTTTTTCGGGGAGAAGGTGAAATGTTGAGCTTTTTTTAAGGGGAGCCACAGTTGTTCAGCTTCTTTGGGGGGAACCAATGATCAACCTGTTGGACATGCCTGCTATAGAGGAAACCATGGGGAATGAAATTGCTTAGTTGTTGCAGAACCATGGAGAGCTCCTGGTGAGAAACAAGGCTGGAAGTGAACTGAGACCTTTTCACTTTCTGACTGGAGACCATCTCCCCTAAGGTCCACCCCCTTTTAGAAACCTAGAGTCTGTTAAAGGACCGAACTTCTGGAATGAAAACTGGCACTTCTCCTGCATTCCAGGACTTCACACCTGCTCTGTTGGGCCGATAATTTTTATTTACTTCATAAAATGTATATACCGTTTGATTGCAGAAAAAGCATCAAAGCAATTTACGAAAAAGATTAAGCAATAAAATTATCACAGTTTTTTTCCTAACCATAATTTAAAACATACAGAATGTGAAAGCCACAACAGAATGGTCTAAAGCAAATTGAAACTAATACAAACTTTATTTTGCAGCGGGATAAGACACTGTGGGAGGCAGCTGGTTTCTCAGGCCCAGGGGTGGTGGTGGAAGGCATGTGAGGGCCATGGTTTCAAATGTACAACTGTGGCATCTGATTCAGTCGTCTCCTTGCCTGCCAGCTTGGTTCCGTGGTCCCTTGGTCAGTCGCCTTCATCTAGCCTATTACTGATACTGAATGCCAGGAACCTAGTGACACTGTAGCCTCTGACCCAGTGTCCTGGTCATTGCTGGACTGCGTCATGACATGGTTCCAGCAAACCTGTGGGAAGCAGGTGATAATTCAAGCATAATGTGGCATCCCAGTTTTGCAGAGGAATCTGCCCATACCCAAAATGATTGGGTTGCGTTCATCCCTAGTTTCAAACCATCAGAGCAATTTTGTCAAAGACCCAAATCATAGAGCTGAGTTCATAGAGCTGCAGATGGATTCCTGAATTTATATGCTGTGGCATCTCTGGAGTCTGCAAAAAAGATAAGACAAGACACAGGTAGGAGGTTGTTAAGCAGAGGTTGTGTGGCCATTTGTCATGGAAGCTTTAGTTGAGATTCTTGCATTGCAGGGGGTTGGACTAGAAGACCATGGGATCCCTTCCAACTCTACAGATCTATGATTCTATTACTCTATGATTCTAATGCTGCTACAGGACCAAGATGACACCCCCGCCATCTGTTTTTCAGGCAGGAGCTGAACAAGGCAGTTTATTTGCCAAACCCAGGGCTGATACTGGTTTGAAATGGACCAGATAATTGGTCTCATCCAAGAGCGTCTAATGCAGGGATCGGCAACCTAAGGCCCATGGGCCACAAGCGGACCATGGGGGTCATTTGACCGGCCCACAAGCCACCCCTGAACCAAGCCACCTGCTTGGCGAGTCCCTGCACGCGGCGCTAAATCGGCACAGCGCGGCGCGGGGACTCGCTTCCACGGCACCAAAAACCGCGTCCGCACAGACGTCGGAAATCGCTCTCCAGCCCACGGAGGGATCTCAGTTGGAGTGAACCGGCCCAGGCGAGGTAAACCTTGCCGACCCCTGGTCTAATGTTTTGTGCAAGCACCTGCTCAAGCGCCTTGCCCAATAATTGTATATTTGCAACCAGCTAATAGTTCTTGTAACCCTTGGGGTCCAAGGAAGTTTATCATCCTCGTAGTCCAAGGAGCAAGTCTCAAACTGTTCCTTCGTGCTGTGAGGCACTTATTAACTTCTGGGACAGAAGCCTGTTTGGTTGTTATAAAACTAAAAGGGGCCACCAGAGAAAGACCGCATCTCTCCAAGCGGCTTTGTCCACATCCTCAGGCAGCAGTCACTGAACTTCATCTCATAAAAATAAGTCTAGATGGTGCTCTGAACCCATCCCTTGACTGAACTGCAAAACTAGAGGTGTCCAGGTTGAGAAGATTACAGCTCAGATACTTTCAATAACCCTGTTGTTGCATATCATCTATTATTGTGTTTGCCAGTCATACTGTTAATCCCTAGTCAAAACAAAATCGAAAATTCTTTCTAGTAGCACCTTAGAGACCAACTGAGTTTGTTCCTGGTATGAGCTTTCGTGTGCATGCACACGAAAGCTCATACCAGGAACAAACTCAGTTGGTCTCTAAGGTGCTACTAGAAAGAATTTTCGATTTTGTTTTGACTATGGCAGACCAACACGGCTACCCACCTGTAACTGTTAATCCCTAGAAATGGATCAGTTTGTTTGCATTAGTGAAGCATTTAGCGAACCACTAACTATTGAATAGGCCAGACATAATATTTTGCTTCAGCTCGGCATACTTTTGCTGTCCTCTATTGAAACCACTTGACTAGTTGCATGCCATAGTGCCTGCCTCTAACCAAACCTCTTCAGATATTTGGTTCGAATAAATTCTCAAGAATCTTGTGGAAGTAGACTCCCGTGTGATTGCCTGCTCTGCGCTTTGTTTGTTGTGTGAACAAAAAATGACACCGTGGGGAAGTAAGAAATCCTTCTCAGGTTACCCTACAAACTGAAGGAGGCTTCTGAGAGGATTATAGGCCAAGAGGCGCCCAAAGTACTGGGATGCTGTTACAGTGATATCAAAGGTAACCTGGCAAGTAACTGTCAACAGGTGAAGGAAGGAACAGGCCAAAGAAGAGCTATGCATCAGGATTAAATTCAGACTTATTTCAGCTGAAGGGATCAAGGGGGAGGGAACGCCAACTTGCTGCTTTATTTACAGTTTTGGTGAGGCAGCTGCTGAAAAGTTTAGAGGAAGACGGATGGGTCAAACTGGCCCAGAGTCATATACAGCAATGTTTCACAACCCTTTTCTGACCGTGGCCCCCTTCCGACCTGGTTTCCCTCCTGTGCCCCCCATGGGTGTAAGCATGGGGCAGCTGACCCCTTCCCAAATAAGTAAAAATCAATACAAATCTGCCCCCCAACACAAATCCATGCCCTCACCCTGTCCTACCAGTAGAAAGGTAGCTATTTAAATGTTTTGTTTGTAAATAGAAAATGTATTATTAATATTTTTATAATTATTCAAAATACAATTATGTACCTCGACTTACGAATTACTCGACATACGAATTTTTCGACTTACAAATGAAAAAAGTGCCCGCATGCCTACGGATTTTTCGACATCCGAAGGACATCCGTTGGCGGTTTTAGATGTGGTTTACTCGAATTACAAATTTTAGATGGGGTTTACTCGACTTATGAATTTTTCGTTTCCAATGCATTCCTATGGGGAAATCACTTTTTCAACTTACGAATTTTTCGACCTATGAATGTGCATTCAGAAAGGATTAAATTCGTAAGTCGAGGTACCACTGTAAAATGATAGGAACATAATGAAATATTGTTGAAGCAGAAAAAACATAGAATCATAGAGCTGGAAGGGACCCCCTGAAATGTAGGAAACTCAGCCAAAGCATCCATGACAGATGACCACCCAACCTCTGCTTAGAAATCTCCAAGGAAGGAGAGTCCAGAACCTCCCAAGGGAGATCCATCATCCACGTATTATAACAAGTAAACAACACTTATTTGACCCCAGTTATTTGACACAGAGGGGGGGAACCTACAGATACAGCCCAAAAGGTGAACAGGGAGTTCTGTATATTTGGGAGAATTTTAAAAAGCAAGTGGTCCTCACTGACCTGCTGCAAAAGGATCTTTTCTTCTGGAGGAGCCCTGGCTGGCTAGATAAAACACTATAGTTCTACACACCCTTACCTGGGAGTAAGGCCTACTGAACTCAGTGTGGCTTTCTTCTGGGTAGACAGGTATTTACTAGATGCAAGTCAGCAGCACCAGACGACCCCCCTCGACTAGGCACTGGGATGGATTTCACGCCACGTCTTGCAGAGCCAGGCCAATACTGCATATGGGTCCTGAGGCCCTCAGCAACATCTGAAGGCCCTGGTCTGCCAGGAGCTGGGGTGAATTGCACCCTGCAGCTTGCAGAGTCAGGCCCAGGCTGCCACTGGGCCGAGCACTGGCAGCAACAACAAGCAGCTCCAGCTTGCCCAGCCCTAACCATTGCCACTCCACCACTGCGCTTACCTGACCTGGGGGTTGTGGATTGCAGGCTATACTGGACAAAGCGGCAGCATTCCATAAACGGGGAGCCACCACAGAAATTTCCCATTCTTGTGTTGCCACCCTTTGGACCTCTTCTGGAGGAGGCACACAAAGAAGGGCCTCAGATGATGATCGCATGGTCTGGGTTGGTTCTTATGGGGAAAGGTTGTCCTTGAGATATTGCAGTCCTGAGCCATTTAAGGATATACTGGAACCATACTCTGAATTATCCAACTTTCCTACGTTTGGATGATTCTCCCGGCACTTTGACTCCTGTTCTTTACTGATGGATACATTACTGAGGCAACATGATAGAAGTTTAGGCATGGCTTAAGGAATACATGGAGAATAATGGTATAGGAAGTTTCCTCATAGCAGAAATAGACTGAACCAGATGATAAACTAAGTAAGAGTTAATAAAGAGATAAAAAGGAATAAAAAGAAAAACTTATAATTGTGCGATAAACATTGACAAAGAATAGCAGAAACAGCGAGCTTAATTGGAAGTCTTTTTTATTTAACATCAGAATGTTTTAATTTGTGGAAATTATGTTACAAATTTTGTTTTTGATGTTTGTATTGGATTGTTTTCTTAGTAATATTGTAAATATCTTTATTTCCTTTTCTTCACCACTTTTTTCTTTCTTTCTTTCTTTCTTTTCTCTTCTTTTTTGTTATGTCTTATTGTATTTAATTCTCAATGCTGTGGTGTTTGTTAGATGTCTGAGTGTTTTTTAAAATAATAAAGTTATAATTAAAAAAAAAAGAAGAAGTTTAGGCTTGGCATGGAGGAAGTGGAAAGAGAAGAGTTTCTCTTCCTCTCTTGCAGGCGTGTACCGAGCCGCTCGGTCACCCGGGGCGGCAAAGCCGGGAACCCAGCGGCGGTGCGCGTGCGCAGTGTCGCTGTGTCTGACGCACGTGGTGTGCGTCGTGCGTCACATGCAGCGGCGCGTGCACAGTGTGTACAATGCACTGCGCATGCGTGCCATGCTATAGCAGTGGTGCCGGGCGGGCCCCGAGCAGGTTTGCGAGCAGGCTACGGGGGGAGGCGCTCCGCCCCGAGGCATGTCTGGGGCCTGCCAGTGGGGCGGGGTGGGCAGGCTGAACTGTCACCCCCCTCCCCAGGAACACGGGGCAGACCCCCGCTCCCCCTCGTAACCGTAGAACTCATGGATAGACAATGAAGCTGAATACAGTCGTACCTCGGCTCCCAAGCAACTTGGGAGTCAAACGTTTCGGCTCCCGAATGATCGAAAACCAGAAGTGACTTTGGAAGCCGAACATCCAATGGGGCTTCCACGGCTTCCAATTGGCTGCAGAAGCTTCCTGCAGCCAATCAGAAGCTGCGCTTTGGAAGTCGAACGTTTCGGGAGTCGAATGGACTTCCAGGCATCAGTGAACTAAAATGGACGGGAATGGGCGAATTCAGTTCGGATGACTATCATATCTACTACTGTGGGCAGGAATCCCGTAAAAGAAATGGAGTGGCCTTCATAGTCAACAAAAGAGTGGCGAAAGCTGTACTGGGATGCAATTTCAAAAATGATAGAATGATCTCGATACGAATCCAAGGCAGACCTTTTAACATCACAGTAATCCAAGTTTATGCACCAACTACCAGTGCTGAAGAAACTGAAATTGACCAATTCTATGAAAACTTACAACACCTTATAGAAATGACACCAAAGAAGGATGTTCTTCTCATTATAGGGGATTGGAATGCTAAAGTAGGGAGTCAAGAGATAAAAAGAACAACTGGCAAGTTTGGCCTTGGAGTTCAAAATGAAGCAGGGCAAAGGCTAATAGAGTTCTGTCAAGAGAACAAGCTGGTCATCACAAACACTATTTTCCAACAACACAAGAGACGACTCTACACATGGACATCACCAGATGGGCAACATCAGAATCAGATTGATTATATTCTCTGCAGCCAAAGATGGAGAAGCTCTATACAGTCAGCAAAAACAAGACCTGGAGCTGACTGTGGCTCAGACCATCAGCTTCTTATAGCAAAATCCCAGCTTAAACGTCTTTGGGGGGAAATGGGGGGAAAACCTGCAACCCCCCCCCCCATTTTTCTGGTTTTCCCCCAGACCTTCCCATCTCTATTTGAGGACAGCTGGGGCAAAGCGTAAGGCAATTTTTTTTGCATGCCAGACCCAGAAGGAACCAACATCTGCTTACTGAATAGTATGTTGCACTAAGGCTCAAACTCTGTTTGAAAGGGAAAGGAGTGTGTGTGTTTTAAATTGAATTTGTCATTATATATTATAGACGGCATGATGGTAAGAGAGCTTCTAAGCAGTTTACAAAAATATACAACATTAACATGATTGATAAAACACAGTTAAACACAGGTATTTAAGAGGATTCAAAAGATGGTTAAAGTCAGCAGTGGTTAAAAGGAAGTAAATCGCATGCAGCTTCTACATGTTCAGATGGGCTGGCCCTAACGAAAATGTTTTGAGCAGTTGCCGGAAAGGGTACAGTGAGGGCACCTGCTTGGTGTCAGTCGGCAGGGAGCTCCAAAGTGTGGGTGCTGGAAGCCCTGGGGGGGGGAATGGAAAAATTGGGGGGGGCAGGGTTCCCCCCCCCAGCCATTTTTTCAGGAAAAATTGAAGAAAAGTGTCAGGAAGAAGAAGAAGAAGAAGAAGAAGAAGAAGAAGAAGAAGAAGAAGAAGAAGAAGAAGAAGAAGAAGAAGAAGAAGAAGAAGAAGAAGAAGAGTTGGGATTTGATATCCCGCTTTATCACTACCCAAAGGAGTCTCAAAGCGGCTCACATTCTCCTTTCCCTTCCTCCCCCACAACAAACACTCTGTGAGTTGAGTGGGGCTGAGAGACTTCAGAGAAGTGTGACTAGCCCAAGGTCACCCAGCAGCTGCATGTGGAGGAGCGGGGACGCGAACCCGGTTCCCCAGATTACGAGTCTACCGCTCTTAACCACTACACCACACTGGCTATATCAAACTATATCAAACTATTTTTCCCCAGAAAAAACAGCGGGGGGGGGGGCGGACGGAAAAAAACCTGGTCGTCCCCCCCCCATTTTTTTCCAGGCCTTCCCATTTCTAGTGATGACCATGTACCCGGATGCCTTTAAAAGAAGATTGGACAAATTTATGGAATTAAAGTCTATCAACAGCTACTTGCCACGATGGAGGCATTGATGCTTCTGACTACCAGTTAATGGAAGGGAGTGTGCTCTTCTTGTGTTCGAATCCTGCTTGCGGGTTTCCCACAGGCATCTGGGTGGCCTCCGTGAGAAGTGCATCAAGATGGACAAGACGGGCCATCAGCCTGAACCAGCAGGCTCTTTTTTTAATGTTCTTATGCTAGAATACCTTAATTTAAAAAGAGGAGTCAGTCCCTGCCAGCCTAGATCAAAGAGCATTACTCACTTATGATTCAGGTGTGTGAAAAGGGAGTTTTAAGGCTGGCAGAAAAATCACCTCTAATTCCTGTCTGAACATTCTAAGCACCAGGTTTGGGTGCCCATAGCAAAGAACAATATTAGCCGAGTCCAGGTGGCTCCTTGGGCTGCGTTCGGCTTTCCCCATTGATCCCCTCGTTGCCTCCAAGTGTTTTGTGAAAAGTTGTCCATGCAGCACTCTGTGCAGCTGCCGTCTTGCTTAAACCGGGTTCTGATTTAAGGGTGGTGAATTCACGAGCCGCAGGTCCCTTACCACCTGATGCAGGCAAGGCAAACTGGTTTAAATGAGACATCGACCAAGGGCAGGGGTGTCGTTTAGGGGCTTTTGTTCGAGGACAGAGTGCTGTAAGCTGTTATTTATAGTTTTCTGTACCTCTCTTTTAGATCTTAAAGGTAAAGGTAAAGGTACCCCTGACCATTAGGTCCAGTCGCGGACAACTCTGGGGTTGCGGCGCTCATCTTGCTCTATAGGCCAAGGGAGCCGGCGTTTGTCCGCAGACAGCTTCCGGGTCATTTGGCCAGCATGACAAAGCCGCTTCTGGCGAACCAGAGCAGCGCACGGAAACGCCGTTTACCTTCCTGCCGGAGCGGTACCTATTTATCTACTTGCACTTTGATGTGATTTCAAACTGCTAGGTGGGCAGGAGCAGGGACCGAGCAACAGGAGCTCACTCCGTCGCGGGGATTCGAACCGCAGACCTTCTGGTCGGCAAGCCCTAGGCTCAGTGGTTTAGACCCGCGTCCCTCTTTTAGATCTTACTATGACTTACTTTGGCCACCTCATGAGGAGAGAAGACTCCCTGGAAAAGACCCTGATGTTGGGAAAGATGGAGGGCACAAGGAGAAGGGGATGACAGAGGTTGAGATGGTTGGACAGTGTTCTCGAAGTGACTGGCATGAGTTTGGCCAAACTGCGGGAGGCAGTGGAGGATAGGGGTGCCTGGCGTGCTCTGGTCCATGGGGTCACGAAGAGTTGGACACGACTGAACGACTGAACAACAACAACAAAATGACTTATGTGGAAATCCCCCATGAATTGTTCAGTTTGGTTGTGTGCTTTCTTACGTTTATTTATTGTACGTGACGACTTTTGCTACCTTTGTAATTACGTAATTTTTTCCATGTTGTAATCTGCCTCAAGCATGGGAAGGCAGCAAATAAATTTAAAAAAAATTGTGTGTGTGTGTGTGTGTGTGTGTGTGTGTGTGTGTGTAGCCCTGCCCAGTAAGGGATTCTAAAATGTTGAAAGTGTTGTAGAAATATTGCCTTGAGAACTTCAAATAAATAGGTTCCGACATCCCAAAAGACCAGAAAAGACTGTTTATGTATGCGACAACAGCTGCAAGGATGCTAATTGTCCAAAGATGGAAAGAACCAACAGTTCCTACTAGGGAAGAATGGCAAGCCAAACCGCTGGACTATGCCAAAATGGCAAAACTGACTGGGAGACTCAGAAATCAAGAAGAGAAGGACTTTTTAAAAGAATGGCAGAAATTCATAACTTATTTAGGAGACCATTGTAAACAAATAAAAACGTTAGCTGGACTTTAAAAAACAACTTGTAAAGAAACGAACAATATGGATAATTTAGAGAGATGAAAAACTACATAATGATATAAAAAATTAAAAAAACTCCTTCCAGTAGCACCTTAGAGAACAACGAAGTTTGTTCTTGGTATGAGCTTTCGTGTGGATGCACACTTCTTCAGATACACTGAAATAGAAGTCACCAGACCCTTATATATAGTGAGAGAGTGGGGAGGGGTATTACTCAGAAGGGTGGTGGGAATGGGTGATTGGCTGATAGGTGTGGAAAAACTGTTGAGGACTGTTAACAACTGCAATTGGTCTTACAGGAAAAGGCAAGGGGTGAAATGGCTAAAGATAAAACAAAATAAAATAAAAAATTCCTTCCAGTAGCACCTTAGAGACCAACTGAGTTTGTTCTTCGTATGAGCTTTCGTGTGTGTGGTATCTGAAGAAGTGTGCATGCACACGTAAGCTCATACCACGAACAAACTTAGTTGGTCTCTAAGGTGCTACTGGAAGGAATTTTTTATTTTATTTTGTTTTGACTATGGCACATCAAAACGGCTACCTACCTGTAACATGGCTAAACATAGTTTTGTCATGATGGGGAAGGGGGGAAGTCATGAGATTCAGAGAATAAAAAGGTTTTTTTTCTTTGTTATTTTGAATTTGATCTTGTAAAAATTAATTAAAAATATATCTCAAATAAATAAATAAATAAATAAGTAAGTAAAACAGGTCAGCAGCTAACTTTTTGCTCTGGGGCACTTTGGGGAGAAAGGGGGATGGTGAATCCCATAACTGCTATCCTTACCTCTGACCTCCCCCTGCAAATCCCCTGCAGTAAAGTCCTGTTTCTGCAGCTGCCCCTCTGCAAATCTTCACCCTCTTTCGCATCTTAAGTGGTAGCAGAGAAACAGATATCCTTGGGCTGGATTTGGCTCAAGAGACTCTGATTGGTGACTGTCTCTGATAGTAGATTATATATGAATGGAGTGGCTGAGAATTGTGCCTGCAGGTAAAATTAGGGTGTCTGATCATTATTTTTAACGGACTCTACCCCTCTACCGTTTACAGCGTCCTGGTATTCAGATACAGCTTCTTCCTGGCTTGAAGATGAGCGGGGGGAGGGGGGCAGGATTCCATCTGCTTAATCTATGCATATCAGATGTATTAAAGGCAGGGATACAAAAAAACAAACAAACAAACAGCTAACAAGCCCAGGTAGAGGCAATCCTTGACAGACAAATAATTAAAAAATTGTCCAGTAGCACCTTAGAGACCAACTAAGGATATCTGAACAAGTGCGCATGGACATGAAAGCTTATACCCAGAACAAACTTGCTGCTGTTGTTGTTCAGTTGTTCAGTCGTCTCCGACTCTTCGTGACCTCATGGACCAGAGCACGCCAGGCACGCCTATCCTTCACTGCCTCTCGCAGTTTGGCCAAACTCATGCCAGTCGCTTTGAGAACACTGTCCAACCATCTCGTCCTCTTGTCGTCCCCTTCTCCTTGTGCCCTCCATCTTTCCCAACATCAGGGTCTTTTCTAAGGAGTCTTCTCTTCTCATGAGGTGGCCAAAGTACTGGAGCCTCAACTTCAGGATCTG
The DNA here is from genome assembly GCF_009819535.1 of Lacerta agilis. Lineage (NCBI taxonomy): Eukaryota > Metazoa > Chordata > Lepidosauria > Squamata > Lacertidae > Lacerta > Lacerta agilis. Next base: position 42,383,266 of record NC_046325.1, read on the forward strand.
TCCTTCCAGTGAGCACTCAGGGCTGATTTCTTTAAGGAGGGACAAATTTGCAGTCCATGGGACTCTCAAGAGTCTCTTCCAGCACGTCTCTAACGTGTTACTGGACAATTTTTTATTTTATTTTATGTATTTTGATTGCGTCAGACCAACACGGCTACCTACCTGAATCTTGACAGGTAAGTATTAGACCACACACACACACACACACACACACACACACACATCTTGGCTATAAACTGTTTATCCAAAGCGGGCAAGCAGGAAAGTTTGCAAAGCTATTGAATTTATTAAAGGATAACAAGCTCTTGGTTGAAACTGAAGAAAGACCATTCTTCGGGAACGCCAGTATTTGTCAAGACAATCTCTCCGGATTAATCTTCTGGGGGATGTTCACCCTTTGGGCATGGGTTTTGTTTTTTTAAAAAACGCCAATTAGGATATCAGAGCTCATGATCAGCTGATATGGACTATTTGCCATGAGTGCTTGAGGTGAAGAGACCATTGTGAGGTTTTCAATTATAGAAAGGTCTAAACTCTGGTTCAGTAGCTCAGTTGCGGGAAAGCCCATTGTTTGATCTTCTAGAAATTATCCGTTTTAGCAGATTAAAGGATTTGCTTCTATTTCGCCCCACCTATGAAATCTGGGTGGTGGTCCAGTTCTTAACAGATAGAAGTGGTATATCACAGTGTCTAATTAAATATATATATATAACCACACAGTGGGGAGGGGGGAAAGCAACCGAGGCATCAACTTCACATCTGGGGAAATTCACGTTGATTGTTCTCCTTTGATGCTGTTAAATTGCTTTACTTATTGTTCCCCTTTATACCATAGATCAAACCAGCTGCTCTTCTCTCACCTTTCAGCCTTTTATATTCCGAGAATGACTTCAAGCCTTCAGCTTGTGAAACCATAAATGTAAATTCTCTGCTGAAATCGCCTGACTTTCATGAGGGCTCAGATTATCCCCAGCACCTGCCCCTTGGCATACCTATTTGAACCTATTAGTTAGCGGGTGGGGACGCGGCTGGCGCTGTGGGTTAAACCACAGAGCCTAGGGCTTGCCGATCAGAAGGTCGGCGGTTCGAATCCCCGCGACGGGGTGAGCTCCCGTCGCTCGGTCCCTGCTCCTGCCAACCTAGCAGTTCGAAAGCACGACAAAGTGCAAGTAGATAAATAGGTACCGCTCCGGCAGGAAGGTAAACGGTGTTTCCGTGCACTGCTCTGGTTCACCAGAAGCGGCTTAGTCGTGCTGGCCACATGACCCGGAAGCTGTACGCCGGCTCCCTCGGCCAGTAAAGCGAGATGAGTGCCGCAACCCCAGAGTCGTCCGTGACTGGACCTAATGCTCAGGGGTCCCTTTGTCGTTGTCCCTTTAGTTAGCAAGTGAATCATTGAAACATAAGAGTTGAAAGGGACCCAAAGCGCCACCTAGCCTGACCCCCAGCAATGCAGGAATCACAGCAAATCTCACAGACTTGACCTGCCTAGTGACAGGGCTTCCTTCGTAAAATTCCCATGTTTTCCAAGTTCCCTTGTGCGCCATAGAATATGTGTAGAGTGGTTTATATGTTCATGTGAGCATTACAGAAGGGGAGACATTGCCAATTTCATTGTTTTGCAGGTAACATTAGATTGCACAATTCATGGTGGCCACACGTGAATTATGTAGTCCAGGGGTGGGAAACTTGTATACGCTGCGTCACAACTCTCATCAGCCCCAGTTAACTTGCCCAACAGTCAGGGATGATGGGACTTGTAGTCAAACAATATTTTTGAGGGTGGCAGCTCCCAATCCCTGAAGTACAGCGGTACCTCTAGTTACAAACTTAATTCGTTCCAGAGGTCTGTTCTTAACCTGAAACTGTTCTTAACTAGAGGCGTGCTTTCATTAATGGGGCCTCTTGCTGCCGCCGCGCCGCCAGCACACGCTTTCCGTTCTCATCCTGGGGCAAAGTTCTCAACTCGAGGTAACTCTTCCAGGTTAGCGGAGTTTGTAACCTGAAGCGTTTGTAACCTGAGGCGTTTTTAACTCGAGGTACCACTGTACTTTATTTCTCACTGTATAAGATGATGTTTTTTTAATTTAAAAAGTTAGAAATTGGGGGTCGTCTTATACACGGATAGTTCGGGGGGGGGACATGGGCGATTGGTGGCAGCCGCGAGCAGGAGATTGTCAGCAGCGATTGGGAGGGTGATTGGTGGCTGCTGTGGCAAGGCCTGCTGGCGATTGGCTGCTGCTACGGCAATTGGGCAGGTGATTGGCGGCTGCCAGCAGCGAGCGGACAGGCGATTGGTGGCTTCGGCGAGGCGTGTGATTGGCAGTAGCGGTCAGGCAGGTGAGCGATTGGCAGCAATCCCCCCCCCCAAGCTCAACAACTGTGGGCAATCCCCGCCCAAAAGGGCTCAACAACTCTGGGCAATCTATCCCCATTTTTAAAATTTGGCTTCCCCAAAAATAGGGGTCGTCTTATACACAGGGGCGTGTTATTCACAAAAAAATATTCCTGCCTCTGCCTGTCAGTGCCAAATCTGCAAATGGGTTCAGTACTGATTCACCTTACAGGATTGTTGTAAGGATTCCTCAAGTAAGGTGCATACGACCACTTTAGATATGATATAAATGCTAGACACTATTATTCTTATTATCATCATCATCAAGTGCCTGCCCATACTGTTTTTTACATGATACTTTCTTTCTTTTTCTTAAAAAAAAACAAGCCTAAAGACCTGGCTCCAGGTATTTAAAGAGAACATAAAGTGGAAGAATATTTAATGAAATTGGTATTATAAACTGCCTGAGATTGCGATCTCAGTATTAAAAAAAGCAAAGCCAAAACACTGCTGATTAGTAATTTTTTGAGGAAGCAAGCTGATAGATTCGGAGATTTCAATCAACAAGCACCTTGCTTGCACTCAGCTTACAAGCATTAAGGTCTTGCTCAGGCATAGGCAAACTTGGACTACAATTCCCATCATCCCTGACCACTGGTACTGTTAGCTAGGGATCATGGGAGTTGTAGTCCCACAACATCTGGAGGGCCAAGTCTGCCTACGCCCGGTCTTGCTTAAGTGTACACCTAAGGAGTTCTAAGGATACACTTGGAAATAGTAAATCTTGGAGAAATCAGTGGGGAGGGATGCAAACTTGAGTTTGCAATAGTTAAGGGCTGGTTTAATAATCCCCTTTGTTATAGAAATGCGTTTCTCGAGGAGCTACCCACCAAGGACCAACTTTCACATCACCTGATGTTACCGCAGAGGCAAAGCTGAGCAAGGCACCGGCCCACACATTCAGCTGCCACTCATCGAGAACTGTGCAGAATGACGTGTGAACCGGCACATGCTCCCCGTGAAGCGAAGCGCGCTGGACTCTGCCTGTGCGTAATAGTTGAAAAGGCCCGGCGTTTATCCTCCTTTTGGAACAGAAAAGGCGCACTGGTTTCCAGAGAGCCTCTTCTCCTCCTAACCCAAACTAAGATACATACAGAGACGCACGTCTAGTTTCACCCCGTTTACGTTGGGCCTCAGGCCAAGTTGTAACGCGCGCCGGATACCTGTAGGTAGGAGGCTCGTGGTTATGGGAACGCTGCGCACCCCGAAGCCAACTTCTCCGAATTAAAGCTCTGAAATGGGACCAGCCCGTCTCCCTTCCACGCACCCCGCTCCTCCATCCCGATCGCCAGGGCTTATGAATTAACAGGAACACACGCTAGTACAGTACTGTACTTCATTAGCATCAAATCTGTCGACCAAAAGTTAGAGCACTATCCCTCAGCGCTCTGGAGTAAGTGAGAAAAATGTCCGTTGCATTAAAAAGAGTTGTCTCTAGTATATTTATTCGTTTCTGTGCTTCCTCACATGGTATTTTACTTTGGGAATTTTTTATTTTATTTTTACAAGGGATGCTTCTTCTTACAAAAAAAAAATTGCCTAGCTAAAATAAAAGGCCACACCACGAAGGAAAAATAAAATAAAACACACATTGTCCTGGTAAATCTGAAGGGCATTTGTAAATAGTTACTGATTCCAAAGGGGGCGGGCGGGACGGGACTGCTTTAAAATAAAGTCTTTTGGCTTTCATTACGAGAAATGCGCAACGCAGTTTTTACGCGCGCTCGTTTTCTCGGCTTCAAGGCAGCGAATGGGCCTTTTTACTACTAGAGTTTGTGTAATTCTGGCTGGATCGAGCCTCAGATTTTCCTCCCGCTCCACTGCCCTGATTTTTTTTTCACACGCACATATATAAAAAAAGGAGGAAGATTTGGATATAAGCCTCGGTGATTTAAATAGAAATTGCTTTTCGAGCCACCGTTGTGCTCAGAATGAGGCTTTTAAAGTGCTTACGAATAAACTTTAAACTAGGCTGCTATGAAGGCGCGTCCGCAGGAGAATATTTGCAAAAACGAGAGAGAGAGAGCACCCGGCCCCGAACGGCAGGGATGAAATATTTTTTTCTCTCTTTTTTCCAACCAATTTATTTTCCTTCCTGCAGAAAAGGTGGCTCCAAAATCGTTGTTCAGATCATTTGCAGGGTAGTTTTTTATTTTTATTTTTTAAATCACTTTGAAAATTCTGCTTTTCGCGAGAATAGCGCCAGAAATAAAAAGGGGGAATTCTAAACTGATTGGCGTGGGTAGAAAGCCATTTATCCTCAAAAGTTTGCCATTGCCTTACCGCTTCGAAAGCGTGCAAATATTTTGAGTGGCAGGAAAGCTTCAGGGTGCCTTTTAAGCACCAATAAAATGGGCAGAGGAAAATAGTGGTCAACTACAGTACATCATAAATGGTTCGGACGGGATTGAGTATTCAAAGCAATCCCAGATCAGGGATCAGGAATTAACACGCAATTCTGCTCATGGTTTCTCGGAAGGGTGTCCCATGAAGTTCACTGGGATTTACTCTCATGTAAGTGCCTCATGGTGTATAGGATCTCACCCTGAGAAACGGCCTCTTCTGGTCTCAGGGTGGAACCAAAATATCGTAAATGCACAGATATCTCTTCTGAATGTTTCAGGGAAATCGAAGTGATTATTTTAATATATATACATATATTTTAAAAACTGTCCGCGTACGATACAATTTCATCAAGTATTTTTTTTTAATCAGGCAATTTTCTTTATGCCTGATTAAAAATTGACTCACAATTGAAAGCAGGTTTTCAAAACCACGTGTTTCTTGGATATCTAGCCAAGGGAGTGCTGTTTAATTCATTGTTAATGATGATTAATGATGCGTCTGTACCTCGTGGATGAATTCTGATCAAAACGGTACTCTTCGGGTGCTTTCTGCTTTACAAGATTTCGTAATATAGTCTCCTTCGCCGATTCTAATTTTATTTCGTTCGTTAATTAAAAGATAGACACCTGGAAGAGTTGTTAAGAGCTAAACATCTGAAGGCGACTGCTACGTGCGGCGGGAGATAAAAGGCGTTGGATTCTCCAAAATTAGAAATGTCACGAGTAAAACAACTGAATTGTTTCGCACGAACGGGGGAAGTTGGGGGCGCAGAATCCAGTCTCCAAAACTTCATATAAGGAACACCAAAGATCCGAGAATCAAGGGCGTGATATTATTATTATTATTATTATTATTATTATTATTATTATTAATTTTGAAACCTTGCTGATCAGACATTGGAAATAGAAAACTGAGTCTGAAATAGATGATCGCGCCCGGGGGAGGGGTGCGTAGGTGCTGGTTTTGTTTCATCTTTGAGCGAAACAAGTGATTATTTACACGGTGTAATAATTTACACCCATCCTGTATGGCCAGATGGAGTGATGGAATGGTCTTCCGAGGCTCTGCAACGCGAACGCGCGTAGACGCAGGTTGCATGAAGTAGGCCTATCCTTCCTGGAGGCGATCCTGAAACGCCTTTCGAATCGCTTTTCTTGGGACCCAAAGCCCCACTAACACGAATCCTTCCAAGTAGTCCGACTCCAGACTCCCGGAAAGACAAAGTTCCGCTTGTCATCGAAAAGTTCCCCGCGTTCTGCCCTCGCCTCCCCAGGTTAGTTGCAAGGGAACAAAACGAAGCGGGAAGCCTGGGCTGGGGCGAAAACGGCTATCTTGTTACTCAGAAGTAAGCCCCGTCGAAAGCGCGCGGGCAGCATCTCTGGCGAAAAGATGCGCTGGCCTGGGACTGAAATCCCCCCACCCTAGCAACACATTCAACTCATTGGTCCCCTCCCCACGTTCACTTTAATTCCACCCTCCCCCCGACGTGCAGAAGCACGCCTCGTCGATCCTCAAGCACTTCTCCGAGAGAGGAGGAGCAGAGGAGGGGACCCCCGGGGCGACCGAGGCCAACGGACCAGATCCCCCTCCCTGGCAGTGGCGGCGCCTCCACTGGGCGCAACCCGCCCGCCCGCCCCGTCGACGGGCTGCAGCCGCGCGACAGCCCCTCCTTCTGGGATCAGCCAGCCCCGGGCCCCGGGCAAAGCTCGCGGGCGCTATAAGGCTCGTCGGCGGCGACGGCGGCGGCAGAGAGGCAGCCCCCCGGCTCGCCCAGACGGCTCTGGGCGGGGACTTGTCCGCCTTCGCCGCGCCTCCCTGCCGCCTGGGCCATGAGCGCCCGCGAGCTTCTTCGCCAGCCAGCGCCACGCGCTCCTCGCTCGCCCCCGACGGCGCCCGGCAGCCCGTTGGCGCCTTGGTCGCGGAGCAGCAGCAGCGCCCGGGACGCTCCCGCCATGGCCGTCTACTGCAGCGAAGCCTTCAGCGTGTATCCCCAGGCAGCAGCCGCCGCGGCTGCAGGAACGTCGGGGCAGAGGCCGCCGGGCGCCGCGTACGCGCTGGGCGACTACGGGCCTCCGCCGGGCGCGGGCGGCTACTTGTGGGGGGTGAGCGGCGCGGGCCCCTACGTGCCCAGCGGAGGGGGCGGCAGTGGCAGCGCAGGAGGAGCAGCAGGAGGCGGCGGCGGCCCCGGGGGCTCGGGAGCCCCTTTCCTGCCCTACGGCTGCCCGCCGAGGGGCGTCGGGGCGCCGGCGCTCTTGGGCTCGGCTGCGGGGCCGGCGGGTGGCTCCGGGGCGCCGTCGGAGCTGGGCTGGCTGAGCCTGGCGAGCCAGGAAGAGCTGCTGCGCCTGGTGCGCCCGCCCTACTCGTACTCTGCGCTCATCGCCATGGCCATCCAGAGCGCGCCCGAGCGCAAGCTGACGCTCAGCCACATCTACCAGTACGTGGCCGAGAACTTCCCCTTCTACAAGCGCAGCAAGGCCGGCTGGCAGAACTCCATCCGACACAACCTGAGCCTCAACGACTGCTTCCGAAAGGTGCCCCGCGACGAGGACGACCCCGGTGGGTGCATCGCCGCGCGTGGGGATGGCGGGGAAGCGGGGGGGGGGGGAGAAGAGTGCCTCTGAGCATGGGTGGAGAGGCCCATGAGGCAAGGAGAGGCGGCAGGTGCCCCCCGCCACTCCAGGCTAGCACACCCCCCCCCAAAAAAACTACGGAATTGTAGGGTTGGGAGAGAACCCGTCTAGTCCATCTGCAGGAATTTCAAAGTATCCTTAGCTGAGATTTTTAAAGTCAGATTTAAAACTTCTTCATTTTACCTATTGGTGGCTACTGAGTCTTTTATATGTCCTGTGCGTTTATTATGTCTGGACGTTTTTTGTTTTTGTGTGTAAATTATGCCCATAAAGGCTGAATGAATGAATGAACTAAGCAGGGGTAGCCAACTCCCAAGAGACTGTGATCTACTCACAGAGTTAAAAACTGGCAGTGATCTACTCCCTTTTGGGGGGTCCGGGTCAAAGTTATTGAGTTTTTTTAGGGAGGAAGAAAGCCCCATTTTTAGGGGTTCAGGTAAAAGTTGCTGTGCTTTTTTAGGAAGGAAAGCCCTTTGGGGGGCGGGTTCAGGTCAAAGTTGTTGAGCTTTTCATAGGGAAGCAAAAGTTGTTGAGGGGAGCCAGTGATCTACCAGTGATCTACCACAGATGTCCAGTAATCTACCAGTAGATCACGACCTACCTGTTGGACGTGCCTGAACTAAAGTATTCGACCCCAATGCAAATCTTTCTCCTCTAATTTCTCCCTAATCCCTCCTTCCCTAGAGGTGAGGGGAGGCACCATTTGGGGGTCCTCCTCAAGTGCCAAAATCCCACTGGCCCCTCACATTGCTTGGGTACTGGGATGTGGGTCAAGACGCCGCTTTTCTTTTAAAGAGTAACTTCTAGGAGACCTAGAGCGGTTCCCAGGTCCTAAACGGATTAACTTGGAAGGCAGGTGGCAGTGGAGTGGGACCGGAGGCAGTTGTGGGGAAGTGAGTGCCATTCAGTTAACTTGCAGTGGGATTTTGCCACACCATGCCTGGAGCAGTTTAATCAGAAGTACCGGTAAGTCCCAGGCACAACGGGCCTAACTCCTAACTAAATACGCACCGAAGCACCTGTGCCTTGCAGTCGTCTTCGTGCTTATAGGATTGCACTGCTAGCCTCGTTAAGATCAGGTGGTAAGCTGTACAGATGGCCTCCCACTAAACATCACTTCATTCAAAAGAGCGACCCCGTAACCTTTTCCATTTTCCAAGCATGTTTGCACATGCAGTTGCAAAATGCATGCACTCCCCCCCGCGCGCGATTCCTTAAGGGAAGTTAGGATTTTGGACCTCGGTAGTGAGCTGGAAATATTTCAGGATTAATTATGGCAGAGTAAAAGGGATGTGATCTGTGTGTGGTATGTGTTCAGCTCTCCAATTCGACGTGCCTTGGAGCTATGTGCTTCCCCGCTGAAAGAAGCTGAGATTTCTTCAGCCTTGGAAAGGAACTTCCTTTTCCGATTAAATAAGGTGCGTAATCGCACCTAACTCGTAGTAACGGTCTTCCTTTGTACGTGCGAGAATTAGAAATTCTCACTCATATACACGCCGGCACATAGATGTGTTTTGGGGGAAAAGCAACCTTTCTTAAGTGATCTCGGTGTGTGCCCTGTGCAGTTTGAATCTGCCTTAGTCCCAATCTTGCACATTTTGTTTTCTCGCTACAAAATGGATTCTGTCAGCATCCTATGGGAGAGAGGAGCAATAGCTTAGTCATAGTGCATTCTGCTTTGAACGCAGAAGGTCCCATGTTCTGGGATCTTTGTATAAAGATCGGTATATAAACTGAACATATAAATAAATTAGAAAATTCTTTTCAGTAGCACCTTAGAGACCAACTGTGTTTGTTCTTGGTATGAGCTTTCGTGTGCATGCACACGAAAGCTCATACCAAGAACAAACACAGTTGGTCTCTAAGGTGCTACTGAAAAGAATTTTCTATTTTGTTTCGACTATGGCAGACCAACACGGCTACCCACCTGTATATAAATAAATGTTCAAACCCCAGATAACCTCTGCTGGGCAGTGTAAACAGTAATGTGCTGATGGTCTGAACATAAGAGAGCTTCCAATGTCTAGATGCCCATGGAAACATTAAGAAACCATTTGCTTCCCAGAAGGATTTCTATCCCGTTTATGTCTTTTTTAAAACAAACAAACAAACAAACTCCAAATGGTATGCAACGCGTATTTAAGAATTTAATTGCTCCCGGTTAGCTCACAGATGAAAAATTGAAGATCTTCTCCCCCTCCCTCCATCTGCAATATGAGGGCAATAATTCTGATCTACCTTGCATGTTTAATTGTTAAGGATTCCTGAGGTAAGTTTGTGATGGGCCGTGAATATTCAAAAGTTCCCTATAAACTCTGCTGATCGTCCCTTAGCTGGGAGTTTTGGAATGTGAATTGGGCATTAAGTTAGCAAATTTTCTGACAACCTCGATAATTTCTGCGTACCACATACAGAGTAAAAGAGTGGTACATAGGGGCAGCTTTCTCCCCAGCTCTTTTAAGGCATGCTAATCTGTCCACAGGGTCACCAAAAGAAAATACTAGGTGCTGCCCATTTCCATCCATACAAAACAGTAATAGGCTGAGATACTTGGGGGGGCTAGTCACCCCCTTTTTCTCCGAGCCTATATCTTCACGCTCTTTGCAGTATTCTAGATACTGTAACTGCTAGATGTCTGGCCCGCAGATTGAAATAACAGTTAAGTAGCAACACTATTTGCATCTTCTTATTTTTTAGAAAAGAAATTAAATAGCAGTCGGGGTGTGTGAGAGAGGCGAGTGGGGGTTTAACTTCCATTGTGGTCCTGATCTGGATTTCCAACGCACGCACACAAAACACACTTGCAGCTGCAATTTGCATCGAAAATATACAGTAATACGGTTCCAGTTACAGGTGGGTAGCCGTGTTGGTCTGCCATAGTCGAAACAAAATAGGAAATTCTTTCCAGTAGCACCTTAGAGACCAACTGAGTTTGTTCTTGGTATGAGCTTTCGTGTGCATGCACACTTCTTCAGATACCAATACGGTTGTTGAGATATGCGTGACTAATGTCTCAGTTCATTTGGCCCTCGGTCCCAGAGAAACAAACGCACCTGTGGCAACAGACCACAGAAAGCTAAAGGCTTTGCTTCCTTCTCCTGTGGACCTAAAACCGTGCACCCTTTTTATATGTGGATGGGCAGACATGGGAACAGGCCAAACATGGCCGCCTCCGTCGCATCTAATATGAACCTCGGCTCACAGCTTTGTTTTGTTTCCCCTTGTATTTCTGTTCTAAGCAGCTTCTAAAAATCATTTTATATGGACATGCAGGGTAAAAATACTATGGCAACATAGCATTTGTATGAACTAAATGCGTAGCGAACATCACAATTTGGGACTAACGTTTTGGCCCTGTGTGCATTAAAAAAAAAAAACCTCGTATGAGTTATTACTTATTTTGCAAAAATTATATACCACTTAACTAGAAGGAAATTGTTTTCATAAAATAGGATTTAAAATCTGTAAAAGACTGTAAAAACAGTAGGCGTGATGAAATTATTAGAGTATAGGTACAATAAACAGTGTTTTGAAAAGCTAATGCTCATGATAAAAGTTGCCTGGGTAGATATAAATATATATGTTTAAAATTAACAATAAAAAAGCTGGAACAAAGTGTGACGACTTTAACATAGCTTGTCATAAAATCGCAGCAAAGTGAAACCACGGAGCAGCAAAGGCGTTCTCATGACTTATGAAACTTTACCCATCCCCAAAGGCTTGGGCAAAGATGTTCATCATCACCTGGCGATGAAAAGGAACCAGCGCTGTGGTGAGACACACCCCAGAGCGGGGGCTTTTACATAGGCACAAAGGTACCGCAGAAAAAGCCCTTACTGGTCTGCGGTGCCCGTCATCCCTGACTGTTGGCCTTACTGCCCAGGGCTGGCGTGAGTATGAGCCCGAGAACATCCATTGGTTAGCTCTTGCAGCAGACGCAGTTTGGGCCATGCCAAGCTCAAGACATTTTGCCGCCCGAGGCAAAGGGCAAGATGGAGTCCCTCTCAGTTCCACAGACAGAAGCCGACTGGACTGGAAGCTGAACCAGAATTTCAGCACTGGTGATGAGGCTTACCGTACCTCAGGCAGCCGGCTAGTTTAGGGGTCCCAGGACATATCCAGGTCTGTACCCCCAGCAGAGGGAAATGGCCAGGAGGAACTGTCGTGGGTGGTTGCTGTCGCTGCCCCCAGCATCTTCCGCCGGATGCGACTGTCTCACTTTGCCAAACGGAAGTGCCGTTCCTGAACTCTGTGTTCCTTGGCATGGGGAGTTTGCAAAGTGTTGCCCTAAGATGAATCCTGTGCCGCAGACGATGACTTTTTTTGTAAAAGAAAAACCAATGACTCAAGCCAGCACCAGGGAGGAATGTGTTAGAGCAGGGGTCAGCAACCTTTTTCAGCAGGGGGCCGGTCCACTGTCCCTCAGACCTTGTGGGGGGCCGGACTATATTTTGAAAAAATATATATGAACTAATTCCTATGCCCCACAAATAACCCAGAGGTGCATTTTAAATAAAAACACACATTCTACTCATGTAAAAGCACCAGACAGGCCCCACAAATAACCCAGAGATGCGTTTTAAATAAAAGGACACATTCTACTCATGTAAAAATATGCTGATTCCCAGACCATCCGTGGGCCGGATTGAGAAGGTGAATGGGCCACATCTGGCCCCTGGGCCTCAGGTTGCCTACCCCTGCTGCACACAATCCTATTTTCTCACTTACTACAAAAGATTTTCTGGGATAAATTTGTAACTGAGAAGCTGGGCTGCAGCTTAAATGAAAACTGGGGACCCCTCCTTCCGTGAGCATCCATGAGGAGGAAAAGAAAGGGCAGTTATTTCCTTTAGATGAACCACAATCTACAGATCCCCAGCTTTCATTTTTCTTTTTTCAAAGAAAGGGTGTGTTTCTAGCATTCGTAGAACCTGAGATATGAGGCAAAATGTACATTTTTTTGGTGAGAAAAAAACGTTCCTTGGTCTTTTCTCCTCCCAAATTTGGATACCTGTGCCGCTGGCGATGTGGGGCTTGTTATGCCAGAGATTGCTCAGTCATTCTTTGAGGGGCATTTGAAAATCGCGCTAGGGATCTAGGTAGGGGACAATGCTTAGGGTTGGATGGAAGGTCCTGTGGGTGCCATTGAGGATGGCAAGAGAGATACTGGGGACATCACAACTGTGTGTGGGGGGAAGAGAAGATGTCACCTTATGCTACATCCGTGGAGGCGTTGAAGCGTCCGTTCAAATGGCCGCACAAGGAATGTGGCTAATACAATTTCTCCAGATGGCTTGAATAAATGTTACAAGTGCGGACCTTGAACAGGGGGGAAAAAATCTGCAGCGTAGAAAGACTTAATTTCAGATGAACGAGGCAGGGATTTAAGGGTGATGGGCATCCTGAACGCTTGTCGACTTCAGGTTTTAACATCTGTTATAATTGGCAATAAATCCTCCTCTTTCATAACAAGAAACCAGCTTCTGCCTGTCATGGTTCATTGCGAGAGCCGGGAAAGTATGCTTAAAAACAGATTTATCTTTTGAAGCACTGGTGCATGCCCTTAAAACCAACTTGTGGGCACGTGATCTTTGGAACACTTTGCAGATGGGAGATTCTGGAAGTGGAGTTTGGGAAGAGAAGAGGCTCTTTGTCGTGCCATAGATGGTATTAAGTTTAGGCGTGGGGAAGCCAGACTCAAACCCTTGCTACTTCCATCACAGGGCCAGTCAATGGGTTGCTCTCCAGATGTTGAACTACAACTCCCATCATCCCTGACCATTGGTCATGTGGACTGGGACTGATGGGAGTCATAGTCCAACAACATCTGCTTTTATTCCAATTACTGCCTAATCTACCTCCCTGGGTGTTGGCGGTGGCTGATAAATGAGACAGGAGTTCTGTGCTATGCGTGTCTTGTATGCACCTGGCTAGGAGGCAAACCCACAACACCCATTGACAAAATCAGCATCCAGTTACTGAGCAAAAATTGGTGAAGAGATATCATGTAATTTCCGTATGTGAGGCTTAGTTTGCCTTTTGAACCACATAACACCGGTCCTGAGAGATCTACATTGGCTCCCAGTACGTTTCCGAGCACAATTTAAAGTGTTGGTGCTGACCTTTAAAGCCCTAAACAGCCTCGGTCCTGTATACCTGAAGGAGCGTCTCCACCCCCATCATTCAGCCCGGACACTGAGATCCAGCGCCGAGGGCCTTCTGTCGGTTCCCTCACTGCGAGAAGCAAAGCTACAGGGAACGAGGCAGAGGGCCTTCTCGGTAGTGGCGCCCGCCCTGTGGAACACCCTCCCATCACAAGTCAAGGAAATAAACAACTACCTGACATTCAGAAAATACCTGAAGGCAGCCCTTTTCAGGGAAGTTTTTAATGTGTGATATTTTTGTATCTGATTTTTGTTGGAAGCCGCCCAGAGTGGCTGGGGAAATCCAGCCAGATGGGCGGGGTACAAATAATAATAATAATAATAATAATAATAATAATAATAATAATAATAATAATGTTGAACCTCCCTAGAAACCTCTTCTTATCATTGTTACAGCAGAAGAGAGTTACAGTACTGAGGAGAGGCCCTTTTAATACAAATGTAGCAGCTTGATCCATGTAGGATTTTTCTGGGGGGACGCAGGTGGTGCTGTGGGTTAAACCACTGTGCTGTTTGGGCTTGCCGATCGAAAGGTCGGCGGTTCGAATCCCCGCAACGGGGTGAGCTCCCATTGTCCGGTCCCTGCTCCTGCCAACCTAGCAGTTCGAAAGCACGTCAGAGTGCAAGTAGATAAATAGGTACCACTCCGGCGGGAAGGTAAACAGCGTTTCTGTGCGCTGCTCTGGTTTCGCCAGAAGCGGCTTAGTCATGCTGGCCACATGACCCGGAAAAAACTGTCTGTGGAAGCGGACAAACGCTGGCTCCTTCGGCCTGTAAAGCGAGATGAGCGCTGCAACCCCAGAGTCATTCGTGACTGGACTTAATTGTCAGGGGTCCCTTTACCTTTAGGAAAATGAGTGTACCCCTAAACATTTTTTAGGGGGGGAAAGCACTGCATGTAAGCCTGAGGTGGAAAGACAGTAGATTGGGATCTGCTGGTAGATCTCTGGACGGACTGACTCCTGAATTTTTTAGCGGCAAAAAGAGCACCTCCGCCTCTGAAATTAAGCTGCCAAAATGAAGAAAGCTAACCAGGAGTGGACTTTGGTGTGAAAGGTGCCGAGTTCAATTCTGGAGCTGAAAACAAATCCCTAAGCGCAGCACATAGAATTCTAGAATAGTAGAGTCGGAAGGGACCCCAAGGGTCATCCAGTCCAACCCCCTGTAATACAGGAATCCTGCCCACAGCCAACCATGGGTAGGCCCGAACCACCAACCTTCTGGTTAACTTCCAGACACACGGACTCATTGCGACACAGAGGTGCTCAGAGGCACTCCGTAATGGAGAGCTAGGGGCAAAAACCTCCAAAAAACATTCAACAAATCTGAAGTCCTCTCGCTCTGATAGACGGTTTGTGTTCGACTCACAGGCTGATTGAAGCAAAAGCTGTTTTACGCTTCCTATATTAAACTGCAGTGTAGAATGTCTACTGTAGCAGTTTTCTTGGCAAGAAGGATTGAACAAGTCTGCTTTTCCGCAAGTGTTCACTGCTTCCAGCTCCCAGTCTTGGTTTACTGTTTTGTTTTGTTTTTTAAAGGCAAACAGAGATGGAGAACCTGTAGCCATCTAGATCTTGTTGGACCCCAGTTCCCATCAGCTGTGTGAATCATTTGTTAGAAGTTACTTGGTTTCAGAGCCCCAAAGGGAACAACACACTGATTAGGGAAATGATTTATTTCAGTTGTAATAAAAATATTTGGCCTCTGATGCCCTGCCCTTCGCAGAACAAAGGATACCCAGTTTAATGAGTAGCAAGCACATGGGAGAAGTGTGATATTAAGTTATGCAGACAGGACTGTGGCTCAGGAGGTACATTGCATGTGGGATTTAAATAAAGGCTTCCGTAATTTTCCTTTCTTTTTTTTTATGATAGAACAACTTTATTGTTTACTTGTCACATGCAAAATGATTAATAAAAAACGATGCACAGAAATTAAGATAAATGTACATAATATACACCCGACATTACAGTACATAAACAAATAAATGTATATCATATTACAAAAAATAATACAAAGACAATAATAAAAAAATACAAATGATAAGTTTACTCAACTCTAATAAGGTTACTTAATTTGTTGTTACTTCTATCCTATATTGAGTTCTGTGTAATTACAATGTCATACAGATAGATCTGTTTTGACAAAAACGAAAAAAAAGAAAAAGAAAAAAGGAAAGAAAAAAAAGAAAGAAAGAGAAAAAATAAAAATTGCCCACCCCCTCCCCCCCAAAGAAACCCCCATATCTGTATTTTCAACCCATTTTCCCATCCCTTCCGACTTCCTGCCATACCCAACCGTATAGTTCACTCTTACTTATAGGTGCGTATCAACCAGTCCACATATCCTCATATAGATCTTTATAACACTACTCTTTCCACCAATGCCCTACTTTCCTTCGTATCCTTCCTTTTTCTTCCTTTTTCTTCTAAGACTATTCCGTAATTTTTCAGCCGGCCGCTCTTGAAGGTTGGGGGACGTTCTGAAGTGGCCTCCAACACGGTGTGAGCAGCTGGAATTGAAAGTGAAAATTGGGAAGTCTGTGTGTTTGTATGTGTGTGTGCTTGTAGTGTGTATGCACTTAGCACTTTGGATCCTGGCCAGAACCAAGGAGTTATGAACAGGGCCAGATTTAGGTTTGATGAGTCCCTAAGCTCCTGAAGGTAATGGGACCCTTTATATGTCTAGCTGTCCTTTGTCAACAACAAATTGTCGCTGTTTTTTTTGTGTTGAATATATGCTGTATGGTAATTTATGGACCTAGTAGGTATCCAAAGCCATTTGCACATGCAGAATGTAGGCACCCTATATATAGAAATGAGCAAACCAGTGATATTTTAGGTAGCAGGCGGGGCCCATTACTTACATCATAGGCACCTACGCAACACAAAACACAGTTGCTGTATATAGGTTTTATCTTATTTGTGTTTTATCTTATATTTTGGAAATGTACATCCAGGTTTTTTCCATTTAATTTTTTGGGGGGTCCACAAGAGAGTGGGGCCCTAAGCTATAGCTTGTTTAGCTTATATGTAAATCCGGCACTGGTTATGAATGTGTTACATTTGCTACAGATTTCGCAGTTTTATTATACAGCAGCGCAAACTTAACCTGGTAAAAGAAGTCTCACGAAGTCGAAGTGAGCTGCAGTGATTTCTAGAAACAAAAAACTCAATTCTGAACGTCCTAATTTAATTTCATAAAGTCAATCCACACTTTTTTTTTGACACATAAAAGCACATCGTGCAAAAAGGAGGGGGCGGGGCCAAGGAAAAGGACAACGCAAAATTTCACCAAAAGCCAAACAATCTCAAATAAAACATCAGCCTTCAGTCCGTTACCTGCAAACCTGAACATTCACTTGGTGACATGAGTTGCATGCGTTGCTCTCTGGTTAAAATCCTGGGAGGTGTTCAGATGACCGTGCCCCCATTTGTAGGGCTGAGCTCATAATGCTCATTATGAGTCCAGGCTTGAAGCTTCAAGTACAAACATGGGTGAAGATGGTCATTTGCCCGTTTTCTCAAATGGAAACCTGTATCAGAAGCAAAGTCTTAGCAACCTGTCTTTGAGAGCCGGCATGGTGTAGTGGTTAAGAGCGGTAGACTTGTAATCTGGTGAACCGCGTTCGCGCCTCCGCTCCTCCACATGCAGCTGCTGGGTGACCTTGGGCTAGTCGCACTTCTCTGAAGTCTCTCAGCCCCACTCACCTCACAGAGTGTTTGTTGTGGGGGAGGAAGGGAAAGGAGAATGTTAGCCGCTTTGACACTCCTTCGGGCAGTGATAAAGCGGGATATCAAATCCAAATTTCTTCAAACTTCGTTCGGTAGTATCTGGCGGAAAATACAATAACTGCTCCGAAGTTTCCTACTATTGACCAAACGCTAGGGTCATGACCCAGCAGCTCCTGTGTGGCTGTGTGCGATTGATGGGGATCTTCATAGAACCCATATTCTGCTTAATGACCTCTCCCCTATTGCAATACGCTCAACTATTTTGTGCTGTGGGAGGTTCGTGCATTCTTCCCATATGTGGATAAGAACACAGTGGACAGGCAGATGCCTATGGGAAGCCCAGACGCAGGACCTGGGTGCAACAGCACTCTCTCTGCTTGTGATTCCTGGCAACTGGAACTCGGGGCACCCTGCCTTCCGTCAGTGGAGGTAGAAAAATGGGCCCAACAGCTCCCTTTCTTCCCGTCGTCATTCCCGAAGAGAGCCCACAGAAGGAAAGTCCAAGTCATTTATAGCTGAAAACGCTTCAGTACTTGGGAGCTGCAAAGCACAGAGGAATAGGGCCCAGCACTGTTTATTTCCTTGGGGAAATAAATGTAAGAGCTTGGCATCGAGTTCTTGTGTAGCAGAAACGTGTTTCGGAGCAGTTCTTCCTCAGTTGAACTGCATTTAAAGAAAAGGTAAAATGGCCCCTGAACGTTAGGTCCAGTCGCAAACTACTCTGGGACAGCTTCCGGGTCATGTGGCCAGCATGACTAAGCCGCTTCTGGCGAACCAGAGCAGGGCACGGAAACACCGTTTACCTTCCCACCGGAGCGGTACCTATTTATCTACTTGCACTTTGACGTGCTTTTGAACTGCTTGGTGGGCAGGAGCAGGGACTGAGCAACGGGATCTCACCCCGTCGCGGGGATTCGAACCGCCGACCTTCTGATCAGCAAGCCCTAGGCTCTGTGGTTTAACCCATAGCGTCACCCATGTCCCATAGATGGATGGATAGATAGATAGATATTAATAAAACATATAATATATAATAATATAATATATGATTGATAGATAGATAAAGGTAAAGGGACCTCTGACCACTGGGTCCAGTCGTGTCCGACTCTGGGGTTGCGGCGCTCATCTTGCGTTACTGGCAGAGGGAGCTGGTGTACAGCTTCCGGGTCATGTGGCCAGCATGACTAAGCTGCTTCTGGCAAACCAGAGCAGTGCACGGAAACACCGTTTACCTTCCCGCCGGAGTGGTACCTATTTATCTACTTGCACTTTGACGTGCTTTCGAACTGCTAGATTGGCAGGAGCAGGGACCAAGCGACGGGAGCTCACCCCGTCGCGGGGATTCAAACCGCCGACCTTCTGATCAGCAAGCCCTAGGCTCTGTGGTTTAGACCACATTTTCAAATTTGTATGGTGGCTTTCATTTTTTGTATGTGGCATGTTAGGACTGCAGGCTATCATCAGCAATGGATTGATCTGGAAGCAGTTTTAAATCGCACAGGTTTACTTGTTTGAAGCTGTTTTGGTTGGCGTTTAAGTGCAATAGGGAATGAATGAGTGAGTGAGTGTCTGTGTCTGTGTGTATGCACACATGCCTTTCAGCAAAGATGGATGAATATTTGTTAATTACATAGTAATTTCTTATACTTCCCAGTGAACTCCCCCTCCTCGCCAAAAGCGTCTACATTAAAGGTTTGCTAATATGGATTTTTCCCCATAGAATCATAGAAGGGACCCCCGGGGTCATCTAGTCCAGCCACCTGCAATGCAGGAATCTCGACTAAAGCATCCATGACAGATGGCCATCCATCCTCTGCTTAAAAACCTCCATTGAAAGAGAGAGTGCACCTCTTCCCGAGGGAGTCTGTTCCACTGTCAAACAGCTCTTACAGTCAGAAAGTTCTTCCTGATCTCTCGTCGGAATCTGCTTCCTTGTCCCTTGAAGCCATTGGTTCGGGTCCTACTCTGCAGAACAGCCGAAAACGAGCTTGCACCATTTCCCCTTGTGATAGCCCTTTTAGATATCGGAAGATGGCTATCATATCTTGTCTTGATCTCCTCTTTCCCGGACTAAACAAACCCAACTCCCTCAACCATTCCTCACAAGGCTTGGTTAATGATCTGTTAAGTGATTCGGAAAATTGGTTAGAAAGCCTTCGGTTTCGATCCAGTATATCCATGTACCTCGGCATCTGCCCCATTGAACTCGGCAGAACTTGCTTTTGAGTGGACATCTATAGGATCACAACCTAATAATTCTTAGTTGACTGACAGGAGAGATTTTATACCTTGTTAAGTTTTATCCCTGGTATGCCTATTCTTTTCTAGTCCTATGTATGGGAGCAGGCAGTGCTTTTTTTCCCTAGGAAAATAGGTGCTGGTACTCGCCATGGGACTCAGGTGGCGCTGTGGTCTAAACCACTGAGCCTCTTGGGCTTGCCGATCGGAAGGTTGGCGGTTCGAATCCCCATGATGGGGTGAGCTCCCGTTGCTGTGTCCCAGCTTCTCCCCACCTAGCAGTTCGAAAGCACGTCAAAGTGCAAGTAGATAAATAGGTACCGCTCCAGTGGGAAGGTAAACGGCGTTTCCGTGTGCTGCTCTGGTTTCGCCAGAAGCGGCTTAGTCATGCTGGCCACATGACCCGGAAAAACTGTCTGCGGACAAATGTCGGCTCCCTCGGCCAGTAAAGCGAGATGAAAGTGCCACAACCCCAAAGTCGTTCATAACTGGACTTAACTGTCAGGGGTCCTTTACCTTTACTCACCATGAAATTGTTACAGTAAGAGCCAGTGTGGTGTAGTGGTTAAGAGTGGTAGACTCGTAATCTGGGGAACCGGGTTCACCTCACAGAGTGTTTGTTGTGGGAGAGGAAGGGAAAGGAGAATGTTAGCCGCTTTGAGACTCCTTCGGGTAGTGAAAAGCGGGATATCAAATCCAAACTCTTCTTCTCTTCTTCTTCTTTTAACAAGAAAGAAAAAAGGTGCCGGTACTGCTAACCCATGAACACCCCATGGGGGGAAAACTGGGATTAGGAGCCTGTGCCCCCTGGAGATGTTGCTGAACTACAGCCCCCATAATTCCTGACCACTGCCCATGCTGGTGAGGCTGATGGGAGATGGATTACAGCAACATCTGAGGGCCACAGGTTGCCTAGGTGTAATGATCTCAGGCAGGCAAGCAAGCCCCGATAAGAATTCATGAGTCTCTGGCAGTTTTATGGTACGTTTATTTACAGTTAAGGAACTGGTCTGTGACCGTAATAATAAATTCATTCAATATTTACAATTAACATCCAGAGTGCACCTCCGAGCCTGCCGCTCTTAGCTACGAGTCGGTCACTCTGAGTCTCCGCCCCTTTCACAGCACGAAGGGCGCCAAAGTCCAGTCCTTCCTCTCTCGTACTTCCGTTGCGTTGTAACCCTTTCAGCTCTTCTGGTTCAGGGAGAAGGTGGGTGAACTCCCCCCCCCCATGCTATCAAACGAACACCCCTCTAAACACTGCCTCCTTCCTGGTTGCATAGCAACCCATTCAATGCTGTCTATCTCCTCCCCTCCCTCTGCCTGCGAGCTTTCCGAGTCTGCTGCTCTATCTGAGCCTGGGAACTCTTGATGAGGGCCCCCCCGAAATAACCCACTCCTGCTCTGTCTGTGTCTGCAATCCTTCATCTCCAGAGTCAGAATCTTCCCAGGAGTTTGATTCAGCCATGTCCCTGACACTAGGCCTGTAGGACCTTTGTCTCTCTTTGGCATTATCTTAATTACTTATAAAGCTATCTATATACCGCTGGTATACTTAAAAATACACCACAGAGGTTTACTACAACAGAAAAACATTAAAACCAAACAACAGCATCTTAAAAAGCTTAGAAACAAGTTAACATAAATGACGTAACTCCACAAATGTTCGGAATGGGTGGGACGGGACTAAGATGCTATTTGGGGAGTGTGTGGTTCTGCAGTCTAAATCAGGGGTGGCCCAGCTCTACTTACAGAATTTAAAACTGGCAGTGATCTACCCCCGTTTTTTGGGGTTCAGGTCAAGGTTGTTGAGCTTTCTGTGTGGAGGAGGAAGCTCCGTTTTTAAGGGTTTTGAGGGAGAAAGAGGAACAGCCACTCGCCAACAAATTGCTGGGGAAACAAACAGCCTCACTGAGTAAACTCCCTCTTCCGTTCTGCAGATTGTGCAACAATGGAGGGCGGGGCAAGGGGGCGGGGCCGGATTTGATTTTACCAATGCTAAGGAAAGGGACCCGGCGATCGACCGCGATCTACCGAAACCTCCTGGGGATCTACCAGTAGATCGTGATCGACCTGTTGGACATCCCTGGTCTAAAAGTAAGTAAGTAAGTAAAACTTTAATACAGTCAAAGACCAGCAGAAAAACAATACAATTCAATTCATAAGTTAAATTTCTATATCTTATAATAATATTGAATATTACACAATTTTCAAATCAAATCAAACTTTGTTTGTGTAGCCGACTGGCCATAGCATCTAAAAGACAAACACCAACAAAAATACAACAAATATGGTTACCAATAAAACCTTATAACCTATTAAAACTCAAGGTAATAGCTCCTTGGAACTTAGCATAAATAGTAAAATATTAATAATAATGATAATAATAATAAAATCCTATGCTGGGAATCTGGATGACTACACTGTTTTCGTTCAGATAGCAGCTCTCAATCTCATTGCTCTCTTGATAAATCTGGGCCAACCTTCTCTGTTATCGAGCTGTTCTGGTCGGCTAAATTGACTATTAAAAGCTGAGTCTAAAAGAAAGGGTTCCCTTTTAACCCCTTGCTCTCTTGTCATCCTTCAGGAAAGGGAAACTACTGGACCTTGGACCCGAACTGTGAGAAAATGTTTGACAACGGCAACTTCCGGCGCAAACGCAAGCGCCGCTCTGACCCCAGCAGCTCTACAGCGCCAGCCGCGGCTTCCACGCTGGGGACTCTGAAGTCGGAGGAAGGCCACTCCATCCCTTTAGTCCCGGGGAAGCCGTGTGGGGAAGGTCCCTCCTCCGACCTGGAGCCGATGGCGCCCATGAGGGACCATTCCAAGAGCGCCTCCCCGCCTGTCATCGTCTCGCCCGCAGCCGGGTGCCTCAGCAGCTTTTTCAGCAGCATGAACTCCCTGAGCAATGGCGGACGCCTGGCCGGGAGCCTCGGCGGCGAGTTGCATCACAGGAACCTCCCAGCTGGACACCCGGGGGGCTGCAGCTTCGCCCAGGAAGTCGCCCCCGCAGAGCAGCTCCAGCGAGTTTCGGCGCCCGCTGCCGCCTACTACAGCCCTTTCCACCCCGGCAGCGGGGGCCAGTCAGGCCAGTACAACCACTTATACAACTTCACCGTCAATAGTCTCATATATGCCCGGGAAGGCACTGAGGTGTAGACCCTTAAGGGGTCGCAGGAAGAGGCCATGTTTACGTTTCTGCATCCAGGAAGAGCGTGCCTTTCTTGTTGTTTTTGAAAACTGACTTCACGCAGGGACGCCTGTAACGCCCGGGAGCAAAAGTGTTTGAAAGATATGGGTCTTTCCTTTTGTAATGGGGGAATTGTGCAGCCCAGCCTGGACTTGACAACTGACCTTTCTCCCCCGTTGCATTCTGCAAGCAGGCCACCGAATTCCGCAAGCGAGGGTCGTTTGGACTGAGCAACTGGCAGAGTTTTTGGTGCCGGAATGAAATCGAAATCAGGGCCGAATATAGAAGAAGGGTAGCCACCGATGTACTGCTTGTTGCTTGGGTTTGTCGCTTCTTTCTTGAGTCTCTGTTTACAAGTGCTGTGGTGTAAGAGAGACAGATGAAGAGATTTTATGAAGTGCCTTGAAAAATGTAATAATAATAATAATAATAATAATTCTAGTTGCCTTTGCCAGTAATGGCTTATTTGAAGCTTCTCTTAGATCCTAAAGCTGACCTGACAGGTGCTTATGTCTATCCAGCCCCCAGCCCCATTTCTGCAGTCTACAGAGAGGCACCAAACATAGGTTTAATGAGCCCCTGGTGGGCTGGCGACCAAGATATCGCAAGTGCAGGCCTGCCCTTCTCCATGTATGCTACACTGTCTGCTGCTGCTGCAGCAGCTTGTTTCCTGTTATTTGTCTCACCGTCTGCTGTGGCGAAAATACACAATTTACATCATTAATTACACAAATTAAGTTGCCGTTGGGGTTGCCGTAGTTTGACGAGCAAAACAGAGGACGTGTTTGCCGACTTCTGCTTTTAACCACGGATCTCTATGACGACTCTCATTTTACATACCCATGAAAAGGAGGACGTGTCCTGCCAAAAGAGGACGCGTGGCAAACCTACCGGGCGTTGAGTTATTCCACCCCATTCATTTCATTTGCAGAGAAACCACGGCGCAAAGGGGGAGACTGGGGTGTAATCAGCGGCAGAGCAAGCCGATCGGGCGCCTGCGGCAGAGCGCATGTCCTGCCCACGGGGGCGCCGCAAGGCCTCCGAGGAGTCTGCCTGCCTCCTGCCACTCAGCCGCCCGACAGCTGAGGGGGAGGCGGCGGGCGGACCTTTGGGGGCAGCGCAGAGCCTGTAGGGCGCTCAAGCCACCGCATCACTCCCAGGAGAGACGCGTGGCTCGGGCGCGCTGCAGGCCCCGCGGTGAGTGCCACCCACCGTTTTGTCACCCCCCTCAGTGGGGACACATGGGGCGAACCGCACCTACCGCACCCCCCTTGCTACGGCCCTGGGTGTAATGAATGTTTACAGGCTAAGATCAACAGTAGCAGCAAATATCGATCGTATTCGCTGGATTGAATTGCGTTCCAGACATGGGTCATTGGCCTTTCCCCCTATCATTCCCGCCATGGTCGGCGTTCTCCGACATCCTTACCTGTCCTAACCCAAATGTCGCAGTGGTGCAGAAGTCTACCTGACAAAAGCTCTGCGCGCTTTGTGGGGGACTTTATGCAAGTTTAGCAGCCCTGTTTTGGAGTCAAGGCTCATTGAAATCAGTGGGGTTGGAGCTGAGAAAAAAGTCATGTGGCACAGCCCTCCTGAGACGGTACTACCGTCGTACCTCGGGTTACGTGCGCTCCGGGTTACGTACTTTTCAGGTTACAAACTCCGCTAACCCGGAAGCGCAACCCGGAGCGCCCGGATATGCAGAAGCGTTCTACGCAGTTCGCGCATGCGCAACCCGCTACTTCCGGGTTTTCCGCACGCTTGTTCGGGTTGCGTACTTTTCGAGTTACGAACTGTAACCCGGAACCAATTACGTACGCAACCCGGGGTACCACTGTACTTCAGAGTGCCGGAGGAGGTGGCCTATATCTGTATCTCCACATTGACAAGAGCTCCCTGCAGGTAGAAAACCACCCGTGTCCCAGAGAGGGCTTCTGCTGTGCTGTTTTTCCTGTGTGCAGGTGTGTTTTGTTGTCAGGGAGCCTGCAAGCACGCAATTCTACACCTGCCTATTCTGAAGTGGTCTCAGCAGTTCTAGAAGGGCTGTGCGATTTGACTGCTGTGATCATTGATGCTGAGCCGTCTCTTCCACGTGGCACATTCAGACCTTGGTGTCAGGATCAGGGATTCTTTCTTTTTTTTCTTTTTCTGGCGCAATCACTTTGATGTCAGCTTAGTACCAAAGACGTAAAGTTTTTTAGCCTTCCAGTTTTACCAGAACAAAGGCCTTGGGTAGTTAATAAAGAATAAAACAAACTTTTTTTATACCTACAGTTTTGTAAATTATGATCTGGACGTTGTACTTATTTATAATGCTTTGGGAAAGTTTACTGTTTTGCTTTGGTAGTTTACTAAGGAGATTTAGGCACAATGGGAATAAAATGTTTAAAGTTGTTCAATTTTTAAATATTTTTTTATTTAAAAAAAGACAAATTCTTCGCCTTCCATTCTTGTGTTTTTGCATTTAGTCCACAAGCTGTTGAC
This sequence comes from Lacerta agilis, assembly GCF_009819535.1. Classification (NCBI taxonomy): domain Eukaryota; kingdom Metazoa; phylum Chordata; class Lepidosauria; order Squamata; family Lacertidae; genus Lacerta; species Lacerta agilis. The sequence continues at coordinate 42,408,447 of NC_046325.1, forward strand.
ATGTGAGTTTGGGGAAACGGTGTTTCAGGAACATGACTTCCTTTTTGAGCTCCCACTTGTGTTAGAATACATGTTTCATCACCCCTGGCTATTGGCCATGCTAACAGCAGCCCATGGAAACATCTGGAACACCAACATGTCCCCCACCCCAGTTTTAGGGCACAACCTGCTCAGAATGTCTCCTGCACTTTGTTGACATCCGTCCGTCTTGAGAGACAATGGAGTGTGCTTCCGGGGGGTGAAGTGACCTCCCTGGGGCACAAGCCTGCACAGGCACAGGCCCCATTCAAACACCGTTCCCATTCGTTTCAGTAGGCCTGGTGCTTTAGAACTTCTTGGTGAATTGTGCACTTTTTAAAACTAACCCTTCCAATGTAGTAATCTGCTTTAGGCACTAAAGCTTCGGTAGCCATTCAGAGGTTCATTGCTACTACAACTTCCCTATTCATTCCAATGGAGGAAGTAGACTTATGAACCATAGCTGTCAACTTTTTCCTTTTTTTAAGGGAAATTCCCTTATTCCGAATAGGATTCCTTGCAAGAAAAGGGAAAAGTTGACAGCTATGCTATGGACTCCCTCCCTTGCTTACAGCAGTCTTTCCCTCCCTTTGGTGTGATGGAAGTACCGTACTTTTCCGTGTATAACACGGCACCTTGTATAAGACGGCCACCATTTTTGGGGACTCCATATTAAGAAAATGGCCCGTTGGAGGAGGCCGATCCCGAAGTTGTTGAGCTTTTTTTGGGGGGGGGGAGGCTTGCACAGAGTTGACCTTATTTTAGAGTAAAAAAAACCTCATCTAATACACAGAAAAGTACAGTAAAGGTAAAGGGACCCCTGACCATTAAGTCCAGTCGCAGACGACTCTGGAGTTGCGGCGCTCATCTCGCTTTACTGGGATGAACACATTCCTATGCCCCACAAATAACCCAGAGATGCATTTTAAATAAAAGGACACATTCTACTCATGTAAAAACACGCTGATTCCATGGGCCAGATTTAGAAGGCGATTGGGCCGGATCCAACCCCTGGGCCTTAGTTTGCCTACCCATGGCATAAATGGTTCCCAGCCTTTTAAAAAGTCTCTATTGTCCTTGTCTCTAAGTTTTCAACTTAGTTTCGCCATTTTCGCATATTCCATCAGTTTTTCCTGCCATTCTTCTTTATTGGTATCTTGTCATCTTTCCATTTTTGGGCTAGCCGCTGTTGTCGCATGCTGTAAGGTCCGTGGGGTAGTTGCTCACGAGTAACCAGGCAAGACTCCGACCAGTCTTTTAGTAGGTTTATTGTGCAAGCTATTTACAGTGCAGAGCTACAAGTTCATGTCTGTATCAGTCACTCGCAGAATCCGGGAGTGGCCCCTTCCGGCTGTGACCTCAACATAAGAGTTTCGGTATCCGAAATCTCCGCCTCCCCTCCTTGCGTTTCACCCCTCTGTGCACTTGGGGCGATGGAAATGACGTGTCTCTCTCCTCGCCCGCTGAGCGAGGGGGGTGCTGGGTCTCTCCAACATCCCCAGAGCCTCTGCTCTCAAGACCCGGAGCTGCCGGCCCCTCCCCACTGGAGACGTCGCTGCTTCCTCTGCTGGAGGAGGAGGTGCTGCTGGTCTGGTGGGGCCGGGGCTCTCTGTAGCATCCGAAGAGCCCTTCCACCACCCTGTGCTGAGCCGGGGACAGTTCCCTCACACATACAGAAATAACTTATTTTGCTCTTTTGGCAAATTTTGACCTGTAATGCCTAACAAAAATGCTTCTGGCCTTTTAACAAATGTTATCAAGAGGGTAAGTCCCATGGACTGCAAAAAGATCAAACTTATCCATCCTTAAAGAAATCATCCCTGAGTGCTCACTGGAAGGACAGATCCTGAAGTTGAGGCTCCAGTATTTTTGGCCACCTCATGAGAACAGAAGACTTCCTAGAAAAAACCATGATGTTGGGAAAGATGGAGGGCACAAGGAGAAGGGGATGACAGAGGATGAGATGGTTGGACAGTGTTCTCGAAGCTACTAACATGAGTTTGGCTAAACTGCAGGAGGCAGTGGAGGATAGGGGTGCCTGGCGTGCTCTGGTCCATGGGGTCACGAAGAGTCGGACACGACTGAACGACTGAACAACAACAATCAAGAGGGTACACTTTTTTGGGTTACTCCTTAAAAACTATCAAAAGCTGCCTAACACGAGGCCTTTACTTGGCGCCGCTGAATATAGATGCATTTAAAGGAAGTAGAAGGGCCAGCCCTTCCTAAACCCTGTGTTTCATTCATTCCTCTGTGATCATTCATCTGAAGCACCTTTGCATTTCTGCCAACTCCCTGGTTATACATAGGAACTGTTATTGACAATTAAATGGGTCTACAGAGCAGACATACTTATCAAATGCACAAATCCTGTTGCTGAAAGAAAGGGGGCTGACATTGGAAATATGTTGATCAGGTTACCATAGTTCCACGAGGTATCATGGAATTGTAGAGTTGGAAGACACCCTGAGGGTCTTCTCGTCCAACGCCCTGCAATGCAGGAATTTTGCTCATAGCCATCCCTGGGTGGGCTCGAACCTTCTTCTTAATAGCCAGACACACCAACCCATTGTGCCACCTAGGTATGAATGAGAACACATACTTGCGTGTCGAGGTCCCCAATCCACCCCTCAAGTAAAACACACTTCACACCAGATATAAGTTTAAGGTTGTTGGCATTAATTTGGCCACAACTTTATTGAATACAAAATAAGTGAGTGGTTGCTTAGGCATTGGTTAAGACTATCTGTCCCGCTGGGGAGAGAACTGACATCCACCCGCCTGTGGAGTCAGTATAGGGGGAAACGCTTTGGGGAGAGAATATGCGCCCGTTCTCCCAGGGGCTCTTGCGTGGGCCCTGTCCCCCGACCGGGGGGAAACGGACAAGCATGGTGAGCCCCTGGATTCCTTTAACGGAATTCCCCTCGCCGCCGCAGCCTTGAAGGGGCAACCACAGCCAACCTGCCCCTTCGCAGCATAGGAGGGGCAACCACAGCCAACTCTACCCCTCCTAAACCAATTTATAACCAATGCCTAACCGCCAACCTTACAAGTTGTGACTAATTGCTACGCAGTAGGCGAAAACCAAATGGCACCAGCCAATCAGCCAAGTGGAAAAATTCCTACCAGGCCCCTGCTACAACGCAGACGACCCCATGACAGGCATAGCAAGGTCAATGCAGAGGCCTAATAACAGGGCAGGAGGGCGGGCGATCCGATGCACGAAGCCAGGAGGGCTCCGACGCTGAGTGCAGGGTCATTTATAGGCTCTGGACTGTCCATCAACAAGTTGCAACATAGAAATCTCCCCAACGACAGCCAGAGCCCAATCGCAGTAGTGGCCATCCATACTAACCCGCCCAGCAGCAGAGGGGTGACTTGCTAGCCCCAACCGCAACACGTGCTCTCCATGAAGGAGAACACGCTTTCTTTGAACTACTGTTTTCCTGAACAATATTTTGTGGTAATGAAAGGAATGGCAAAATGAAATCTACTCATCCGACGACGAGAAAACAATTGCAAGGTGTTAAAAATGTAAAATAATAAGGGCCTTGGCTCTGCAAATTCTGCCCAAAATAGAGAGGTTGAATCGTTATGATTCCTGGGCCAATGCACACTTATCTTGAGGGCAGTTGAATTATAGAACTCCCTCATACAAGGAAATGGATGTGGCAAAGAATTTAATTGCAAAGAAGCATTAGATACCAGCATGAAATAATGCCAGCAATTGCCGACTGATGATTCCCTCCTCCACTGGCATAACTCTTAAGAAATGCTTGATGTTAACAAGAACATTTTCTGCAGACAGCGAAACATGGAAATTGCAGTTGCCTGCCTATTTTCCATTTGAAAATGTTCCAAAATACAAGTAAAAGGTAAAGGTAAAGGTACCCCTGACCATTAGGTCCAGGCTGAGGGAGCCGGTGTACAGCTTCCGGGTCATGTGGCACTACACTAAAAACTTTGGGTCAATTTGGGTCGAGTTCAATGAAAGCGAGGCAACAGGATTGTAGGGGTTTGGCTGGTTTATAAGGACAAGTCCTTATAAACTTGGTCCCAGTCCATGTAGGGTTTTGTACTTTAGCAGTGACGCGGGAGGCGCTGTGGTCTAAACCAGTGTTCCCCAACCTTGGGCCTCCAGCTGTTTTTGGCCTACAACTCCCATCATCCCTGACCACTGGCCTTGCTAGCTAGGGATGATGGGAGCTGTAGTCCAAAAACAGCTGGAGGCCCAAGGTTGGGGAACACTGGTCTAAACCACTGGGCCTAGGGCTTGCCAATCGGAAGGTTGGCGGTTCGAACGAATCCCCACGACGGGGTGAGCTCCCGTTGCTCGGTCCCTGCTCCTGCCAACCTAGCACTTCGAAAGCACGTCAAAGTGCAAGTAGATAAATAGGTACCACTCCGGCGGGAAGGTAAACGGCGTTTCCGTGCGCTTCTCTGGTTTCGCCAGAAGCGGCTCAGTCATGCTGCCCACATGACCCGGAAAAACTGTCTGTGGACAAACGTTGGCTCCCTCAGCCAGTAAAGCGAGATGAGAACTGCAACCCCAGAGTCGTTCGCAGCTGGACTTAACAGTCAGGGGTCCTTAACCTTTACCTTTTTTTTTACTTTAGCAGTAACTGACTGTAACTCAGCTCAGCAATATACTGGCAGCTAGCACAGAGATTTCAGCAGAGGTGTCATATGTTACTACAGAGCTGATCTGGCCAAAAGCTTTGTTGCAGTTTTTCCCACTACCTGCCATTTCTGAACCAGCCTCAAAGGCTTGCCCCATGCAGAACACATTGCAGTAGTCCAGTCCACCAAGACCTGCTCCATTGCGGTCAGGTTTCCACCATCCAGGAGCACCATAGCTGGTGTGCTGGCAGAAGAAAATGCTCCTAGCCATGGAGGACACCTGAGCCTCCAGTGACAATGATGGCTCGAGCAGTACTCCTGAGCTGTGTACCTGCTCATTCAGGGGAGCGGGTGGCGCTGTGTTCTGAACCACTGAGCCTCTTGGGCTTGCTGATCAGAAGGTTGGTGGTTCGAATCCCCACGATGGAGTGAGCTCCCGTTGCTCTGTCCCAGCTCCTGCCAACATAGCAGTTCGAAAGCACGTCAAAGTGCAAGTAGATAAATAGGTACCACTCTGGAAGGGAGGTAAACAGCATTTCCGTGCGCTCTGGTTTCTGACACGGTGTCCCGTTACACCAGAAGCGGTTTAGTCGTGCTGGCCACATGACCTGGAAAGCTGTCTGCAGACAAACACCGGCTCCCATGACCTGGAAGCGAGATGAGTGCCGGAATCTCATAGTCGCCTTTGACTGGACTTAACCATCCAGGGGTCCTTTACCTTTTTTTTTTATTACCTTTTTTTTTTAACCTTGAGGGAGAGTGGCCAATTTATCACAAACAGGTAACTGTCCAGCTTCCTGATCTTGGGAATTGCTCTATGACCTAAAGCTGGGGTCAGCAAACTTTTTCAGTCATGGGCTAGTCCACCGTCCTTCAGAGAGTGGTAGGCTGGACTATATTTTGAAGGGGGGGAAATGAACGAATTCCTATGCCCCACAAATAACCCAGAGATGCATTTTAAATAAAAGCACACATTCTACTCATGTAAAAACACCAGGCAGGCCCCACAAATAACCCAGAGATGCTGTTTAAATAAACGGACACGTTCTACTCATGTAAAAACACCAGGCAGGCCCCACAAATAACCCAGAGATGCTGTTTAAATAAAAGGACACGTTCTACTCATGTAAAAACACGCTGATTCCCAGACCGTCCGTGGGCCGGATTGAGAAGGCGATTGGGCCGCATCTGGTCCCTGGGCCTTTGGTTGCCTACCTCTGAACCTAAAGCATGTTTCCAACAACATTCACTTTGACCGTTCCATGGTTTCCATTTTTCTCTTTCCATCACATATAGCAGAGATGTAGCACCTGTGGTCCTCCGGATCTGTTGGATTCCAGCTTGGCCAAAGGCCAGGGATTATGGGAGTTGGAGTTCAGCAGCATATGGAGGGACACAGGTATACAGCACAGGGTAGAAGCTGAGGCTTCAATACTTTGGCCACCTCATGAGAAGAGAAGACTCCCTGGAAAAGACCCTGATGTTGGGAAAGATGGAGGGCACAAGGAGAAGGGGACGGCAGAGGACGAGATGGTTGGACAGTGTTCTTGAAGCTACTGACATGAGTCTGACCAAAATGCGGGAGGCAGTGGAAGACAGGAGTGCCTGGTGTGCTCTGGTCCATGGGGTCACAAAGAGTCGGACACGACTAAACAACAACAAATACAGTACATGCAAAACAGATATCTCGCCAGGGAACTTACCTATGATGGCAATTAAGCAATGGCGAACTAGTGCAAGGCTTGTAGGTACGTTGCTTTTGCCAACCCTTTGAACTCTAGAAACATTTTGTATCTAATGAAAATGATGGGTCCGCACTCCCTTATTCCAAATTGTGATGGACACAGAGAAATTTGCCCTATTAGCCTGTGAGTTGTCCCAATGTTAATGTTTCTCCTGTGAGCAATTCCAAGAACAAGTAGCACATCAAAGGAAGGACTGGGGCTGAATCTCTCCTGGCGGCAATGGAATGGCTCAGGATTTCTATCAACCTTTGTGAACCCGGCACCCTTGGGGATGGGGGAGAAATGTGAACTTACCAAAGCCGTACTTTCTGAAACAACGTGAAAACCAAAACACAGCCACCCTTTAAAAAGTCACACTTTTTTGAATTTTGCAGTGCAGACTCCAGCCATGCCATAAGTACAAAAATGCATGTAACTGCATTATTTATTGTTATTGTTCATTCCATTTCTATACCACTCTATACAGGTGGCAACCCTTTTGTGCAGGCGTTCCCTTCCTGCATGTGTCGGTGGAGTGTGAATAAGCCCATCCTATTCTGTCCCCCTGTTCCATCCCCCGTTCCACTCCCATCCTGTCCTCTTCCAGGTCCAAAATGACCAGCACATCAGCTGTCACGCATCAATTGGACGCACGCAAAATGTTGGCCACTTGCATGCATAAAGGTAAAGGTAAAGGGACCCCTGACCATTAGGTCCAGTCGCGGACAACTCTGGGGTTGTGGCACTCATCTCGCTCTATAGGCCAAGGGAGCCAGCGTTTGTCCGCAGACAGCTTCCAGGTCATGTGGCCAGCATGACAAAGCCGCTTCTGGTGAACCAGAGCAGTGCACGGAAATGGCGTTTACCTTCCCGCTGGAGCGATACCTATTTATCTACTTGCACTTTGACGTGCTTTCGAACTGCTAGGTGGGCAGGAGCTGGGACCGAGTAACGGGAGCTCACCCCGTCGCGGGGATTCGAACCACCGACCTTCGGATCGGCAAGCCCTAGACTCTGTGGTTTAACCCACAGTGCCACCTGGGTCCCTGCATATATCCGTGAGTATCATATATAGGGAAATTGCTTGCAAAATGTGTATATTTGTCAAAACCGTATCCCAAAATAGGAGACCTTCATACAAAAATGCTGAAGGTTTTAAAAAAATAAATAAATCATGAATTGCTGCAGAAATGTTAACTGAATTTAAGACTGGAAAGACAGGAAACAGAGAGAACAGAGAATTACCATATTCTTCCATCCTTACTCCTCCTCCTCCTCCTCCTCCTCCTCCTCCTCCTCCTCCTCCTCCTCCTCTTCTTGTTTTTGAACTACAACTCCCATCAGCCCCTGGCTGGCACCGATGGGAGTTGTAACACCAAATATCCGGATGGCGCTAAATTGGCAAAGGCTAATTTAGGTAAAGGTAAAGGGACCCCTGACCATTAGGTCCAGTCGTGTCCGACTCTGGGGTTGCGGCACTCATCTCGCTTTACTGGCCGAGGGAGCCAGCGTACAGCTTCCGGGTCATGTGACCAGAATGACAAAGCCGTTTCTTGCGAACCAGAGCAGCGCACGGAAACGCCGCTTACCTTCCCGCCAGAGCGGTACCTATTTATCTACTTGCACTTTGATGTGCTTTCAAACTGCTAGGTGAGCAGGAGCTGGGACCGAGCAACGGGAGCTCACCCCGTCGTGGGGATTTGAACTGCCAACCTTCTGATCAGCAAGCCCTAGGCTGTGGTTTAACCCACAGTGCCACCACTTACACCCAATTCTCTCCGATTAGGAGAACCCCAGGCAGGTTGAAATCTCAAGTTACTTTCACACTCATCTCCTCACAACCCTCAGAAAAGGCTTCTCTGTGTTCATCTGAACCATTTTAGGGAGCTTTCTCCATGAGACTGGCCCTTGCAGCTGTCTTGGTGCCAGTCTGTGGCACGGAGCCTCTTTGAGAAGGATCTCAGATAATGGCAGCTGACAGGCGGCAGTGGGGGCTCCTTTATGGTTGATTTGTGGTCTCCCTAAGTAGTGGAGGTTAGATACTGGGCAGCAGTTCAGCAGGTCATCGCAGCTGAGCGATGGTTGTCTCTGGGCTGCATTTTTAAACCTTGAGGCGGTCAGTCCATTTATTTGTTAGGTTCGCCCCCTGCCCAACTGACACAAACAACTTTAAAAAATAAATAAATCCCGTGGTCTGTCGTTTCCTTCTCAAAAGAGGTGTTGAAAATGTCTCTTCATCACAGACTCTTGAGGTTGTCTTTCCTCTTTTTCACCTTTCAGGAAGGCCAAGACGACCTAGGGGCAGGAGCAGATCAGGGACTTAGATCACTAGAGATGGCTGTGCATTTCTCTCTCTCTTTTTGTAAGAATAATTTTTATTGATTTTCTTTTCTCATAACAAATATTCAATATCATCCCTTAGCATTCATTTTCTACTTTCCCCCCTCTCTGTCGACTTCCCCCAACTTCCATTTCTGGTTTGTTACACCAAATGTTACATTCTGCTATTTGTACATAATGTTCTGATATCACCTGTTATATTTCTTGTTCTCTGTAAATAAAGTTGTAGGTGCTTGTTTAAATCCTGCCAACGAGTCCATGGGTTGTTTTTTTTGTTTTGTTTCTGCAAGTAGGTTGTAAAAGGTTCCCATTCCTTTTCAAAGTCACTATTGTCCTTTTCACGCAGTTTGACTGTTAACTTTGCTAACTCTGCATAACAAAATAAAATAAAAAATTCCTTCCAGTAGCACCTCAGAGACCAACTAAGTTTGTTCTTGGTATGAGCTTTCGTGTGCATGCACACTTCTTCAGATACATGCACACGAAAGCTCATACCAAGAACAAACTTAGTTGGTCTCTAAGGTGCTGCTGGAAGGAATTTTTTATTTTATTTTGTTTTGACTATGGCAGACCAACACGGCTACCTACCTGTAACTGTAACTCTGCATAGTTCATCAGTTTTTCCTGCCATTGTTCAGTTTTTCCTGTATTTCTCCGGTCTTCCAATTTTGTGCTATTAGTATTCTCGCTGCTGTAGTAGCGTACATAAATAATGTCCGGTTTTTCTTCGGCAATTCTTGTCCTAAAATACCTAACAAAAATGCTTCTGTGTTGTTGTTTTTAACAAAAGTTATTTTAAACATTTTTTCAGTTCATTATATATCATTTCCCAAATTTATAAAATAATCTTGCAGTTCCACCACATATGATAAAATGTACCTTCCCCGTTTTTACATCTCCAACAGTTCTTTTGTTCTGTTTTATACATTTTGGTCAGTTCTAATAGGGTAATGTACCACCTATACATAATTTTAATGTAATTCTATTTCAACAATACACAATATGATGGTCATGCATCTCGCTGGGCGACTGGGCCAGTCACTCCATTCAAGCACACCAGCTTGCCCCTGCGAATGAGCAGGCCAATGCCATAAGGTGTGTGTGAGAGGTGATTTTGAGGAGGCCAGGGACCCTCCTTGGAAATTTTGGGGGCCCCCTGGCCCTCCCCCTCCCCCAATGGCTTCCCTGACTCCATCTCAGTCTAACCTACCTTACAGGTACAGGTAGGTAGCCGTGTTGGTCTGCCATAGTCAAAACAAAATTAAAAATTAAAAAAAAATCCTTCCAGTAGCACCTTAGAGATCAACTAAGTTTGTTCTTGGTATGAGCTTCCGTGTGCATGAAACAGAAGTCACCAGACCCTTATATATAGTGAGAGGGTGGGGAGGGGTATTACTCAGAAGGGTGGTGGGAATGGGTGATCGGCTGATAGGTGTGGAAAACCTGTTGACGACTCTTAATGACCGCAATAGGTCTTACGGGGAAAGGCAAGGGGTGAAATGGCTAAAGATAGCTTTGTCATGTATAATGAGATAAGAATCCAATGTCTTTGTTCAGACCAGGTCTCTCCATGGTTTAAAGTTTGGTAATGAGTTGCAATTCAGCAACTTCTCTTTCCAGTCTATTTCTGAAATTCCTTTGTAGTAAGACAGCTACTTTGAGATCTTGTATAGAATGTCCTGGGAGACTGAAGGGTTCTCCTACTGGTTTCTCTGTCTTGTGATTCCTGATATCAGATTTATGTCCATTTATAAGGTGCTACTGGAAGGAATTTTTTTAATTTTTAATTTTGTTTTGACTACCTTACAGGGCTGTTGTGAGGGTGCAGTTAGAGAGGGTGGCCCATACTCTGCCTTGAGCTTTTTCGTGCAGACATAGCATAATAATGTAAACAGGAAAGAGAAGTTGTGGATGCTCTGATTTCTCCTTTGTCGTGGGTTTAAAGGGAAAGAGCAGATCTCTGGGCTGCAGCCTTAGAACAACGTATGAGCCCTAGAAGTGTACTTTTTTTGAAGAAGCAAAGCATGTTTCCAGGAGCCAGGACCTTGCTTGCTTATTTAATTCTTAAAAAAAAAAAAAACCCGCTCAAAACGTATAATCCAGTACTAAGAACTGGCGGTGCCAGGTGTCGTCGGAAGATGTTTCAGCCGCGATTCCTGCACCTGAGCAGTTTGCAAAGACTAATTTCCGAGCCCACCGTGGAGTGAACAAATGGCGGTTGGTTTTTACTGACGTTGGGGAATTCAAATCCCTTTTAGGTTTATGAGAATTTCCATGAAGCTTAACTGCATTTTGAACTATCCTGCCACCTGTGCTACAATGTTATAATATGTGTTAATCTGAAATCCCCCGCTGTTTCTAGAAACATCTCAAGCATTTCTGCACTGAAGCAGTAAATCCAATTAGGCGCATGATAAATGGAGCCTCCCCCCCTTTTTTTGGCAACTGCAATGCAGTTTTCTTATTTTGACATACCAAATTGATTGCCAAAGTTTTCCTCCTCTCTGTAGCTTCTTACTCCCCTGTTCTCTAAATAGCAAGTACACCAGCGCATCAAAACAGTTTCCTAGTGGGGAGAAAAGATTGAAAACATACGGTATTTTTTAAAACAATGTACAGCCATGCCTCTAGTTGCATTAGGTTCACGTTGTGTTTTTCCTGGTTACGAATGCGGCAAACTCGGAAGTGTTTATTTCCGGGTTCACCGGTTCGCGCACGGGCAGGAGCGATCTGCGAGCATCGCGCATGCTCAGGAGCGCTCTATCGCGTCATGCGCACGCACAGAAGCGGCACTCTACTTACGGACTTTTCGGGGTGCGAACGGCACCTCGGAACGGATCACGTCTGTAAGTAGAGTTTGTGGGAATGTTGAGGGATGTGGGAGAGGATATATTGTTTTAGATATCCTATCCCAACTTGCGTTTACAAGCTCGATAATATCAGCAGAGCTAACATTCCCTTTTTACTTCATATGCGCAGCAGATAGTTTGCATAGACTCGCTAGAGTCTTAAAAATATTGTCCTGGTGTCTTCCCCTTTTTATCCCTCTTTCAATAAGACACTTCACAGTGTTTGGTAAAGTGTATAACGTTTACTTACAAGTAATCATCATCTAGTCACATAAGGATCCTAGAGGCAGGCTTAAAAGTTACTAAATAATATACATATGGTGACTTTCTCTTTATGAGAGAAAGTCCCTCTTTTTACTTTTGGCCTAGTGCCAACGGTGCATTTTAATAATGCTGCTTTTAAACTGTCTTAGAGATTAACACAACTGACCAGCGACATGGAGACTCGGCATATACACTACAGTTGGAAGCTCCCAACTGTAGAGTTCACCCCCAACTGTAGAGTTCCATATAAGGAAGTTGGGTTTGACTGCCCCTGTCCTTTTACATCCCACATACCCCTTCTCAGGCAAATTCAACTTTATTCAACCACCCAGAGTCCCAGCTTGACTCGTATATTCTGGAAACTCTCTCTAGGCAAGGGTTTTGTCAGGATGTCCGCAGCCATCTCATTGGTGCAGCAGTACGACAGTTCCACAAGTCCATCCTGAACTGCCTGACGTATAAAATGGTATCTCACACCTATATGTTTTGTCCTGGCAAGAAACTTTTCACTCTGTGTCAGTTTTATGCAACTCTGATTGTCCTCCAGCAAACTGACAGCTTGCTTTCTCACCAAACCAAAGTCCTTGATGAGTTCATCGAGCCAGGCAATCTCTCGGCACGCTTCCGATGCAGAAATATATTCAGCTTCTGTGGAAGATAATGCTACACAGTTCTGTTTATAACTGCCCCATACAACAGGTCCATCCCCAAACATAAAAACATAACCACTTGTTGATTTATAGTCAGCATTATCCCCAGCCCAATCAGCATCAGTGTACCCAATTAACTTAGGATTTCTGACAGCTGGTAGCCTTAATTTACAATTCAATGTACCCTTCAAATATCTGACCACCCTCTTAACACCAGCCCAATCATGCTCAGTGGGAGAACTCACTTTCCTGCTAAGAATCCCCACAGCACTTGCTAAGTCAGGTCTGCATGTGGTAACCAAATACAAAAGTTTACCAATCGCTGACCTGTATTCACTGTTGTCTGGCAATGGCTTCGAATCTTGCTGATTCTTTAGAAAGTCGGTGGCCATGGGTGTTGCAACTGGGTTTGCGTCTTGCATCTGCATATACTCTATCAGTTCACTGACCTTTTGCCGCTGACTGAGAAGAAATGAGCCGTCTTCTTCTCTTTCCACTTGAATTCCAAGGTAGTACTGGACATCTCCTAGTTCTTTGACTTCCACCTCTTTGCTCAGGTGTTGTACTATTTGTGCATAGTCTCTGTCATTTTCTGTGGCAATAATCAAATCATCAACAAATGCCAAAATATATGAGAATTGTCCATTACCTGACTTACTGTACAAGCATTTGTCAGCGTTTCCTTGCTTGTAGCCAAGTTGCATTAACATTTTGTGCAATTTCTGGTTCCAGGCTCTAGCAGCCTGTCTCAAACCATACAGTCCCTTCTGCAACTTGCACACTAAATGTTCCTCATGTGGTTTCACAAAACCTTTGGGTTGTCTCATATAAATTTCCTCGGAAATCTGTCCATGCAAAAACGCAGTGGCAATATCAATGTGCTTTACATTCAGCTGCTTGGATGCTGCAATGCTTAAAAGCATTCTCACGCTACTGTATCTTACAGTTGGTGCAAACGTTTCATCATAATCTTCACCATATTTCTGTGAAAATCCTTGTGCCACAAGTCTAGCTTTGTAGCGTTGAACTTCCCCTTCTGACCCCTTCTTAATCTTGAAAACCCATTTACAGCCAATGGCTTTCTTACCCGGAGGTAGTTCCGTGAGGGTCCAAGTCTTGTTTTGATGCAATGCATCCATTTCGTCCTGCGTGGCTTTCCTCCAGAGATTAGCTTCCTTAGGTGGCATTTTCTGTATCTCTTCCCATGTGGAAGGTTCCTGTGGAGATGCCGACCCTGCAAAATAGGACAGCCGTGGTGCTGGAACACCCCTGTTGGTTCTGGATGAGCGTCTGATCTCTGGTTCTGGAACCGCATCAACATCCTCATCCTCCTCCAATGGTGGCATGTCTAAGTCGTCCTCTTCATCTCTGAAGCCAGTAGGAATTTGATCCTCTGCATGTTCTGGTGCATTCCCTGTAGGGGGTGCTATGACATTAGAACGCAGATTAGCACTTCTTGGGGTTTCAGAAGGAAAGTCAATAAGTTCTTGAGTCCATTCTGACTCCTTGGAACAGTCAATAACTGTATTCTTTGTGTTAACCATCGCATGCTCATCAAAATAAATTGCATGGTGCGCACTGGTTTTGCCACTTTTTAAGTCCAATACTCTGTAGCCTTTCCCTCCAGATGCATATCCAACAAAGACACCTGCTTGTGCTCTGGAGTCTAGCTTCTGTCTGTGTTCTTTGGGCACGTGATAGTAGCACAGACTTCCAAACACACGAATGTGTGACAAATTAGGCACTTTGCCATGCCAAAGTTCAAATGGTGTGCGCTCTGCTCCTTTTGTTGGCAATCTATTCTGCAAATAAACTGCTGTGTCAGCTGCATTTCCCCACAGCTTCTGTGGCAAGGATGCTTCCTTTAGCATGCACCTTGTCATTTCCATAATGGATCTAAATTTTCTCTCTGCAATGGAGTTCTGCTGTGGCGTGAAAGCGATTGTAGTTACGTGTACAATTCCTTCCTTGGCCATGAGAGTCTGCATTTCACGTGAGCAGTACTCACCTCCATTGTCAGTCATCAACACAGCTGGAGCACGTTGGAACTTGTTTCTGACCATGGCAATGTATTCTTTGAACATTTCCACTGTTTCACTTTTCTCTCTGATGAAATATGCAACACAATATCTTGAAAAATCATCAATAAAAATTAGAATATACTTGTTGTTGCCAAGTGATGGAACATTAATTGGACCACATAGATCCGAATATATGATATCAAGCACTTTAGTGCTTCTTTGTTCTGCACAACGTGGAAAAGAAGGTTTCACAGCCTTCTCAGTAATGCAGCTTATGCATTTTGTCAGAGCCTCTTTGCTTTCTTTTACCTGTAAACCTCTTACAAGATCACCTTTTTGTAGGTTCATAATGGTGGTGGTGTCTCTGTGTCCTAGTCTCCTATGCCATAGTTGCATATCAGCTTCATCTTTCTGGCTAGAATGCGCTACGTTTGCAGACTGGGTCTCTGAAATATCAATCTCATAAACACCATTAATTAATTTTGCTTGAATATACAGTTCACCATCTTTAGTCACATTACACTCTCCATTTCCAAATGTGATTTGGAAACCTTTCTTGTCCAAACTGGACACACTGAGTAAATTGCAACTTAGTTCTGGAACGTACAAAACTTTAAGCACTTTGGTCTTAACAGGTTCATTGTTTACATTGAATTTCAAGTCCATGGAACCTGCACCTTTTGCTTTAATAACGCTGCCATCTGCTATCTCTATTTCAGATTCTTCATCTTCATTTATCTCATCAAAATTGTCTCTTTTAAATGAATAATGTGAACTGGCTCCTGAATCTAAAATCCACATATTACGTTTATTTTCACGGTTATGAACAGCTAAATTCCTTTCTTGAAGTAGCATAGTGCGTTCAAATTTCCCCTTCTTTTGCCATTTTGGCTGAGAGGTTTGGGAATTCTTTGCTTTAGGAGGAGCTTTACAGTTCCTAGAAATATGGCCTTCCTTGTTGCAATTGTAGCAAATTATTTTCTTGGGCATTTCTCTGGACTTTGTAAATTGCCTGGACGCATAATTACTGTCCTTGCTTCTTGCATTTCTTACTGGAGACTCTGCTCTCTCTCTACACT
Organism: Lacerta agilis; assembly: GCF_009819535.1. Taxonomy (NCBI): domain Eukaryota; kingdom Metazoa; phylum Chordata; class Lepidosauria; order Squamata; family Lacertidae; genus Lacerta; species Lacerta agilis. The sequence continues at coordinate 42,424,012 of NC_046325.1, forward strand.
CTTCTCTTAAATGACTGGTCAGGTCTTTGAAAGTTAGACCTTCTCTATGGTCCATTAGACTGACAAATGGATCAAAACACGGTCCTAGGGATGCTAGCAAAAATGATACCTTTGTTTCTTCATCAAAAGGCTTAGGAGTGAGGTCAATCTTTTGAATAATCTCAGTAAATTTGCTGATGTGCGCTGTGAATTCTCCTTTAGAATTCATTCTCAATCTGGTTAATTTATACATCAAGCTTCTGTAGGAGTTCCTGGAAGATTCTCCATACATGCGTTCAATGTCTTTTAGGATCTGAGATGCATCATCTTTACTATTTATTAATGATAGATGCTCATTGCGAAGTGCACATAGAATTATATGCCTAGCTTCACTGTTCTTGCGCTTCCAAGCTGCTATCTTGGCTAAATCCTCTCTACTTGTGCCAGTAGGCATGGGATCTTCAACAGCCTCCAAAACATGCTTTGCATCTAGATATGCTATTAAGCGCTGCTTCCAGTGCATAAAATTATTCTCACTCAGCACAATCATCCCTAGTTTTGTATCACTATCAAAATTTGCACTAGCCATCTTAAAATCCAATTTATTTATTTTTTTTTGAAAAATGTTCAAAAATCTCAAAATGCAAAAATCTCTAAACAAATCTTCACTGCCTTGGATTACTGTGAACACTGAGGGAGGGGAGGGGTAGTTAATTCCCCTTTTCAGCACAATGGATGCTTTAGGCCTTGTGCTCACCAGGAAAATCCACTCAACTCAAAATTGCAATCCGATGCAATCCTTTAAAAATACACATAAATATGCAATTCTGGGCCCGCTAACCCTTTGTGGGAATGTTGAGGGATGTGGGAGAGGATATATTGTTTTAGATATCCTATCCCAACTTGCGTTTACAAGCTCGATAATATCAGCAGAGCTAACATTCCCTTTTTACTTCATATGCGCAGCAGATAGTTTGCATAGACTCGCTAGAGTCTTAAAAATATTGTCCTGGTGTCTTCCCCTTTTTATCCCTCTTTCAATAAGACACTTCACAGTGTTTGGTAAAGTGTATAACGTTTACTTACAAGTAATCATCATCTAGTCACATAAGGATCCTAGAGGCAGGCTTAAAAGTTACTAAATAATATACATATGGTGACTTTCTCTTTATGAGAGAAAGTCCCTCTTTTTACTTTTGGCCTAGTGCCAACGGTGCATTTTAATAATGCTGCTTTTAAACTGTCTTAGAGATTAACACAACTGACCAGCGACATGGAGACTCGGCATATACACTACAGTTGGAAGCTCCCAACTGTAGAGTTCACCCCCAACTGTAGAGTTCCATATAAGGAAGTTGGGTTTGACTGCCCCTGTCCTTTTACATCCCACAGAGGTACCATTGTATTTATGTACAAACTCTTCACATATTCCTAAGTGCTGTGCATGTTACCAGGGGCCCTGCTTTAAATGTGTTAAATGTGCTAGCAGTTTTTGTGGATCGTGGGCCAAGGAACCCCCAAGACAAAGAGCATAAATTAACCCAAGGGCAGCTTTTCTACTCTCTCCTCGCCCATTCATCTCTTTTTTTAAAAAAATAAAAAATATTTTGTTGATTTTCCAGAAATAACCAAAAACAACAATAAAAATTCATAACCAAACATAAAAAAAATTGACTTTCCCCTGGTCTCTTCCCTGGTTCCATTATTTATCAACATACCGCATGTCCAGTGTATTTTAAAAAAATCATTGAAATTACTTATTATCTATTCATAATATCATTACAAGTAAAAAATTATTTCCAGTAGCACCTTAGAGACCAACTAAGTTTGTTCTTGGTATGAGCTTTCGTGTGCATGCACACTTCTTCAGATACACTGAAACAGAAGTCACCAGATCCTTACAAGTAGTAAGATCATTACAAGTAGTTCTAGAATCCTGCTGATGTATTAACCTGCGTGCATTGCTTCTGTATACCGGTATATGCAATAAAGCCCTTCCATTCTTCCTTAAATTCATTGTCGTCTCTTCCTCTTAGTTTTAATGTCAATTTTTCCATTCCATTAAATTAACTTGCCAATCTTCTTTAGCTGGGACACCTTCTTCTTTCCAATGTTGTGCTAACAATATTCGTGCGGCTGTAGTTGCATACTTGAATAAGTCCTTTTGTACTCCTGGTATGTCCACTCCTATAATGCCTAGTAGGAAAGCTTCTGGTTTTTTTAAAAATAAAAGTTACTCTAAACATCTTCTTCATTTCATCCTCTATATCATTTCCCAATATTTCTTTATAATTTTGCAATCCCACCATATATGAAAAAATGTCCCTTCTACTGATTTACATTTCCAACACTTATTTTCTTTGTTTTTGTACATTTTTTGCCAATTTTACTGGAGTAAGGTACCATCTATACATCATTTTCACATAGCTTTCTTTGATTGCCACACAGGCTGTAAATTTTATTTCGGTCTTCCATAGTTTGCCCAATCCTCCATCTGTATATCGTGTCCCGCATCTTGTGCCCATTTTATCACGACTGATTTAACCTCTTCATCTTTCGTTTCCCATTCTAGCAAGAGATTGTACATTTTCGATGATGAAAAAATTAAAGGAATAAAGGTAGGAAACAAAGAATTCGAATTGAAAGCATTTGCTGATGATTTAGTAATTGCAGTAGAAGATCCAATAAATTCACTTGGACAAGGTTATACATAAGATACAAGAGTTTGGACAAGTCGCTGGTTTCAAATTCAATAAGAACATTCATCTCAATGGAGTGTGCACAAAAGAACTTCCCATGGATTAGATCTGTCCGTCTGCCGCCCCACCGTTCTTCGTGGCATCAAGCAGGACCGGCCCTACCACGAGGCAAAACGAGGCAGGTGCCTCGTGTGGCAAATATCAAGGGGCAGTGAGTGGAGAGAGCTCCTCTGTGTGTAGGCTGTGCAGCCTCACCAGCACCCACTAAACTAGTCCATTGTCCCTTGGCAGGTGTGTAGCAAGGTGCGGTCCGCCCCATTTTCCATAATGGAGGGGGTGACAAATTATCAAGGAACAATTAGTGCCCTACTAGGGCGGGTCATAAAAAAAACTTTTTTAAAAAATGCCTGCTCCAAAGGTCTTATCTTACTATACTAGGGATTATATAGCTATATATGAAATTTCATGCATATTGGTTAATATCTTAACCCTCCTCCACCAAAATAGCTGTTTACTTGGCTGTTTTAATATGTCGTGAAGGCTGAAATTTCAGTTCAGTGGAGCACTTACTGTTCCCAACCCTAACCCTGTGGAAAGCCATCTAATTAGACTTTAATTTGATTCTGAGATGTTTTTAGCAGGTAATTTAATTATTGTTTGATTTTTATACCAATGTTATGTATCTGATGTTAGCCACCCTGAGCCCGACTTCGGTCGGGGAGGGCGGGATATAAATAAAAGGTTTTTTTATTATTATTCCTTTGTAAGAAAATATGAAATAACGTAAAACCATTTTTGCGGGGGGGGGGAATCAATGGGGGGGTTGACAAGAAATTTTCCGCACCGGGTACCACCTGACCTTCCTATGCCTTTTGGGGGGGGGATTTTTTATTTTTTATTTTTTGCCCTGGGTACCAATTTACCTTGCTATGCCCCTGTCCCTGGGGCAAAATGGAGAGCCAGTGTGGTGTAGTGGTTAAGAGTGGTAGACTCGTAATCTGGGGAACCGGGTTCGCGTCCCCACTCCTCCACATGCAGCTGCTGGGTGACCTTGGGCTAGTCACCCTTCTCTGAAGTCTCTCAGCCCCACTCACCTCACAGAGTGTTTGTTGCGGGGGAGGAAGGGAAAGGAGAATGTGAGCTGCTTTGAGACTCCTTTGGGTAGTGGAAAGCGGGATATCAAATCCAAACTCTTCTTCTTCTTCTTCTTTCATACATGGAACGGGACTGTGAGCAGAGAACTTCTTGCCCTTTGCTTCGGGCAGCAAAATCCCTTGGGCCGGCACTGGCAGCAAAAAACTACCACTTGAAGAAACTGCCTCACCTGTGCGCACAGACCTTTCTGCAACCTAAAGCCTTCCTCTTTCTGGATCTGAACTTGCTTTGAGGCCAAGGGAGCCCAATCTCCACCAAATCCCCGGTTTCTTGTAATACATAGCGGCAGAATTGATACATGCTGTCTCCCTCTGTCACTCAATTAAACGGTTCGTTTACGCAACAGGCTGCCTTTTTGAATCCAGGCTAGGTCACTCTTAGGCTGAGGTAACATTAATTATTTTTCCGCTTGTCGGATCCCATGGAAAGGATGTGAAAACGGCCTGTTTATGAAAGAGAGTGGGCAAAGGCTGTGAGCTGATTATGTCAAACATATTCAAAGCTTCCTCTGCAAACGAGATTGTGATCAACAAAGCATAGCTGAGCTGGTTGGGTTATGAAGCTACTGGAGGAAGAGAGCAAGAAGGAGCTCATGTTAACCCTTTCGGGGAAAGGGGATCGTTCTGCTCCCCGGGGAAATGAGCCCATTTAGCTGAATGCTTCCTTTACACTCCCCAATGTTTCGGAGAGGAACATAAGGACACATGTGCAATTATAATATTTATTCTCATTTTTCAGGAATCATATGCATACACACCAAACTTACACCTGACGGGTCTACGGGCTGTATCTTTTTTTTTTATTTAAAAAAATAATATTTATTGAATTTTTTTTATTAAAGATTTTATTGGTTTACAAAGTGTGTGTAATGTCTCTCGTATTTTTCCATAAAACATTTTTACAGATCAATTTTAGTTGTTGAGACATTAGGGAGAGAGGGGGGGAGGAAGTGGGTGGGATGGGTGGGAGGGTGGGGTGGGGAGATGATGTTTCTATTTTCCTTAATATATGTAGGATTTGGTATCAGCGTCGCTTGTGTTGGTTCTCTGTTGTTTGCTTGTGTTTCTTTGGCAGTGAGAGGTCGCGATCGGCATAGGGTTTGATTGTTCATTTGTGGTTGGCTGTGGTGATCTTTGGTTTCCTGTGTGAGTGGGGTGGGTGGGTGTTTTGGATCAGGTTAGCCATATTGATTTGTATGTTGTCGGTAGATTTTTGTCTTTGCCTACTAGAGGGACCCAGGTGGCGCTGTGGGTTAAACCACAGAGTCTAGGGCTTGCTGATCAGAAGGTCGGCGGTTCAAATCCCTGCCACGGAGTGAGCTCCCGTTGTTCGGTCCCAGCTCCTGCCCACCTAGCAGTTCGAAAGCATATCAAAGTGCAAGTAGATAAATAGGGACCGCTCCAGCAGGAAGGTAACCGGCGTTTCCGTGCGCTGCTCTGGTTCGCCAGAAGCGGCTTTGTCATGCTGGCCACATGACCCGGAAGCTGTCTGCAGACAAACAGCGGCTCCCTTGGCCTATAAAGCGAGATGAGCGCCGCAACCCCATAGTCGGACACGACTGGACCTGATGGTCAGGGGTCCCTTTACCTTTACCTTACTAGAAAAATTAACCAGCAACCTAAAACTAGCACGGGGACAAACAGAAGAAGACACCTTCACCCCCATATGGTCCCCCTACATCGCACACGCAGCCCAACAAGTTATTGAATTTTTTTTAAACAAAACACAAAAAAATCAACAAACCACAACTACATAAAGAACTAATAAAAACAACACATGACAACAAACATATTTCTTATAACTAATATTTCTTCCTCACATCATAGTGGGACTTCCTCCTGCGTCCCTTGTCAAATTACCTTTTCGTAACTTCATAAATTCAAAACAATCTTACTCTATTTTATATTTACCAAAATTCATTAAATGTTCTATACCTATTAACCTCCTTTCATAGTATTGCTTAATTAATTAATCTTAACATTTTATCTTAATCCTTACCATCCTATTACTTAGTCACTGATCTTCTTATCTACAACCTAACTTATCCTCCAGTTATATCTAACTTTCGATCATACAATGGTTTTTTTAAATACAATTTAAAATTCATCCATTCTTTTCCCACTGCGTCGTCCCTCTGGTCACGGAGTTTCCTGGTCATTTCTGCGAGTTCCATATAGTCCATCATTTTCATCTGCCATTCTTCTATCGATGCGGGCTGTATCTTTAAGACCCTGGGGGGGTCTCAACCTTGGGTCCAGTGACGGATTTACGTACATTTGTACCTCGCTAGACGAAAGGCATTCGCTAACGAAAGGGTGACACGCAAGACGAATTTCCCTATGGCCGTGACTCACAAAACGAAAATGTTTTGCTGTCCCACCCCCCCCACCCCCGGTAAAACTGTGCTTCCTCCGACTATGCTTCACAAGACGAAATTTCCGCTATACGACAACACTCGTGGAACGAATTAATTTTGTCTTGCGAGGCACCACTGTATAAGCTAAACAAGCTATAGCTTAAGGCCCCACTCTCCTGTCCCCCCAAAAAAAATATTTCACTATTAATAAACTTCTTCTTATTTGCATTTCAGTGCAACAATTACTTTGATAAAATGCACCTATTAGGTCCATAAATTACCATGTAGCATATATTCCACACACAAAAATAGCGACAATTGTTGTTGACAAAGGACAGCTGGACATATAAAGGGCCCCATTACCTTCAGTAGCTTAGGGCCTCATCAAACCTAAATCTGACCCTGTTTGTTGCTGGACTACAAATGCCATCCTCCCTGACCTAGCTTGCTGGGGGGTGATGGGAGTTGTGGTCCAGGAACACCTGAGGACTCCAGGTTGAGAAAGGCTGTTCTGGGGCATTAGGATTGGCAGAGTGAGGCCCTCAGAAGTTCACAGGAGAGGGCAGCCCCCAAGCTTTGGAATTCCCTGCCACCTCCCTTATATAACTTTTGCCCTACATACTTCTTTGACTTGGCCTTTGCCACCTGAGATTTAGGACCCACCCTGTTCTTGGGCTTGTAAATTGTTTTAACAGATGTTCATATTTTATCATTACACTGTTGTAACCTGCCCTGGGAAAGTACTGTGAACGGCAGGTAAGAAATCTAATAATAATAATAATATGATTTATTTTCTTTACATTTTTAAATTTCTCATAGAACTAGAGAAAGACCCTCACGAATTGGGGGCAACTGGAGTGTGTGCTATCAACCTGGCAGCCTTAAAAATGGTTTGAGACCGGTATACTTAAAGAAATGGCTTGGGTCAGGACGGGTCCATGGTGAGACAGAAAATATGGAGCTTTTTGCTACCTTGGTTGTTCAGGTGTGACACAGGATGTCACCCCGTTTTCAGCATTGAAGTAAGGATCAACAGTCACTCCTGTTGGATTCTGAAAGTAGAAGAGGCGTTTGGGGAAGATCGTCCTATTTTGCCCAGACATTTTAGAATGTGGATTGTTTTTTGGAATCATATTCTATTCTGTTTTCGACATTTTGGGGCTTTGCCTTGTCTATATTTTGTTATGCTTATTTGTCTATTCATACGTTGTATGAGGGTTTTTTTTCTATTCACACTTTTGTACACAGTTTTGAGGGGTGGCTAATAAATATTTTAAATACACAAATGGGTATGCCATGCTGCCTCAGGCAGTAAAATGGCTTGGACTGGTCCTACCTTGGGCTAAGCCCAGGTGCTCTTCCACAGACATTAAGGTAATAACTGGGATCCTTTATTCATCTGTCCCCTGAAGATATTTGTCTGGTATCAGGTTTGATAAGTTTTAGCAGCCAGGTAAAGTGATTCTCGTTATATATGCTTTTAACAAGTTGTATAATGTGCTTTAGCTGCTTTTTATGGAATATTACTTCTCTTACGCTCGCTTGTTCCTGCTATTTTAATATTGAGGTTTTTTTGGGGGGGGGAATTTTGAATTTTTTAAATACTGCTTTGTGTTGTATTTTAAAATGGACTCTCGAAAGACCGAAATATGGGGTAAAATACATTAATTAAATAAAATTAAGTAATTATAAATCAGTGAGAATTACTGGCTTAGCAGTGTTCGAAACACATTGCCACAGGTGAAATCGCTGAGGGGGGGGAGGGGTATGCAGGCTGAAATCCACAGGAGTTTTGTGATTGTGCAGGTAAGATTTTATTGGGAAATCATTTTCATTCAGCATTCACCTGTTTGTGCCATTTAAACAATTGCATTTTCATTGAATGGTTTCATTTTGATGTAATTAAACTGAAACAAATTATAAAAGACCAGGCTAGGCTTCTCCAAGTCTTTATTCTTTTTACTTCAAGAATTTGCTGCAATCTACAGCTCTCAGGCCGCACCCCAGACAGCTTTTGAAATATGCCTCAGTTTCAAAAGCAGTTTCCCACGGATGGTGGGCAGGTGACCTCTGATGGAGGAAAACTGCTGAACTGACTTTCAGGTGTAGTTCACGTGCTTAAATGTAGCCATCTCTGTGGTGTTCAGTTTGTTTAGAAAATGTTCCTGAACGTGTGTGTGTGTAGCCGGTCCTACCATTTGGCAGAATGAGGCGATTGCCTCAGGTGGAAGGTGCTGAAAGACAGGGCGCTGAAGTTAAGCCTGCTGTTTTGTCACCAGTCCGGAAGAAAGATCCAGCAACGAATCCAGCTACTTTCAGCACGTGAAATGGAGGCGCCATCTTGTTCTCCGTCTCTGGAGGCGAAATGTTCTAGGCCAGCCTTGGACACGGGGAGAGACAGAGAGATCCACACTTAAACCGGAGTTCAGCACACCTCAAAGGCACATCCATACAAAGAACTCATTAACATAAGTTCATTCAACAGAAAGCACCATCATAATTTACTCTCGTTTTCTGTGTTGTTTCATCGCCAAGTTAACCGGGGATAATATGTAGTCATTTGCTTGGCAGCCGGCCATGAGAACTGTTTCTTTGGTTACTGTATATATACTAACTTGGTTTCAGATCTCATGCCAGAGAGTATGCATACTGGATAGATACAAACATTGTGTTCTCTGTTGAATGCTACCTCCGCAGGAACATGCCATAGATTTCAGAATATATATATTATAATATATATTATATATATAATATATCAGAAGTTATACATCTATGCTCCATCTATGTCGCAATGTTCATTTACAGTGGTACCTCGGGTTACAGACGCTTCAGGTTACAGACTCCGCTAACCCAGAAATAGTACCTCGGGTTAAGAACTTTGCTTCAGGATGAGAACAGAAATCGCGTGGCGGGGGGTCCCATTAGCTAAAGTGGTACTTCAGGTTAAGAACAGTTTCAGGTTAAGAACGGACCTCCAGAACGAATTAAGTTCTTAACCCGAGATACCACTGTACACAGCTCCTGGATAAGCCCTTTAGCCCTTTGATTTATGGATAGCTCATTCTTCACTGGCTCGCTTCCCTGACCCATAGGATTTCTCTGCTCTGGGGTGTAAAGAAAGTGGGCAGAGACATTTTTTCTCACATACTCTCTCTCTCATAATCAGTGCTATTTTTCTAGAAAAGCAGGCGCCAGAACTCACCATGAACACCTCCCTTGTTCTCTTATAATGGCAACGGCACCCGCTTGAGAGGTGCCGGAACTGAGTTCCGGCTGGGGGGGGGGGAAAGAGCCCTGCTCATGCAGTGTGGCTGAATGGTAAGAGATTCAGGACAGAAAAAAGGAAGTATTTATTCACTTAGAACATAGTTCAAACTATGGAATCACAAGAGTTGGTGGTGGCCACCAATGGCTTTAGTCGAATTCAGGAAGGATACAGCACTAAGTCAAGCTGGCTATATGCTATCTCCCTATCGCTAGGGAACAAGAGTAGGAGAGTGCTTTTGCCTTCCTGTTCAGCTTGTAGGTTCCCCATAGGTTGTCCACTGTGGGTAATAATAATAATAATAATAATAATAATAATAATAATAATAATAATAATAATAATAATAATAATAATTTATTTATACCCCGCCCATCTGGCCGGGTCTCCCCAGCCACTCTGGGCGGCCTCCAACAAATACCAAAATACAATACAAAGTCACAAATTAAATTAAAAACTTCCCTAAACAGGGCTGCCTTCGGGTATTTTCTAAATGACAGGTAGTTGTTTATCTCTCTGACCCCTGATGGGAGGGCGTTCCACAGGGCGGGCGCCACTACCGAAAAGGCCCTCTGTCTGGTTCCCTGTAGCTTTGCTTCTCGCGGTGAGGGAACCGCCAGAAGGCCCTCGGCGCTGGATCTCAGTGTCCGGGCTGAATGATGGGGGTGGAGACGCTCCTTCAGGTATACAGGACCGAGGCCGTAACAAGATGCTATACTAGATAGGGCCTTTGGTTGGACCCAGCAGAACTCTTGTGTCCTGTTCTATCCACTTTCCTATGAGTAGCCAATATTGTGTGTTCCTGATGTTTCTGAACTACAACTCCCATTACCCTTGGCCATTGACCCTGCTGGCTGGGGCTGATGGGAGTTGAAGTCCAACAGCTTCTCCAGGGTCCCACATTGACTAACCTGTTCTATAATAAAATCCAAGTTATTTATTATAGTTCTCTATTGGGGAACGGAGGTGGTTCCCCTCCGCCCCATAATATAGTGATAGTCTTATAGATATAGTCTTATAGAATATAGTCTTATAGATAATAGTCAATAACTAAATCAGCCCATATGGTTCGACATTAATTTGATCTTTATCCACTTTCAGTGTAAGAACTATTTCTGCCGCATTTCATGAATCAGGAACAGCATTATGAGTAATCATATAACTTAAAAGATTAGATAGAACAGGTGCAAGAACATTTTTAACTTTGCCACAGGACTTTTCAGTCTAAGAGAAATATCCAGACCTTTTTGCCTCCGCCAAAGTGCTTTGCAAAGTCTGGTGTTAATACTCCAAAAGAATATTTCCAACGTTTTCTCCAATGACCTCAGTTAAAAAATAATAATTTTGTAGACAAGGAATTTTGACAATTTATAAAGATTTCGGCCGAAACATGTGTTGTTGGAGGTGAAAGAGAATTAAGGCAGATTTAATACATATCTTTTGGAGTTGTAAAAAAAAAATTGCATTCTGGACAGATGTAGTGGACATTATACAAACAAGTACAGGTTATGATCTCCCAAGAAACCCTAAAACAATTGTCATTTTGATATTTCACCCTGAAGTCATTAATACTGATTTACAGCTGATTGTTGTTGTTGTTGTTCAGTCGTTCAGTCGTGACCCCATGGACCAGAGCACGCCAGGCACGCCTATCCTTCACTGCCTCCTGCAGTTTGGCCAAACTGAGGCTAATCGCTTTGAGAACACTGTCCAACCATCTCATCCTCTGTTGTCCCCTTCTCCTTGTGCCCTCCATCTTTCCCAACATCAGCGTCTTTTCTAGGGAGTCTTCTCTTCTCATGAGGTGGCCAAAGTACTGGAGCCTCAACTTCAGGATCTGTCCTTCCAGTGAGCACTCTGGGCTGATTTCTTTAAGGATGGATAAGCTTGATCTTTTTGCAGTCCATGGGACTCTCAAGAGTCTCCTCCAGCACCATAATTCAAAAGCATCAATTCTTTGGCGATCAGTCTTCTTTATGGTCCAGCTCTCACTTCCATACATTACTACTGGGAAAACCATAGCTTTAACTATAGGGACCTTTGTCGGCAAGGTGATGTCTCTGCTTTTTAAGATGCTGTCTAGGTTTGTCATTGCTTTCCTCCCAAGAAGCTGATTACTATACTGCTAACAACATTTGCACCCTTCTCTTCTTTCTTCTTTGGTGATCACTCATAGCCAAGTAGGATTGTCTTCCATGAACGCGGTCTTAACAGTGAGTCCGTAAATGACTGTGGAGGCCAATTCTGGATCCACACGTCCTTCCACAGTGGGGACATAGGTTTCCAGGCAGGAGTTGATCATGGTGAGGGTTTGCCAAGCATGCCTTCCTCTTAGCACGTTTCTCTCTATCGTCCTGAGTTTGAGCCTCTTCAAAGTCCATGACACCTTTGGTAAAGGCTGTTATTCAACTGGAGCAACCACAGGCCAGTGTTTCCCAGTTGCCGGTGCTTACACTACATTTTTTTTTTAAGATTTAGAGAGTCTTTAAACCACCAGCATTATGCTTTCCATTTTTAGGTTTGGAATAGAGTCGTTGCTTTGGAAGATGATAATCAGGCATCCGAACAACATGACCAGTCCAACGAAGTTGACATTGAATAATCATTGCACGAGATGACATGTAGTAATGGTTTCATATTTGACAGCATTTAATAGCTGAAAGCTTACGTAAGACCTCATGTTTGATGCCTGCTGGAGCAAGAGATACAAACGAGCCTGGGGAATTCAGATTTTTAGAATTCTGAGGCAAAATTTCATCAGAGTCACCAAAACTTTGAATACAGGTGAAACTCGAAAAATTATAATATCGTGGAAAGGTTCATTCCTTTCAGTAATTCAACTTAAAAGATGAAACTAATATATGAGATAGACTCATGACATGCAAAGCGGGATATGTCAAGCCTTTATTTGTTATAATTGTGATGATTATGGCGTACAGCTGATGAGAACCCCAAATTAACAATTTCAACTTTGGGTTTTTCATCAGCTGTATGCCATAATCATCACAATTATAACACATAAAGGTTTGACATATCTCGCTTTGCATGTCATGAGTCTATCTCATATATTAAACTCCAGTAGCTAATGAAAACAATTGCTTACATAAACGGACTTTTTCCACGATATTCTAATTTTTCGAGTTTCACCTGTATTTGCAAATATCGATTTCAGGTCCAACTTCCAAGCAGAAAAGCTCAGAGGAGAGTTTCGTTTTATCCTGGTCCAAGTTGCATTACATATAAAAAAGGGGAACAATAACTCATCCCCGAGAGCAAAGCAATGGTGTAGCAAAGAGGACTTTGCCTGCAATTGAAGTCGCCCTCACAGATATTACTTCATGCACAAATTGGCAGAGAGCTTCAAAGGGCAATTCTGTCCAGGGTGATCCCCTCAATTCTCCTTAATGATCCAGTAAGGGCAATACATGCGTGAGACAATGAATGTAAACAATGAATATAGAAGAGGGTTGCAATGCAGGTAACAATTAAGCGGGATGAAATGCCCATTATCATGGAGGCCTAATGACTAGTGGCGATCGCTATCTATCCAGGAACTGCTTGTTTCCCCCTCCAATTAGCTTGCTCGAGAGATTCTCTTGCTTTCTTCAGCTTTTACAAATAACAGAGTAGGAAAATCTCCTCTCTAAGGGGTGGCATCCGAGAGAACGGCAAAGGTTTCTTTCCTGTCTTTACCCTCCATCTGCCAGTGGGGTTTTTTAATTACACGCCAGAGTTCAAACAGAGCCGGGTGGGCACATCTATTTCCGGAGCTGTCGCAGGAGGAACATTTTCATAGCTCCTCCCAATATTGCAGAGATAGGGACTCCAGAGAAATGTTTATTGGAAAATCAGTCAAGCAACCCCAGCTCTCTGTATGCCTTCAAGCAGTTGCATGCTTGTTTATCGCAATTTTATCCTACCTTTCTTCCAAGAAGCTCAAAGTGGTTTGCCTTGGGGCTGTTCCATTTTATTCTGAAAACAGCTCCTGAGGAGAGAAGCTGGAAGCTTGGATGGGGGTGGGATGGGGGACTTCCCAGAGCCGCCAGGGGGCTAACTCACCATGGGGATAACTATGGTTGTTCATGACCACAAGATCTGGTGATGAGGCAACTAATATAGATAATTTTAAAAGGGGATTAGAAAATGGAATATATTTGTTTATTTATTTGATTTCTTATTTGCCTGGGGTACTGGGTGCATGTTGCAACAGTTTAATATATGCTTATAAAAAAACATCATTTGGTGGGATTTCAGTTCTCACGTGTCAAATTCAGATACGCCAAACTCTCTTCGCCCATCAGATTGTGAAATTTGGCTTTCATGATTGGTTTTGCTGCTTTTCTTTTCCTAAATTATTTTCTCTCTACTTATTTGGAAAAAGCAACTTCTCCCATGATTTGTAACTTTGAATCCAGCCAAAGCTGGATTCAAACTTGAATTTGTTGGAAGGCTGATTTATTTCAACAGGACGCCATTAGGCAGCTGCTTAACTTTATGAGAAACAAAAGTGCTAAATGTTAGCCAGAACCAAAGCTGTCAACTTTTCCCTTTTCTTGCGAGGAATCCTATTTGGTCAGGGATGATGGGAACTGTAGTCCCAAAACATCTGGAGGGCCGAGTTTGCCTATGCCTGGTTTAAAGGATCCATCCATCCATTGGGAGTGAAAGGCTGAGAGGATAAAGTTCATCTAGGGTCACCCCGCTGCAGACGAGGGATCCATACATCAGATGGAAACCGAGCAAGCAAGATTAAACTAAATTAGCATCCCAAGACGTCATGGAAACTGGTTCACGGTTGTTACCTCTTTGTAGCAGAGGATGTGCCAACAGCGAGAGAGAGAATAGGAAGCCATGAGTCGTGCTGATGTTAGTTTGCAAGTGAACACAATGAAGTTCCAATCTAAGCAGGGAGATTTAAGCCAGAGACGAAATATAATATACGCAGTGTGAATGCTACTCTTTTACTAATGCGCTCTGTGCGGTTCTTTCCAAAAACGCACTGAATTATCCGTAGGAACAAAACGTATTAGGGCCCTTGTGAGTGTCTCTCAGTTTGTGGTAGGACTAATTCATTAATGTGGCTCCACCAGGAATGTGGGCGACGTTTCTTCTAATTGGACATGACTGTTTAAGAATGTCTTCGGCCTCCGTCCAGATTACACTGTCACTTATGCTGCATAATAAGCTTACTACTGCTGGCCCATGAATCAGTTTTTAAACAATCTGCGATAATGAACTTGGACATGCCATTGTTATTGACAAAAAATGCACAGTCCTCCTATTGTCAAAGGCTCAATTATGAGTTTATTCTGATAAAACAGATTGGAGGGGGGTCTGTGGGTGGGGAGGGTGTTTTGCGGACAGTAGTGACAGACTCAAAGAATGTTTCATCTTTCTTTCTTTCTTTTTTAGGGGGGGGGGAAACATGACAAACCAAAAGGTCAGTTACAGTGAGCTTTAACTTGAAACGTCCGGGGCAGCTGGGGGCTGGGGGCAACCATCTGGCATCATTAGGAAATACAAACTTTGACTTGCCCCCATTGGAAACCTTTATTATATGACTTTAATAGATCTGACAAACTTTGTCCGGTGGGAGAAGGGATATAGCAGCAGGAGAGGAGGGCTGTGGCTGCCCTATCTTTAGCACGATGCTGTCTACTAACAGGGCCTGCTTTTAAGCCTCTTTCGCTTTCTGCTGGCTGAACTAGCATCAATATTTCAGAACGAGACGAAAGTTGTTCGATGGATGCTCCTTACCTGAAAAGCTTCATCTGTCTCCCAAGGAGAGAGAAAAGGCCACACACAAACCCAAATAAGGAAACCCCAGCGGTTCTTTAATGATCAAAGCATTGTGTATAATGTATTTTCCTGCCCACCTAGCAGTTCGAAAGCACGTCAAAGTGCAAGTAGATAAATAGGTACCGCTCCGGCGGGAAGGTAAACGGCGTTTCCGTGCGCTGCTCTGGTTCGCCAGAAGCGGCTTAGTCATGCTGGCCACATGACCCGGAAGCTGTACGCCGGCTCCCTCGGGTAGTAACACGAGATGAGCGCCACAACCCCAGAGTTGTCCGCAACTGTACCTAATGGTCAGGAGTCCCTTACCTATAATGTATTTTAGCTGACCCATTTTAATTTTTGCAAAAGCAGACACCTGATTTTCATTTTATAATTTCAGTTTGCATGTTCTACTTTGACTGTTGAAAGTGCTTTTGTGTGTGAGTTTGTGTATGTGTGCAAAAATACTCAGTAGTTGTCTCACGAACTGTTTCCACTGCATGTTATCTATCAAGCATTGTCAGGTGCTGGTACTAACAGAGAAATGCTTGAGAAACCACACTTTGAATAATATGCACAAGAACATAAAAAAAAACATCCTTTATGTCTGTATATATTTTCTGACTGCTCAGGTATTTGCAAAATGCCTTTATTTGACAAGCTGCAGCATTTGTTATTTAATTGGTTGATATTTGACAGCTGACATAGAATGGGATTTCCTATCTGGTAGTACTTGATGGTTGGCATGCATCACATACAGTATCTGCATTTGTTAGCTGACCTGATCAAATGGTTGCAATTGTTGTTGTTTAGTCGTGTCCGACTCTTCGTGACCCCATGGACCAGAGCACGCCAGGCACGCCTATCCTTCACTGCCTCTCGCAGTTTGGCCAAACTCATGTTAGTAGCTTCGAGAACACTGTCCAGCCATCTCATCCTCTGTCGTCCCCTTCTCCTTGTGCCCTCCATCTTTCCCAACATCAGGGTCTTTTCCAGGGAGTCTTCTCTTCTCATGAGGTGGCCAAAGTATTGGAGCCTCAGCTTCAGGATCTGTCCTTCCAGTGAGCACTCAGGCCTGATTTCCTTCAGAATATCTGAAGAAGTGTGCATGTACACAAAAGCTCATACCAAGAACAAACTTACCGGTAGTTGGTCTCTAAGGTGCTACTGGAATGATTTTTTTTTATTTTTTATTTTGTTTTGTTCCTTCAGAATGGATAGGTTTGATCTTCTTGCAGTCCATGGGACTCTCAAGAGTCTCCTCCAGCACCATAATTCAAAAGCATCAATACTTCAGCAATCAGCCTTCTTGATGGTCCAGCTCTCACTTCCATACATCACTACTGGGAAAACCATAGCTTTAACTATACGGACCTTTGTCAGCGATGTGACAAACCTTTCACTTTCACTTGTAAGGAAAACCTTTTTCCCCCTTATAAGCGAAAATGTCTTTAGGAAACTTCGGGTTACTGCACCTTGACTGAGATCACGCAGGGGGTGCCAAGGTCCAGGGGAAGTTGCTTGGAGAGTCCACATCCAGGCAGCCAGCTAGCCATTCCTGGTCTAGACAAGGTTCGCCTCAGAATAATGACAAAACATATCTCTATTGTTTGGCCACCCCACGCAACATGAAGACGAGTAGGATCCAGGCATGTTGGGGCCTCCGCAGCAGCTACAAGCCCTGATTATAGAGCGTGCGGTTAGCACAGTCTGCAACATCAAACGGCTTGTTTACAATAGATATAATCCCTAATGATATAACAGGTGTATAACAGTCAATACCAGCATTGTAGTGATCAAGTAACTTTGTAGCACATTCACATTGATCCAGTATTAATCCAGCCCCACCTGAGGCTTCTCAGGCTATGATTTATGCGGCTCACTGGGAGGTTGAGACTCCTTTTGGCTTAAGACCAAACTGTAGGCAAAGATCAGTGTATAATTTATCTCCGCAGTAAGAGCTTTTAAAATCCAGGCTCAGATTGTCAGTGGTGCTTTTCAAAAGGGAAACCTGTTGCAGCACGTAGAGAGGGGGTTTAATTCATCATTTCAGCTGCTGTAAGTCTCCTCATTTTAGGTGCTTAAGAAATGATGAATTACACTTACGATGTGTGTGTGTTGGGTGGGGGGGGGCACTTATATTTATTTATATATCGCAGTCCTCAGTCTAAAAGGTCCGTATAGTTAAAGCTATGGTTTTCCCAGTAGTGATGTATGGAAGTGAGAGCTGGACCATAAAGAAGGCTGATCGCCGAAGAATTGATGCTTTTGAATTCTGATGCTGGAGGAGACTCTTGAGAGTCCCATGGACTGCAAGAAGATCAAACCTATCCATTCTTAAAGAAATCAGCCCTGAGTGCTCACTAGAAGGACAGATCCTGAAGTTGAGACTCCAGTACTTTGGCCACCTCATGAGAAGAGAAGACTCCCTAGAAAAGACCCTGATGTTGGGAAAGATGGAAGGCACAAGGAGAAGGGGACGACAGAGGATGAGATGGTTGGACAGTGTTCTTGAAGCTACTAACATGAGTTTGGCCAAACTGCGGGAGGCAGTGAAGGATAGGCGTGCCTGGCGTGCTCTGGTCCATGGGGTCACGAAGAGTCAGACACGACTGAACGACTGAACAACAACAACAACAAAGTCCTCAGTCTAAAATTGACCAGGTTTGTCACTACCATTGTCTGAAATATTCTCAGTGACCGAGTATTTCTGGAAGCCAGGTCAGTTTACAAGATCGCGTGGCAACACTTTTTCTGGACTGTGCCGTTTCGTCTGATGCAAGTCAGAATGCCCTTCCACAATAAAAAAGAATACATCTCCCTAAGTATAGAAAGCAAGCAGATCCAGCAGAAAGCCAGGATGAATCCTTCCGTTTGACATGATGGCTTTAAAACTGCAGGCTGCTTTCATTGGGGAACATTCAAACAAGCGACCTCACACCTGAAGCCTGTTGCACTGCCATCATCCAGGAAAAGCACTTGATTTTATTACAGGTGAAACTTGAAAAATTAAGAGTATCATGGAAAGGTTCATTTCTTTCAGTAATTCAACTTAAAAGGTGAAACTAATATATGAGATAGACTCATGACACACAAAGCGAGATATGTCAAGCCTTTGTTATAATTGTGATGATTATGGCGTACAGCTGATGAGAACCCCAAATCAACTTTGGGGTTTTCATCAGCTGTACGCCATAATCACCACAATTATAACAAGCAAAGGCTTGACATATCTCGCTTTGCATGTCATGAGTCTATCTCATATATTAAACTCCAGTAGCTAATGAAAACAATTGCTTACGTAAATGGACTTTCCCACGCTATTTTAATTTTTCGAGTTTCGCCTGTATTTCTATAAATGAGCACCCATGTCATCTACACAAAGACCTCTGTGCTGCCCCTTTCCACCAGTAGAGGGTTTTCCAAACTTGGGTCTCCAGCTGTTTTGGGACTAAAATTCCTCTGATCCATGACCACTGGTCCTGCTAGCTAGGAATGGTGGGAGTTGTAGTCCAAAACCAGCTAGAGGCCCAAATTTGGGAAACCCTGCACCAGTATCTCCCAGGTTTCAGCTCTTGAGAGAAGTACACAGTGAGGTTGCACAGCTGTACAAGCAGTTCCATAGAAAACATAAAGGTAAAGGGTAAAGGGACCCCTGACCATGAGGTCCAGTCGTGTCAAACTCTGGGGTTGCGGTGCTCATCTCGTGTTACTGGCTGAGGGAGCCAGCGTACAGCTTCTGGGTCATGTGGCCAGCATGACAAATCTGCTTCTGGCGAATCAGAGCGGCGCACGGAAACGCCGTTTACCTTCCCGACTGACAGGCACCTATTTATCTACTTGCACTTTGACGTGTTTTTGAACTATGCTAAGGAGTCTCAAAGCGGCTCACATTCTCCTTTCCCTTCCTCCCCCAAAACAAACACTCTGTGAGGTGAGTGGGGCTGAGAGACTTCAGAGAAGTGTGACTAGCCCAAGGTCACCCAGCAGCTGCATGTGGAGGAGCGGAGACGCGAACCCGGTTCACCAGATTACGAGTCCACCGCTCTTAACCACTACGCCACACTGGCAGCCCTGTTAGGGAAGTTACACCACACTGGCTCTCACACCGGGAAGCAACGATGGTTATTGAAAATAGTATCATAGTGCCACAGTGCCATAGATACCATTGTGTCATGTTGTCTTCTACCTCAACAGCAGTTAAATGACACATATGCTGCAAAAAGGGCTACACCTTGATTTTCTGTGTTTTGTGAAACATGGAAAGTTTATGGGGGGGGAGAGTGTGGATGCAGCAACATACACACACACACACACACACACACACACACTGCAAACCTGCAAATAGTTTCCTGAGGAGCCAGTCTGTATATTCCAAAACCATGAATGCAGCAAAGTGCCCCAGCGCCATTGTTGGTGGGAGATATCAGATCTCTAGTGGTTTTGCATTTTTGATCATATAATCCTAGTTTAAAGGGGAAATGTTCAACATGTGGAATTTCCCTGCCTTCTCCTCCAAATTCTATCCAGATTAACGTAATTAATTGACGGAGGGGAGGAGGGGAGATGCCCCTGTCTGTTCACACTGTTTTTTCACTCTGCGTTACAGAACTCTTAAGTTGCCTCGGGGCAGACAGGAAAAAGAGATGAAGGTAAATTAATTCCCAGCTTTGAATGTAGACACGGGTGGCAGGATCCAGTGTCAGCGGCGAACCACCATTGCCCTCAGAAAGTAATCAGAATGCAGATGGTGATGTCAGTTTAAGATAGCAAAGCCTGGCTTCAAATAATATCTGAATGCTGCGAGTTATATCTTTGAACTGAATATTTTACAATTAAATTCCCTACCATCAATATAAAATTAAAGGGGGGGGGGACTGACCTCAGACCACTTTGAGCAAGCTTGCATAATAAATATGTCACACAGAATCAGCCCTATGGGTCATTCTGTATCAAGTGATCCAATTTTTTAATCTCATGTCATCTAATTTTCTTATATTCTGTACACTTGTTGAATGATCAAAACTAAGTTTAAATCTAAAAAATTTAATCTTTTTTATCTGATCCCGTTTGTGTGTTATGAGGGCTTGAAATTTCATAACGTTGATATTTTGGCTTTGCCGGACTACACAAAAACCTTAAAAGCTCAGCCCAGAATTCAGACACATAAAAAATAAAAATAAAACACCAATCTCTTCAAAATTTCATGGGTTTTAATATGATATGTCACATGATGGACTAACTTTAAAATTTGAATTTAAGTTGTAAAATTGAAAACTTTAAAAAGTGACTGAAAAATAATGATATGATTTTTAAAAATTCCCAAAAAGTATTGTTTATTTAATATCTCTAAGAGCTACCTGCAAATTTTCATTTTGGGACTTCAATTTACAAAATAAAATAAAATAAATTGTAAATACATGTCTGCCTTATTGGGTTCTATTATGATAAACGGAGTTAAATGTAACAGAATAGACAGGACTTCAAACTGTAATATCAGTTACTTCAGGCATTTCTTTGGAAAGTTATTCAACTTGATATGGAATGACCCCATACAAGTAATCATCAAAATAAAAACCATAATTTTCAGTTAAAAACACACACAATACTTAGGAATTATGCAGCGCTTAGCTATTGTTCAAAGTGCTGGACCCTCCAATGATGCAAGGGTATTCCGTTAAAGGAATCCATGGGCTCGCCATGCTCTTGTCCGAACCCCTAGCAAGGGGCTAGGGCCACGCAAGAGCCCCTGGGAGCATTTGGGGAGAGGTGAGAGCCTGGCATACAGCTCTATTCTCTCCCCAAAAATGTTTTCCCTTACTGACTTTCGCAGGCTTGTGAATGTCAGTTCTGTTCCTACCTCAAAGTGGGAACAGATAGTCGCTAACCAATGCCTAAGCAACCACTCACATGCTGTAATCAATAAAGTTGTGGCCAAAAGCATCCTGGTGGAAGGGCATTTCTAGAAAATTATCCACATATGGTCTATCTCCAGAGTACCTCTTAAGTCTGGAAATGGGAAGGGCCAAGAGCATAATTAAAGAAAGAATTGGTGACACTGAGATACAAAATGATTTTAATCGACTCTCCTCAATTTATAGGCCCCTCTATGATACTCAAAGGCTCCATCCAGCAAATTATCTTAAGGCATTAGATAACCCTAACCATCGCTGGGCATTCTCCAGAGCTCGTCTTGATGCCCTTCCTTCAGCTCTCTTAGAGGGCAGATATAGCAAGATACCGATTGACCAAAGATTATGCCCCTGTGATTGTAATGAGATTGAATCCATAGGGCACGTTCTTTCATACTGCCCATTGTATCGTGATTCAAGGTAAGAACTGATAGAACCCCTGTTGGGGAAACTGCCCGGCCATTCAGAGGAAGATTACACCAGACATCTCTGAGCGGACAAAGATTTAGAGATCACTAGAATCGTTGCAAAATTTTGTTATATTGCGACAAGAGTAAGACGAATAATGATCTCAGCAAATAACAGTGACTGAGACTTGAGCTTTGCCTTTAGAAGGAATGTTAATAGGTGGGAAAGTTCCATTAATTTACAATTTAAAATTTTAATCTTAAATTTTAAGCCTAAAAGTAAGTACCAATTCTATGAATAGATTGTAATTTTATTTTATATTTCATCCTTCAATGCTATATCCGATTATGGACTGTCATTATCTGTTTTCTGGTCTTCGGCCGTAATAAAGATATTTGATTTGATTTGATTCGTTGCGGCCAAAATTATGCCGAAAACCAAAAACAGAATTCTGTGTGTATTGTGTTTTTATTTGGAGGTGTCAAGTGGGTCCTCGACACGCAAAACCTGGAATAGATATGGAGAACAAATCTGCGAGGGCATGGTCCATAGGTCTTGTTCCTCTGAGCCTCAGCAGACTGGCAAACCAGCCACAAAAGTTCAGTGCACATGAACATGATTGCTTGACTTGTTTGGCTTGTGTTTGCTCAGATTCCTTGTTTGTTTGTTTGTTTGTTTGTTGTGCGCAGATTGCCCGCTGAGCTTTTTGACGGTGCACCGTGGAGCTGTGTTCTGATATCCAAACAGCTTCATTGATGCAATTGATCTTAATGGCTACTCTATTGTGATCTAGAATTGCAAAGCGCAACTGAGGTTCCTTAAGTAAAATAAAATTAAGAGTCACATGAGACTGAAAATTATTTGGAGTTACATCATCTCGACAATGATTAAAAAGATTTGATGATACAGTGATATCACTAATTTTGCAAGCCCACTTTCTTACTTTATCTCACAGCGGCATCATTTTTAAGGTCCTCTAAAAACTTATAAAATGCACACGCACGCACATCGCGATGCTTTCTCTAAGTTGTGAAATTCCTTCCCCACAAAAGTGTGCCTGGCTCCCTCACTCTACAGCTTTTGGGAAATGCTGAGCACAAACCTCTTTACCTTGGCCCTTGACACCTGAGATGTGTTTTTTCAACACAAACAGAGTGGCGGTACTCTGTTTATAACTTTGTTAAAATTCTGAATTGAGGTTGAATCCTGACAAGACAGAAGTACTGTTTTGGGGGGACAGGGGGAGGGCGAGTGTGGGGGACTCCCTGATCGTGAAAGGGGTAACTGTGTCCCTGAATGACCCAGGTGCACAGCCTGGGAGTCATTTTGGACTCACAGCTGTCCATGGAGGCGCAGGTCAATTCTGTGTCCAGGGCAGCTGTCTACCAGCTCCATCTGGTACACAGGCTGAGACTCTATCTGCCTGCGGACTGTCTCGCCAGAGTGGTGCATGCTCTGGTTATCTCCTGCTTGGACTACTGCAATGCGCTCTATGTGGGGCTACCTTTGAAGGTGACCCGGAAACTGCAATTAATCCAGAATACGGCAGCTAGACTGGTGAGCGGGAGCAGCCGCCGGGACCACATAACACTGGTCCTGAGAGATCTACATTGGCTCCCAGTACATTTCTGAGCACAACTGAAAGTGTTGGTGCTGACCTTTAAAGCCCTAAACGGCCTCGGTCCACTATACCTGAAGGAGTGTCTCCACCCCCATCGTTCAGCTCGGACACTGAGGTCTAGTACCAAGGGCCTTCTGGTGGTTCCCTCATTGCGAGAAGTGAGGTTACAGCAAACCAGGCAGAGGGTCTTTTCGGTGGTGGCACCCGCCCTGTGGAATGCCCTCCCATCAGAAGTCAAGGAAATAAGCAGCTATCCTATTTTTAAAAGACTTCTGAAGGCAGCCCTGTTTAGGGAAGTTTTTACTATTTAATGCTGTGTTGTTTTTAACACTCGAATGGGAGCCGCCCAGAGTGGCTGGGGAAGCTCAGCCAGATGGGCGGGGTACAAATAATAAATTATCATTATATTATTATTAATTAGGAATAATTGTGCCTCGGATTAACCTCGTTGACTATGGTACCGCCATTGTGCAAAGCTTTTTAATTCTGATTTTTAAATTGTCGCAGACCTGCTGCTGAAGCGGGCGGGAAAATAAATTTAAGAACAATAAATAGGAATAATTATTGGGTTGTAAACTAGGCCTTGGTTTTAAATGGTTGAGCACAGTAAAATGCATAAGAGTTTGAGGAGAAAAGGGTTTCACTTACCCAGATTAGGGGTGAAGGGGAAATCTGGACAATTATTTTCTTCTCCCAGGTTATTTCCACCCTCCTTTGAATTATTATTATTTTTTTAATGCCAAGTGGCTCTACAATATTATGAGCGATCAGGGATTCCCTTTAATAGTATTTTGATAAAGTTGACAAAAAAAGAACCCCTGGCCTGTGATATCTGGTATTAAATAAAGCTCCCCTCCAACCAGGAAGCATTAGAAGAGCATTCGGAATGGGCCTTCCCCCCCCCCACCACATGTTTAACATTCCTGCCTCCATTCACAAAAGTGCAACAAGCTATATTTACCAATAAACACAGCTACGTTGCCTGCTGGGGATCTATGTCAATTAATTTCAGCTGAAAGAGGGAGAGCCCAAGTGGGTATTAGAAATCAGTGTCAACATACCAGCGTCATGACAGCCACGGAAGGCAGGGGTCATGTTTACTGCAAGCAAAGGCGCACTGTACAGCCACATTTTGTAAGTATGCGTAGTCGGGAGATTATATTTCTGTTTGGTTCTTGCCTCGTTTTCGGATAATGAGGCTGAAGCTGCCTTTCCCCGCCTTGAATTATGGGCACGATCCATTGGGAAGCTGCACAAGTCCTCGGCTGCAAGTCCATTTCAGCACATTTCTTCCACGCACTCCTCATTCCCTCCGCAACCCGGCAAGGAATCTGTCACGGAGGGGAACTCACTTTTAGATCGCCTCTCACGCACCCCACACACATAAAAACCATGCTGAATGCCCTGCTATAGGTCCTTCTGGAAGAGGGAGAGAGGCGCATGCCATTCTCCTGGTACAGAAATATGGCAACGAGTGTCTGGACATGGAATGACACCAGAACATCAGCAGCCATAGTTTGGATTTGATATCCTGCTTTATCACTACCCGAAGGAGTTTCAAAGCAGCTAACATTCTCCTTTCCCTTCCTCCCCCACAACAAACACTCTGTGAGGTGAGTGGGGCTGAGAGACTTCAAAGAAGTGTGACTAGCCCAAGGTCACCCAGCAGCTACATGTGGAGGAGTGGAGACGCGAACCCGGTTCCCCAGATTACAAGTCTACCTCTCTTAACCACTACACCACACTGACTCTCATAAGTCTAAGTTATATCCTATATCCATGCTGAATGGCACACCAAGGATGAAGAGATCAAAGCAGTAATGACGAGATGGGCAATGGATATAGGATATAACTTAGACCAGTGTTTTTCAACCTTTTTTGGGCAAAGGCACACTTGTTTCATGAAAAAAAATCACGAGGCACACCACCATTAGAAAATGTTAAAAAATTTAACTCTGTGCCTATATTGACTATATATAAAGTAATTTTTCCCACGGCACACCAGGCAACATCTCGCGGCACACTAGTGTGCCACGGAACAGTGGTTGAAAAACACTGACTTAGACTATGATAAATGGGTTAAACTATGGACCTGTGGAATAAAATTCACTGCCTGTATGTTGCTAAAGGAAAATCTGTACAAGAGGATGTACAGATGGTACCTTACACCATTTAAACTATTTAATAAAATGTATAAATCAGGTAATAAGAACTGTTGGAAGTGCGACAAGGAGAGTATTTTCACATGTGGTGGAAATGTGAGAGTGTTAAAAAAAATACTAGCATAGAATTTACAATGAACTAAAGAAAATTTTCAAATACACTTTAAAGAAAAGACCAGAAGCCTTCCTGTTGGGAATGGTAGCTGATGATGTTAAGAAAAGCGATCAATTTTTTTCCCCCTGTATGCAACTACTGGGGCAAGATTGTTACTAGCACAGGTATGGAAGCACCTTCAATAGAAGACTGGAGACAAAAAATAATGGAATATGCAGAAATTGCTAAATTAACAGGAAAAAATCAGACAACAAGATGAGGCAATTTTTGACAGGGAAATTGTCCCTTCCTGCGGCCTCCCCCCCTCCCTGCATGCCGCCAGATGGCCGGTGGGGCGCAACTAGACACCAAGCCCCACGGCTCTGCCGCCACCACCCGGATTGGTGCGTGCCCCCCCTCCCCAACCCTCCTCAACCTGCCCCCATCCCCACCCCCGGCCGCCCTCGCCTCCCGTCCCACGCGGGGAGCCACAACTGGAGCGCTGGAAGGGCGCACAGAGTCCTGCGCCGCTCCAGCCCCGCGCCCCTCATCCCCCGTTCGCGGCCAGCGCGGGAGGGAGGCAGCCCCAGAGGCGGAAAGGCGCGAAGGCAGCAGGCCGGACCTCTCCACCCTGCACCCCGCACTCTCCCCCAGAACCCCCGGACGCCACCCCCCTGCCTGCCCACCACCACCACTACTTCCCAGGGCACGGGGGCGCCGGAGGGATCGCTGCGCCATGGCGGCCGATGTGCCTAAGATGGCCCTGTTGGCAGCAAAGATCCATGACTAGAACACTCATCACTTTAATTTTGTGGCACTGGGAGTGAGGAGAAAGCTTTTATTCCTTCATCTGTACGGTTCTCCTTGTATAAATTGCCCCTTGGAGTTACTCTTTTCCATTCTTATTATTGGCAACCGACACCTAGGTCGTGTATCCACAGCAGTGACCAGGGGAGGAATCACCGCTGGGAGGAGGGCAGAGAGAATAAACGCCATCTGCCCCAGCTGCAACAAAACATGTCTCTCCCGTATCAGTCTCTACAGCCACAGCAGGAGCTGTGAGTCTCCTCCATTGTCTCTTGAGACAGACAGATGCCAACCAATTATTATTACCAGTAACTTTCTACCACTAAGAGTCAAGATGGCAGACACCACCCCTCACCTTGCCAAAAACCCAGCACGTTCAAGACATCTTTGTCTGTTTTGGCCTTCAGAGGCTATGAGAATTGTTCCCGTTTGGGTGTTTTAAAATCTCACCGTGCCAGTATGAACTCTCTCTATGTCAATCAGGTCTATTCCATTGCTGTTTCGTTCTGTGGCAACCTTTCCCTCGGAAAATGAGCTGGGTGGGCTCTCAAATAATACATTTTTCGGTGCATCGTTCAGAGTCATCTTTGCAAGATTATCCCGGGAAACCTTATTCTGATTTCTGTTAATGTTGGCAAGGCATCAGAGCAAGCTCAGGCTGCCACATGCTTAGGTCACACACAGAATCATTTACAAGGTTTGGGGTTGTTGTTGTTTTTTTCTTCTTTAAAGGAGGCCAACGAAAGAACAAGAAAAACCCACGTGTAACTCCTTTAACAGGAGCAGAATTAAACGATTTCCTCTTATGCCCCTGCAACTTCCCATGCTCCCATTTTGCAGTGCGAATGAGCAGATCTGCCAGCTTCGATTTCTGCTCAATAAAATTAATTTGATGCCGGGAAGGAACATTCCACGCTATAGGAGTCCTCTTTCTCTCTCTCTCTCTCTCTCTCTCTCTCTCTCTCTCTCTCTCTCTCTCTCTCTCTCTCTCTCTGTGTGTGTGTGTGTGTGTGTGTGTTTCTTTCTTTTTAAAAGAATAGTTCTCAATGAAACTGTTCTATAGTGTTTGGAACAATCCACAGATTGATGTTGGCACTTCTCAGGGCTCAGCTGGCAAGAAGATCTTAACCAGGACAGATTCCCTGCTGGGATGATGTTTAGGGAATTTAAATGGAATAATGAAGCCTTTCCAGCTTGGGTGATATTGGGTCAGGGCTTGAGATTTTGAGGTTGGCGGGGAGAGAGAAAATGTTCTCTGCCCTTTTTAAAAGCCAGTCCAGTGCTAACTCAGCTCATGTGTGTGTGTGTGTGTGTGTGTGTAGTCTTCAATAGTATGAAATAATATTTGAAGTATTTGAAAATAATAATAATATTTGAAATAACAACAACAACAACAACAACAACAACAACAACAACAACAACATATTTATACCCTGTCCATCTGGATGGGTTTCACCAGCCACTCTGGGCTGCTCCCAACAGATTAAAAACAGAATAAAACATCAAACATTAAAAACTTCCCTAACAGGGCAGCCAGTGTGGTGTAGTGGTTAAGAGCAGTAGACTTGTAATCTGGTGAACTGGGTTCGCGTCTCCGCTCCTCCACATGCAGCTGCTGGGTGACCTTGGGCTAGTCACACTTCTCTGAAGTCTCTCAGCCTCACTCACTTCACAGAGTGTTTGTTGTGGAGGAGGAAGGGAAAGGAGAATGTTAGCCGCTTTGAGATTCCTTCGGGTAGTGATAAAGCGGGATATCAAATCCAAACTCTTCTTCTTCAGATGTCTTCTAAAAGTCAGATACAGTGGTACCTCGCTTTAAGAACAGCCCTGTTTATGAATGATTCAGTTTACAAACTCCGCAAAACCGGAAGTAGTGTCCCGGTTTGCAAACTTTACCTCGGTCTAAGAATGGAAGCCAAACAATGGAAGGGTACAGGCGACAGGAGGCCTCATTAGGGAAAGCGCGCCTCATTTTAAGAACGGTTTCGGTTTAAGAACGGACTTCCGGAATGGATTAAGTTCGTAAACTGAGGCACCACTTTAGTTGTTTATTTCCTTGACACCTGATGGGAGGGTGTTCCACAGGGCAGGTGCCACTACCGAGAAGGCCCTCTGCCTGGTTCCCTGTAACCTCACTTCTCGCAGGGAGGGAACTTCCAGAAGGCCCTCGGAGCTGGACCTCAGTGTCCGGGCTGAACAATGGGGGTGGAGACGCTCCTTCAGGTGTAGTGGGCCGAGGCCGTTTAGGGCTTTAAAGGTCAGCACCAACACTTTCAGTTGTGCTCAGAAATGTACTGGGAGCCAATGTAGGTCTTTCAGGACCAGTGTTATGTGGTCTCAGCGGAGACTCCTAGTCACCAGTCTAGCTGCCGCATTCTGGATTAGCTGCAGTTCCCGGGTCACTTTCAAAGGTAGCCCCACACAGAGCGCATTGCAGTAGTCCAAGCGGGAGATAACCAGAGCATGCACCACTCTGGCGAGACAGTCTGCAGGCAGGTAGGGTCTCAGCCTGCGTACCAGATGGAGCTGGTAGACAGCTGCCCTGGACACAGAATTAATCTGCGCCTCCATGGACAGCTGTGAGTCCAAAATGACTCTCAGGCTGTGCACCTGGTCCTTCAGGGGCACAGTTACCCCATTCAGGACCAGGGAGTCCCCCACCCCCGTCCACCCCCTGTCCCCCCAAAACAGTACTTCTGTCTTGTCAGGATTCAACCTCAATCTGTTAGCCACCATCCATCCTCCAACCGCCCCCAGGCACTCACACAGGACCTTCACCGCCTTCGCTGCTTTTTGCTTTCTTTCCCTCTCTGCAATTTCAAACTTTTCTTCGCGGTGATGGAAGCGCTGATAACAATAATGCATAATCAGATATTGCGCTTCAAGCTTGAGCATGCCTTCATGGGTCAGGAAGGGTTTTTCCCCCTCACTTCCATTGTGCAGCGTTGAAATATTAGAAGCAATGCTGCATTTTTGTAGCCTCTTGTGGAACCCGCAAAATGAGCGGTGCCGGCTTCTAGATTTGTTTATCGCCAGCAAAGAAAAGGGGAAAAAACCTTGCTCTGATGAGGTGGAAGAGAAAAGGGGCTTGTGGAGCAGGACTGAAGCCAGAAAACGGTGCAGGGACAAAGGGTGTCCTTAGTCTGTCAGTGAATAAAAGCCCAAGGGGTCTAACATGCTACTCCAGCAAATGCAGCTTCCAAAACCTGTATTTGTTGGGATAATCAAAATGCATAGGGCAGGAGGAAGAGCGGTTAACCACCACTCCCAATACCCACAAAGTAATTATTCATCCCTTACCCGTATTTTTGCTCTTGCCCATTTTATTTCCAGCTTTGTTACAGGAAAAATGAGTAGAAACAGCCTACTGGGTGCATTTGCCAGAGAGAACCAGCAAACAGGGAAGAATTCGGACAAAGCCTTGTGTCAGAAAGTTGTAGTGCAGGGGTCGGCAAATTAAGGCCCACGGGCCGGATCAGGCCCAATTGCCTTCAGGATCCGGCCCGCGGACTGTTCATGGATCAGCGTGGGGGTTCTGTTTGTTCGGGCTGTGCCATTCCCCCCCTCCCTCGCACACAAATTTAAAATTTTTAGTTTCTTCTCTAGCATGGTGAATCATCAGTTCCGTTGCTACTGCCGATGGCGGCCTCATTTCCTGTCACGGTGCTTCCTGAGTCTGAGACAGAAGCAAGCGTTTAATGTGTGAAGTAGGAGTTGGAACATAGCTGTCAACTTTTCCCTTTTCTTGCAAGGAATCCTATTTGGAATAAGGGAATTTCCCTTTAAAAAAAGGAAAAAGCTGACAGCTATGAGTTGGAATCTAGCACGGCGATGGGTCGCTTTCGTTGTTACCACCTCCGACGACGGCTTCCTTTCCCGGTGATTTTCTTGAGTCAAAATGAGAGTACCCCTAAACATATTTTTAGGGGGGAAAGCACTGAGTAGATTGTTATTGGCATCCGTCTTGAGAGACAATGGAGTGTGCCTCTGGGGCTGAAGCCAAACCAGTAGCAGCACCGAAGTCACCTCCGCAGGGCACAAGCCTGGAGGTCCTGGGCTGCCCAGACAACAAGACAACCCCTCCCTCAGCCTTGCTGACGTGGTCCAAAGGAAAGCAGAGCAAATTGTTTGGCACCAGCTTGGCTTCAGGAGTTGCCAGAAGGAGGTGTACAAGGCGCCATGCCATCCAACCATCTTAGGGAATCCACTCCAGATATCCGGAGCGAGCCAGCAATAATTCACACATTGTAAATGGAGGTAACTCTTTGTCAGAAGAAAGAGGATCTGCTCAGGAGTGCTAGGCCTCACGAGCACAGCAACTCTTCATTGGTAGGTCTTGTGGAGACTGGGGGTCCTCACCTTCCCACAGTCTCCTCTTCTCCAATGAATCTGTGAATGTGCCTTCATGCCTCCCTTTGCTCCTCTCACTTCATGCCACTCCTGGTCCTAGGAGACAAGGGGGGAGGGGAGCTAGTCGCAGCAGGAGGACAAGACCCCTGTGCTTCTTCACCAGCTGGACTCCTCTCTGCCTCTTGGCCTCCCTCAATCCACTCTCCTGCTTCTGCTTCTGGACTTCTTCTGTCACAGACTCACCCTTCTCACCAAGCCCGATCTGCCATCTCCCCTGCAGCCCCATCTCATGCCGTCTCTACGGCAGCTTCTTGGTGAATAGGAGGTGCTGCTGGTCTCCCACCCTTGTTCCTTATGTCGATCTTCACTCACCCCTTCTTCCTTGGGGGGGGGGGTTGGGTTTGAGCACCATTTTGCGGTTTGCCTCAGGTGCCAAAATGTATTGGGCCAGCTCCGGCTTCCCCCTATCTGACTTTAAGTGTCACAGGAGTAGGACCTCCATCCTTTATCCCTGAATGGCAGCCTTCCAGCCCCTTATCTGCTACTGCCTCTCCTTCTTCCTCTCCTGTCTCGGGCTGCCAAACCAGACCAGATCCTGACAGAGCTGAGAACCCCTTGGCATTGGGGACATGGGAAACTCTTAAAAGAACTGAGCATGTTTAGGCTGGCAAAGAGAATCTGGAGAAGGAACATAACAGCACATTAAACAACTGAAGGACTGCGGCAGAAAAGGTAGCAAGGACTTATTCTCTTCTGCACTAGATCTGATAGCCTTAGGTTGCAGGTGGGTGAAATTGGTTGAGTGTTAGGAGAAACTTCTCAGTGGAAGAAGGCTGGAAAGGGACGCGGGTGGTGCTGTGGTCTAAACCACAGAGCCGAGGGCTTGCCGATCAGAAGGTTGGCGGTTCGAATCCCCGCGACGGGGTGAGCTCCCATTGTTTGGTTCCTGCTCCTGCCAACCTAGCAGTTCGAAAGCATGTCAAAGTGCAAGTAGATAAATAGGTACCGCTCTGGCGGGAAGGTAAACGGCATTTCCGTGAGCTGCTCTGGTTCGCCAGAAGCGGCTTAGTCATGCTGGCCACATGACCCGGATTGAGCTCAGCTCTTAAATGATTGGCCATTAAAATGTTTGGTTTTGACTTCAAACAGAGCTTATATTGTTCACCTCATGGAGGGATTGACCCGGAATGCAAGTTTTTCAAAGGCAAAGTCTACTCCAGCTTTGTCATCATCACTGTTGTTGTTTGTTAAATTTCTATACTGCTGACGTTGGCTCCCTCGGCCTATAGAGCGAGATGAGCGCCGCAACCCCAGAGTCGTCCGCGACTGGACCTAATGCCCAGGGGTACCTTTACCTTCAAAGGCTGGGAAGACTGTAGCCCTGGATTTCCTGGAGCAAGCAGGAGGTTTGACTCTGGATGGCCTTAAAAAAACAAAAAAACACCTCTCCAACTCTATGAAAATTGTGTCCACTTCTAAAATGAATGCTAATTGATATTTGATTTTTTATTATTATTATTTTTGGCGGGGGGAGGTAAAGAATGGAACATTGTTTAGCCTGCTGGGAATATGTGCATTGTCACACTGGTCAGTGAAGAGACAGAGAAGCTTAAGACACAACGGGATGGCAGGACAGTGGAGGGGGGGGGGAATCCCATTGCTAGCTTCTTCATCCCACCCGAATACACGTACTGGCGGTTAGGGGGTTGAGAGAGCAAATTCTGCTAAATCAGCTTCAGACTGGCAGGTTTTGTACTATGAGACAGACATCAAAGGCCAGTCTGGAATGTGTGTGGTTCTCCCAAGCTGGGAGAGAGGTGTAGCTAATGATCATTAAAAAGATATTGTGATTGTTATCAAGGCATGAAAACCAGAGGAAGGAGAGCATCGCGGCTGCCAACAATACCTGTTATTGTTCTCCCTCTAAAAGCATTTCATTAAGGCTGTAATCATTTTAATATTCACGCTCCTTCGCAGCCATATATATATTTTCTCTCTCCTCCAACCCCCCCACCCCCCACTTGGCTTTCCAGCGTGTTCCATTTTGGAACACGCTTTCCTTGGCTCTTTTTTTCCGGCAAACTCAGCTTCCCTCGGGGCAACAGGTGCCTGGTCCACACAGCGCAGAAATAACACAAAAGAGCCAACCCCATTGCCGCCAAGAGAAAAGGGGATTTTTAATGAAAAGGGGGGGGGGAACCTAATTAATGTTGCTACATTAAAACAATTACTTTAGCTCAATATATCAGTCTTTTTTTAAAAAAAGCAAAAAAAAGCTGAGCGTTCTTTGCCACCCAACGATTTCACTTAGCTGTTCAAAGTTTGTTCTTCACTTAAGGAAGGATCTGTGTTTACTATTGGCGAAGGGGGAGCCCCCTTTCCAGCCTCAAGAAGAGGAGGCCGGGCTCCCATGTCCAAATTAGTTCCTGGGAAACTAGAAACTGATAGTTTTGCCAGCTAACTCAAGCATTTGCTTTTGCCAAGCGGACAACAGCGATGAAATGAAGAACCAGGTCTCAACTTTTCTCCCCGTAGCTCCACAGGATGGAGCGGGTTAGAGCTGAGTGGGGTTGCTGGGCAGAGGTTGGGCGGCCATCCGTCTTGGATGTTTGAGCTGAGATTCCTGCATTGCAGGGGGGTTGGACTAGATCAGTGTTTTTCAACCTTTTTTGGGCAAAGGCACACTTGTTTCATGAAAAAAATCACGAGGCACACCACCATTAGAAAATGTAAAAAAAATTAGCTATGTGCCTATATTGACTATATATAAAGTAATTTTCCCACAGCACACCAGGCAACATCTTGCGGCACACTAGTGTGCCGTGGAACAGTGGTTGAAAAACACTGGACTAGATGACCCTCAGGGTTACCTTCCAGCTCTAGGATTCTAGGATTCCATTAAGCAGATGAAGTGAATGTTTGGGAAAGGGTCCATCATTCCACCAGTTGCCTTGCACGTCGTCCTCAGATATTCATTCCCTGGCATCTTTAAGTCTTGGTTCGTTTGTGTTTTTTATGATATTGGGGCCACCCATGACACTCATTTGTGTTTAGTCTCCCTCCCCCCTTTCTTTTTCCACCCAATAAGTTTTTCAAAACTAAGTGCAGTTGTGAGGGGGGAAATGTATTCCATGACTACCTGTTTTCTTTACCTTGCAGGTGCAGGAAGCCATTCTACGCAACTGCTCCAGTTCTCTCCTCCTCTCTTTCACGTAGCTGAACTTTAGTCAGGTAAGCATAACATTTTGGGATGGTCCTAATGAAGCCTCATCACCAGATCCACTTTCCTTAAAGAGACTGAATAATAATAATAATAATAATAATAATAATAATAATAATAATAATTTATTATTTGTACCCCGCTCATCTGGCTGGGTCTCCCCAGACACTCTGGCCGGCTTCCATCAAATATTAAAATACATTTGAAATATCACAGATTAAAAACTTCCCTAAACAGGGCCGCCTCCAGGTATTTTCTGAATGTCAGGTAGTTGTTTATTCCCTTGACCTCTGATAGGAGGGTGTTCCACAGGGCGGGTGCCACTACCGAGAAGGCCCTCTGCCTGGTTCCCTGTAGCTTTGCTTCTCGCAGTGAGGGAACCAACAGAAGGCCCTCGGCGCTGGATCTCAGTGTCCAGGCTGAATGATGGGGTGGAGACGCTCCTTCAGGTATACAGGACCGAGGCCGTTTAGGGCTTTAAAGGTCAACACCAACACTTTCGATTGTGCTCAGAAAAGTACTGGGAGTCAATGTAGCTCTCTCAAGACCGGTGTTATATGGTCCCGGCAGCCACTCCCAGTCACCAGTCTAGCTGCCGCATTCTGGATTAATTGCAGTTTCCGGGTCACATTCAAAGGTAGCCCCACGTAGAGCGCATTGCAGTAGTCCAAGCAGGAGATAACTAGAGCATGTACCACTCTGGCGAGACAGTCTGCAGGCAGGTAGGGTCTCAGCCTGCGTACCAGATGGAGCTGGTAGACAGCCGCCCTGGACACAGAATTAACCTGCGCCTCCATGGACAGCTGTGAGTCCAAAATGACTCCCAGGCTGCGCACCTGGTCCTTCATGGGCACAGATACTCCATTCAGGACCAGGAAGTCCCCCACACCCACCCGCCCCCTGTCCCCCAAAAACAGTACTTCTGTCTTGTCAGGATTCAACCTGACAAGACAGAAGTATAACACACCCTCCGACATTTCTCTGACGAAAATAGGGACATCCCATTCCATAAAGATGGTTTTGCTATTTATACCCCACCCACCTGACTGGGTTGTCCCAGCCACTCTGGGCAGCTTCCAACATACATAAAAACACAATAAAACATTGAACATTTTTTTAAAAAAACTTCCCTGTACAGGATTGCCTTCAGACAGCTTGGGGGTTGGGTAACTCCATACTCTCCAACATTTCTGCAATGAAAATAGGGACATCCTAAGGGAAAGTGGGACATTCCGGGATCAAATCAGAAACCGAGATGGCTTCTCTAAATCAGGGACGTCCCTGGAAAATAGGGACACTTGGAGGGTCAGGAACAAACAGCTAATTGGTGAAATCAGGAGGTCCAATGATATGCAGGATCTCATCGCAATCTGCTGGGTTTTTAGTCCTGAATCCAGGAATTGTTAGGGCTATACCACAAACCTGCAAATTTTCTCATAATAGCATAATTCTTACAGCTCCTAAGTGCCTTAGACTGATTAGCTGTTGTTGGCTACAAACCTCACAGCCGGATGAGAAGCAAATTCAATACAGTTCACATTTAAAGGAGCTATTTGACACTTTTGAATCAATACGCAGACTGAAGCACTTTCCTTAATTTCGCAGTGCCCTTTCCCAGCCAAGTAATGTGCTCAGAACAGCATGTGCAAGTATAAAATGCCATTAAAAGTGCATAGGTTAGTGAAAAGAAGTTGCAAAAAATGTCTTAAAGGTAAAGGGACCCCTGACCATTAAATCCAGTCACGTCCGGCTCTGGGGTTGCGGCGCTCATCTTGCGTTACTGGCCGAGGGAGCCGGAGTACAGCTTCCGGGTCATGTGGCCAGCATGACTAAGCCGCTTCTGGCGAACCAGAGCAGTGCACGGAAACGTTGTTTACCTTCCCACCGGAGCGGTACCTATTTATCTACTTGCACTTTGACGTGCTTTCAAACTGCTAGGTTGGCAGGAGCTGGGACTGAGCAACAGGAGCTCACCCCATCGTGGGGATTCGAACCGCCGACCTTCTGATTTGTACTGTATGCAGTTCTGCCTAATATACATTTGCAAAGCATTTTTCACAGCGTGAATGTATATTAGGCAGAACTGCATACAGTACAAAGATGTATATAATAGGGCAAATTTGTATTAATATGCTGGTGAATTTTAAATCGAACCTTTAAAAAATATTGCACACTGTTGTGGAAATGTGGGCAACTGAAATTAAGATTGGGGAAAGGAGAATCTGAGACCGACAGATTCTTCCATCCCTACAGCCAGATAGCATCATGACACAGCAAGTGTTTGCTGGATCTTTCAAGTGGCAATCTCAACAGCCAAGATACACCAAGTGCATTAGAAGCTACGGTTGCCTTTGAAATCTGAGAACTGGGCCCAAACTAACAAAATGAATATAAGATGGAGGACACCTAGCTTGCCAGTAGTTCATGTGAAAAGGATCTAGAGGTCTTAGTAGACCACAAGCTGAACATGGGTCAACAGTGTGACGCAGCAGCAAAAAAATCTAGGCTGCATCAACAGAGGTCTAGTGTCCAGATCAAGGGAAGTAATAGTACCACTCTATTCTGCCTTGGGACTACAGCTGCAAATAAAACATTTTAAGTGCAATATGCAATGTGACACTAGATGGTGGTGGTGAGCCTTATGGAAAATTCAATGTATTTTTAAAAACGCTTTTTAAAAAACACATTTTTTCAGAACGTTTCTTATACGTGTGTAGATTCCACCTTGGTCAGACCACACTTGGAGTCCTGTGTCCAGTTCTGGGCACCACAATTTAAGAAGGATATTGACAAGCTAGAACATGCGCAGAGGAGGGCGACCAAGATGATCAAGGGTCTGGGAAACAAAGCCTTATGAGAAATGGTTGAGAGAGTTGGTTATGTTCAGCCTGGGAAAGAGGAGACTGAGAGGCCATCTTCAAATATCTGAAGGGCTGTCCCGTGGAGGATGGAGCAAGCTTGTTTTCTCCTGCTCTGGAGGGCAGGACTCGAACCCATGGCTTCAAGTGACAAGAAAGGAAATTCCAACTAAACATCAGGAAGAACTTTCTGATGGTAAGAGCTGTTCGACAGCGGAACAGACCGACTCCTTCGTGAGGCTCTGGACTCTCCTTCCTTGGAGGATTTTAAGCAGAGGTTGGATGGCCATCTGTCATGGATGCTTTAGTCGAGATTCCCACGTTGCAGGGGGTTGGACTAGATGACCCCTGGGGGTCCCTTCCAACTCTGTGATCCTATGAAATCTGCTTGTCGTTCATGATTCTGCTTCTAAAGGTGAGGACTTACATGTACTGTCACACAATGTTGCACTAAAATATATTCTCCAGTTTCCCAAAAGTTCTCTTCCCACAGAGGGGAAAAAAACACTTCCATTTTTCATTCTCATTCTCAGTGGGCACCGAGCTTTGAGCTTACCTTACTGTTGCAAGTTGACAACAGCTGGTGTGTTGTTTTTTTCTTCCTAGGAAACATTTCTAACAGCGTTCTGCAGTATCCCTGGAAGCCTACTCTGCTTCCTGATCTGGAAAGGCACCATGGAAAGAATTGCAGCGTGGTGTAGTGGTTAAGAGCGGTAGACTCGTAATCTGGTGAACCGGGTTCGCGTCTCCACTCCTCCACATGCAGCTGCTGGGTGACCTTGGGCTAGTCACACTTCTCTGAAGTCTCTCAGCCCCACTCACCTCACAGAGTGTTTGTTGTGGGGGAGGAAGGGAAAGGAGAATGTTAGCCGCTTTGAGACTCCTTCGGGTAGTGAAAAGCAGGATATCAAATCCAAACTCTTCTTCTTCTTCTTCTTCTTCTTCTTCTTCTTCTTCTTCTTCTTCTTCTTCTTCTTCCTCCTCCTCCTCCTCCTCTTCCTCTTCCTCTTCCTCTTCCTCTTCCTCTTCTTCTGTCTTTCTCTGGGAAATACAGACACTTGAGTAGGCTGCAGAGTTCAGACCACTGGGTTGTGGGACTTGTGGACCTCCATATGTTGCTGGACTCCAAGTCCCATTATCCTCTGTCAGCATGGCCAGTGATAAGGAATGATGGGATTTGTAGTCCAATTAAATCTGGTAGGTCACAGATCAACCAAGGTCAGGTTTTGTTTTTATTGGTGTATTATTCTTGATTTGTTGTGGGTATTTTGGGAACGAGAAAGCTTACAGTTAATGAAGGTATCCTATACGCCTACAACAGGATTAATCATTTGTCTGCTTGGGTATTAACCTCTAATTTCATCACTCGGTATGACTAGCCTTAAAATAATGTAATTTTGATGGCTTTAAAAATCCAATTAAATACAAAACACTAATTCAAAGGAGCAAAGGAGCACCCAGTCTAAGTTCTTTTCAAGAAATGCATCGTAAAACTAAAGCCGGTTGCTTACAAACAAGTGGTTTAAGGAACAATTATCTGCTACAGGAAACTTTTTCAATTAGAGATTTACATTTATCCTGGTTTTTCGTTTGCAGACCGAACCATTTCACTTTGGGTTCTACCTGGTGCTTTTCCCCCCCTAAAAAAATGTTTAGGGGTACTTTCATTTTCCTACTCATATTGAAATACTGCCCCTCAATGAGGCCAAACTTAGATTCACAAAATGTTTAGGAGTATGCGTATCCCTGCTCTCCCCCCCCCCCGAAAAAAGCACTGGTTCTACCCATGCGCACAGCTAGGATCATTTAAAAAATAATTATTATTAACATCCCAGATTAATTATTTTAAACAGTGGGATCCAGTCCTTATGGAGAACTGGAATTTGGTGCTAAATCTCTCCAAAGAGCAGCCTGCCTAGAGAGTTGGCCTCACAACAGATCCCTTGTAGTTCTGCTGGAGACTTAAATCACAAACACACCACAAAGATGTAACCGGCTGTAACAAAATAATATTCAAGCAATATATTTCTCTCTGTATCAAAAGGTCTACACAGACATAGTCTACATGTAGAGATCAACAAAGTTCAACAAAGTGACGTACCGGTAATAGCAGAATGAATAAAAGTCCCAATGAACGATATCGATTACAAAGTCCCAGATATGAACTTATCCACATATGTCTCTGTGTTTGTGTGGTCCAAACAAAAGCTTGCACAATTCACAAGAAGAGCTTGCACAGTTCACGGACAAGGTTTCCAGAATAGTAACCCGGTTTCGCCCTCCTGGGCTTCATCAGAGCTGCATGCTTCTAAATAATACAAATGCAATATGGTAATACAACATCTTTGTACACAAAATCTAAATAATACAAACAATATAGACAATTGTAGCAGTAGTATACATACCATATAATGTGTATCAAAATATATATGACTCTCGTGACATAGTGGTTTCTTGCATAAAGTAACAATAGTAAACTCAGGTTAGATAGAGAGATGATAGATAGATAGATAGATAGATAGATAGATAGATAGATAGATAGATAGATAGATAGAATGAATAATGGTTTTTGTACAGGTGATGGCAATCTACAGTTCCAAAGTTGCTTTCTTAAAGTGATCCACACGGCACAAATAATGTAAAACAAACTTTCTACTTTCATAGGGGTTAAACATAAAGGCACTACTCATAACTCATCAGAAACAACCATAATCCATATTGAGGACCCGCAGAACCGGCTAAAAAATCCTTTTACAGAAAGAAACTAGATTTATTTTCCTACTAAATTATTTACACCCTTCAGGTCTGAACACTGAGATTGTAATGTCTTATTTTGACATCTTTGAGATAATAATTCCTGTTCATCACATTGCTTTGAATGTATATGTTATATTTGACTTTCTTCTGTCATGTTTTATTCTGGATTGGATTATTAGATGTTTCGGTGTGGGTTGTAAACAGCTTTGAGATTTTGCTCTTAAAAATATAAAGCAGTATAGAAGTGAAATGAACAACAGCAGCAGCAGCAGCAACAACAACAACAACCAAACCTAGAGATTCTGATAGCTTTCATAGTATAACCCTTTTGTATAACACATTGCTTCTCTGTAATTACTTGGAAGTCCAATTTAAAAAATGAGCTTTCCGAACACCACAGGCAGAGCAATCCTAGCCCTCAATCTGTGCTACTGTCAAGGGTTAGGACAGGGGTAGGCAAGACCTCTCCTCATTCCAGAGGGGAGGAGTTGCGAGCAGGAGCCACTTCCCACGCTGGCAGTGGGGCGGGTTCCGCCCCCTGCCTTAGCCCCTCTTTCCTGCTGCACAAGCCCCATAGCCAGCCAATAGGACTGGCTGGGGGACGGTGCCAGGCTGCAGTCACCAGCCTGGGCACTGCCATCTTCCTCATTCTGCCCCTGCTCGCATCGGATCTCCCGCCCTCCCTCCCTTTTAGGTCTTGCTATGCTTCTGACCTTGCTATGGACTTCGGTTGGTCGCCTTGGTTGCCCAGGGGGCCTGGTAGGAGTTTTTTTATCCATTTGGCAAATTGGCACTGGCCTTTTGGTTT
Source organism: Lacerta agilis (assembly GCF_009819535.1). Taxonomy (NCBI): domain Eukaryota; kingdom Metazoa; phylum Chordata; class Lepidosauria; order Squamata; family Lacertidae; genus Lacerta; species Lacerta agilis. The sequence goes on from NC_046325.1 coordinate 42,464,235, forward strand.
TTTTCCGCCTACCTCGTAGCAACTCGTCACAACTCGCGGTTAAGCATTGGAATATTCAATAGGTGATGTAATATGTGTTGTGTGTTGGAGGTCAGGTTGTGGCCATCACCTACCTCCTAGGGGTATCCCTTTAAAGGGATCCGGCGGTCGTGGATCCTGTCCGATGTCCTGCTAGTGGCTAGGGCTATGGCACGACCCCCGGTGACGTCAGGGGAAGCTTCCAGTTGAATTTGCATCAAGAAGCTCCTCCCACTGGTTGTTAACCCAAAAGTGCTGCGCTCTTGTCCAATTCCTAAGCCAATACCACTCACACGCCGTAACCAATAAAGTTGTGGCCTTATTTTGCCCATTAACCTAAGAACATGTGTCTGTGTGTTTTATTTACTTCACGCGGGTGGTGGGTCATCGACTCGCAACCTAAGGTCTGAGAGACGGTGGACCGGCCCATGGCTGAAAAAGGTTGCTGACCCCTGGGTTAGGATTTGGCAGAAGTTCCCTGCTGCTGAACTCTGCAGCTGGAGCTTTGCTAAAGGGGCAAGCTATCGCAGCATCTGTCTCTTCTGGTTCCTGCAAAACCAGAAACTTAACTTTAATTGTAAAGCCTCAATAGTGGCCTGTCTCTCTGCACAAGATAGGTTGGTGCTGAAATTGTGAAGAAGAAGAAAAACCCCAGATCATAAGATAGACATCTCCAGCCAGATGCCCTCCAGATGTTTGGGACTACAGCTTCCATCAGACTCCGCCAGCATGGCCAATGCCCAGGTGTGAGGGAAGGCTTCACCCAAAACATTCAGAGGTCACCAGGTTGGGAAAGCTGGTGTAGAAGAGAAATGCTGGACCACAGTGACGTTGTGTGGAGCTACTACCAAAGTGTGAGTGATCTACGGTCCACAATTACAGAGAAAAGGGCAAGGGTGGGAGCAGCCTCTGTTGGAGAAAGAACACAGGAAAGGCAACCTCCTCGCAAATGGGAGGCAGCAGCATTCTAGGGGAATTTGATGGCAAGGCGCAGCCTCACTTATCCAGCCCTGTCTTTGTGCCTGACAGCTTTAACAAAGAAAGTGTAACACAAAGTGGATTAAAGGGGGAGGATGTTTATTTTGGGATTAGAGTATTAAGAAACGACTGTGCCGCGGAGATTAATTTTTCGCCATTTTATCTCCTCTGAGCTACACAAGAGTTTTCTCGGGAATAAAGAATTTCAGGAATAAGGTTTCTGCTAGCTGGATCTCGGCAAACTGTAACAGAAACTGACAGTTTCAAAATAGTGGAGAATTTAATGACTCCCATGGTTCTTTTTTTTCGTTTTCCTTTCCCCTGGCCAGTTTTAAAAGCCCTTTCTCCTATCTAGAAACTTTTTAAAAACGTTATTTTGAAGAAACTAGGCATAATTGCCTTGGATCTTCCCACATGGAAACCCACGGGCAATAAATGGGAGTAATATAAATACAGAAACATTCAAAGGGGTGCCTTTAAAAAAATGCTTAGATAAAGTTGAATTCTTTCTCAACAGCCACCTGTGTCTCTATTTAGCTACAGGATGCATCTTTAGGGCAGTACCGTATTTTTCGCTCCATAAGACGCACTTTTTTCCTCCTAAAAAGCAAGGGGAAATATCTGTGCGTCTTCAGAAAAATTTTCTTCCAAAAGCAATTTATTTTAATTTTAAAAATCCGATTTTTTAAATTTAAATCGGTCTTTAAAATTTAAAATAAAAAAAATCCGATTTTTTTATTTTTATAAACAAAAACATTGATTTTTATCCACCCTGGTTTTTGCTAAGAGAGCAATTGGGTTACGTTATTTGGAAAAGGAAGTTTTGGTTAGTGCTACACCCAGGTGGCGCTGTGGGTTAAACCACTGAGCCTAGGGCTTGCTGATCAGAAGGTCGGCAGTTCGAATCCCTGCCACGGGGTGAGCTCCCATTGCTCGGTCCCAGCTCCTGCCCACCTAGCAGTTCGAAAGCATGTCAAAGTGCAAGTAGATAAATAGGGACCGCTCCAGCGGGAAGGTAAACGGTGTTTCCGTGCGCTGCCCTGGTTCGCCAGAAGCAGCTTTGTCATGCTGGCCACATGACCCGGAAGCTGTCTGTGGACAAACGCCGGCTCCCTCGGCCTATAAAGCGAGATGAGCGCCGCAACCCCAGAGTCAGACACAACTGGACCTGATGGTCAGGAGTCCCTTTACCTTTACCTTTACACCCCGTAGGGATGCGGGTGGCGCTGTGGTCTAAACCACTGAGCCTCTTGGG